>NC_138948.1:27112500-27737500 GCF_965226115.1 Aulonocara stuartgranti
GTTTTGAACCACCGACTTTCCGATTAGTAGGTAACCTGCTTTACCTCGTGATCCACAGCCAACCCAAAGCCATGGCTGAGAATCTAATAATTGCCTCGTTACTGTAATTTATTGCAGGGGCACTGTTTTGGCAAAAATTTAAGTGAGCTACGTGGTTCAACCAAGCATCTTTTTTCACATTGTATTAAGCACTCAGTTTGTGCTGCTTTTAAACAGCATGTGTGTGCACATACAGGTTGAGAAATGGCTATTAAGAAATGGCTTTGGTAAGGTACCGAAGTTAAAATTTGACATGTCACAATCAGTCCAGCAACTGGCAGTGACAGTTGCATTCCTAGACAACCGTGTGTGTGTACATGCAGTGCAACCAAAAACCAACTGGTAGTCAATTCATCCAGTTGCCTGTAGCAGATATATTAGTCTATATATTAGTATTATATTATATTATATATTAATCACCCTAATGCATATGTAATTAACACAATTATTATTCACATATTCATGTTGGTGGTTAATGCCAATGAGAAAAGCATAAAATCTTGAATGTTTGAAGGTTGTTAGGGTAAAGAGTGAACTTGAAAGAAATTGGAATCTATCCATCCATTTTCTCCTGCTTGTCTGATAGTGGAGTTCATTTTTTGTCAAATTTTAAAAATGCTTTGAGGAGCAGTTTAAACCTACTTAACATTATAGTGTTAATGAAGGTATGATTTAGTGCAGGGCTTGAATGACATGGCATTAGTTTCTGCACAAAGCTGAGTGTATACATGGCCCAGTGCTTTTTTGTACCTTGAAGCTATTAAAATGTTGCAGTTTAATATGACAACATCTGATATTTTGTCTTTTTTCTTCTCCCATCAGGCTGTCAACAAACTGGAGAAACGTATACAAGAAATGGACGACGGCAGCTACATCGAGTTTGATGTGCCGGAGTTCAGCAACACTGTTCTGACCCAACTCAATGAGTTGCGGCTGCAAGGGAAGCTGTGCGACATCATTGTTCACGTTCAGGGCCAGCCCTTTCGAGCCCACAAGGCCGTGCTGGCAGCTAGTTCACCCTACTTCCGTGACCACTCAGCTTTGAGCACCATGAGTGGCCTTTCCATTTCAGTCATCAAAAGCCCTGAGGTGTTTGAACAGCTTCTTGCTTTCTGCTACACAGGTCACATGTCCCTGCAGCTCAAAGATATTATCAGTTTTCTCACCGCTGCCAGCTTTCTGCAAATGCAGGCAATCATTGACAAGTGCACCCAAATCCTGGAGAGCCTCCATTCCAAGATCAGCCTCCCAGTTAGTGTCAGCAGCCCAGAGAAAGACAGCTTGCAGACTAGCCGCAACGGGGTCAATGACAGCAACCTCTTCATAAATCCCACCCAGATCTCCCCCCCTTACTACTCCCGACAGACTCAGGCAGGGAATGAAGTGCGCTTGGAGCTGGGAGGAAAAAGCCTGGGCCGGGTGAGACAGCAGCAAGAGGAAGGCCACTCGGATCGTGGCAGTAGTGATAGTGTGTCAGAGCACGATGCGCCCGTGGAGGGAGAAACAGAGCAAGTGGAACTGATTGGCAAAGATGGGCAAGTAACAGATGTGCATGTGAAGATAGAAAAGACCGATAGGCCCACTTATTCAGACAGTTCCTCAGCTGGTGATGATGGCTATCACACAGAGTTGGTGGATGGAGACCAGGTAGTGGCTGTCACTGTGGGCTCTTATGGTCCTGTAATCCAGCCTGCTTCCTATTCTTACTCAGGGCTGTCCTCCCCGTGCTTTGTCAACCTCAGCAACACCAGTCCTTCCCGCTCCATTCTCAGTGGCTTCAGAGGTGGCCGAGCCAGGGCAAAGCGCCCGTTGGCTATCCCCACAGGGGTGCTGAGTCATATTAAACCAGGCTCAGACGATGGCGAATCAACTGTGGGACCCACAGGGTTGGAGAACGATGTGCGAGAACGTAGCCTACGGAGCCAGTGGTACCCTTACAATGAGAGACTCATTTGCATCTACTGTGGAAAGACCTTCAATCAGAAAGGGAGCCTGGACCGCCACATGCGCCTGCACATGGGAATCACCCCATTTGTTTGTAAATTCTGTGGCAAGAAGTACACAAGGAAAGACCAGCTGGAGTACCACATCCGTGGCCACACGGACAACAAGCCCTTTCACTGTCAGATCTGTGGGAAATGCTTCCCATTTCAGGGCACCCTTAACCAGCACCTGAGGAAGAAGCACCTGGGAGCATCAGAGGGCAGCAATCACATGGACTCTCCAGAGAGGATGGAGGGAAGCTCAGGTCAGAAGGACCAAGAAGATACGTCTGAGGGGATGGCCTTTGAGGCACAATATGCAGAAGAGGCACCAGCCAATGAAATGGAGGAGAGTTCAAAGTGCAGTCCAGAGGAGGCTCAAGCATCAAGATGTGATTTTTAGGTCCTGCTTCAGGTTAAGGAAGCTTTAAGAAATGTTTATTTCAGCGCAATTTAAAGGACTCTCCTCTTTTTGAATCAGCTCCCGCTACTATGGACCTTTCTTTCATCGAGGGTTTCTGTCAGTTTTGTGAAAGTTAGATGCTAAATACAGAGAGAAAATGGGTGCTTTATAGAAATCGGATTCTTTCAAGTAAAGGGAGTAACGACTTACTATTTTTAAGGTGGTCCCAATAATCAAGACCCCCGGATTGATTTCTCTTTTTATCTTTCCATGTTTTTTAAAACATATTTACAGAGTTATATAGGCATGTTGCAATAATTGATAATGTGAAAGCTCTGGTAAGATGCTTGTCATATCACCTTTTTACCTAACCTGTTTTTGCACATGTGGCCACAGGAGGCCACTTACACACAAGGAATGATTTTTCTGCCAGTGCAAAGCTTCGTGTGACATATCCGTTCAATACCTCATGATGCAACTACATACTCATAATAGACAGTATTTTAACTTAAATGAAACTCACCAGGTTCTACCTCATAGCCAAGAACCTACCAGGCACAGATGTGTTCAACGTTTAAAATCCGTTCTAGGTTTTTTGTACAGTATCTTATTGCCAAACCCTGTAAAGAATATTCTTTCAACACAAAGCCTTGATACTTAGGGGAAATATTCCTTGCTGATTGTATGGATTAGGGACAAAGTCCTTGTCAAATGTTTCATGGTTAGCCAGGATAACATGATTAAGAAGGTGCTATGTTATGAGTAGAAAGCTTGCTGGCCTACTTGTGTGCTATTGGGCAAATATGGAGAGCAGAGTAAGAGACATTTCTCTGTTATTTTTCAAGATAAAATTTTTTTTCTTCAAAACACTTCAGGATTTTATCTCTCATCACTACTGGAGATCTCACTCTGTCAGCCTAGGCGTGGTTTTAGATGCTGCCATCCATGTAATGGATGAATCTCATCCATACAGTGAAGTAATTTGTATTCCTCTATATCCCCTGTATGAGGTTTATTCAGAACTATTGTATATGTTTTTGTTTTTTCCTGGGGTTCCAGTTTGATACTCAGTGTCTAACAGAGGCAGGGAGTACTCATTGTAAACTCAGCACACCAGGAACAGCTCTGGATGTGTTCACCTAAATCACTATAATATACTAGTCTGAACAATATGCAAGCAGAAAGAACAAAGGAATCTCAGCCATTGTGACATGGTTTTTCTTCCATTATTTGAAAGAGCTATGGGTTTGTTTTCCATTGTGTCCTCTACAATTGGACAGTTAATCTGTGATATTCATTTTCTGCATTGTTCAGGGTCAGGTGCAGACTTGTAACACGTTTTCCTCATTTTGTCAAGCCCACTTTATGGTATTGTCAAGGTTAAGAGGTAAATGTTTTAAGAGGTAGCTGATGATCCAAAGTATCGATGCACTTTGCAGAGTTAGCAGTTTGGGTGAGTGCTGTCCCAGTAATAAAATGTGCTAATCTGTCTTAATTGTGATGATTTTTACTCTGAGTAAAAATGTCTTGAGCTTTGATGAGACTCTGCAATCACATAAATACTTTTGGCTACAAGTCACATATATGGTAACATTGCATTTTATCTATACTATTTGAATTACGGGGATGGGGTGTTGTGGGAATATAGAGATTTATTTCCATTGTGATTTAAAAATTCATATTCACATTTAAAAGGCACTTAAAAGGCCTGGTTGATGATTAGAATTTGCTAATTTAAAGCTCAGCTGGGTGGTTCCTTTTGTGCTATTTTTGCTTTCTTACTCGCCATCCAGCTGGTTAATGCCTTTATTTTTGAAGAGCACCTGCTTTATGCTTTTATTTTGTCCCAACTGGTCCATGCTGAATTTGTGTCAATGAATTGAGAATTGATTGACAATTTTATAGTTTTCATATTATTTCCTACGTTGTGTGCATTTGGTGGGAGAATCTTGTGTTTTGTTGCTTATGTCAGATTTTATATTAAGAGTGCAGTCCTTTTTATTCCTTTGAATGTGCATTCGTCGTCTTTACTCATCGACAAACCAAAATTTGGATAATTTTGCAAAATCGGTATAGCTAGCTTTTCATTGTCTTTAGTGTACGAATTTATCACAAACACTCTTAATCATCATCACCAATGTCTGTCTGTCAGCATATACAGTACTTTTTTAGATTAATGTTTTCCAAGTCAAGTATATTTTTGTCAGCGGGCGATGTGCGCAGGGTTGCCAGCTGATCTGACCTCAACAAAATCAGTTTCTGATTCATGTTAACCTCACTACGATAATTCTTGCCCTTTATTTGAAGACAAAAAAAACAACAAGCATTTCTTCTTGGAATATTATCAGCAAGGTTTTGTGAATAGGGTACAAACTGCTAAAATATTTTTGTGCCAAAAGACAACACCAAAGACTAATAGGGGATGATTTTTTTTTTCTGGTAAATTTTGGCTGGATTGTGTAATTGAATGCTCGTTAGGAAGAATAGGTTCTTAATTTAATGTAAGACTAATTCATTGCAATTTGCAAAAGAATGTATGTTTCCCAGTTTATAACAATCACTTGTGTAGAAAATAAATAAATGAACAAGCAGAAATTAAGTAGCAGAGTCATAAATAACATAACAATACTAAGCCATAAAAACAAGGTATAAAAGTTGTGCAGTAGGTAATGTAATTGTTTAAAGCCAGTGTAAAAAAGAGAGACTGCTTCACAACAAGTGGCATCTTAAACTTAGTGCCTTGCCACAAGCTTTATGTTTTAGATTCTGGCACTTGGATTTTTGTGCCTCTTTACTTTTGGAATGGAATAAATGGAGAGATTATGATGAAATATGGCTGCATCTTTTATTGTGAAGTGGAGCCAAGAATGAATAGAAATTAAGTCATGTCATTCTTGTCCATTTTGTACTAGTCTACTTAAGCTCTGCCCCTAATTTTCACTTGCTATCACTGGATTTTTATTTTATTTTATTAATCTGTGACATGATGGGCAACTGATTTTAAAGTGTAACTGATTTTGTAGCATTTGATTACAATCAGATGAGGCAAACTTGTTCCCTGCAAGCCGCTGCCCCATAGTCAGAGGCTATACTAAATCCCCTCCTCTTTAACGACCGAGGACAATCTAATCAATGTACTGTAGTTTATGCATTTAAGTAGAGACAGGAGATGCATGAGAACAGACAGGATATTTAGCTGATAGTAAACTGAGTATTTGTGCAGAAAAATATCTTACCTACATATACTGTAGCTGAATTGCACGCTGCTCAGCCAAAAAATTGTGTACAATTGCCAATTTTTTAAAAACTTTTTTTTCCTGTCATTGATTGTGCACTTACTTTTTGTTGTTGTTTTTTGGTTAAAAGTACATACCAGTTCTATCCGATGAGTCTCCTTTATCTCTGTAGTTACCTGTTAGGGACTCAGTTATCTTAAAGGCCTCAATCACTTCTGTAAGGACCTCTCCCCTCGAATGGTGCTTTGAAATTCAGTTTTCTGTCCTCAGCAAGCAAGTCCATGTTTTTGTTGTAGGTGAACAGGGGCGTAATTGTTTAAATGTTATTCATGTATCATAGTTATGTACGTGGCAGTACACACCTACAAAAACCAACTAAACTTGATAGACACTCGAATGGACCCTCTTCGTCAGCTTGTAGTTCCACCTCGCTGAGAGCGACAGGATATGCATTTTGGGCCACAAGTATTCAAAAAGAAGTGTTTACAAGGCTGTCAGACTACTTTGTGTTTTTTTTTTTCTTTGTTTTTTTGATAATTTTTTTTTTTGCAAACTTGCAACTCGTCCTGTTCCTTTTGTAAGAAACTCACTTCAGGTAGTTTACAAACACTGATACAGGCTTAGAAAAGAAATCGTAAGTCTTCCATAGCTTTTCTGTCAGTTTCTGTCCACTGTGTATTTTTTTTTTTTTTTGAAAAAAGAGAAGCAATAACCTTTTTGAAAGTGAAAGTGGTGTATTGGGATCATCAAACCTTTTGAAATATTGGCCTGTCATGTATCAAACAAACTAAAAGTCAGGGAGCTGTTGAATTGAAGTAGGACCAGGACAATTTGATATCGATTTATTTTTTATATATTTTCTGAAACTCTGGACAGGTTGACTTCTTGTTTTTAGAAAAAAAAATATGAAAGTGAAAACGCAGTTGAAATGCTCAATTGAAAATCCAGTGGTAGTTGGTAAACTGCAACACGAGAACTGAGCGCGTGATTCAGTCATCAAACTCAGTGGCACTGTTCAGAGTTGCACCTCCAGCTGAGTGAAATAATGAAAGGGATTTTGGGCTATATAGCCACTGTTTGGGACCGGGCTCTCTGTTGCTATGTTGAAGTTCAGTGGTCTCCTTTTGCTCCTCAGGCTCCGAGACAGTAGGTGCAGTTGTTCAGGATCAGAGGGGACGTTTTCAGTCTACCTGTTGTTCCTTTTCGTTTTTGAATCCCCCCTAACTCTGCACTAGTATGTCTCTGGTTCGTGTGCATTTGGTGACAAGGCAAAAAACAACATTAAAAAAAAAAAGTAGAACTCAGGGTATATAGCATTAAAAGTGGTCTCACTGGACATACGTTCTACCATATGTCCGTAGTATAATTGTGCACTTCTCTTCAGGTGGGGAAACAAGTCCTCAGTCAGTTGTTCCCAAACATTCTGCCTCAAGGTCTCAATGAGCCCATATTTTCCACAGAGCTGAAGCATGAGGTGCATT
This sequence comes from Aulonocara stuartgranti, assembly GCF_965226115.1. Classification (NCBI taxonomy): domain Eukaryota; kingdom Metazoa; phylum Chordata; class Actinopteri; order Cichliformes; family Cichlidae; genus Aulonocara; species Aulonocara stuartgranti. Next base: position 27,119,642 of record NC_138948.1, read on the forward strand.
TGAGCCCACGAACTGAACCATGATAGCAGAAATGCCTCCGCTCCTGTTTTGTCCACTCTACACACAACCTCACAACCCAACTGTGAACCTCAGAACTCTACTGTTTTGTACAACTATGAAGTAAATGAAGCTAGCTAGAGCTGATGTTGTATCTATTGCCATTTATGAATTTATTTTATAGCATGAAATAAAATATATTTATTCAAATTATATATTTTACTCATAATCATTCAGTGCTGCTTCATTTTGGTTCTTAAGCTTGTAAATTGCTTTTTTATTATATAAAAAATGTCAATAGAATAATGCGTTTGTAAAATAAAGACGCTGATTTGGCTCTGCTTTGTCTTTTTTTGTTTTGTTTTGTTTCTCTTAACTGAACTGATCTATCAGTTATTTAATATTAACGCTTTTCTTAGAAAACGGGGAAAAGGAGAACTCTACTCACCCACCCTTTCTTTATTTATTATGTTGAACAATGTTAAAATGCACTGCAGTGATTCTTTGTTACGCATGTGCAACTTTTACCCTCAAGAGGGAGCTAGAGAATAATATAATATCAGTTATGTCAGTATCAAAAGGTTACTGATTAGTTTGGAGAGTCGTAGAAAGGAGAGTGTGTCAGATTCTTTGTCACTGAAAACAGGGAAATTTAATTTCACTTTTAAAATGTTAGAAAACTTTAAAGCAAACAATGGGAAATATGAAAATTAAGCTACTTTGAGTTAGGTAAGCATGATTTTTTGTGATGCTTGTAGAAGTTGAAAAACATAAAACAATAAACCTGATTAGTCTCAAATATTTTGATACATTTATCACCAGTCAAAGTCTTTACCCAACTGAACTGTTTGTTCTTCCTGTCCGTACTGTGTTAAGGTCATGGGAGTAATGTATACATTAAATGATAGTGCACATGTGCGAAACCTTCACAAATGTGAGTGTCTGACATGTGTGTTGCTTTTGTGATAAAACATTGTCAGCTTCCTCTGTTGCACCTCGGTGAGCTCTGAGTGCATGTTAAACCTGTGTGGGCTCTTTCACAGAAAGGAAAAGGCCTAGAACACGTATCACAAGTTGATCTGGCAGTTACATAGGCACACGTTACACTCGTTTCCATTCAGGCGTTGCTATGCATTACACGGCGTGCTTCAACCTGTAGCCTGGATGGTTGACGTCACATTAGAAATATTAAGGATGTGTGAGACAAATGCTGACGACTAGAATGCTTTGACTTTTGCAGTGTTTCTGAACGGGTAACACATTTAACTTCCATTGCCATTTCAACAGCTGCCTCACACATGGAAAAATTGAGCCCCTTGGCTTTAAATACACTGGCAGATACCCTGAACAGTAAATAGTGAAAACCACAGATCAAAGTGATGTCTTAAAATTCCTTGTTTTGTCTTTTCCAAAATCCAGAGATATTCTCCTTATTGGCACGTGTGACAAAGACAAGGATCAAATACTATGTTGTAGGGATTATTACACTAGCTGCATACGCACCATGTAGTTATGGGTTTTATATGTGTGTACGTACAAGCAAGAATAGGAGACCTTAATCATTCATTAATTCTGTGTGAGCTTGTGCAAGAATGCTGATTAAGCTTTCTTTTGAATTTGTTTACCACGCTGTCAGGCAGTTTGTATCAGCTTGACATAAACTTCAATTATCTTTGGTAAGTAAATAACACAATACTTGGCAGTAGGTGATGCATCACTCGTTGCTGGAGGTTTTAATAAATTGGACGAATTATTTAAATGACAGCGTTATAGGACTGCAAAGACATGTGATCCTAAAATAACACCCTAAAGTGCTCTGTTCAGTGGAATAAGAGAATAAAAAGAACCACAAAATACAAGGCCAGGAACCCAGAGGTAGTCCCGTTTCCACAAGGCGTCTTTTGCTGCATTCTGTGAGTATGATGTATTGCGGCTTCGTAACACAAACTGAGCTGGATCCGAGTAAATAGTGGGTAGCTGTTTCATTAGTGTCAATATGACAGTTTTGGAGTTAGAATCTGATTGCTGGGTGTTTGTTGGACAAGTTGTTGGCTCAGTCATGAATAGTTGCCTTGTATCATCTCCACAAAGGCCACGAAGACTCAGCTACGGCCTAGAGTTCACAGATACTCCTGACTTACCTCCTCACTTAATCCCAAAGTGTTATATATGAAAGATAAGTGATGGAGTCTTTTTAAAGAAAAAAATGACTTTATTCTGTAATGAAGGTCTTGTTTGAATGAATTTCTTGTTTAAAAGAACCTAACTAACAACTCAGCAAAGTTGACATCTGTCCTCCTGACTCGAAACAGTACCATAACTCTTTAGGCCCAGTAGTATGTGACTGAATAGATGTTACGAAAAGTAAGCAGTCAACCACAAGGCAAGGTTACAATCTTTCTTAATATCTTCATATTACAGAAGCTATGTGAAAGTTAATTACTGTTCCTTAGAATTGTTAGTCTGCCTGCTTATCGATTCTTCTTATCATTCTACTTGCACTTGCTACAATCGTCTGATTTCAGTTTGTGTGTTGGAGGAGGAAAATAGACAGTCTACAGCATGCATGTGTGCATGACTATTTTTATTGCACAAAAGGATGAGAGTGCGATGGTAAAATGCAAACTGTATCCAGGACAGAAACAACTGCATTATGCTGCTAACACAACTCTGGCTCTTTGCAAACATCTGCATGCTAACGGTAAGCTAGCCAAGAACCCAGAGTAACATTTCCTGAGTGAACGCTAAACCCAGCCCTGGAGACAGACCCTGAGCTTCAACAGGTAACAAACAGATGAGCAGTCAGGCTGCAGCCTTCAGTTCTACCTGTTCATGTTTCTAAAGCAGAATCACTGTGGCGATTGCTTAAATGTCTCTTTGTGCTGGTTTTCATCTTTGCTTTGTGTTCATACCTAAATACTAAGACAAGGATCATACAGTATGTGTCTCCTCCTTCGGATAAGGATTTGTGTTGGTGTGTGCGACTGTAGCCTCTAGTTTAATATTGATAAATGGCAATTATGTGTTTCAGGTCATTTTTTACAAAGAAACGTGAAACTAATGTAGGGAGTAAGTAATATAACAAATTACCTTCTCCTGGGAGTAATTACAGTGGGGCAAAAAAGTATTTAGTCAGCCACCGATTGTGCAAGTTCCCCCACTTAAAATGATGACAGAGGTCAGTAATTTGCACCAGAGGTACACTTCAACTGTGAGAGACAGAATGTGAAAAAAAAATCCATGAATTCACATGGTAGGATTTGTAAAGAATTTATTCGTAAATCAGGGTGGAAAATAAGTATTTGGTCACCTCAAACAAGGAAAATCTCTGGCTCTCACAGACCTGTAACGTCTTCTGTAAGAAGCTTTTCTGTCCCCCACTCGTTACCTGTATGAATGGCACCTGTTTGAACTCATCATCTGTATAAAAGACACCTGTCCACAGCCTCAAACAGTCAGACTCCAAACTCCGCCATGGCCAAGACCAAAGAGCTTTCGAAGGACACCAGGAAAAGTATTGTAGACCTGCACCAGACTGGGAAGAGTGCATCTACAATAGGCAAGCAGCTTGGTGTGAAAAAATCAACTGTGGGAGCAATCATCAGAAAATGGAAGACATACAAGACCACTGATAATCTCCCTCGATCTGGGGCTCCACGCAAGATCTCATCCCGTGGGGTCAAAATGATCATGAGAACGGTGAGCAAAGATCCCAGAACCACACGGGGGGACCTGGTGAATGACCTGCAGAGAGCTGGGACCAAAGTAACAAAGGTCACCATCAGTAACACACTACAACGGCAGGGAATCAAATCCCGCAGTGCCAGACGTGTTCCGCTGCTGAAGCCAGTGCATGTCCAGGCCCGTCTGAAGTTTGCCAGAGAGCACATGGATGATACAGCAGAGGATTGGGAGAATGTCATGTGGTCAGATGAAACCAAAGTAGAACTTTTTGGTATAAACTCAACTCGTCGTGTTTGGAGGAAGAAGAATACTGAGTTGCATCCCAAGAACACCATACCTACTGTGAAGCATGGGGGTGGAAACATCATGCTATGGGGCTGTTTTTCTGCCAAGGGGACAGGACGACTGATCCGTGTTAAGGACAGAATGAATGGGGCCATGTATCGTGAGATTTTGAGCCAAAACCTCCTTCCATCAGTGAGAACTTTGAAGATGAAACGAGGCTGGGTCTTCCAACATGACAATGATCCAAAACACACCGCCCGGGCAACAAAGGAGTGGCTCCGTAAGAAGCATTTGAAAGTCCTGGAGTGGCCTAGCCAGTCTCCAGACCTCAACTCCATAGAAAATCTGTGGCGGGAGTTGAAAGTCCGTGTTGCTTGGCAACAGCCCCAAAACATCACTGCTCTCGAGAAGATCTGCATGGAGGAATGGGCCAAAATACCAGCTACTGTGTGTGCAAACCTGGTAAAGACCTATAGTAAACGTTTGACCTCTGTTATTGCCAACAAAGGTTATGTTACAAAGTATTGAGTTGTATTTTTGTTATTGACCAAATACTTATTTTCCACCCTAATTTACGAATAAATTCTTTACAAATCCTACCATGTGGATTCATGGATGTTTTTTTTCACATTCTGTCTCTCACAGTTGAAGTGTACCTCTGGTGCAAATTACTGACCTCTGTCATCATTTTAGGTGGGGGAACTTGCACAATCGGTGGCTGACTAAATACTTTTTTGCCCCACTGTATGTAACATACTGCTTTGTCCTTAAAAAAAGTTTTCGATGTAATACATGACTTTTTTTTTTTACTAATGTCCCCAACACTGATCACAACAAGAGGAGAAATACCTCCAACATGCAGAAACATTTACCACACAGCATGTAATTCACTTGCATGAATGTAATGTACTTGATATGCTGCTTAGAGATGGTGGTGACTCTCAAAGAGGAGCCAGGGAGAACTCAATGAGAATCGCTAAGAGAACTGACAAGAAATCTAATGGATAAGTGATATCGGTAATGGAATCAGAATCGCTAAATTCTTATCAATTCCCATCTTTACTTGTTATCCCCAAGCATTAGGAGGTCTTTTTACTAAAAGCCCAACTACTGAAAAACAACCCCACACCACAATCCCTGATTCACCAAACTTTACGATGCAGTTCACATTTAGACAAGTACCATTGTCCATCAGATTGTCAGATGGAGGAACTCTAGAGTCCAGTGGCAGCGTTCAATGCACCACTGCATCCAGTGCTTTGCGTTGCACTTTGTTAGGTAAGGCTTGGATGCAGGGTACCCTCCGCCCCCTGACCCTACCAATGATTTGAATGGCTGAGTGAATAGTTTTGGAAATATAGTACACTTTATCTTCTTCTAGCTGTTGCTCTGCTCTCACCCTTTCACATGAAATCTTTGGCCATTTTTGTTAGTTGGGGAATCTCTAAACTTCTGCTTTCTTATATGTATGCCTTTGGAATATTGACATATAAAAAATGCACACTTTTAATATCAAAAATGACCTAATAAGCTTATTTTTTGACGTGTGGAGCCACAGAAAGCACAGGTGATGAGAATACTGCGTCATCCTTAAATCCATGTGTGTTTTTCCTAAAGGTGGCAAGTCAAAGGCTCTGCTGGGAACAAGAACATTTACTGTGGCACTATAGTAATGCCATTGTCATTGCTATGAATAACACCTGCAGTCCTGCTGCTGTGGAAAAACAATCTTAAAAAAGGCCCAGAGCTAGTGAACATAACTGCAAACTGGGGACTTCTCTTCAGGAAGCAGAGAAGACTGGAAGTGATTAGAGGACAAATATAAGCTTAAAGCCTCAAAACTCTGTCAAACTTTTCAAAAAGTGTCTTTTATCTTTACCTGATACAACAGAAAGTTGGAACTGGTTGAACTAATGAAGAAGTAACTGAATACATGCAGAATACATCTGTTTATGTGGATAGTGCATTTTTATGCCAACTAAAGCAAGACAGAAATGCAGTGAGATCGGCTAAAGTGAGTTTTAATGAGAAACCACTCTGATGGTTAATCATGTGTGAAATCTTGTGGTGGTGGGGGGCGGGGTGTTTTGTTTAAATGTACCATTTGCTCGGAATGATATCATTTAAATAGATTTGTTGAGGCTCGGCTGAAAAGGTTCCAAAGCAACCTTTGTAGCATCTGTAACAGCTTTTTAAATAAACCTTTTGTAACTTGTGAGTTAGCGTCTTCGTGAGCTGGCATGAGATTAACAAAAAAAAAAAAAAAAAATGAGAGTGAGAGGAACCTCTGTCAGATTCCCAGAAACCACTCCTTTTCCCACAGAAACCCTTTTATGTTGTTCATATTTTCCTTTATTAAAACTAAGTCAAGCTGTTTCAATGACGTTGATTCATGATCAGGTCATTTTGACTCACAGGAAACTTACGGTTTAGAGGCTGTCTTTGTGATAAGCGATTTGGCCACAACTTACAGTCATCTGCCCCTTTGTTTGATAAATCTTGGTAGCACCAGGCCAGAGCCCGTTTTTCCTCCAGAACTGCCTTAATTGTTTGTGGCATAGATTCAAGGTATTGCAAAGATTCCTGAGGGATTTTGGTCCATATTAACACAACAGTATCACACAGTTGCTACTGATTTGTCAGTTGCACATCCATGATGTGGTTCATCTCAAACGGGCTCTGGTGACTGTCATTATAGGTCCATTTTCAAGCCGAAGAAACTATTTTCAGACGATTTGAGCTTTGTGACACGGCTCAGGATAATCATCAGCCATCAGAAAATACACACACTGGGATAGACATAGTTACACATATCATCCTAAACTGGTAGTAATAGGAGCAAAATGCATCCCCACGCTATTACACCACTAATATCAACATAAACTGTTAATACAAGGCAGGATGCATCCATGTTTTCATGTTGTTTATCTCTAATTCTGACCCTGCAATCCAAATGTCGTATCAGAAATCAAGACCCATCAGATCATGCAGCTCTGCTGAGCTTCCTGTTAGCTGACAGTAGGGCTGGGCCATATTATACCGTTCACGGTAATACCGGTATAATGTTAGGCAACGATAGGAAAATGAAATATCGCGATAGAATATGAGTAAAACGCGCATGCCTTTGTTTTCTTACGCACATGGCCGATTATTGAGTGAAACAGATGAACCAGAATTGGTTTGTAAAAATGGTGCAACTTCAGTGATGTGGAACTGGTTTGGTGTTTGTCCGTCAGATACAGGACAAAGCACATTTTTTTGCAGAACATGCAAGCGGCCGTCGTTATTTGTCGGACTAAGATGCTCTTAAATCTGGGAGCAGTGTTGCCAACTTAGCGACTTTGTCGCTATATTTAGCGAGTTTTCAGACCCCTTAGCGACTTTTTTTCTAAAAAAAAGTCGCTAAAAAAAGACGTGAAAGCGTGTATCGCTTTTACTCTCAACAAGCAGCGGGTGCTGTAACGCAGTCAGTTCTTCTTTTACTCTTTTACTCTTATGCTGTTTTGTGGATCACAAGGTTTAAAACTACTTATAAACACACACACAAAGTAACTCCACCAGAGTGCTTATTTCGGGTCACTTTTGCTATTCGAAGCCCGGGTAAAGGAGCAGGGTTGGAATTGTGACATTAAAAAAAACAATAATTGCTAAAAGAAATTTAATTTGTAGTTCTAAATAAACTCTAAATGAATTTAGGACGTTTTTTACTCACTTTATGTCTCTTCCACAATGTTATTTCTCTCTCCAACAACATAGGTTACAATTAGATTAGCATGACCGATTATGCAAATTAGGCGATGACGTCATGTAGCGACTTTTAGGATTTTCCTTACTGAGTAGTTGGCAACACTGTCTGGGAGTAATCTGGGTCCTAAACTCCATATGATTCAGGTCAAACGAACACTGCAGCATCACTGAGAGTTAAAAACTGTCTAAATTCTTTCATCTTTAATAAAACGATCAGCATTGCTGCTTTACCAGGTGTAACTATGAAGTTTAACTTCCAGGCATCCATGAAAACAAAATTTATTACATTTAACGGAGTTAGAAGTTAGCAGGAAGCTAGCGGAAGTTAGCTCGCTAGTTTCGCTAGTTACCTAAGCATGATATTGCATGTTCTGACTGAGAGATTTCTGAAAAAATTCAAACGTACAGCTCTGCTATCACTTCCAACATAAATGAAGACAGGAAACTAAACAGCAGTGACGTTTGTAGGGTTACTGAAGTTGGGCTAGCTGGTATATAATGATGTGCTACGTGATCGCTAGCGACACAGCTACGTTAGCATAACATAAACAGTGAAGCTGGAGGACGAACACTAACACTTTTCCACTTATAAAAGTTAACGTTAAGGTTCCTGATAGTTAGAGACAAATGCAATCGCATGGCAGGATGCTGTAAATGGACCAAACTTCAGTCAGGAGAACAACTGAGATAATCCATCCACAATACAAGGTTAGTCATTAATATACTGCAACAACATGGGAATAGAGCAGCAGCCAGAGAATTCAACATTAATGAATCAATGGTACAGACGTGGAGGAAGCAAGAAGAATGAGTTTAATAAAGTTTGATTTATCTGACTGCTTTGTTTCGCTTAATGTGCGTTATAATCCCGTGCACCTTATGGTCCGAAAAATACGTACTGCACACTGCAGTTTAATGTTGCAAAGCACCTCTTTTTAACTTCAGTGGATATTATACATGGTTATGCTCAGGATATGTCAGCCCATTTCTACTGGAAATGCCTTTTGGTTAAACTTTCAGCAAGGAATTTGCATTTGCACTGTTACATTTTTCTAAAGCTTTAATGTACATAAAAGCTTCTTGTTTAAGTGAAAATAAATGGAAGGTTGTCTTTTTGTGCTAGTAATGTTGTGGAGTTGTATTTTGTCTCGCATCAATTATATCGTCAGTTATATCGTTATCGCAAATTTTCAAATATATATCGCGATAAATATTTTTGGCCATATCGCCCTGCTCTAGCTGACAGGAGTGGAAGCTTCAAGGTTTGACCTGTTGTGTGCTCAGAGATGCTCTTTAGTTACTGTTGGCTTTCTACTAGAGATGGACCGATCCGATATTACGTATCGGTATCGGTCCGATACTGACCTAAATTACTGGATCGGATATCGGAGAAAAATAAAAAATGTAATCCGATCCATTAAATATCACGAAAGCACCTCACAAAACTTGCAAGATTAGATTGATCAGTATTGCTGAACTATGAAATTTTTTTTTTTTGCATACAGGTATAACAGAATAGCTTTAGTGTAGTTGTTGTTTTAAACTTGAGTATGAACTTATACAAAATGCAGCAAGATATTTAAAAAAACAGTTTTGTTGATTAAAAAACACTATATCGGATTCATATCGGTATCGGCAGATATCCAAATTTATGATATCGGTATCGGTATCGGACATAAAAAAGTGGTATCGTGCCATCTCTACTTTCTACATTCTCCTCTGACCTCTGGCATCAACAAGGCATTTTTTGCCCACAAAAATGCCAGGGAACTGGATATCTTTTTCTTTTTCAGACTATTCCCTGTAAACCCTTGAGATAGTTGTGCAGAAAATCCCAGTAAATCAGCAGTTTCTGAAATGCTCAGACCAGTTCATCTGGCAACAACAGCCATTCCACATTCAAAGCCATTTGAATCTTCTTTCTTTCCGACTCTGATGCTCATTTTGAACTTCAGCACGTCACCTTGACCATGTCTACGTGCCAAAATTCACTGAGTTGCTGCCATGTGATTGGCTGATTAGCTTTCTTATAGAGTAGACAAACCAAAGAAAAGTAGTAGTAAACCAAAGAAATAAGCACTTTGTTTTGCTTTTTTGAGGGTTTGGTTAAGTATTTGGCAGCAATAATCCATCAGCTTTTTACAATATTAAATTAAATTTTAATAGTTTCCAACAGACATGCGGTGGCACATGTTTTGCTTTTATATACCAATACACAAACATTTAGGATTTTGGATTCAACTAAAAATTAATTGCTCTCCAAATTTCTTGTAAATGAGTTTATCAAACTAATGCCAGATAATAAAGAAGTTCGTATGTGGGTCTTTGTGTCCGGCATCTGTGAGCTATTATTGATTGAGGGAGCAGTGGAATAAAAATGCAGGGAGAACAGAGTTTGGCTTCTAGAGGTCACAGGTTCCACATGGGAAAAAAATTTACCGTGCACGAAACTGAAGCATCAATATCTTCAAAGATGCAATAAATTACACTGATAGAGATTTTTTGGTTTTCCATCAAAAAAGATGCCATGCCTGCAGTATTTTGGGGAGGGGAGGAGGGGGGGGGGGGGGTCTCCGCATTGTGTTGCATAACAATTTCCATTGTGCTAAGGAAAATTCTTCTTATTGACCCTTAAGAAATTTCCTCTGAAGGCCCTGCACAGAACTTGTAGACATTGTGGAAGAATATGAAACAATAGTCACGACATGTGCTCTAAAGCTAAAAGTAAATCTGCACATCTCCAAAGTTCAAACGCTGAGCCTTTGGAAAATGGGGACAATGGGAAAAATGGTGGGAGGGGGGGGCATGTTATTAAATCCACCATAGTTAGACTGAATACGTATGATAAACAATGACGTGGCTATTCTTCCAAAGGAAAGCCTTGCTGCGTTATTATGTGTTTTTATTTTTAAGCTTCTTTAATAACTCCCATATGCATCACAATCATTTTACTTCAGCAATTAGGAAGGGGTCAAATAAACGACTCGGAAAAATCTTTACTCCTTTTCCTTTTGGTACTGGGTGGCGCACAGAGTTGGCTTTTGCTCTTTGACAGAGAGATGGTGACAGTGACGGACTCGAGTCGAGTCACAGTCGGGTCACTTCAGAGGAATGCTCCATTAAACAGATGTCAGCACTGATTTCAGAGACAGACTCTGAAACGATAGCATAGCATTCATACCTCAGGATACCTGACAGTCAGTAACATTAAACAAAAGATGGCAGACCCCAAAAAAAAAGGATTAATTGATTCCACTTTCTTACACACACACACACACACACACACACACACACACACACACACACACACACACACACACACACACACCAGAAAGATGCAATGATCTGGGAAACATTAAAAGCCTATATTCAAGGTTATAAAAGTACAAATACTATCTATCAAATGATGAAATTGCATTTTTATCATGGAAGCAGTATAAACAAACAATAAACTCAGTGGGAAACTTGGGATGGGAAACAACAGGTCAGTGAGTTGACTGAGTATCACAATAGCATCCAAAGAATTTTTTTTTTTTTTGGTCCAGGAATTGTAGAATAACAAGAGAGTAATAGTAGAAATGTCTTCAAGGGGCAAAACTACAACACCATTGAAAAGCCATGATCTTCCAGCCATTGGACAGCCCTGCAATAAAACCAGGCATGGTCCTGTAGTGGAAATCACCACAAAGGCTCACATAGGAACACTTCTTACTATGAGTGAATACAGTTGTACTGCGCTTCACTGATGGATATTAAAATGCTGCCATGCAAAGAAAAAAAGACCCAGCCTTCTCTGGGCCAAAGCTCACATGAAATGGACTGAGGCAAAGCGGAAAACTTTCCTGTGGTCTATGCAATCAAAATTTGAACTTCTCTTTGGAAATCATGGAAATTGTGTCCTCTGGGTTTAAGAGGAGAGAGAGCATCAGCATAGAGTTCAGCAAAAATGCTTCAGTGCACATCTGTGAAGGCCCCATTAATACTGACCGATGATATACAGGTTTTAGAGCAACAAATGCTGCTGCTGAGATTTATTTTTTTTAAATTGGGTTTTCGGGAAGGGATCTGATATGATTGCTAAATTTATCAATTTTATTCATCATTCTGAGGAAAGAACAGGGAGAGGTTCTTTAATGTGTAACATCTGGATCAGCTTAAACATAGGTGCAGCAGCCTGAACTCTCTTAGGCAAGCGTTCTTGTCATTTCTTTAAGTAGTCTTCAGGAATAGTTCTTGAATTCTTGAAGGGCATTCAAAGGTCTTGTTTGCATGTTGGGTGTTTTTAGTTCCGTCCTTTGTCAAGATGATCCCACACTGGTGCAGTAATGTTGATGTCCGGGCTCTGGGGAGGCCAATCCACGACTGATACTGTTACGCTGTGTGTTTTTCTATACAGGTAATATTTTACTGCACTGGCAGTGTGTGTGGACCATGGTATTACATCGTGGTTCAAAATCTGACTGTACCTTCCTGTGTGTACAGTTTCATAAATTTCAACAAAATCCCAATAGCCACTGACTGAAATGCAGCTCCAAACCTCCATTATATTTTACTGATGGCTGCAGCCTAGTTCTTGTGTAATTTGGCATACTTCAGCTTTTCCCTTCCTTAAGAATGGCTTCTTGACAGCGACATTTCCTCTGAGACTATTTTTAATGAGGTCAGTGACCTGTGGATGGATCAACTGAAGGTCCAGATGCATCTGGATCTTCAGGTTTTTTTTCCTGTTTCTTAAGGACATGACTTTCAGATACTTTTTATCTGCTCTAGATAGTGTTTTAGACCCACCATTTCTTCTTTTATTCTCCACTTTTCCAGTTTCCTCAGATGTTTTAAAGACACACTGCACACCATGCCAAGATATGCCAAGTTTCTGATCTAGAACTCTATGGAAATCACGTTGTTGCTGTAAAAATGCTATTCTACTTATACCTGTCAGAATGTGCTATCTTTGGCATTTTTACATAGATTCAACTAATGAAATGGTAACAAATGATGTGTTTGTGCAACAGATTGTGACAAAGTGCCTAAAGCTGCATGTTAAAATTAGTTCTTTGCGAAGTTGTCTTTTATGTGTAGACTCAACACTGGTTAATCCCTTAAAATAAGTTTCTTTTTTTCTTTTTTGCTTAAATAATTCATAGGTCAGCGTTAAGTGGCTGAGCAAACAAAAAAATATTCCTCTGAAAGTGATCAGGTTCAGGGACTGAACTAAAAATTTGAAAAAAATCATTGAATAACCTTCAGAAAGCCCGGAGAACTACTGCTAAAGACCACTTTGAAAAATTGCACTAGTTTTGACCTTTTCCTTCTGTGAGATGTCAGAGGTACAGAGAGAAGCAGACTGGTCAACTCATCTGAGTTTGCATTTAAATGAAAATAACTGAAAACTTTTGCAAGCATGCAAAGAAAAGCTGTTGGCGTAGCATCCATAACAGACTCTTTAGCTGTTGGCTTTCTCTGTATAATCTAAGTTGTTCACTGTGCTGCAAACCCTGAATAATATAGAACTGAATTCAAAAGATCAACCTGATACTTTGGCCTATTTTCACCAATACTCAGTCTAGCTTTAAGAGTCAGGATTGGATTTATCTCCAGTCCACGTATGGAATCAAAGCATCCCTATTTACTAAAGCAAGACGATACCATATCACATTCTGTACTGATGTAACACTAGTAGAGCTTTAATAGTAAAAGAATCCAGGTGCCAAACATCATTTTAGATCCATTCACACCAATTGGCACAAAGTGAATCAGAAATATGGAGGCCCCGAACTTGTTGATCAACCTAAATCCTGTTGAGCAAAAAATTATTTAGCCCTTTGATTTCAAAACCAGAGCTGTCTGTGTCCTGAGTTACCAAATGCTTTCAATTGTTACTGTGTTGTTAACAGAAGGCATGATGCAACACGGAGGGGAGTTTACTCCTGCCCAAACTGTTTTGAAACCTACTGCTGGCATTAAAAAATCAAAATGAGCGCATATTTTCCAGAAAACACACCAGAGCTCTCACTTTAAACAAAATACTGTGTATGCCGTCATAAATTGTATATGGAGCATTTTCAATTAAATATATAATTTATTATTTTAATTTATTGAAAAGGCTATCAGCATTCTTGATTTTATTATTCAATCTTATTTTGCAGTTATACTGGCTTCTTCATCTTCTTAAAAAAAGCGTTACCCTGACACTGGCTCACAGCCACTGGAAAATGGAAAAAGGATACAGTTGAAAAGTCACCTCCCCTTCACAGTCCTTTCATAATTCTGGATGTCAAAACATTTAACATCCTGAAAATAAGTGTTGACATCTTCCGTTCAAGGATGTTTTATGCTCAGAACGTTTGTTACACAGGAGTTCTAATAGAATAATTTCTTTAAGCCTATAATTCACCTCAATTTGTTCATCATATTTAGTTGAGCTCTAAATAATTAACAGTTAATTACAACTTATGTGACTTGGACAGTCCCCTTGGTGGACGTGTCTGTTTTGCTCTGAGTAAAAGCATGAAATGTGCATGGTTGATTTCCTCCAGAGAGAAATTTGTTCGGTGGTTTTTATGGTTATGACTACATTAACTCCAACATTGACGTGAAACGGCTAGTGGTGGTGATGGTGGGGGGACAGGAAACAAAAAAGTTTTTCAATTGAAAACACAAGGACACTGACTTTTACAGATGTGAAACAACAATGGACGCCAAGTTTGAAGGTTCAGGTTTGAAGGTTCAGGAAATGTGGTTCTTTTTGTGCTGAGCGAGCGCTATGTCAGCTCAAGGTTTTCCATGTTGGTTGAGGAGTTGGGGCCACCCTTACTGAAGGTTTTCCATAGTGGTGAGTCCTCAGACATACCCGGCATCCAGAGAGTCTGTCGTCTGTGTTTATGGAGACGATGAAACACCATCCTGTGTTTTACCACGATTAGGTTAATTGACAAAGCAGATTTAAACTGGTTATAAGATGTAATTGCTCTAAAAAATGGTGTTAATCTAACTGGGAAGACTGGACTTGGTACAGAGTAAAATTTACTGTCCCATCCGTCTTTACTAAGTACATAGCTTATAAGCGTTTCAGTCACTGGGATGAATGCCTTCCTTTGTCCCATCCACAGCCTCTTTGTTATGAAGGAGAAAGCTTTTTAACTTTTGACTCATAAGCCAGATATAGCAGCCAGCGTTTGTCAGTTTAATGTTGAACAAGTGTCTTGGCTGCTGTCACATATTCATATATCTTTACTTTGGCAGCCCAAAAATGCTAAGATGGTAAATTTTGAAGTGAGGCAATTTAAACCGCAAGTGGCAAAGATTTACTCCGTAATAATCGGTCTCAATAGACAATCTTCGATGATCTTTGAAGCTGTCAGTCAGAGGAATTTAGTTTAAATTGATTTGAAATGCTCTCCGTTCTGTCCAGACCCTTTTCAGCTACAATTTGATTTCAAATATGACATTAATGGAGTTTGGTTCATGTCAGTGTTGAGTCGTTTTTGATTTGTTTTCCAGAAATCTCATTGACACATAGCGAGCTAAAGGTGGTTTCTGCTGTCAGAGTAAAGGGGCTGCTGGATGCATTAATTTTACGAGCCTGTCACATTGCATTAGTCATATTTGGTACGCTAACTCTTTGTCCTATGCAAATTATTTCTCGACAGTGTTTGAAGCATCTTGTTTTTAAGCTTTTTAATGATGTTATGTAAGCTGCTGAGTTGTTTTGGAGCAAATTAAAGCAGAACAGAATGTGGTTATTGCAGTAAAAGACATCATAAAAGCAAATTTGTGAAAAGCACTGTATGCTGCAAGGTAGCAATTATGATGAACATAAAATACTGGCACGGTGAGCACAGGACTCAGAAGAAGTTTAAAAGAGCAATACTCCACTTATAAGTCAGTTATTGGGGTAATTTGATTAGAAACCTTTTACGTAGATGAACATTTATCCGCAGTAAAAACACAAAGTATTTTACACAGTTATTCTAATGAATATTGCTCAGATTATTAGGTTATATCTTATAAGCCACATTCTTAATGCTTCAGTATAATAAGAAACATCTGATGATTATACACTATGAGATGGTTAAGCTTTTAGAAGTGTCTTAATCATAGAAAGTTGCATTAAAAAGGAAAAAACCTTGTCTAGTTGACTGTACATTATGACTACTGAGTGCCTACTCGCTGACGTTACTGACCCACGAGGCACAAATAACAAAAACGTGCACAAGCTGTACATATTTTATTGCAATTACAAGTGTCATGACAATTTTTAATACATTATTTTACAAATTTCTTATGTACAAACGCAATTTGTTGGATCTGCTGACATCAACAAACCACGAGATTTATACAGTAAATACAGTGCTTGATTTATACAAGCAAATTTTATGATACCTGCTCAAGCTATTCAAGATTTCAAAATGAATATAAAAAAAACGTTGATCTTAAAAAAAGTTCCATAAAATACTGTCAATCAGGTTTTTGTACTCGCTAACAGTTTAAGGTTTAAAAAAAAAAAACAAGACAGAGACAGAGAGAGAAGAGGAAAAGAGGAGATGTCGCCGGGTACATGAACTGTGCAGTTTTTCAAATTGGAAAAGAAAAAAAAACTGGCCAAAAAAAAAATCAAGGCTCTATTACAAGTTAATAAATCTAACTGGTTCTACAAATTGCACTTTTGAAAAATGAATGAAATTTTTTAAAAAAATCACTGGATACATTTCCTGTGTCAACTCTATATATTGTAGGGTCCCTAACTTAAAGCTACTCCCTCACATCCTAAAGGGTCACCTAAGGTTCCTGTCTCTATAATAACTTCTGAGCAATGAGCACGCCTTCATTTGTCTCATATTTTACACTGAGAATGTACACACCTCAGAAAAAGCAGGGAGCAAATGTGTAAAGTTGTCATGGAGATGAGTATTGCCCTAATGTTTGATATTGCACTTTTATCTCAATTTACCTTGACCTGGTTCTAGGTCCCCCCCCCCCCCAAAAAAAAGAAAAAAAAAAGAATAATAATGGCCTGTAAATAGTTTGTTTAGGGAGGCATACAGTATAGTATATGTTCCTCGGATGCTCAGTGGAAGGTGTTGGGGTTTGGACGGATCATCATGACTACTTTCTTTAATGAGTAAGCTCCTCCTCTGAACTCTGCCCAGTAGACTCCATCTTGGTAGCGGCTGCGGTAGTGTCCTCCTCTGTACCAAACTCCATTCAGATTAGAATGGGCACAAGAGTTGTACCACCAGCCTCCCTTCTGGTAATGGGCACAATTTCCTTAAAAACGTGGAAAATAAATGAGAAACAGTCAAGCTATGCTCATAAACATGGAGAAATTATTGGAGCTAATCTGCCGGAACGTCACCCAGATTTTTACCTGTATACACATCGTGGTCTCTGTCCAGTGTTGTGAACTGTTTGCCGTTGTGCCAGGTCAGCGAGTCTCCAGCATTTCCATGGTAGCGGCCTACCCTCAGCTTGTAGAAATCAGCTTCAGACTCCACCCTGAAGCTGGCATACTCCGCAAACACCTTTCTGCCAGACCAGTCCTCCAGTGTGACCAGCAGTTTGTAGTTTCCCTGGTTAGTCAGCCAGTAGATGTTCTCTAGACCCAGCCAGTACTCGCCGTCAATATTGCCAAAACCTTGCTGTGAAGTGCAGTGTTAAGAAAAAAAAACATTATCAGTACAATTAGTAAATCCCTTCTGAATGTTGTTTGAAAAGCTTTGAATGGTTAGATTGGACGGCCGGGGGATGATTCAGGGTCGTTGCTCCTGCTCTGGTTATAATTGTGAATTTTATCTCTCTTTTCTTTTTTTCTTTTTTTTTGTGGTTGTTTATCGTCAAGGAACATTATCATAAATGGACCCTTTGAGTCGAATTTATAGCTTCAGTCGGTTTTCCAGATTTCCACTGTTATGTTGTTATTGAGAATGCAGCAGGATACAGTGCATTTAGTGTGAAAGCCAACATACTTGATCCTGGCGCGCCACTATTTTCTGGCTCTGGTCATATTATAAGTTGGTTTGTGGTGTTTCAAATTGTGGAAACACTTCTTTTGATGAGTGCACAAAGGCAATTTGAGATCTTGTGTGGTTTAGAGGTCTTTTTGCAAAAAAGTTTCTTTTGTTCCTCTGAGCTAAGATTTAATCAGGAGTCACAGCCTATAAATGTTTACCTATGAACTCCATCTTCCACTGTAAGAGGTTTCCCATTCAAGAGATAGAGGAAATTAGTTCCCCTGGGTAAGTGGTAATGTTCTCCACAGCCCTCCATAGCCATTTATCTGGTAGTTCTGGTGTAATATTCAAAAAGTATTTTTCCAGAATGTCAGTAATGATAATACAACACACTAACATGACTTCCAAATGCAATCCAATAGTTTTGTATGTGTGAATTTGTCTCAGAAGACCACTGAGACAAATACCTCATTGCTGAAATTATTGAGGTATTAGGCTATGACGTATGCAGGGGCAATCAGACTATATTAGACACGTGGAAAGCTTAACAGTCACCTATTCATTGGTCACTGACATCTGGTTAGTGTCAAAACACCCTACATAAGTAACCAGCTTCCCTCCAGACCATGAAGTCCTTGATCTGGTGTGAAGTTGCCGCACCTTGTACGTCTCCCAGTTCCTGAAAAAGTTGACAGAGCCGTCCACCCTCCTCTGAATCACAGTCCAGCCGCCTGGGTCGTGCCTCTGGTCACACCACACTTGCATAAGTCGGTTGGCATTCTCTGGCTTCACCAGGTACATGCCACTGGTTGCGTGTCCGTCTTCTAGAGCCTGCAGACAGTCTCTAAACGGGCCTAGACAGAAAGATTAAAGCATAATGTGTACACAGCATGTAAAACACACTCAGTTGCAAGTCTTTGCTCAAAGGTTGAGAGTCAGAAAAAGAGAAAAACTCAGAGTGACACAAAGAGTTACTGTACTTTACCACAGGGAATCCCAGTTTTCTGCACAGGCGCTCATTTTAACAGTAGAATTGACTTTGGCTTCTACTATCACAAGGGAAATGGCTGCTGATTGCGCAGCCAAAAGAAACACTGGCATGAGGGCAAAGGGAATCCTGACTACTGAATGATGAAACAATAGCAAAAACGTTTCAGTCATGTATAACACGTTAGAGTTCCGTGTGTGTTTATATTACCAAGATGTTAATGTTATTGCAGAGGGGAAAGAAACTGCACAGAACAGCCTGAGCAGCATCAAAACTGCATTATTTTTCAGCAGCTGTATCTACCCTAATTTGAACATGTGCCTGTATTTCTTCCAAGCATAGCAAATATGGTAAAAACACTCATCTGCAAAAATGTAAGTTCTCAAGATTGCATGCTTGAGTGGTTTGCTAACTGGCCCGTGTTACAGTTTTTAAATGCAAAAAGAAAGACAATTATGGGCCGCACGGAGCATTGGAGTTTGAGGATGAGGTCCATCAGTGTTTTACACGAGGAAAAAAAGCAAACATATGAAAGAAAGAAGCAAAGAACGTGTTGTTATACACATGTTTCTGGTTTCAAGAAATCACTGTGGATGATATCTGTTTCATAGTCCACTCTTAGCCACCCATTTACTCTCAGGAATGTCTGTGTTGGGCCGATACAAGCCAGAAAGTTGCCCTGCCCTGCCCTTGCTCTGTTCTGCCTGATAAAGTCTGCTTCTTCGGTGGAACATATGACCGAGTCTTGCCTGGTTCAGCTGGAACAAATGACATCATTGACTCAGGGTATCTCTTTCTGTTTGTAGTTACACCCTCCCTTTTTTGTTAGACTTCATCCTCATGTTTTCTGTTTGCCTTTCAAATCCCTGTCTTCCTCTCTTTACTTCTTCGTGGTGTGTAGCTTTCTGTTACAGTTTTGAATAACTTTTTGGGGTGTTAGTTGCATGACCGTGGGCAGGAAATTACTTGCCTCCTTTCAAAAATTCATACAAAGGCTACTGTTCACATGCAGCCTGGTGAAAAGTGGCATGCAGTGGCACGAAATGTCAACGGAAAATGCTCCCACTGGAAATGCTGGGAATAGTCCGCTGTTTTTCCACCAAAACGAAAGTCTTTTAATAAAAAGGAGTGGCGGTGTACTATTCACTGCAACTGATCCCATCAAATGCCCTTCGCATCAATTCTTAAATCTGCACGCACATGTTCAAAAAGACAATGGGCTTAGGGCCAGGTATCCATTTAGGCGCACACAGTTAGCCATGCTTGTGTTTTTATGCGGGTTAAATCGTGGCAATTTGATGATATGCATCTGAAAAGGCAGAAGACAACAGCGTTTCTGTTCTCACGGCCAGCTCTCTCCTCTAGGAATGTGTGGGATAAATTTAAATTTGTTGTGACTACGAAGAATGGGTGTTAATGATTAAGAGGTTCACTCACAAACACGGTCTTTGTTTTGCGAATGCTGTTTGTCATGGCAGCTGGTTTGTTTTGGTACCAATGCATCAAATACAAATGTTTTCTGTTGGACTGTTAGACTCACCAGAGGGCTTGTCAGTGGTAGATGGACTGTGCGTACCAGTGGGCATTGTTGGAAGAACTGGTGGAAGAGACTTTTGGTCACTCTGGATTTCATTGCTGATTGGGTTGTTGATGCGTGGGATTACAGGCGGCTGGTAGGGCTTGTTAATAGGGGGTGAGGGTTGTGGTGGAGGCTGAGGCCGCGGCTGAGGCTGGGGCACGGGAACATGGCGAGGAGGAGGTCGACTCCGGCACTGCTCCTCCAACACGGCAATGAGAGCCGACTGGTTGGTGGCTAAAGAAGCCAAGTGCTGGTATTTGTGCTCGAGATCTTTGTACCGACTGGTGAGCTGTTGCATCTCAGAGGTTTGGTTGAGGATCTTGTTCTCCATCTGTGCCAGTTCTAGCGCATTGTCTCTCTTCCTGATGATCTCATGGAGCAGCTGCATGTACAGCTGAGTGACCCTGGAGTTCATGTTTCGACTCTCTTTCCTCAGAAGCTTGACCTCGTTGACGATGCCCCCATCCACCTCGACCAACTGCTGCAGGGTCTCGATCTGCCTCTTCTGCTTCTGTAGTTCCACATTAAGCAGCTCTAACTCTTGTTTGTTGACCCGGTTCTCCAGCATGGCCTCTGGCTCCTTGGAGTTGACACAGATGGCTCCAGTCACTTTTTGTTGAGGTACAATGAAAGTGTAGGAACATTTGTCCTGCTGCTGGTCAGCTGGAGCACGTTTGCTCCTTCCTGCATAGATAAAATCTCTTTCCAGACCCTCCTCGCTGCTCTCAAATTCTTGGGTACTGCCCCTGCCACGGCTGCCGTCTGAGCGACTCCCCAACGTCTGCTGGACTCCACAGGCTAGTCCATAAACTAGAAGGAGCCCTAGCAGGACCACTGAAGGGGGCTCCATGAGTTAGTGTCCAACTCTAAAGAATGCAAGTAAGAAAATGGAAAACATGGAGATGTTTAGGGGGAAACTATCAACTGTTAAGCAGAAGACACAGCTATGCTCAATCTGTTACTTCTACATTTAAAAGCACAAATAGGAATAAACCAAAACCTTATTTTGTTGCAATATCAAGAGAATCTTGATGTTAACATAGGTCTATTACCAGAAAAAGCTTGCTCATCAAGATACACTGGTTTTGTCTTCATTAACCACAAGAAACAAACAGGTACAGAAGCAGCATGCATACACATGTCAGTGTAGGCTGGGCAGAAGTTGGCAAAGATACAGTCAACTGAAAGAAAATGGCTCACTTGCCCTGCTGAGTGTCACAGATGCATTATATTCATGCGTAATCCATAAATCTGAGTGTCTCAGTGTCTTTGCTGTTCATATCACTGCTGGTGTGAGCAGACACTGTTGCTTTGCCTCTGGCTTTAAGTGTAATTTACGAAATGTGCTGAGCCTGTTTTTTTAAAATTGAAGTCCGAGCTTCAAAAGCAATACATGCACACGTGGTTTGATAGTTACTAATACACCTCATTGCCCCGAACAGTGATGTGCTGATCACTTTGGTTTATTAAGTCGCTGGTAGGAGCATGCGCTTAGCTTAATTTGTCGTTCTGGCGTCGGCTCCGCTTGAGCGACTGCCACCACTTGTCCCTTACGCACTCCAACATGCATCTGTTCCACTCTGCAGGCCTGGACATCTTAACTCATGGAAAATTTGAGACACCACCAGATGATGCTATTCAAAGCTCTGTTTAAAGTATTGAGCATGTTGCATCAGTTCTGTGTATATATAGCTCCTACCAAAACTGGGAAATTGGTTGCATTCAGACGATTAATCATAAGTCATGAAGGAAATTCATCTTAATTTGCAGACTTTAAACGCGTCTGTTTCTGCTTTGACCGCGAGACTGAAAGCTTACCCTAGCATTCAGCATGAATATGAATGAATAAAGGCAGCTAATATTATCCTCATCTTTGCTTGATTGAATCTGAGATAAAGTTCAGTTTAAAATCTCTTTAAAATCATATTTCCTGTGTGTAATTAAGCATTTCCTCAAGGGTTCAGGAGAATTAAAATATGAGCTATTCCCCTAGAATTCATTTATATTATTAGTAAAATAAGTTTTCAGAGTTTTTGAAGATCTGGAGGAATGTGCTACTGGTTGTTGAGGTAAATGTAACTCCTGCATAAGGATAACAAGGCCTGTAACTCCTTGGGCAGCATAATTGAAAGCTGCTGCATATTGGATTACAGAGGGGTCCTGTTTAACACCTCCTTGGAGTCAAAGTGGGCCGGCCTAATCATAAAGCATTACAGAGAAACCTAAATTGGCTGTGTAACGATTGCCTGCCTTCAGGACTTCCATTTGTTATTGCTTATCTTTGTGTAAAAGACCATCTACCATATAACGGTGAGCACAAAATTGGGAAGAGAGCAGAAATGTTTTTGTCTTGTTAATCCGGGCGTGTAGCCAGCACATTAGATTGGAGACTTGGAGAAGAGAAATGCAGCACTGTCCAAGATCATGACCCTTGGCACATTTGACTCTTCTGGCTTTATCTGTCTAGAATCAAATGTGTAAACACTTTCTTCCTGGGGGGAAAAAAAGTAATAGAAATGATCTTCTGCACAGTTCATGCTAGTCTTATGTAACCTGTGTTTTTGATGTCATCGTTTACTCAGCCAGAACATTTTCTTTTTAAATTACAGTACAAAAGAGCACAAGGTCTCAGAGGTACTTTGGTAATACAATACTTTAAAGCACTTGTCACCTATGCAAAAAAATAAAAATAAAAAAAATAAGTGCACAGTTTCTTCTTTAGATAAAGCACGAAACTCTTCTGTCTTTCAGAAAAGCTAATCCATCTGACAAAGCCCGGCTCAGTGAGGGCATCTCTGCTATTATTGATTGACGCCGAAATTGTAGTGTCAAAATATTTTTCACACTATGCAAAGAGATTCTTCTAATCAAGTCTGACAAATATAGTCTTAAAGTCTTACAGATCAAACCCTGAAGAAGTGACTAATAATAGCTTACAAGTAAGCCCGCGGCATGATAATAGAGCAGCTCAGGGCCTGTCCTGCAATGTGCTGATGACTGTATTTGTCCACGGCTCCTGCGGTTTCTCCCCCCCGGAACATGAGCTCTGTCTCAGAGAAATGCCGTGTGATTTGCCCCTGCTGTGGAGGACTCCCATTTTGGACGTAGTTAGCCTGGAATCTCCTGCTCTAGGCTTCTCTACACTTCAAAGCTGAGGGGAAAATGTTTGCAGCTTGCTGTGAAACGTGTGTTCGCAAGTGTGATGCAGTCTGTGCATGTCTATGAATGTTTTTCCCCCTGTTAATGTGTTTCTAATAACAACACTTGCTGGCGTTCAGTATCCTGGGGACAATAGCCAGTCTCATCTGCCCCAGCAGAGGCAGCATGTTATTACCTTATCCATAGTCTGCCAGGGGGATCAGCGGAAAAGCCTTTACCTCCTTATTTCCTGTTAAAACCCCATGGACTTTATAGTCCTAAGATCAGTCCACCTAAACAAACTGCTACTGACCACCAAACGCTGCAATTATTGAGTGGTCCTTAAAAGTGCCATATCCATACATACTCTGCTCTAGGCCTGAAGGCATATGATCGAATGAAATGAGTGAGCCTTCTTGTTGCAGTATGATTGGCAGCTCCTCTTAGGTAATTTTTTCGAGTCTGCTTCACACCAACATGTTTTGGTTTCACTGTTTTCAGGTGGTAAGTCTGTGTTTACACGACTCCTCTTTCTGGATTTTGCTCCGTGTTAAATTAAGTGTGATGGGTGGGTGAAGGGGGCGAGGTCACTGTGTCTCTGACCAGCGCCATGGTCATGCTCAGCACATATTAATTAGAAGGTGGGCTGCCTTGCTCCGGCTGGTCCGTGCCTCTCACCCCAGCCCCTCTCATTTCAGACTGAGCATGGCATTCCAAACATTCTTCGTCACCTCATTAGAGCGAGCCGCCATACTCACACCGAGAGTCAGTGGCAGTGGCGGAACCGAGAGCGCCGGACCCTGTAGATGGAGGACCACTACTACGCCCCCACCCCCCGCCCCTCGTCATCTACCTGTAAGATGCTCCATAGCTGCTGACCCACTTCATTCATTGTCCTACTTTCTGTGTGAATGCATCACAATCACACCATCATCACCCTCAACAGGAGATCACAACACGGCTACACAGCATCTCATTTGCCAGTTGCCAAAAAAGAAGCGGACACTTTGCCGCGTGGCTTTGTGCTGCATGTTCAAATTAGCGCCACCGCTGCTGAGAACTGGCAGTCTCCTGCATGACACCCAATAAGTGTTGGATCAGAGTCAAATTCAATCTGCTCATGGTAATCTGCACTATTGCTTTACCTTGAGGCGAACCTCATTCTTTCCTCAAGCATGTAATCCTTATGAGCGTGTAACATGTCATTTGAGGCATGATTAACCCCAGTTACCAGCTTGGTAACTGGGGTTATTTTTGTAATTTCCACTGTCTATTGAAAAGCGGAGATAAAGTTGTTTTTTTTTTAATGTAGGTTTTGTTCCACTCAATGCTCTTTTTTTTTCTCTCTTGTGATTTCAGACGGGGAGGCAGGGGGTCTTGGGAATTGTTTCGATAAGTTCCAGCATTCTACCTCAAAGCCCCCTTATCCAAACACCACCCTGGCAACAGAAACAAAGACTAGATTCAACCGCCTGCTTCCCTGTCCTCTTGAGTCCAGGGGAACATCCTGAAGCTGCAGTGTGCTTAACATAGTAAAGTTGTCCCTTTTTTTCTCCCCCCTCTTTATAAATGAGCAGTTATTTATAGATAATAAAAAGAAGTCTTGTGTCCGGCACCATCATAAAGAGCTCTTCATACATATAACACGTACAGGGCATGTCCCTTCATTTTAAACTTTAAGAGCTCTGTGTTTTGAAAACACAGAGTTTTTTTTTTCCTAATGAGTAATAAAGAGGCACTTCACTATAGAGGCTCACTCACCAGCATCCCCCTGTGCTGAATTAACCTCCCCTTGGCCAAATCTGTCATAGTCAGCATCAGTCCAGTTAGTCACCATAAAGCATAATTACCTTTTGGCTACAAGCAGTGAGTCAGATGACGGATGCTGCATGATGACTGCTGAATTCAGGATTAGGCAGAAATCATTAAACCAAGTACAGAAGTCTGACTTCAGCCTGCTGTTGCAAAGTGAGCTTAACCACACTACTAGAACTAGTTATTGAGACCGAGTCTACTCACAACTCACAAGATACTAAAAACGAGTAAAGTCATTTTTGAATGAATGCAACACCCTGTTGAAATAAACCAGATCATAAGGTAACTGCAGATTCATGACAAGGTTACATCATGCTTACGAGATAATTGCACTATACTGGTGAGGCTCCTTCAGTTCCTTTGCCCTCCTGCCAGACTTGTCTGAAGTTTCTTATGGTTGAACGTCATCCCAAGGGTGAAACCTGCACCCCCGCGTAGTCCTCTCTGCGCTCTGGCTGTCTATAGTTACTCAGCCTTTTCTCACCTTAGTCCACTCCACCGGTGAAAAGGTGGCGTTTCAAAGCCTATTGTTGTAATTGTTAAAAAAAGAAACTGTCAGTAGCCAAACAGAACGTCAAGTTGAAACTAATCTTCAAACATTAAGGAGATTGCTCCCAGATCCACTTTAACAAAAAAAAAAAAGTTGTGAAGAGAAAAAAGGGACAGCTGGTAACGTCAGCCAGGTGGCAGAGGTAGTTTCCTGATCAACAGTGAGAGTCTGAGGCAGGTTGTGTGCTACCCGCAGCCCGTTAGGAGAGGACTGTCACTTTCCTGTGGGCTGAATCCATCACTTCTGTCTCACAGCTCTAAGAGGCTGTCTCTCTCCACTGCACCTCTCTCTCTCTCACCCACCCGCTCTCTCTCTCTCTCTCTCTCTCTCTCTCTCTCTCTCCTCTGTGCTTTTAAATGATGAAAAATCTTGTAGTAGTTTCAGTAGTCAGAGCCTCGCACCCCCACCCTCCACACACACACACACTTAAATGAACACATTCTTTTTTTAAAGCAAAAGCCTTCTGTCTTCTACCCCTCCCCCCATGGCACAGAAGAGATTCACAATCACGCACAACACAAGCTACACACTCACACACACTCTACTCAGATTTCCAACCCCTGCCCCGTGGCTACTGGTTCACCACCACCACTACCACCACCACTATTTCTGGCTTGGATTGCACGGTTCTCCTGGTGTTGGACAGCAGGGACGTCAGACTGATCACATCCTAACTGTGCGTGAATGAGCGCCCGTCCTGAGAAACAGCCTGACGGATGGGAAGCAGATCCAGGTGTTTGACTAAAGCCAGGTCTGCTTCACATCGTGGACATGACGTGTTTGAAGCAGGCTGGATTCCTGCATTGTGATGCTGCTCAGAGATAGTAAAAATGAATTAACTTCAGGAGTGTATCAATCATACGGGGCTGAACAAGACGACATGAAAAACACGATGATGTGCGTGTGGAGAGCGCTGCCAGCAATCTACAAATTCCTCAATTGGTCTCATGTGGCTGGTTGTCTGTTGTTCTTGTGTTGTCTTCCTGTTTTGCATTTTGCCCTGCCGGTAATGTGGGATTCCTGTCTCTACTAAGATTTTTGCCATTTCATAATTTTCTATTCAAAGCAAGGACGTATCATAGAAACACATACAATGCCATAACAACAGAGGAATTTATCCCTCTCTTGCTGCTCTTAATCTAATTTCTTCTTCTTCTTAAAACTGTAGTCAGCTGTTTAAATTGTTTCAAACCAGCTTGTATTACAAAGACTTGCTAACTGTTAATCTGGCCAATATTCAGTTTTTTAGCATTAGATAATGTGACAGTGAGGTGATCACATCCTATCTAATGACAGGTCAGCAGCAGTCAGCAAAGCCAAAACTGACTTATAGTGATTTATGACTCACAAATTGCTGCATCTCTAAACTTGCAGATGGGCTTCATTGTCAATCATCTTCTTTTAACTGGCTTCGAGCCTTTTTTATACCTTAGTGAATAAAAAGATGGTATCACTACTCTAAGTATTCATTTTGTCATGCTTTGAATAATTAAATAGTATATGTGCAAACATCATTGTGTTTTTCTGACTCTGTGTTGTCTAAAGTTGTCAGTTCTGCTGCTGGGTTTGTTTTATGGGATATCTCATTCTCCCTTCTGGAACATAAACCTTAAATATGTTGCAGATGGCGACTACCTTTTATGCGCGTTAACGAACCTGTAAAAGTGTTGGGATGCATATAAAAAGGAAAGAATGGGGAAGAAATTCATGAAGTTTCTGCAACATAGCTTTAATTTGAGAGTTAAGTAGCAGAAGCAGCAGACATCTCCATTATTGGACATGTCCAAATCCACTCATGCTAAATAAAGGGGCCACAAGTGGTGTTCAAGTTAATAGCTGAGGTCTTACAGTTATATGACCCCCCCCCCCCCCTCCCCTTTTTTTTGTTCTTAACTATGTATGCAGCTGTTCCAGTAATTGTGTATTCTAAAATCAGCATTTTCCATTGTGTTATTTGGTTATATAAGTTCCTTTTAAGCCTGCAGATTGAATACACCTCTGAAATCAAGGCTGTTGTACGGTTTTCATTCTCTCCGAGGAATAGGCCAATCATAAAAAAGTCATACCTCAGTTTTCGGAAATGTTTCAGTGCACTATTAAATAACTTCTAGCAAGAAAGGAAAAAAGCTATGCACATCAGGCACTGTTGAACCTTGCTCATGTTTCATGCATTTTTGCAGTTAATAAAAAGAAATTACTGCAAACGGCTGCGTGCTGAAAGTACAATGAGAAACAGAGAAAGAAATCAAGCAAAAGACAACAAATATTTGAATATGTGTAATGGTTAACCTCATCACCACAATAAGCAGCATGGTACTGTTGATATATTCACTTCACATTCTTCTGTCGGTTTCTTTGCACAGATCACGTGTGGTTCAGTGTTTACAGGCTGACAGATGTTGATTTAAGTTTCTTCCTAAAGTGAATAGAACAGTCTAAATGTTCCTCCTGAGGACACAGTGGGAATGTAAAACTGCGTTTGTGGAGCAAAGTTGCTGGCAAAAGATACTGGACCAGCAACATCCTGGATTAAGGCAGACTGATGGAGTAGTCACTCATTTGACAAAATAATCCCTTAAAGGGATTTGTGATCAAAGAAACTGTGATTCCACTTAGATCTCATGGATCACATGTTACACTGGCATTTTTTCTAATGCCCTCCTTGTTTTCTTCCCTGTCTTATATGACAGCTGCAGCTGAATGTGGTCAGCACATGAATGACAGTGCTTTCAGCGTTTTTGCCTGACTCATTGTTGAATCTCATCCAAAACCACCGTGTTGGTGCAGTGATTAGGTCTCTTTCCATCTCTAATCTCTAGCAGGTGGGAGGAACACTGAAGTCAGTGGGAAAATGTTGCACCCATGCTGAAATGGTGACCAATCAATGCATTTTAAAGCTGCTACCACATGGGAGAGAGTGTGGAAAGGATCTTCAGTTTGGAAATGTTTCACAGATGGCCTCCTATGTTGGTGAATGAGTTAATAATTTGAGAGCCTGGTTGCTTGCCAGTACATCGTTTGGGGTTTTGCAGGTTTTGCAGCAGGAAAGTTCCTGTTATTACTAGAAATGGAGTCGAGTTTAACAGTGTCTATTTCTTGATTTAAAGGTAAGTTTTTCTGGTTCTTTTTGCTGACATTCGGTGAATGTTGTAAATAGGTTAACAGATGTAGCAGGATGTGCATGTCAAACAAATATGCTTTCTTGCATCAGTGATGCTTAAAAGCTCAAAACCTAGATGATGTGTTTATTACTTCTTTTGTTATTCTTATCAGGTTGTCCTAAAAGCTCCCTGTAAAGTCATCATTTGATGAAAAGAGTGAAAGTGAGAGCATTTTTCTCCCATATTAATTTCTCCTCATTGGCTCCCTGTAAATCTAATTTAAAATCCTGCTCCCCACATACATGGTCTTGAATACTTAGGCCCCATCTTATCTTATTGGCCGTATAGTGTCATATAACCCCAACAGAGCATTGTACTTACAGCGAGCAGGCTTACTTGTGGTTCCTATAATGTAAAAGTAAAATAGGAGGCAGCCTTCAGCTTTCAGTGGAACAAACTCCCAGGCTGCATTTGGGAGACAGACACACTGTCTGCTTTTAAATTAAGCTCAAAGCTTTCCTTTTTGACAAAGCCCCTCCCAGAGCCTGGTTGAGCTGGAGGTTTCTTTCTGCTAAAAGGGAGTTTTTCCTTCCCACTGTCGCCAATTGCTGCTGTATTATTACAGTATCTCTACTTTACAATATAAAGCTCCTTGAGGTGACTGCTGTTGTGATGTGCTATATAAATAACATTGAATTGAAGCGAAATGAACTGCTGTATAGAACATTTTGGATCTGTTTAAGATAAAAAATGTAGCGTCTTCTTCTCTTTGACATATTCCTGCAGCAACTCTGAACACATGTCCACACACATAAGAGGAAATAGAAAGAAACAGCTAAAAACAGCTTTTTCATATAAGCAAACTATTCTAGTCCCCATGTGTTTCAAATATTGTATTTAAAAGATTTGCGTTGTCCTGACTTGAACGCTGATGTGGTTGATTATGAAAGCTTATTGAAAGAGAACTGTAGTCCTCTACTTTGATAGAAATATTACTGGCCAAAATACAAGTGCTACAGTTTTCAATAAAACAGAGCTTTAGGATTACATCAATAGACATGTTTTTCCTTTTTTTTTCCATGAGCTGATGTTTCATCAACAGCGGTTTCCCTTGAGAACTGGGAGGAAAAGCATGACATCATGTTTTCCCCTCCTTTTTAGTAACTCTGAAGGCAATTAAATCTTATCGCTGCACTCATACAACATAACATGCTGTGGAATCAATTCAGACTTTAAGAGTTTAACATCAGTGGGTCAGTGAGACACTATTAAATACAAAAGTATAAAAGTACACGTTGACCAAACATGTGACCAAACAACTCCACTTTGCTCTGGTCGGTTCAGAAAACATCGCTACAGAAGCCTTTGTGCAGATGCAGCTTTGTTAACTGAGCCTGTGCTGCTATGTTCATTTTAGAGAGAAGAGGCTTTCTCACAATAGCTCTTCTAAATAAGTTGTTTGGTCCTTTTCTAACTGTACTGTGATGAAATGTAACATTTAACTGAGGCCTGTAAAGTCTAGTAGAGGGTCATTGACACATAATGACACACTTATGACATTTTTTCTTAATTTTTCCACCGACTAATGACCAGATCATTTGTTATTACATTTTAATATATCTAAAACATTAGAACTAACAGAGTGTGTACTGTATTATTACTACTGTGTACCATTTATGTACTCTGGGTGACCTAGAATATTTCTCATGATATAGGAAAAAAATCTATGACTAACTCATTTATTTAGATTTGGGTCACACGTCACCTTTATAGCCTGTTTGTACTCAATGTCGGGTTTTTGCCTCAAGTTGTGAAAGCATCCTGCACTTTACTTGGAAGTACTTTATTGGAGGTTGTTAAAGTAGTTCCGTTTTTAGGAAGCAGACGTGCTCTTGCTCTCAGACATGCCTGGGCTTGTCCCCTTGTTGCATGCACTAGGGAACGTAAACGCATGGTGCGTAAAAATCCGTCTCGGCACTAATACGACAGATTGTTTTGAATTAGATATAAAAAAAAGGTGGTAAGGTGGCAAAGACTACATTATTAAAATCAATAAATGACCTTTTTTTTCAAGGAGTATTTCATTCTGTGAAAGTAATAGTTTAAAGAAACTGTTGTGTACTTGAAGGCTTTCTTGGGGGGTATAATGCAAAGAAAGTTCAAGATTGTCAGGCTTTCTTAGTTTTAGCTTGCCTGAAAACACTTAAAACCCTCGTTAGTACAATTGTGTATAATTAGTTTTCTCTGTTAAACCCTAGCTTCTGCTTCAGGCTCTGTATACGCCCACATAAAACGGGGTGTCTGATGTCTAACTGCTGGCTCAGAGACATTATCAGAGGAAGGAGAAATTAATACAAATAAGGGAAGCACATAATGTTACAGAGGATTCATAATATTGTGAAGACAGTGTTAGGGTCATTACTCAAAAAAGGGTAATGCATTACCCATTACTCGTAAGATTTGTTAAAAGTAATGCAGTATGTTACTTAATTACTTGCCGGAAACAGTAATTTGTTACACTACTCTTTACATTTCTTTCTCTTCACTCCATAAAATGACCTCAAATGTACTGTCAAGTAATTCATTAGTAATTATTAACAAAGTGATATAAATCTGAGGCTTTATTCCTTTAGGGACTTTATCCTAAAGAGTACACACATGCAATCTTTCCTTTGCTTTGAACATATAAACATGAAGCCACGCAATCAGCCCAAAGAGGCTTCAAAGCAATCGCATCAGTGATTATTTTAGAAACACGAACAGGCAGAAATGGCGGCTGCAGCCTGACTGCTCATCACTTCCTTTATTATCTGTTGACGATCAGCTCTGGCTGCTGGGTTGTGGTCGGCATGCAGTCAGCATTAAAATAGCTCTGGCTTCTTGGCTAGCTTTGTGTTAGCATGCTGTCTGTGCAAAAAGTTGGATAGAGTCCAAGTTCTGTTAGCACTATAATGTGGTTGTTTATGTCCTGGATGCAGGTTTCATTTTAACATCACGCTCTTGTCTTTTTGTGGGATAAAAATAAAAGTAATGTCCATATATCACCTCCTCAGAAGACGTAGCTCACTCTGCCATTTTCCTCCTCCGCAAACTGAAATCAGCTGATCGTAGTACAAATACACAGGAAGACAAAAGCATGTTTGTTTGTTTAGTTAAAATAGTTACAAATTACTATTAAGGCCATGTATTCTTTAATATGTAGTGAAAGTGCAGATATATAACCAGAATGAATTTGATTAAACAAATTACCACAATTTGGTATTTATTTAGGAAAATACCACAAGTATGACTCTGAGCCCCCATGAGGATTTGAACAAAAGACTATATTTCTACAGGAACCAGATATTTCAACTTTAATGGAGAAAATTCTTTGAGGAATTTGAAAAACGAAATGGTCCGTACCAGCTCTGCCAGGCTGCTCTGCATGAGAGGTTAGGAATTATAAATAAAGCAGAAAAGACTTACGAAGCTGTTAGGGGCATTGTATTCATGGGGAAATGCTCCTGTATCTTTTAATGGATATCAACCAGGTTGTTAAACTTATAGTTAAATTGTCTTCTTGATTGTTCAGTTTCAGGGTTGCTGTTTGGTTCAAATTTTAAACCTTAGATATTAATGACCCTAAACTAAATCTTCACAGGAAGACGTTTCTAGTGCACTTTCATTAATGGATTCTGAAGTCAGCAGTTTATTAGTCAAACATAAAATGTACTTCAGGTAGTTGTCCCATTTACTTTCATCCTTGACAAAATGTTATAATGTTTTCATGTATCTGTATTTTTTTGCAAATCAGATGATTTAAGTCACTGATTTGTATCTTGGCAGTTAGTGTACGTCCGTAGCAGATGTGTCTCCATAGCGACCTTTGTTTAAACGCAGTCTTGTACAGGCCAGCTTTTCTCCCTGTCTGCCTGGCATGACGGATGGGTCTGTGGTGACCTTCGTCGACCTTGTCACCCGCGGCTTGTTGCTTCTTTGTTATCAGTGTTTGATTGACAAGCCTATTAGAGCTGTGATTTCGCCTTTGGAAGCTGCTGCTGTAACAGCCTTTTTTGACACATCTCTCCGCTCTAATGAGATGGCACTCCAACAAAGCTATTAAAACATAAATATTCATATTTTCATAAATATGATGTGGTATGGAAAGAGTTTGCGTAATTATTTCATGGCCTTGCTGTGTAGGGCTTACTGTTCCCTGTGGTTGGACCTACAAGGACCATTCTGTTGGGAGGAAAACTTTGAGTTTTATGATCTGAGTGGAAAGAATGGGACTGGCTCAGGATTTTGTCGAGCTCACCCCAACTGTTGCACAAAACCGCCAAATGAGACTAGTAAATATTCAACGTGTGAGAATTCAGAGGAACAGGATTTCATTCAGACTTCATTATTCTGACGTTGAAGGAATGAGCAACCTGTGTGGCCCCGTCTGAAATTCACTCAACGTTATTCATGCAGCGATTTAACGGTGTAACGGTCTAACAATGCGTTTACTGCTAATAACATTAAGAGATCTGTCCACATGTGCAGCTTGTGACCAAACTTCAGGAATTCAGAAGTTACTAACTTTGCCTGATGTTCACCTTTTTCCCTGTTTCTAAACCCTAAATAATCTCAATAAGCTATAAATACATCTTGTCTCATGACATTGAATTTAAAGATTGATGTTACCGTATGTATTTTTCGAGAGCATTAAAGATTTGTTGTGTGCTTTCCAGACAAGTCTGGTCTTCCTTACATCACTTGGAAAGAATCCAAAGGAGCACTCAGGTAAAGGCTTTTGCAGGTGCTGTGCCTTGGGATCCATGGATGCAGAGCAGGACAACAACTAAAGATCTAGTTGAAAATATAATTAAGTGTGACCTAATGTACAGGTGAAAAGCAATCCCACTTGTTTTCTACGGGTGTTGTACATGGATAAGTTTTAATAGGCCATCCCGGTGGCCTGTCAAAATCTAGACATGGGAATGTGTTTCACGCATAACACATATAGCTCTGTCATTAGTGCCGGCTGGCTGTGGTGCAGTTCAGATTTCACAGCTCACAATGAAATTGGTAAGTCTCTGTGTGAGTTATGTCAGCAGCATATTTGACCTAGTTTTTCAGCTTGATGACCATTATTTCCACAATTAAACAGAATGTCCCCTAAAACTCACCTGGTAGAGCAAATAGTATACTACATAATCACTACATACAGTATATATATGTGTGTGTCTGTGGGTGTATTAGCAATTAAATCAGCCATTAGAGGCCTACAACCCAGTGCACTCCTATAGTGCCGGTCCCATGCCTGGGTAAATAGGGAGGGCTGTGTCAGAAAGGGCATCTGGTGAAAAATCGTGGCCAAATCAAACATGTGGATCATAAAAAATGAAATTTCCATGACCAATTGGACAGAGCCCGGGTTAACAACTACTGTCTCTACTGTTGGACAACAGGGTGCAAGTGGAAACTGTGCTACTATTGGCAAAGGAAAATGGGGAGGCATGTTGAGGTCAGGCAGAACTCTCTGTGGACTATGATGTTTGCAGACGACATTATGATGTGCAGTGAGCGTAGGGAGCAGGTGGAAGAGAGCCTGGAGAGCAGGAGGTATTCTCTAAAGGGAAGAGGAATAAAAACAGTAGAAGCAAGACAAAATATGTTTGCGTGAATGAGAGCTAGACAGGTGTAACCGTGAAGCTGCCAGGAGTAAAGGTAGTGAACATGGACGAGTTTAAACACCCACGTCAGGGGTGATTGGTAAAGAATGGCAACAGTATTTAAAGGGAAAGTTTGCAATGGTTTGGAGACAGTAGCACTGATGAAAACACAGACCTGGAGATGGCAGAGTTAAAGATGTTTAGATTTTCACTGTGAGAGATGGACAAGATTAGAAACAAGTATATCTGGACTTTTGACAGTTTTTTTCCACTGTTGCATTGATCACTGTTTAAATGTTATCTTTTTGTCTCTTTCCAGTCTTACTGAACATTTATAGGACACGTTTCTTTGAATAAGCTCGATAAATCCTTGAATTATTGTCTGATTCCTTCTAGTTTCCTCTAGTTTTGCCTCCTTTATTTGTGAAAACTGTATTCTGCTGCTATATTTTTAGGTTCAGGTCCACTAATGGCTGAAGTTCTGGATGAAAAGCAGCATGAGGAAAGATTGGAAAGGCACCTTTCCGCAGCATGGCCCATAGCTCATTTCATTACTGTTTATGGAAATACTGATGATAGCAGGGCCACCCCCAAACCCCAGGAGGCCTGGGGGTGCCTTTAAAACTCAACTGCAACTATGCTATACTGCCTAACACATTAGTAGCAGCACTAGGGAGACATTATGTCAAAGAAGTCAGGAATTTATGGAGTTTATGGGCATATTCCAATGTAAGGAACTTTGTTGAAAATTTGCAGCCTCCACTCTGTCAGAGAAGTTCTTATTAATAATGTCCTTTGTGCAAAAAACAGTTGGAAGTTTTGTTTTTAATACCACTTCATAAATAATGCTGCTTTTATGACAAAGAGATGTTACACATATGTTTACATGTATGTGTTTGTCCAAATATTTGATTGTCACTCCACTTTCAGGAACAGTATCAGGCTTTCTACACCTTCATGCTGCACAATGATGATCATCAGTTACCAGTTATTGGTGTTAGTAAGTAGATGGAAAACCAGCATTTTATACTGATACTATCATTATAATGTATACTAAACTATACATTTGCAAGTCAAAATTTTGGCATCACCTTTCAAACACAGGGCAGCTCGTTCACTTGAGCTGCAGATGAACTCAGTTTGTGACATAGTAGGCTTCAGGTTTGACATGCTTACATGCGATGAGTAAATAAAAATATTACATTTGAATTAATGAATAACAATAAAAATATTGGTCAGGCCATTCAATTCAATTCAATTCAATTTTATTTATATAGCGCCAAATCACAACAAAAGTCGCCTCAAGGCGCTTCATAGATACAGAGAAAAACCCAACAATCATATGACCCCCTATGAGCAAGCACTTTGGCGACAGTGGGAAGGAAAAACTCCCTTTTAACAGGAAGAAACCTCCGGCAGAACCAGGCTCAGGCTGATTTAATAATTGTGTTCTCCTATTCTAAACAGGCTGGTGATAAAAGTTTGAAAAGCTAGTAGACAAGAGAGTCCAACAAAACTAAAAGAAGACATTATAAGTAGACTATTACATTTAGACAAAATTAGAGAAAAAATTAATTACAGAAACATTAAAAATTAGACCTGATATACAAATGTATTTTTTTAAAACGGGAGGAAACAGATCCAGACTTAAGCATAGATGTTTGCATCAACTACACATACACATTTATTGTCATCCCACAAATCAAAGGCAGCTGTAAGCTGAATATCTTGAATTCATTTTGATCAGTTTGATGATGATGAATATTGAACAACATTCGTCATTTGACTTTTTTTCCTAACAAAATCTGAAATAATGAACAAGCAAAGCACAAAAATGCAGCATTATTCTTGGATTATGGCTTTTATTGTTATTTTTATTCTTCTTTGCTTTGTATCGTAAACTTCAGCCTTAATGACGAGATTTCCAAATGAAAGCCGTTGACCTGAAAGTCCCAAAGTATATGTACTCCGGTTTATGTGACTAAATTCAGTCAAGCGTGGCCTTTTCCATTCCTTCAGTAGAGTACATGTGTGTTTGTGTGATTCTCGTAAAAACGTGAACACTGCTGTGAGTATTAAGTTCTTGCTAACCTACTAAATTTAAATCTACGAGGCTAATTAGCTGTGCTACTAATGAGCTCTAAAGCACTGCTAATTAAAACTTAGTAGATGCTTTTTATGAATTATTTTATCATCAAGCCTTTTAAAGTTTGAACTTGCATAACAAATGAAAAAAGTCTCAGTAAAGCGTTCGACCACCAGCCGTCTTCAGAACAGTTGTTGCATTCAACATATGTGAAACCTTCTGAGTGCTGAAGGATAATGACCTGAATCTAAACCTGATACCCAAATAAGAAGGTCTTTAACAAAGTCTACCAGCCAGGATTAATGTCGCCATTAGTTAGCCTTGACAGCTTGTGAAATCAGGAAAGAATGTTAAATACCAGCACTAAATGTTGTAAAATGTAAATTCCAAAATGCCAACTCTTACTATAAAAATAGAGTAATTATGCATTAAACATTCAAGATAAAAAATTTACACATAATGATAGCAAAAGTGTAATTTAGATTTCAAGTTTGTATTTGTTTTGAATAATATGTGAATAAATAGTGGATTTAATGCCTGACCTCCTCCATTTACACATTATTTAGCTTTTTTTGTAACATTAGATGCAATTTAACATCACATCTATTGCTGGACTGCCTGAATGCTAATACCTGGCAATCATAAGATGGTGATATAATAATATCAGATGTAGCAGTTTGATGGG
This sequence comes from Aulonocara stuartgranti, assembly GCF_965226115.1. Classification (NCBI taxonomy): domain Eukaryota; kingdom Metazoa; phylum Chordata; class Actinopteri; order Cichliformes; family Cichlidae; genus Aulonocara; species Aulonocara stuartgranti. The sequence continues at coordinate 27,156,886 of NC_138948.1, forward strand.
TTTGACATAAACACAGCATTAAAAAATTGGCTGGCTGTGGATCTTCCATTAGAAAGAGTTGCACAGATTACAGTGACATCTGAGGGGGAAGCAACAAAAGGAAACTGTTCATTTTTAACCACATGTTGCAATCTCATTCGTTCTTCTGTTGATTAAACAATGGTCAGCACTTCCTGGCAACCTCCAGTTGCTAGGGAGAAATGTGTATTTCCTCACCAGGAGGCGGGAGGTTGATGGAAGCGGCCGATTGTCACGATCACCTGTAGTTTGTGTGAAAGATTCCTGTTTGTCTGCTAACAGTTACTTTTGTAAACAGAGTGCAGGACACTGAAGTATCAGGTTGATGACGAAATGGACATAAGACATATTTATGGACATAAAATGGACATAAGATACATCGTCACTGTAATTATGACGATGTGCAAAGTTTTGTTCAAATTGAGCCACTCATCAAAGGGAGATAGGGTACATACACATATATACACTACAATCATTACAGTAAAATAAAGCAATGCTCAAATTTCTTTTTAATTAATTAGTTAATAAGGTTAAAACTGCACTTAATTACATTAGAAAAAAGACCATCTTTTCTTGCACATGAAATTTCGTTTATTTGTTCAATTTACTCACGCACGATAAGCATTTGTTTATAAAATTTTCAAAAACTACAGAAAGACATTTCTATCTAATAGAGTAACAGAAAATTATTGCCTTGTCTGTGTGGAGACTGGTTATGGTTTAAAGCATAGTCACCTCCCCCAAAAGTCGACTCTGAACCAGGAAAAGGTACCACAGAGAGAAACCCAACAGTTTGCCCATGAGCCAGCACCTCAATCATGAGGAAAAACATCCTTTTAAATGAAAGAAACCTTTGTAAGAACCAGATTCGGGGTGCGCCATCCACCTTGATCAGTTGGGGTCATGTCCCCCCACCACGAGGTAAGTAAGCATTTTCCCCCCAAATACTGACTTTTGTAGTAACAGACACCTTTCATATAGAAATGTGGCTCAAGAGGTGCAACCGAATAGTCAACTAATCAAAAGGTTGGCGGTTTGATCCCCGGAGCTCCTCCTTGTTGTTGAAGTATCCTTGGGTGAATATGGATCGTAGTGCGAAATGCTTTGAGCGGTAAAAACATGAATGGGGCAAACTATTTTACTCAAATTTCTTTAAACACTGTCAAATCATAGAACTTACACAATCGGCCTCTGTGACCTGACAGTTTTCTATACTCAGCACTTAAGAGCTTAATATGTGACTGAATTTCCCTCTGAGCAGAACTCACATGCAAAAACCGTACAGTTATCATCCCCTGTTGTGACAGTGACTCAGATAATCAGCTGTGTGTGCAGACTTTTCTTGCACTTTTTTTGAGTACTTTCATTGAAGCAGGTCTGCTTGCACTCTTGCAAGTTTTACTGCATCCCTTTGCTTTCAGGTTTTCATCACAAATCACCACTCTTTAATTCGATTAGGACCTTGACTGTGGCATTCAAGCATTCAAACTATTCAGTAATTATGTAAAGGCATCAAGCATAAGAGTATTTGGCTTGGCGCTGATTTGTACATATTTTCATTTCTCAGTAGCCTTACCTTTCCATGAGGTATTTTCCGCAATACAACCCAGCAGGAAGTAAAAGTGGATTCAATTTTCTGTTTACTGTCCCCGTGGTGATTTTTTGTTAGACAGCGTACAAATCATTTGTTATGGTTTCCTCCGTGAAAACAGTAGTTAATCAGTAGCCGGAAAGCTTTGGCTCTCTCAATGTCAAAAACAGAAGGGAGTCATTTCGCTTTGAAGGAAGCACTACTTGCTCCACTTGTTTTGATGACTTCTCCATGTGTGAAGTGCAAGTATTCGATTGAACATGGGAAGCTTTCCACACAGGGCAATGAAACCTCATGACAAGTCAGTGTCATCTATTAGGACTCTGCTGGTAGGAGGTAAAAGAGTCACCTGAAAGCACAAAGTTCAATGAACGTGTTAAATGGTCTGGGTGAGCACAGTTTAGTTTAGTACTGACTAATATAACCATTACCTGAGGGTTTTTCTTTGCTGTTACTGCTTTTCTGCATAATGTGCGGGCCAATACAAAAGCCCACTTTAGAGGAAGATGGAAAAAGAGTAGCGGAGGATGGGGGCCAAGCGGTTTGCTGTGGTGAGGTAAAATTGCAGACGAAAGCATATCTCCTAATCACGCAGCCCAGAGGATGGAAGAGGAGGAATCCTCTTACTGTTATTGTTTCCCATGTTCTTCCACCCCCGGTAATATTTTCCACATTAAAGCATGCTCTTTGCCCTCGCTCCAAAGACGGACCCAAATTTCACAGGAGAAAACCAAAGGAACCGCAAAAAACGACCGGGAGAACCCATGTCTGCTCAAGACTTAAATAATACTTTTATACGACAAAGTCCTACAGATGAGCTACTGGCTTAGAAACGGCCGTATTCTTCTTTAATTTATTGGATTCAACAGCTCACACTGATGTAATGTGATTTCATGCTTTATAGTTACGGTAATGAGTAGATGCCTTCGGAAAGATTTTATAAGACTCTTACACCACGGGTCTTACAGCTCGGAGAAATCTGGATACAAAATGTTTACTAGTATAACCTAAACGTGGCTCGAGTGGAACAGTGAGGCATTTCCTGGACCACATCAGAAAACGAGACAAGCTTAATTACCACACGCTTCTGAACAAACACATGTATACACTTAGTTCCCCATTCAGCACAGACTGCTTTCAGAGGCCAGTGTTGAGCTCATAATTTGGCTGAGTGTCTGCAAGCTTTTTTGTCTCGTTCCTTCAGACTACCTCATAAGAACAGTCTTCCAATCCCGCTTTGGACATGCATGTTTAGTTTGGAAGTTTAGCTTGGGAATCATTTCTGAACATGCAAAGTCAGGTCCTTTTAGCTCTGCCTCTTCGTCATTGCAGCTAGGATCAGGAAAGAGGTTTGAATTTGGTTAGTTGAACAGGCAGGTGTCAGGGACAGAGTTTCATCTCTGCACTTTTCCTTTGAAAAGTTTCTGAAGTGCGAAGTGTTTACTAGTGAAATGCCACCGGCTTCCTGCACATGAATGCTGCGTCAAGTGTTTAATTTCCGGCGAGCGGCGGAGCTCGTTGCCATAATTACTGTCCATTTGACAGGTTGTTGTAAATGTCGCATGTCATTCCCGAGGACCTGATGCCGTGACATAAAACGCCTGCTGAAACTACTCAAAAGTTACATTCATCCAGCAACAGCAATCAAATGAAACTTTTTATTACTCGTGCTTTTCCTTCACAGCACTGGCAGTCGGTTTCACTGTGGAACAATAGGGTGCCTGTCGATCGAATTGTCTCAAAAGGAAAACTTTATAACGTTTGCTGTTCCTCCAGAGCCATGCAGCAAATTTCTTTTCCAAGAGCTCTGTTCGTATAACCTTACTTGGATGACCTTAAGGTACCGGACTGCAATGTACTCAGTCGAAAAAACTCCATGGCTTTTGTTTCAACCGTTGCTCTAGTCAGACACTTAATCAGCCCTAAACTCTCATTTGCACGGCTATTTGTAGCAGATTCTGTACTTGATTACTCCCCTATTTGTGGACTAGAAGAATAAAGTAGAGTAATTCATGGTCTGTTCATTTGCAAAAACATAGCTGGTAGCCTGCTGCATAAAGATTATTTTAAATGCGGATCATTATGCTTGTGTTATGTTACCTCTGTCTTAATACCTTAAATTGAAGGTGCTTAACCACTGTTACCTAATGTTTGTCTGTCATGGCTTCCCTGAGCCAGCCATAACAACTTAGCCAATATTTAGTCAGCTATTTCCACTGGTCAGGCCATTAAAAAGACTGGAGCCCCAGACAGACAGTATTACACCAGTGTGTCTGTTCAGGCAACATCCTCAGATTATGTAAACACTGTGCGTTATAGTGCTGAGTCTCCTGTCAGCATAGAAGTCTGCATCTGTGACAAAGACTGTTATCCACTATGTGTGCTTCGCTAAACCAGTGTCAGAGTATTTAAATTTACTTAGTGTACTTTTTACTGCCAGCTTTTCAGCAGCCTGATTTAACATTCTCAAACCCAATTTCCTTTTTAAATCTTTTAATTGTGTGCACGTGTGCATTAAACATTTAATTAAGCTGTGAATCAGCCCTCGTTATGCAATCCATCATTTGTAGTTTTAGGGAATCGCAGCTATCAGTGGTTTTTTGCCTCCTATACAACATGCGGAAGTGGTTAGAGGGAGTCAACAGGAGACAGCTGTCTGCTCATTCAGCTAAATAATTCTTTGATATTTCCTGATATTGTAGATTTTCTTATTGTTTGCTTTCCTTATTCTTCTCTGAAAGAGAGAGAGACTAAGAGTACTGTGCACAAGTCTTGAGCCACCCTTTCTTTCTGTTTAGCTTCTTGTAATTCTTAAAGTGGAAAACAATAGTTGAGCAATAGTTCTCCAGGATTTCTGATGGTCTTCTTCTTTTTTGTACATTGGCTGCTTTCGCATTCGTTTTCAGTCTAGACTTTGTACTTGACCATTTTCAAAACAAATTGTCAAGATTTTTGTGTTAAGCCACTTTACAGTCATTTAAGCATAAAAAAGTCACCTAAGTTAAGGGATGAACCACTGTGGTGTCTACACACAACAGGCAAGTTACCAATGAAACAATCTAAAATTGCATCTTTAAGCAATTTGTTACAAGCAGCCTGTCATCAAAAGAAATAATTTTTTATCATCTCTTTGGTTAAATCTTTGAGAATTGTATGGAAGACCATTTCTACCACAAAAAATATATCCATAACTAAGCAAAAGTAAGTCAAAATTTTGACTTATTAACTCAAATTTTTGAGAAAAGTAACTCGAAATTTCAAGTTAGCGCTGCCAATGACTTCGTGAATGACGTAATTTCTTGTTACTCGGAAGCTGAAGCCCTCAGCTACAAATGCTACAGCTAAGCTACCAGTATTGCAGTCAGTCATGAATGCACAAATTGCTGAGTATTTTCAGCGTGGCTTCACAAATGATGAAATCCTTGTGTTATTAGCTGAATCACATGGCGTTACTATCAGCAAACATACTCTCGAAAGCGCCAATTTGTTGCTATACATTGGTAGCTCACGATCTGGTTTTGAGTGCACATTCCTCTGCTCCATATCCTTCCAGGTAATAATAATAATAATAATAATAATCCGGTAATAACTCCAAATTTCAAGTTATGGATACTTTTGTTTTGATTCCCAAGAATCTATTAAAACTAGACATAACTCAGCAACTGGATAAGTGAAGGCCAAAAGACTGAGCATCAGGCTTCCAAAAATAAATAATGAGCGATGTATTTGGCCCTTCAGCTGATACATGAAGTGACCTCAGTGGAAGAGTGGCTGTCAGGAAACCTAAAGGATGGGAAACAGGGAGAAAAGACTGAGGTATACCAAATTACACAAGAACTAGAGTGAATGACTAGACTGTTTTGAACACAAGTATCAAGGAGGTTAGGAGCCGGTGGTTAAAAAATGGTTGAAATTATGAAAGCAGAAAAGCATGGTCAGATTTTCATCCACCGAGCAAGACAATCTAGAAAGCATCTGATTGGCAACAGCTTCTTCTTTCAGCATGACAATGATCCCAAACATATGGCCAATGCAGTAAAAGCACACGTGGACAGCAAAAACGCAATTGAACACTATCAGTCATGGATCATGGATCAGTCATGGATCAAGATTATTGGAGCAGTGTGGGATCATCTTGACAGAGAACAGAATGAAAGGCAGGAACATCCAAAGAAGTGCCTTGAATATATTTCAAGATGTCTGGAGAACTATGACCGAAGACTGCTTAAAGAAATAAGAAGAAAGCATGGCAGAGTTCAGGCTGTGTTGAAAAATAAAGGTGGTCATGCCAAATACTGACTTTCAGGCTTGTTAGAATTGTTCAAAACTTTTTTTTCCCTTATATACCGTATTTCTATGTGTGTTTGCACATGTTTGCGCAAGTCACTGTACCTGTTTCCCAATTTCTGAGCAATTTGGGATAAAGCTAGCTGGATTGTCTTTTTTTTTCTTCCACAAGCTATTTGCCATTGCATAACAGCAAAGTAAAGATGTCCTTGTTATGGAACCTCCAGAGACACTACTGAGAGTAAAGACAGCAGCTTCTCCCTCAGCAGCAGCTCAGCCATGCTGAAATGCCAGAGTCTGGCATGCTGGTCATGCTGTAGAAAGAATTTTGGACCAATAATCATCTACTTCCTGACTGTATTGTAAGGATAATAATCTAAACGTCTAAAGTGCCTAAAACCTTTGCCCTGTACTGTATATTCTCCATGTCCTATGTTCTAGTTTAATTAAATAATTACAGGAAGCAGTGTTTGCATGTTTTTAAATTCTTTCCTGTAGTTGAAGAACCTTGGCTTAAACGTGGCCTTTGGACATCTGAAACCCGACCTGTCCCCATGCATGTACAGCAAAACGCTGCAAACCAAAATGAAACTTTTAGCTAACTCAGGTGTAAATTTAGACTTTAGCTACTATAAAGTTGCAACAGTTTGAGACGTGGGAGTTTATCCCTCAGCAGTTTAAGTCATTACAACGTCTTTGCTACAGGTTGGAACTTTAGCCCCGAACAATGAACCTGGAGAGCTGATGGAAAAGCCATCTATACTGAGACTGGTTTTATTGCTTTCCAGGCCTGCTTTCCCCCCTATGAGGTAATTTTGGAGGAATGTCCCAGAGAGTAAAGTAAAAGTCAGGTCAGAGTACTTGACCTGTTTGTTTTGAGCCTAACTCTTGCAACTTTCCTTTTTTGGAAACAAAGCTAAGAAGTTTAAATTTCTTGACTCCCGACTTTACTAGTGCGCTAACATCGAGCTTGTAAAAGAACAGTGCTTGTGTCAGCACCCACAGTGTGTATCAAATGAATGTAAGACCTGTCTTGGGGGAAGCCTTCATTGAGGTTGTAAAATTGAGTCACTGACTTGTAGGTGAGGGTACTGTAAGCACTGGCTAAAATCGCTCTGTTTCATATTTTACACACTGACTAGGTTCATAGTAGTGTGTGAAATATAACAGCTTAGCCTTGTGATAATATACCTAGAAATAAATCCTCCCCAGTTAACAATTTGGTTTAATTCCCGGTAATAAATAAAATAGAGAACATGCATCTCTAGAGTCTTAAAATAAGTCCACAGAAGAAGTGCAGACTGCTTCTGCTGATATCACAGAGAGTGGGTTTTACAGTAGTTTGGCCTGGGATGTTTTCACCAACCGTGGGCAGTTCGCAGAGTAGCTGTTTTTCATTAAATTTAAGTCGGATCGTTTGTCATAAACTCAACGGCGCAACAAATTTGCAAAAAGGATAGCAAGGCATAAGGAAAAGCTGTGTTAATACTTCGTGTTGTTAACCAGATGAGATCAAAGAGGCAAACGGTACATGCTGTAACAGCTCAGTTCTGATAAGTCAGTCTGGTATAGGTACTGCTGTTTATTCAAAGGGGGCAATGCATATTAATTCACATAAGTACTTAAATGCATCATGTAAATGTGCCAGATTTAGCCACACAGGCTAAATTTCACATTTTCATATCTAAAATAAAAGACATACCCACATAACACTGAAAACACCTATGTTACGCACTATGACAAAAACATCAGATTTATTGAATTTTACCGTACTGTGAAGAATTATATGCCCATTTTATCTAATGTTTTAATATCCAGTTGGTGCTGCTCAAAAACCCCACTCCTCTCCAAGTGGGATCTCACCGAGGCTCGGCATTTTTTTTGGCCTCTTCAGCTTTGCTTTTTCTCTCTCTGTTTACTATAAAAGCTCGTGTAATCACCGGCCGTTGGTTTATATTTACTGTGGCAACGGATAAGCTCCATCCTGACTGTCAACGTCTGAAAGTCTGAACACGATGTTGTCTCCGGTCGTTGTATGTTTTCATGTTTATGGAGAGGAGGACTGTTGTAATCACTCAGGCCAGAAGTTTTTAAAAGAAGTCAGCTGTTTATACCAAGTATTTGGATAAAGTCTGATCACTAATGACATTGACCGGTTTTGACTTTATTTACTAAATACTCCTAGAAAAATGTTGTGCCTCTACCTCAGTGCATTTCTGAAGCGAGGAGTAATGAGTTATGGAAACAAAGATCACTTCCACTTAAACTCGTGACGTCACGTGTCAAAGGATTTCAGCTTCTTATGGCCTCTGTCTTCATTTGTAGGTAGAGCAGAGCTCTAAACTTACACTGCGATTCTTTGAATAGTTAAGTGATTTCCTAAACTTGGGATGTGAGATGTGGCAAAAACAAATATTAAAATTAAGCTGATTAGTCAAATATGCCACAAAGAGTTTCTCCATTTTCAGGGGATATTGTGTGTGGCGCTTACAAGTGCTAACCGTGCTATATGAGAAGGTTGATGAAATATTTTAGGCTTTAGGTTGCTAACTTTTTTTTTTAAGAAATTGCAACATAATTACCCGAATGTGCTGATTTATTGCCCACAGCTGACTTCCATTTGTCATTCTTTTTTGGTTGTTTATCGCTCTGGTCACTCGCTGCTACGTGTCATTTGCAACAACAAAGAAACAGCAGAGCGGTTGCAGTTCGTTGCCATGGACAGGATTTCATACAACACCCATGAACGGTTATGTCTCATACTAGAGCCATGAGTCTTTGTTGGCTCTGTCCGTGTTGTAAAATGTGGAGAGGACAAGCTAAATATAAATGTGTATTGGATTTCAAGAAGCACGAAATAGACGGTGCTGAGAGGAAAGCCGGAGAGCACACCGTGGCTGGTCCCATGGCACCGTCTGTGATGGATGGCTGTCAGCCCCTCCAGTGCCACCCCATTTCCTGGGGTCACACCACTGGAGGTCATGTCTCTCTGGAAGTCAGCCACCAGAACTCTCAGCCCCATGACGGGAAAAGCTCCGATACATCTTTGAAACTCATAAACTGTCGAATAGAGCCAAAGCAACAAAATGTAAATGTTGCACTAAATGGCTGCCAAGACAAACAGTGTCTTCGTGGTTTTTTCCAAGACTTCTTCTTGAAAATATACAACATTGACTGACTCTCAGATGTGGTATAGCGTGTCTTTATTGGAACCATATAAGGCCCATTCTTTTCTTATGAGGTAATTCTGTTTGCAGTTATATGGGGGGGTGTATCCAGTGATGTCACCCCGTAATTTACCCTATGCTCTCTTCACAGATTTGCTGATGGTCTATGTAGTGTCTGACTTCTCATCAGAGGCAGGAAATGACCAGTTATGGCTGCAACTGTTGCTGCATAAGAAGAGTCCTTAAAGACTTCATTAGTTCTTTTTAAAGCACAGCGACACATGTTCAGCTCTTACTTAACTAAATGATTTAAAAGAAGTTGGTACCGTCTAAAATATGAGAGTAGCTTTTTCAAATCATAATCAACCGGTTGTTCAGAGTCATAACCACTTTTTCCCCATAGATGCTGAACGGAAGACTCTCGGCTTATCCTGAACCTCTTTGTTGCAAAGCTATTTATAATGCTGATATTTCCATTTCGTCCCGTTCCAGGCTGTAGATGAAATGAATGGAGCGTCGCACTCTGCCAGCTGCAGCTTGCTGGTGTTGATTGCACTGAATATGTGTAATAAAGTCAACTCTGAAATTGGAAAGCACCAAGTGTCTACAGACTGGGGACCAGATGTCAAAAACACCTAACATGAACAGCGTGACCTTTTAAAAAGTCATTTCACAAGTGTGTGATTACGGGCGTGGAGCAGAGAGGCATCTGGTTGATAACGAGGGAGTTTTTCCTCCTCACTGTCTCCAAGCGCCTGCTCACAGAGGGTCGTCTGATTGATGGGGCTTCTTTCTCATATTGTAGCATCTTTGCCTTTATGATATAAAGGTCACCAAGGCAACTGTTGTTGTGATTTGGAGCAATGTAAGTAAAACCGAATTGAACTGACCTATGCTCATATTGGTAAAGTATCTTATATATTATAGCAATATGGAATGTAGTTTGTAAAATTAACAAAACGTATGTGTTATGTCTTACTCAGGGAGTAAATCTTGATTTGCAGTCACACGTCTAAGCAACTATATTTCTGTAACCAAAACACTAAAACTTGCAATGTAGCATGTGAGTTGTTGCAGGGCTTTGGCTGAGGGGGGGTTCATCTCAGCGTTACTGCCTCTGGTTTGGGGCTGTAAAGCACTTCTTTAGTATCAGTCCTACACAGCATGGGGTGTGTCTAAAAGTCATTGCTGGAGCAAAATTGACAATTACCTATCCTGTCAGGGCTGTAGATCTAAGCAGAGTGATTAGGTAACAACTGTGGGTCTGACCTCACTAATGGTGCAGACACAAAATATCCTGAGGGAGCAAAGAGTGCTTGTGCCGCCAACTATTTAAACTGGCGGGGGTTGCAAGTAAAATAAAAGTCTTTTTATCTGGAGCTTTAAACTAGATATCTACACACAGCAGAGACCTTTCTCTCTGCTCACTATCGAGGGGCATACCTGGCTATCTAAGTACTCGATTTATCATGACAAGAGTTCTGTTGTTAAAAAGTCTTATTGTTGCCTGCTGTTGCTGAATGTGGCATTAATGAGAGTAGTGCGGTTGAGCTGGAAGAGCTGAGCTGAAAGGCTGTAGAGAATAGCACAGAGGGCTCATAATTGTGTGGATGCTTTAAGCATCCACACTATTGAGTTCCTGTTTCTCTTTATTCTTTATTATTATTTTTATTATTATTATTCTAGTTGCCACTTTTTCTGCTTTCTTTGGCACTTAACTACTTCCACAATTTTTATGCTATTTTCACCGTTCAAATTTTATACTATTCTGCTATTTCTGCTAAACATCGCTATGATTTTTGCTATTTTTTGCTATTATACTTTTTAAAATATTCCACTTTTTTCCTTTAATTTGTCCCATTGAAATGAATGGAAAACTTCCAAAATTCTGCTAAATTTTGCTTGTTTTTGAAACTTAACTACTTCCTCATACTTTCGCCTAGAACAACCATTCAAACTTTAAAATGTTCACAAATTATTGGGCTATTCAGGTATGATTCAGCTTTTTCAAATGTTTTACTGTTTTACTTTTATGCCTCTTAAAGTTTTGAGTTGCAAAATTGTGATTTTTCACAAAATACATGCGTTGTTATGGTTGCTATGCTCTTGGCTTCCAGTGTGCCACTGAAGGTTTTGCAATTTTCACTTCATGTCCGAACAACTTCTTGCTACTTGCTCAATTTTCACTCAACTTCCACAAATTATACATCAAAACGTAGGTATTTTTGCTGGCTTTCAGAAAATGTCACTATCATTGTTGTGGGATTTATAGAATTTTCGCAAATCTCCTCAGACCAACACAATGTCAGAAAACTCTCCATATAAAGTGAATGGAGAGCTTGTTCAAAATCACCGCTGGATTTCTGTAATGAGAGGCATATTCGAATCGTCATATCTCCTTAACGAAGCGACTTTAAGACATGAGGCTTGTCCCCGAATATCTTCAGACACCCCTGACGCTCACAATTCAAGAATTTCTTTCTCACCTATTACCGTTCTGAAATGAGTTGGACTTGTTTGAGGGTAGGAAGTTCGTCCTTCGCTCAGATTTCTTCAGATTTAAAACTCTGGAAATGAACCACTTTTTTCTCTCGTCATAACTTTTTGTTGGATTTCCACAGAGACCTGAAAATTTCCATGATTGTTCACCAAAGCCTGCTGTCTCTTACGGTGAAAGAATGATATCGATACTCCAAATAGATTTCGAGTTACAAAGCGTTGTTTGAGGGCAAGTCAAGGCAGTTTTTGCTTCGCTCTACTCAGTTATGGTGCATTACAAGTCAAATATCTTTAATAATTCATATTTTAATGATAAATTGTAAACACTGGAAGATTCCCCCATCTCTTCTGAACAAAACGGTGTAAGAATGACCGCTCTAGCCCCTACAGTTTGGAAATTATGGTCATTTGTTTGAGGGGAGTCCTCACTATGAGAAATAGGCTGCAATAATCCTGTGCCTCTCTGTGCTGCGTGTGTAAAAAGAGGCACATGTTTTGGCGGGAAAAAGTACACAGGCTCTCTGATTGGTGGATTCAAATTCAGCAGCTCCCAGGCTGACCTAGAAACTTACTTCTCTCTCCCTGTGCATTTTTTTGCTGATTTTTTCATTTAACAAGTATATTTGAGGGACCCTCAGCATGTTCAGCATTTTTTCAGCTGTCCATTTTGCTTTTCCAATTTTTCTGTTTAACTTATTACTATTGTGCTAAATAATACTATTTCTGCTATTTTATAAGATTTGTGCCTAATATAGTATTTCTGCTAAATTACAATATTTCTGCTTTTTATACTATTTGTGCTAAAACATAGTATTTCTACTAAATGTAGTATTTATGCTTAATCATACTATTTCTGCTTTTTATGGGATTTGTGCCTAATATAGTATTTCTGCTTTTTATAGGATTTTTGCTCAAACATAGTATTTCTACTAAATGTAGTGTTTATGCTTAATCATCCTATTTCTTCTTTTTATAGGATTTGTGCTTAATATAGTATTTCTGCTAAATTATAGTATTTATTATTTTTATAGGATTTGTGCCAAACATAGTATTTCTGCTAAATTATAGTATTTCTGCTTTTTATACTATTTGTGCCTAATATAGTATTTCTGCTTTTTATAGGATTTGTGCCTAATATAGTATTTCTGCTTTTTATAGGATTTGTACCTAATATAGTATTTTTGCTTTTTATAGGATTTGTGCTTAATATAGTATTTCTGCTAAATTATAGTATTTCTGCTTTTTATAGTATTTGTGCTAAAACATAGTATTTCTACTAAATGTAGTATTTATGCTTAATCATAGTATTTCTATATATTTCTGCCAGGTCCCCAGGCAGCCAATCCTCTGTGAGGACTGAGAAATTCAAATTTTCAAATCAGGGCCTGCACGGCTTCCCAGCCAATCATATATGTGTCCTGAGGCATTCAAATTTGCATATTGGGGCCTTCATGGCTTCTAAGCCAGCCAATCATATCTGAGGGCTGAGGAATTCAAATCCACAAATCAGGAACTGCACAGCTTCCCAGCCAGCCAATCATGTATGTGGGCTCCAGGTATTCAAATTTGCATATTGGGGAATTCGTGGCTTCTAAGTCAACAAGTCATCCATGTCATATATCTCTAAAAATTCATATTTTAATGATAAATTGTCAACACTTGAAGATTCCCCCATCTCTTCTGAACAAAACGGTGTAAGAATGACCACTCTAGCCCCTATGGTTAGGAAATTATGGTCATTTGTTTGAGGGGAATCCTCACTATGTGAAATAAACTGAAAGAAGCAGGTCTATGTCTCTGTGCTGCGTGTGTAAAAAGATGCACCTATTTGGCGGGAAAACGTAAACAGCCTCTCTGATTGGTGGATTCAAATTCAGCAGCTCCCAGGCTGACCTAGAAACTTAGTCCTCTCTCCCTGTGTGTGTGTGTGTGTGTGTGTGTGTGTGTGTGTGTGTGTGTGTGTGTGTGTGTGTTTAGTGGGAGAGAGAGGACCCTGCCCTTATTTGACAGCATGTCATTGTAGGATTTAAATTGAACATAGTTAGACTGGTTGACTGGATTAGAGCCTGTGTTTGTGTGTCCCTCTGTGCATTTGTGTTTCAATAAGTTATTACTATTCTGCTAAATCATAGTATTTCTGGTACTTTTCGGTACTTGTGCTAAACACAGTATTTCTGCTAAATTATAGTATTTCTGCTTTTTATAGGATTTGTGCCTAACATAGTATTTCTGCTAAATTATAGTATTTCTGCTTTTTATAGGATTTGTGCCTAACATAGTATTTCTGCTAAATTATAGTATTTCTGCTTTTTATACTATTTGTTCTAAATTATAGTATTTCTGCTTTTTATAGGATTTGTGCTTAATATAGTATTTCTGCTAAATTATAGTTTTTCTTCTTTTTATAATATTTGTGCTAAAACATAGTATTTCTACTAAATGTAGTATTTATGCTTAATAATAGTATTTCTATATATTTCTGCCAGGTCCCCAGGCAGCCAATCCTCTGTGAGGACTGAGACATTCAAATTTTCAAATCAGGGCCTGCACAGTTTCCCAGCCAATCAAATAAGTGTCCTGAGGCATTCAAATTTGCATATTGGGGCCTTCGTGGCTTCTAAGCCAGCCAATCATATCTGAGGGCTGAGGAATTCAAATCCACAAATCAGGGCCTGCACAGCTTCCCAGCCAGCCAATCACATATGTGGTCTCAGGCATTCAAATTTGCATATTGGGGAATTCGTGGCTTCTAAGTCAACAAGTCATCCATGTCATATATCTCTAAAAATTCATATTTTAATATTAAATTGCCAACACTTGAAGATTCCCCCATCTCTTCTGAACAAAACGGTGTAAGAATGACCGTTCTAGCCCCTACGGTTAGGAAATTATGGTCATTTGTTTGAGGGGAGTCGTCACTATGAGAAATAGACTGCAAAAATCCTGTGTCTCTCTGTGCTGCTGCGTGTGTAAACAGATGCACCTGTTTTGGTGGGGAAAAGTGCACAGCCTCTCTGATTGGTGGATTCAAATTCACCAGCTCCCAGGCTGACCTAGAAACTTACTTCTCTCTCCCTGTGTGTGTGTGTGTGTGTGTGTGTGTGACAGAGAGAGAGAGAGAGAGAGAGAGAGAGAGAGAAAGGCTTTTAATGGGATGATCTCATTCTAAGATTTAAATTCAATATATTTAGACTGGTTGACTGAATTGGATCTTGTGTGTGTGTCTCTCTGTGCATGTGTGTTTCCTCATGTGTACATATTTGTGATTGTGTGGCTGTAATAAATTTTTTTGCAGATTTTTGTCATTTAACAAGTATATTTGAGGGACCCTCAGCATGTTCAGCATTTTTTCAGCTGTCCATTTTGCTTTTCCAATTTTTCTGTTTAACTTATTACTATTGTGCTAAATCATACTATTTCTGCTATTTTATAAGATTTGTGCTTAATATACTATTTCTGCTTTTATAGGATTTGTGCTTAATATAGTATTTCTGCTAAATGTAGTATTTCTGATTAATTATAGTTTTTCTACTAAATCATAGTACAGTATTTCTGCTTTTTATGGGATTTGTGCTAAAACAAAGTATTTCTACTAAATGTAGTATTTGTGCTTATTCATACCATTTCTGCTTTTTATAGGATTTGTGCTTAATATAGTATTTCTGCCAAATGATAGTATTTCTGTCAAATTATAGTATTTGTGCTAAAACATAGTATTAATTTAAAATTACAATATTCATAGTTCATCACAGTGTCTCTGGTAAATCACAGTATTTCTGCTATGTTGTACTATTTTTCTAAATCATAGTGTTTCTGTAATGTTTAAGTATTTTTGGCTAAATATATTCTTTCTGTTATCTTATACTATTTCTCCTAAATTCTTGTATTTTTGAGAAGTTATCATGTTTCTGGTAAGTTACAATATTTCTGCGAAGTTCTGCTATGCTATTGTATTTCTGCCAAGTATTATGTTTCCTCTAAGATATTGCAGTTCTGCTAAGTTATTCCATTTTAGCAAACTTCTTTTGCTTCTGCAAAGTTTTTACAATTTCTGCAACTTTTCAGCTTTTTCAGCTAGTTTTTGCATACAGCTTCAGCTTTAAGCATCCACACTGCATTTTCGCAGGAAATGCAAATTTTTCTAGTTATCACTGGATTTCTCACAGTGAGTTACAGCAGTTACATCATTTATTACTATATTGATTATAGCAGCTTTATAAGTCTCAATGTCTTTGTGTAATTCTCTATAATTATGTAGTTATAGCGGTTACTGAATTATGCGCAATTAAAACAACAAAATTCAGTTCGTGCACGTTACTACTCTTAGTGGTGTGCTGCGTTGCTTTATTTTGCTTGGACCTCTTCGTGCAAGTGGTTATATAAGAGTTTTATTCAATTGAGCCTGGAAAGTCTTTTTTCTAAGAAGAAATGTGAATGTGAGGAAGAAGAAAATCTGGCGTCTGATGTCCTGCTATAATGCCAGGACTGATGTGAATGACATTAAATGTCGAATCGAACCCAAAACAGTAGCTTTGAGACTTTTGTGTAAGAGTGTGTATGTGGTGGTCTTTATTCCTATTTCCTTCTGTAGCAAAAAAATGTTTGATTTGGTACAACGCCCCCCACTCCCGCTCCCATCTGCAGTCCCGTGGAGTAATGGAAGGAAGCGGGGCTTGGCTGGCAGATTGGGTAGCAGGATGGATGGAACTACTGTGGTGAACTCTGTGGGGATGAAGTCAGTGTCTGGCTCGCATTAAATCTTTACCAGACACATTCAGTCAACCAACAGCTAGATTCCAGCCAACATGCTTAGAACACATGAAGGTGTTAGCCTAGATCAAGACAAGCTGATGTCTCTGTTGCATGTGTTGGAGGAGCGCTGTGGGTGGCTGGAAGAGTGTCCCAGTAATGATTTCACTGGCTATTCTACAGAGAGCCATGTGATGTCTTATACAGCGCTGTAAAAGGTAAAGACCAGTTCAAAACTTACTAATGTTCTTGGCAAGCTGTTCACTGACGTGTGCAGGAAATATTGTCAAGCTAGTTGAAAAGAATGATGTCAACGAATATGCCACACAGCATTTGTGTTTTATTGCCCCGGCGAGAGGAGAGATGGCTTTGAGGGCTTCGCTGGTGCAGATTTGTAATGCAGGTCGGTGTGAGCTTGTAGACATGTCTGACACGTCTGCCTGAGATATCAGCCTCTGATCATAGTTAGCCTTTTTTCCATGCAAAAAATAAACATATAAATAAATAAATAAACATTTTATCCTTTTTCACAACCACCTTAGTGAGAGAAAGTTCACTTAGCACCACAAAAATTAAGCTAAAATGTGTGAGTGCACGTGCATTATAAATAACCTTTTAAATACAAAATTACCCAAATTATTATTTATGGACCATGTCTGCATTATTCCACACTTACCTATTTTCCTCTGGCTTACTTTCATAAAGATTTTCTTTTTTTATGTATGTATGTTCAACTGCTGCTATGGCAACAAGTAAATATTGCCATGTCATGCTTTTCATCTGTGCACAAGTGGTTTCCAGGAGGGCACAGGGTAATGTTATGGTTAATACTATACTGCGTATGTATGTTGATTATCACATTTATTGGCAGCACAGCTGTATGGAGCAAGAAACTTAAAATGTCATCTGGAAAATAGATTTCAATTTTATAAATTGGTCTCCACACTTGAGTGCTATGCTGACAAAGTATGTGCTAACAAAATGCATTAATGGCTCTCAAGCATGTTGCCAGCATCTTTATATTCACGCAGTTACTGCAGTGTGCAGCATGATTACATTTGCATTAGTTGGGCCTTTGGTGACCCTCATCCTCTGTTTCAACTTCATGCACTGATTCGGTGCCAGACAATCTGCTCTAAACTTCACATTTTAAGATGTCTAACAATAATGATGAATATGCAAGAAATACTCAGTGTTTGGCGAATTGGCTCAGACTACACTTTTGCTCATGGACATCCTCCATTACGCTTTTACCAGTAGTTCAGTCGCCACTTCATAGTATTACTCAGTCTCTCCACAGATGCTGGTGACCATATGAATGTTGGACATTAGTCATATTCCTTACTGGTTTGGATTCCAGTTGTGTCTGATGTTAAATAAAAGGGTGTCATTGGAAAACTTCTTGTACCAACTTTAATGGGTACAGGCTCTTTCAACACACACATGCTTTTCTTGCAAATTCTTGAGTTTTTCCTTCAATTACCAATGTTAAACAATCCAAAGTTACTTTAAAGGTATATTTAGCTGTTTTTGAGGTTATTGAAAAGAAAAAATAATATTGTGCAAGGATAAAATGTATAAATGTAGAATTTTGTGGACCCCCATCCCCCTTACTTTAGAGTTTCCGGTCACAATGGACCAGTCAGTTTTAACAGCTCTTAAATTAACACAACAAACATTTTTCACCAACAAATTCAGTTCAATAGGTCGTTCAGTGGGTCTTTTATTTATTTGGTCATTCACTGGGCCGTTCAGGGGGTCAGAGGCCGAAAGGGGTGGGGGGTGGATTCCCATTCATTTCCTATGGCGGACACTTTTGACCGGGAACACCACATATATAACAAAGTTGATTAAAGCACTCAAAATTCAATGAAAGAGGTGCTCGTTACTTTTATATGTTCAAGTTCATAGTGTGGAGGATGTCATAAGGCCTTGAAGCAATCAGATGTAAAACACAATATTTATGAGTGTTTTAATTTGTAAATCAGTCAGATTTAATCCGAACACGACAGGAAGGTTTCAAGAATACACAGGAACAGATTTGTGGAAACCGAGATGTTGTCCCATCATCTTAAACACAGTGGCCGAGATGGACATGGCCGTTCCACCTAAGTGCGTATTGAGTTTGTGGCGAGGGAACGGCCACATACGCGTAACCTGAAAAAAAAAAACAAAACAAGAAAAGGAGATAACTCACAGGTAAGAAAACAGAATTCAGTTGACTGCAAGCTGTTATCTACTGCCATCTGGTGGTGAGGTTTTACACGCTCTACCTTTAATTATGAATGTTAGACTATTCAAGGCTACATGAATTGCATTAAATTTAGGTTTGAATCGGGAACACAGTAAAGCTGAAAATCATCTGAATACAAAATTTTGCAAGTCGTTAACTTTGCTGACAAAGCCAAACATTAAGCAAGTTCAACAATATGAGACATATACTGGTCAGCCTCTTCTGTTATTCCCTGATATCATTTGTAAAACTTTTCCGAGTCTCAGTCTGCTCACAAAAGAAGGACCAAGTTGAAAAGCTGAATCTGGCAAGTTTTTATTGAGCCAAGTTTTGGTCAGAAGAAAGCAACAATTCCTTATCTGCTTTCAGTCTTAGCCAGAGAAGCTCTAATTTATTGTCCATGAAGCTAAAGCTGGCTCAGTCAGTGTACCATAAAAAGTACTTTGAGTGTAATATTTGGAGGTAAAATGGTAACATATTATTGCCTTAACTCTTCTGTTGCCATTTCTGGACAGTTGAACTAGATATAAAAACACAGCATTGACACATTATCAGCTTATAAAAAAATGTATTATGAAACCAGTGCTTGCTCGCACACCCTACACATGGCGAGAAATGTGAAATATTAAAACCACTTGTCTAATATTGTGTAGCGCTCCCTCATCCCTACAAAACAGCTCTTTTACCACCGTTGCACTGATGAGGAACCTCCTGTGTCCTGTGGTGTCTGGAGCCATTCCTCCTTTGTTTTATAGCAAAGTTTGAAAAGGAGTTTATTTTTGTGGTACACATATAAGTAACATCCACAAGAAATCCAGAGAGACTGCCCAAGACGATCAATGCTCCTTATTTCTCACGTCAGTGGTTTTAATATCTGACATTCATCCTCCTATTAACTGCGTTTTTATTCCACTGACTTCTGAGAAAATCTCTTTATCAACTAAATATCCCAGTGTGTTCACCAGATGCTAACTTTCTCAGTGTACTGATGCTCAACAGGTAGTTTGAAATACATCTATCATTGGATTTTTTTGAATAAAACCAGCTGCCTGCATCTGGAAAAGAGAGCTTAAAGACTCAAAAGAAAAGCTCTGCAAGAGCTTGAGAGTTGAATAATAATTCTTTGTGAGTTCATCATGAGCTAAACCCTTCATATCACACACTGTCATTTTTGTTTAAAATATGGACTACTTCAGCACTTTTTTTGGGGTCTTTTTAAATATTTTTCAGGATGTGAAAGTTTTCTGAGTGATTAAACAGCGGCTGATTTGTGCGTGAAGCAGAATCTAGGACAAAGTGAAATGTTTGACAAGAGTTTGACTCGAAGAATTCTTTTGTTTGCAGGTTTAATTTGTTAATTATGGTTATGCTCCGAGCTTCATTGCTTATACCTACTAATAGGCAGCAGTGTTGTGCTCATTAGCGAGTGGAGCACAGCAAGTCCCCATTTCTCCTGACATCCTGACTGTGTAAAGCAGTAGGGGAGATGGTACTGGTAGCCATCGCTCAGACGTAAGCATTCATTCCCACTAATACTTTGTGTTTTATAGAAAAGGGAAAACAGCCTTCAGTCTGCCTTACAGCGCTTTTTTTTTTTTACACGTGTTACAGGGAATTAGTGATACTTAATGAAGGATAAGCTTCCAAGTTTGTGTGCAGTCCTGCTGTTTTTCTCTGAAAGAAATGGGAGAAGGAAATGTAATTTTTTCTCATTTTAATGCTATTTTTAATTATTTGCTACCACTGCTCGTTCTATTTACACATATCTGTTAAAAAATTCCAGTGGTAGCACTGATTTAGTTATTGCCCATGCTTCAGAAATATTAAAGACGCAGCGCAGATGGTTTTAATTAGCCTGGCATGCACCATAGTCAAAAAGAATTAAGTTTAATGCGTGTTTGTTTAGAAACTCGAGCAGCATGGAACATAATGGGACAGTATTCACAGACCTGCATTTATTTTAAAAAGGAAACATTTTTACCTAATAGTAATGTTAGTATTGCTACATGACAGGTTTTGGCTTTAACAGAGTGCTCCAACATTATTTCAGCAGATCAATTCTCTTGTAAATGTTGCAACAAATATTAAATCTTCACAAACGCCATCAGCTTTGTATTCACTAGTTATTCCTAACATGCAGTCACGGCTAATGAGCACATCATAGAAAACAACCTGAGGCAACTGCACACACACACAGCACTGAAGCATCAACAAACACGCTTCCCCGGTACAGCGCAGGCCAGCTTTCCTTGACCTTCTCTATTACTCATTTCGGGGAAATGAACAGCAAAGAACTGGGTTCTGTATTCCAGATGAGCACATCATAGGTTTCAGGAGAAACCGTGTACGATGTGGGGGGGCTAATATAAACATATCTCCTGTAAAGTTCGAGCTGCCCAGTGCGATTTGGGTTTTGTCAGTTATGACCAGCAGCTCAACATCTGAGATTAATGACGCTAAGAGAGCACCGTTACCCAGCAGCGAGGACTTTAGAGATCACCCGCGAGTGGATCTTTTTAAAAACGGGCTAAATCCTGCTCCATCTACAGAGCAGCTGAGGTATTACCTCAGGCAACGGCTATTTACTGGAGATTTCCTGTTTTCCAAAGTGAAGAATCTATGATTCATATGACTTCCTGGTTTTGATTAAAGCGCTAAAAGATTCTTGATTTAAAGCATATTTTTGTCCAGAGCAAATTTTATGTTGCAGATGGGGGGCAAATTAAAAAAACAAAAAAAAGAAAAAGCAGGAAGTTTCTTGGTGTTGGGCTATCACGTGGTGTTAGAACAGCTTTACTGTGTTGGCATTGACTCTACTGAAGGGATGGTTGAGATCTGGCCACTGTGAAGCTGATGATCTAAATCATGACCCATCATGGCCTGTAGATGGGGATGTTGTCATTCTGGAAGAGATCACTCTTATGAGTACAGAAGTATTGTTTTGCAACAATGTAATAATTGTGATTAATTTTGTATTGGTCGGACTCTAATGTGTTATCCCTGTGTATATCCTGTTAGATTTGACCCCTTTCTGATTGAAATATAAAACTGCTTTTTTTAGATGTAAAAAATCCAGGTTAAATAAAGGTCTGGACTGAGATCACCAAAAAGGAATAATGATATAACAAGATTAAGCTCAAACACTCAAAGTTCTTCTTGCCCCATTAAAGGGCGGATTTTCTTAGTATGGTCCCCAAAGTTAAAGTTTGTTTTTTGAGTTTTTCTTCTTCAACAGAAGATAATTAAAACTACGGTGGTACGGCAGTAAGATAGACAAAAACAAAATTGTGGTCCATTTTATTTCTGTGGATATTTGACATTCATTTACAGCAACAGGGACATACTGTACTTAAACTGAACTTTATGGTTTTCAGGTTATGTTCCTTTTCAGATTTGTACAACAGCGGCACATATTTGACTACTGAACACCATCGATAACTTTCAATACAGTGCTCTGTACAGTGGTGTGAAAGCAGGAGAGGCATGCTAGTTTGTAGCGCCACGCTGGAGAAAATGTAAGTGCAGTCCAACTGTGCTTCATTATTTGTTAATAACTATATTACCTTTGTAAAATCAGCACCAATCACATCGCTTGTAATGGTATCGCCAAAATACATTCAGAATAGCACCTTTACAATTTACGTGACAACAAAACATAAGAAAAGAATACAAAAATATTAAGATAGATGAAAGACTGTTGTTAGCTAGTTACAATGTGCCATTACAATGCCAGTAGATCCTTAATAAGTCAAACTCTCTGTGACAGGAAGTTTTATTAACCAGTGATGTGTTCAAATTCCTTAAATAAATTAAAATAATAGGGGTAACATTGTACAGTTTCGTAGCTGTGATAGTAGCTTAGCAGCAGGCTTGTATTTCCATGCTGCAAACATGTTTTTATATGAAAAGGAATTTTTCCCAGTAATAGAAATGCAACACTTTAAACTAACATACAAAATGTTTGATAGAAGAACATAAAAAAAAAGTTCCTGATACATTCTGAATTTTCAGATGTGAATTAGATGCTCTCTGCATTTTTTAACCACAAAGAGGGTGCAGGGTAATGAAATGAACTTCAGATGTCTTCCGAACAGGATGTTCTGCTCTGTGATCAAAAGATCCCACAGAAGCCAAGATTTGGAACAGGACTTTTCCTGCTATGATTCAGTCGCAAGTCAAGATACACAATAATTATCCACTTGCTAACATCCTGGGGGGGCAGAGTCATGTGGAAAGCAGCATGGACGATCAGTAGGGGTAGGGTGAGATGGAAATGTAGATGATAAAGATGCTCTGGTAGGTAATGCGGCCTTGCAGCGATATAGTGGTGGCCTGCACTTTGAGCCTCACTAGTCCAGGTCTGTCCAGAACCTGCAGGGTGTAGATGATCCCTCTGCCGGCCTCATCTCTGATACCGAACACCTGCCCCAGCCCGCCTGCCTCCGGTTCTTGCTCAAGTATTGTAAAGGATGTGCGCTCCTGCAGGATGCCAGACTCTGAGAAAGCTGACAGTCGTACCACGTTGTGATTGGCTGGAATGCCGGAGGGAAGAGTGAGCAGCTTGTACTGCAGGAGCAGAGGAGAGCCTCCGGTGGCGCAATCCAGCAAGCAAGGCCTGTAACAGGTCCTTTAAAAGTCGTCCGGAAAAAAAAAAAATTATTAATTCATATAATGAACATAATTTTGCATTTGTGTGGTATCTACAACTTAATTAATAACCCTGTATAACACTTATTAATGTTGCAAATTACCCGGGTCTTCTTCCACTCTGGTAGGATGCAGGGCAGGGTGTATCCAGACACTGGTATCCTCCTCGGGTGTTAAAACACATCTGGTTGCGTCCACACTGGATGCCTTGTTCTACACACTCATCAATGTCTAAGAGAAAGAGAGGGGATAAGTATATAGCTGTAATAATTTGAGGGGAAGGTGGAAGTTTTAAAACAGTTTAACCTTGGTAGGACCTCAAAATCCCATCCTTTCGTGAACCTCGGGACCAAAAAATGGTCCCGCCCCAAAAGTGCTCTAAAAATGTTATATATCAATATTTTTTTCTACTTTAAATTACTCAATCTTTTAAAACTACTTCTGCTTAAAATATCCATGTCAAGTTTTAATTATATTTTCATTGTTTTAACCCTTTAAATCCCAGTTTTATTACATGAGCGCCCTGTTTTTTTAGCCCCAAAAAACAAAAAAACTAAATATTTTCCAAAAAAAATATTTGAAGTAATATTTGTTTGTTATTATAATTAGGCCTTTAGATGGACTAAAGATTGGCACCAACAGTCATTTCGATCGCCTTTTTTTTTTTTTCCAGGAGCGCATTTCATAAAATGCACACTATCGACCACGCCCAAAAAGTGCTATAAAAAATTTATATATTAATATTTTATTCCACTTTAAATTAGCCAATCTTTTAGACCTACTTCTCCTTGAAATATTCATGTCAAGTTTTAATTACATTTCGCGGATTTTAACCCTTTATATCCCGGTTTCGTCACATGAGCGCACTGCTTTTTTTGCCCCAAAAACATAAAACATAAAACATAAAATATTTTCCAAAAAAAACATTTGAAGTAATATTTTATTGTTATTATAATTAGGCCTTTAGATGGACAAAAGATTGGCACGAACATTAATTTCGATCCGGTTTTAATTTTTTTTGCAGAAGCCAAAAATGTCCCCAGGCGGCGCTGCTGCTCCTGCTCCCCCGGGGAGGAGTGCCTCTGCCGCGGGTGTGTTTCGCGCAGCGCCGGAGCATATGGTTCGGTTCCCGTGTCTGCAGCACACACTTCCGCTACCACGTGAAAACAAATACGTCATTTCCTGTTGATTAAAAAAAATTAATGCACCCTCAAATGAACCTAAGGTCAGAAAATGGTCCGGAACGAGCAGCGGGCCAAGCTGCTGCTGTACGCGGGAAATTAGTCTGCCTTTTCCGGGTATCTGTCTCGAGCAGGCCGCTGGAGAACATGTGTATGTTCCAGCAGGCGTCACATGTGGAGCAAGGGCGCCACCCGGTGGACAAATAAAAAATTACAACTCTAAGGCCTGTAGTCCAAAACGAAACCTAAGCTGGAAACCTGACGATCCCTTTGACCGTAATTTTTCTGGCGTGAAAAATAGCGTTTATAATGGGTTTCAATGGGGCACAAATCGGCCACGAGGTTCGATAGTGGATGTATGCCTTTTATTCAGCCATTTAAGCTCATTTAAAAAATACATGTTTGAAAATTTGGCTATACTCCATTAAACACAGTGGAAATGGCGTGGAATTAAAAAACGGAAAGGCCACGAAATGGTCCCAGGTCCTACCAAGTTAAGGAGACATTTACCTTTACAGCTTCGGCCGTTGGGTAGCAGCTGGTATCCAGGGGGACACAGGCACTGGAAACTACCAATCGTATTTCGGCATTCATGTTGGCACGGTTTCTTGAGGAGGCACTCGTCCACATCTGTAAGTGGAAAACAACAGAACATTGTTTGGGCTTATATTGTAAGAATCCTTTGTTATTTTACATCTTTTGGAGTCTTTTTGATTTCAACTTACCAACACACTTGCCGTCTCTGTTGGTGTACCCGACAGGACAGCTCTGCCTGGTGATGCGAGATACTCCATGGGAACGGGAGAGGATTGGCCTGCCGAGGGATGACACCAGCTGTGGGACGAGTCTCGCCCTGACTCTGGTTCCGTTTGTGAAGGTGTGCCCTCTCTCAAGCCCTGCGCAGGAGCGCCCATCGCCGAGTAGCACTGTCCCAGGGGGGCACAGACACCTGAAGCTGCCCGGCACATTGCGGCACTGATAGGCGCAGGGATTTGGCGTTTGCAGACACTCATCGATGTCTGGAAATGAAAAACAAAAGTTAAGTAGTGATTTGTGCTTCCGTTGGGTGTGATGTTTAGGGTTTTTTTGTTAAACAAACGTAATAATTACCCAAACATGGAAGCCCAACTCCCTGAGATCGATAGCCTCTGGGACACACGCATCCATAACCTCCGACTGTGTTTCGACAGATCTGAGTGTAGCGACACATGTGACTTCCATCCTGGCATTCGTCAATATCTGAAAAATGTCCAGATCAAAAAAGGATGATTTTCACACAGTCATATCCAGTGTTGGGTAAGTTACTTTAAAATAGTAACTTAGTTACATTACTAGTTACTTCTCTCAAAAGTAACTCAGTTACTTCAAGTTACTCGTTACTTTCAAAGTAACTAGTTACCAGGGAAAGTAACTTTGGTTTTACTCAGACTTCTCTTGTTAATGTGTTGCTTCCATAACTTTGCCAGTCTTCTAGCTTGCTTACTTGCCACAGTGCACTGTGCCACCTACCAATAGAAAGGAAAAGATAATGTGCACATTTCCACGAGAGAAATCCCACGCCTGGACCGTCATTGACTGCTGCCATGATTCTAGCCTACGTCACAGCGTCATGTGCGCCTTTTACATCCAACACAAAAACTGCAGTCGTGGTGCTTTGATTGTACTCAGAACTCGGAAATTCTGCCTTCTGAATAGGAAGATGTAGGTAACACCAGACTGCAGATGAGCTGCATACAGAGCTGGACTGGGACAGAAAATTGGCCCGGGCGTTTTGACTAGAGACTGGCCACCATTATAGGAAAAATCATAAAGCCTTTGAATGAAAACAAACACTGTTGTGACAGTGATGTTCACTGTTCTGATGGTATATATGCATCAATCTATCAATCATTTGTTGTAAGATTCAGATAATTATTTAATAAAAGCTAGACATTTTAAATGAGAATAAGAAAGAAAAGTATTTCTTTGTGCCCCCCTCTCCCTGTTAATGCCCTACATGCCCCCCTGGCAACACTTTGCTAGACCCGCCCCTGCACAGTTACCAGCTGTCAGCTACATAAAAAAGGATCCTAGTGTTATTTGTCTCTCAGAAACAGTTCTTAACTTCCCTTCAATCATTAATGTCACCTAAAAGGTAAACCTGTTTCTCCATCACAGCTCTGATGGTTCAGTAAGGACATCTCCTGGTTTCATCTTCATGTTTCCCTCTCACCACATCTCCAAACCGACATCATGACCAGCAGCTTTACAGCTGTGGCTCCAGCAAACATCAGCTGATACTAGAAATTAATATTAAATAAATTCTAACAACAGCTGATCAAGCTTAAAAGTGCTGCTGTTGTTTAGCGCGACATCCGTTGGTTTCCTCTTTCTGGCGCAAAGTGAGCGATAAACAAACAAGGGAGAAAAGCCGATCAGCTGATCATTGATCAGTTTTCATGATTGAAGTAGAAACGGGAGAGGGAGGGGCAGAGAATGAAAGAAGAAGAGGCAGCTGTGCAGCGTAAACACAGAATAACTCCATCTTTGTGCCTTTTTCATTGTAGCTGAATTACGGGACAAACTGTTCCTTTTCACCTCAATAAGAAACGCGTAATATTTTCTCTGAATACCAGACGGGACGGTTGGCAACTCTAATAACTTATGAACAAAATAAAGTTCAACATCATTAACTTCACAGCACCACCCAGCTGTATAGAAACTCCGTCATGCTAGCTAGCACGCAGTACGAAAAAGTCAGAATAACGAAAATAAACTCCACCTACACTTGGTTCATATCTGACCCAGAGAGACTGCAGGTCAGAACTTCTTACCTGAAGTTCAGTTCACACTTGGACCTGCGGCCGCCTCGGGCCTCTCCTCCTCCTGCCTCCCCTTTCCTTCATCCACCTGCTGCCTCCACCACTTGCTAATGTTACTGAATCTGTGGAAGCTCCGCGATGCCACCACACGAAGTAACGACTAACGCGTTCCTGATTTTGGCACAATAACTAGTTACCGTGCTCGTTACCACAATAATAACGTAGTTACTGTAACGCGTTACTTAATAACGCGTTAGTCCCAACACTGGTCATATCCAGCTATACCTTAACGATAGATTAAGGTTAATGGTTATATTGACAAAACCGATAACTTTAGTTTGCTTTTCCTCACTTTGGCTAAATAAAGGTTGATTTAAGCCTGGATTATGCATCTTGTTCTTGTTGTATTTTTCCTGAAATTATCATTTTCTCTTTATTAAGAAAAAAAAAGACCCCTTTACACACGCCTGTGTTTAGTGATTGCTCCTACACTGCAAACACTGCCTCTTTTACGTGAGTGCACTTGGCTAGATTGGGACGACCTGAGCTAATATGTGTGTTAATGCTGACTGCGATTGCTGACATGAAGCCAGTTAAAGAGAAGATATCCTGAGTACCTTAAAGCTGCCGTGCAGCAGTGTCTACCATAAACTCTGCTGCATCTTGTTACAGAAGTTTTCTTTTCGCAGCAGTGGATTTACAGTTCATAAAATCTTTTGCTCTCTATTTGGCCTCTTTTGACCAGTGATCAGTGGTTCTTTTGGCTTTCAAAAGGATTACAGGGGGTTTCATTTCCACTTATTAGGAAAACCATTTTAGCAAATTCACGATACAGTGTTGAAGGGTTGGAGGTAGAAGCCAAATCTGAGTCTTTCAAGGCATGAATGAGTTCATGCTGTCAGTCAATAAATTAAGCAGTGATTAATGAACAGGAACTGTTAAATGAAGCAATGTCTAAATAAATAAAGTGGATAAAAGCAGCTTACCCACGCAGGCCCCATTCTCTGCTTTGGTCATTCCAGCTGGGCAGCTGTCGAAACACTGGTATCCTCCTTCTGTGTTACGGCACTGCTGGTGAGCCGGGCATACGTTCCTCGTGCATTCATTGATGTCTGCAAAAGTTAAACCGTCACATCGGAGCTGTTAGTAAATATTCTGCAGGGCCCGCATTACTGTGGATGCTGTATCAATGGAAAATACATCCAAGGGGAATAAACAGGCTTTTCAACATTATAAGTATAAGAAGCAGCGTTACAACAAAGAACACAAACTGAACACAAACTTCCTTATATTTTGTGCTAAGTTTGTATATAAAAAAATGCAGTTGGGTGTAGTCTTATCTTTTGAAATCTTCTGTAGCATAACTTAATAAGAATTCAAACAAGTTAAGGCAGGCAGGTAGTTTTTGTTCTTTTTATCTCAACTGACCAATGCAGTGACGTCCTGACAGCTGGTATCCAGGGTGGCAAACACAGCGGTAGGAACCCAGAGTATTGAGGCACTGGTGCTGGCACGGGGAGACAGCGGACTCTTGGCACTCATCTACATCTAAAAGACCAATTCGACACATACAGCAGGGCTTTATCGCTGATTAACACTTAAGTGATTGGCAAGAAATGAGATTTTTATTATTGTTGCAGGTGCAAATATAATAAAATATTACACGAACAGGAAAATAATGAGACGTTTATGCCTCCATATGAAATGCTGGACATTTTAACAGTGATTAACAGCTGCTTGCCTTCACAGCTGGTTCCTGTGATGCTGGCCTTAAATCCTGGTCCACACTTGGCCTGGCAGCGATACGTTCCCACTGTGTTGACACACTGCTGGTTGTAGTGGCACATGTGTGAGCCTTGGGAACATTCATCGATATCTGCATGAGGGAAACAGTTAGTGAGATCATTTTAGATTTACTTAAGTAGGACATTATCTCTGTGCACTGTGTATTGTAATATTGGATATTGCAAAAAAATCACCCAGCAGGTTTTCTTTGTCTTACCTTGGCATACATTGGTGTCTGCAGAAATGGTGAAGCCAGACGGACAGGTACAGGAAAAGCCTCCCATAATGTTGTTACACGAATGAGAGCAGGGAGACTGGAGCGCACACTCATCTTCATCTAATAAGAATGCATTTGATGATAATAATAAAATAGAACAGTCACAAATGTTCAAATAAATGGTGTTAAAAATGATTGAGGTATTAAAAAATAAGCACAGCATACCAGCACAGTAGGAGGTGGTGTCAAGAGTGAAACCTTTAGGGCATGCGTCTTCATAACCATCTGCAAACACAGAGTACATGCAATGTTAGGCTTTCCAACAGATCCTGGATTTCATGTAAAATCGAGTTTAAATTGCTGGAATTTTTTAATATTTTTGCAGACCTGGTACGTGTAGGCTGGCAGTAACATGGAAGTCCAAAGTGAGCGTAAACATGTTGTAGGCACTATTCATCCCAGAAACCTTGAGCAGTTGAAGCACAGGACCCTGGCGCTCTTCCTGGCCCTCGTAAATAATTGTGTGATTACAACGCAGCACCATGGGGCTTCCTCCTCTCTGGTGGGTTTGCGTTGACCACGAGTACAGCTGCCCTTGGCCCGTCTGCACATATGACTCATCGAACTCCTACGGGGCAGGAGTGAAATCGGGTCACACAAACTAAAGAGGATCGGAGGTGTGAAACTAAAGTGTCATGTCTTTAAGTCAGGATTTGATCTGAATGATCTTTAAATACACATTGCGATGAAAGCTGTGAACACACCTGAAGGCTCATGTGAGATGATGATAATGAAGGAGGAACAAATCCGTTAATTACTATGTCAATTAGCAAAACACCCTCCGAATCCAGACCTCTGGCAACATGAGTCAAACGTAGGATTTCCCCTGTTAGAAGAGATTAAAAAACCAAAAAACATAACACTGTAAATCCACTTAAAACCACAAGGGAGCGTGCTGTAACTGCTTAGAAGCACAAGCCTCCATGTTCAATGTATGTGACTGCTAGTAAGTGCTGCCATCTACTGACTGTTTTACAAAAGAGCGCATAATGGACATGAAAAACTCAACATTTGTTGTTGTTCCTGTAAAATCACACCACAGTTTAGAAGAAACTAAACAGAAATAAAAAGAGTTGAACAAAACTTATCTTAAGCCGAGTACTTTCATCGATTAAATATGCAGTGCATGACCTTAAATAAATGAATCAAAAGCTTTAAATATTAACTGGCATATGCACGGAAAACAAAGCAAAAATGTGTAGTAGGCAAAGCTCACCAGTCTCGAACTCCAGCTGAGACTCCTGTCTGAACTGGCCCTGAGTGAAAGCGTAGCCATTTCTGGCTGCTCCATTCTGCAGCACGGTGGTCCAGTAGATGGGTGCAAACACAGACACCAGCACCCGCAGCAAGGGACCTACAACAAGACAGCATTAGCTCTGTGCCTCTGCTGCTCTGCTACACATCAACATGTGATTTGAACAAGATTGGGAATGCATCCCCAAGAATTCAACTCTTTCTAGTAAAATTCAGCGTGACCACTGTTTAATGAAGTGGTAACTGTTAGGTATGAGGCTGAGGTCAACAGCAACCAATGGTACACAATGGTACATGCCATCACTCACCCACAGTGGGAGGAATATTGTCAAGGCGTGCCTGCACAGTGCTGCTCCCCTCGTCATCATTGTCTGTAATGTTGGCCTCCAGGTAGGACACACCAAACTCTCTGTCATTGACCATTCCTATCAGGCTGCCTCTAGTCCTGCGTGGAACCTCACCTGGCAGCACCAAAATACGTTTAAATAAGCTACATTAACTGAAATTCATTAATATCAGGTTGTCCTAAACGCTCCCTGAAAGTGTTTAAAGTTACTGACATGGACTGGAAAGAAAGAGCATACTTCTGTGTTAGACACCACTCCTCATTTAATTATTACTTATTATTAATCTCTGGCTTTCTTCCATATTGCGTCTCTTGTCCTGTCTTCCTCCCTTCACCCCCAACTGGTCACAACAGATGACTGCCCCTCCTTGAGCCTGGTTGTGCCGGAGGTTTCTTCCTGTTAAAAGGGAGTTTTTCCTTCCCACTGTCACCAAGCGCTTGGTTTTCTCTGTATTATTTTTAGTTCTTATGGTACTGAGCTAACTTGAGGGGACTGCTGTTGTGATTTGGCAGTGTATATATAAAATTGAATTGAAGGGTTGAATAATGAAATATTTTGTAGTTATTGGCAACGGCCAAGATTGCAAATACTGAGATAATATATTTTAATTTTCAAATTTCCTCATGCATTACACAGACATATTTTTTTTGGAGGCATCAAAATGAATCGAAATGAATAACAAAGCCACTGGTACCTGGACACAAGCCGACCTGACATTTTCTAGAGTCGATACTGGGGCCGCTGCATGATCGGCCTCCATTAGCTGGTTCTGGGTTGTTGCATAGTCTGATTCGCTCTTGGAAGCCTTGGCCACAGGTGCTACTGCATGGTCCCCACTCCTGCCAGCTAGAGTAGCCTCCATTGACTAAGAGAGGAAGAGAAGAAAAGAATTTTCAACAGTGGGTCCTCAGGAAGTTCATTTGCACAGGTTATGTTGTGCAAACTTGCTGTTGTGCAAAGGAAAGGAGCACTTGCAACACATGAAAGCAACAGACATGAATAAGTGAACACGGGGGGAAACTAACATTTTAAAGTCGTTCTTAAAAGTGGATTGGAGGCAGTTTGGGAAGTACATTATGGTACAAACTTGTTTGAATTTTTTATTTCATAACCCGTTAAATAAATCATATAGACAGAACTCACTCTGAACCTTGAGCGTAATGGTCCTCTCAGCTGTTCCAGCCTCACTTTCAGCCACACACTGATACTCCCCTTCATCTGCAGCCTGTAGATCAACCAGGTTTAGCTGATTATCGAATTATCTAAGTAACAGTTATCCTTTAATAGGACTACAAACCTTCCAGACAAACATATCTCTGAATTGGGTACAGTTTTACAGTTTAGGGAAATTACCATACAAGCAAACAAAATCTGACATTTTCAATGGGGCAGTTGACTTTATTCCATTGAATTGTTTGTCATAATTAATATTACAGGGACAGAGAGAGGAAATTTCATAATAAGAGCACTCTGCTGGAAGGACAGTCATCTGTCTGTGAGAAAGTCTCAGCTGCAGGCTGTGCAATTACAGCAGCAGTTAGAGACCATAATAAGGTTAGAGGCTACGGAAAGAGGGGCAGAGTCTGGGAACATACAGCATTCTGTTTGTTTCTTCCCTCTGAGCCTAATGCTGTTAGCCTCTCCGGCTGAACTGAATCTGATTTAGATGGGAGCAGGACACTACAGGACAGTCACACGCTGTTCCTCTACCCAAGGGTATTGTAGATGAAGCTCAGATGGGATGAATAAAGCGCCGCTGTTCTACTCAGATTGCGTGATGGAGCCTTCTTGCGCAAACTACATCGGAAAATGTTTCATGCCAGAGTGAGCTAGGCTTGACAGAACTTGTTTAGAAGCAGGATTACTGCTCAAAAGAACAGAAATAGGAGGAGAAAAGAAAATGTTATATTTACAGTGGTGCTGTAAATGACCAGAGATCCGTTGTGGAGGGTTTGCATTCGGAGGAAGCGAGGTAGCGGTTTTCCATTTCTGAGCCAGCGGAGGACAGGGCTGGGGTCTCCGTGGACGGGACAGTCAAGCACAGCAGAGCCACCCTGAATGACTGTCTGAGACGTGTGGGCTTCACCCTTCAACACCGGAGGCTCTGGAAACACATAGCATGTGTATTTTCAGATAGAATGTGTCATAATGTAAATATCTATAGAAAGTTCAGTGAGCGGGAATCCTCGAGGATAAATCTCACCTCTGATACGGACGAACGAGAGCGCTCTAATGGAACCCACGCTGTTTGCTGCTATGCACACGTAGGTCCCAGCATCACTCCGAGTCACATTCTCAATGATGATGGAGCTTCTGCCTGCCTCATCTACAGTGGCACCTGCAACAGTTTTGCAGTTTTACACCACAGTTTTATTTTAAATTAGGCTTCTTTTTTTTTAAACTGAATGCATTACACATAATAACAAATACAGTAATCTGTGTGGCAATTATGAGCTGTGTAACTGAAGAAAAAAAGGAAAACACTACCTGCATAGGGACTGTTGTTGACAGTCCAGGAGATAGTAGGAGAAGGCGTTCCCTGAGCATGGCACGATAAGGCAAGAGTCTGCCCTTTGTTTAGCATTGCATCGCCTGGCAGCTCCTTGAATGCAGGCCTCATATTGATGGTCAGTCGGATGTCTTGCCTCGCAGAGCCTGCTGCATTGGTGGCTACGCATGTAAACACACCAGCGTCTCCTGACTGTTGAAGGAAAGAAGCAGCAGCTGAGTGTTGCACATGGAACTACAGAGAGATGCAGTTCATAATAAAGTGCAGAGAAAGCATGACATAGAGGCTAACCTCAGCCCTCTCTATGATCAGCTCTCCTGACCGTAAGACGGTGAATTTGCCAGGGAGGTTGGGCACCACGCTGCCGTCCTTCTCCCATGACACTTTAGGCTCTGGTGAACCCTGAGCAGCGCAGGGCAGCAGAGCCTGAAATCCTTGGATAACTGACAGTTGCGTCTGTGTAGGAGCAATCACGGGTGGGACTGAAAAGAGACACCACTATTAACACAAACATGTTACGACACAGCGCAGCTTGTAAAGTGCTTCACTCACCTTGAATGAGCAGCCTCATATCATGGCTGGCTCTGCCGGCGGGGTTTTTAGCAGTACACGTGTAAAGACCCGCGTCGCTGCGCTGGGTAGAAATAATTGCCAGAGTTCCATTGGAGAAGACGCGCACATGAGCGCCATCAAGCACAGGCCTCCTCTCTTTGTGCCAGGTGACTTCAGGCAGAGGCTGCCCATCAGCTATGCACTCCAGGCTGACTGGCTGGCCTAGCACAGCCATGTACTCGACATGAGGCACGCTCAACACTGGTGGAACTGCGGAAACATAAGATGAGCAGATATTTATTTGCAAATTTCCTAAAATGTATGTAATGTTTCATAAGATTATGAAACATTACATAATGTTATTCCCATGGTGAGATAAAAAAATCGGCATTACCTTGAAGGACTAATTTTGTCCGGCCCACAGCTACACCAGCTTCATTCTTTGCCAGGCACTGATAGGTCCCTGCATCACCAAGCGTCACACGGGAAAACTTCAGAGCTCCGTTCGGGAGCACAGCCAGCCTGTGACCTAGACACACAGTCACATGAAAATTACTGGTCCACATGAGACAGGTCAAATTAAAGCCCACAGCATGATGACATTGCTGTCTTATCTGTAAAACGTTAAAACAAAACAAAGAAAAGATTCTTGTTGGAGTATGACTTAGTTGCTGTTAGATGTGTTGGATTCTAATATATGAAAACTGTGCATAATTACAGCAATGTTCATCTGTCTGTCTCTTCATAAATAAGGATTTGGCTCATATTTTTTGTACCGTTACCTGTTGCTATGGGAACTCCCTCTCTTTGCCAGGTGATGGATGGTCTGGGGAAGCCCTGAACCTCACAGGGGAGAAGAGTCCCGTGATTCAGCACTACTTGTACCTCTTCTGCCATTGGTCTGATCTCTGGCAGCTCTGTGTGTGGAAGACAGAACACAGTGTCATATGGTTTCATACATTTTAACATAAACATAATAAGATAACATATGTCCTTGGAGGCCTACCATGCACTGAGAGAGAGATGTGTTTGTGAGCCACTCCAGCTGGGTTTCTGGCTGAGCATGTATATTTGCCAGTATGACTGGGCAAAGCAGCAGTTATCTCCAACTCTCCTGCATTAAAGTGAGTACAAAGAACATGTGTTTACAGAGGACCGTGATGTATGAAAATGTAAGGAAACAGCAACTGGTGTGCTGCTTTACCAGTGGGAAGGATGCGGTAGCTTCCTCCTCTGGAGCTCAGTTTGGCTCCACCCTTCGTCCAGGTGACAGTGGGCATTGGGCGTCCTTGTATGTGACAAGGCAACACGACAGGAGACATTTTCACAGCTTTAACTGCCGTAACATCATCTTCAATAGATGGAGGGACTACGGGAGAGAACAGCAAATTTGTGGGCTGAATTATCTGAAACAGCATTCTACAGCCGGCTGATTTTCACAACACTTTAAATCAATACCTTGCAGGATGACCTCGATGACTCTGCGCTCCTCTCCAACATCATTGACTGCAGTGCACTCAAAATAACCTTCATCCTCATTGGCTGGGGACAAAAGAACCAGAGACCCTGAGGACAGTAACCTGAACAGATAAGCAGAACTGCATCAGCTTTGAAGTTTTTATAGCTGTACGAGTTGTACTGCATACCAATTGTGTATTTGAAGCGTACAGGCATAGCTTTGTCTATACCTGTATGCACCAGGCTGCTGGCTGATATCCAGGGGAGTGCCATTCCTCTTCCAGGATACTTTAGGAGAAGGTATACCTGCAGCCTCACAGCTAAGCAGGGCTCTGATACCAGTGGTTACTGTCACGTTGAATGGACCCGGACTGATTGAGGGACCCACTAAAAGGACACAGAAGACCTTCAGCTAAGCTGTTATAACAATAAAAAATTGTGCTAAAAACTGAATCTGCTGGCATCCCCAAAATCTTCATAAGCTAAGTACTGCTTATACTGTCTTTACCAAACACACGAAGATCCACTCCTCGGTGATCTGAGCCAGCCTGGTTGGACGCGGTGCAGTAGTAGCGACCAGCGTTATTCAGCTGAGCTGCATGTACGCGCAACGAGCCCTCGGATAATATGGTGTATCTGAAATGCACGAAAGATGAATGAGTTGGGGATACACCGCGTCTGTGTTCGACAGATACAGTCGAGTGTGACGTATACAATTACAGACACCTGTGAGAAATCTCAGGACGTACTTATTGTTATCTTGACGCACGGGGAAGCCGTCTTTCCTCCACATGACCACAGGTGAGGAGTCGCCTTTGACTTCACAGGGTAAAACTGCATCCTGGCCAATATGTACAGTCACCACTGAGCTGCTCTCCTTTATTACAGGTGGTACTGGAAGTAAAGAGACAGAATCTTGTTGTGTTTAGCATATAAAACTCTTTTTTTCTCCCCAGACATGAATGTTGAACGACACACCAAACACTTATTTCCCTTAAAACCACCCTAAACGCACAAACAGTGGTTTCCCTTGAAACTTGCTTGAGTAGGTGGCTCTTTTTAAGCCTCTCTTCAAATGATGATGTTACATGTTACCACATGTTACTTCTAATTCTTTACTCAGCCTCCTAAATAAACTTCTTGAACTTTGCTCCAGCTACCCACCTACAGTCAACCTTTAATGGCAGCATTAAAAGTTGAAATACGACAGGGGAATTTCTCTTTCATCTCTATTAGTCCTCACACATATAAATATTTAGGAATCTGGATCACATGCAAGTACAAAGTTACTTACCACCTTTCTAAATTAATACAACACAGAGATTTGATTGGTTTCTCACAAAGTGATTGCACATGTCGCCCAAACTTTGTGCAAACAGTTGCAGTCTGTTGCAGACAGGTTGCCAACAGTCTGACTGAGTCTTTGTTAATGAGCAAAACTCAAGGGGACTCAACTCAACGGACTGCCAGTTGGTTGTATTTTAGTTTTATTCCTATACAGCAGGAATGCTGCTGAGGTCAAATATGTCATCTTTATCCCAGAGTTATCCCAGTTGATGTATTATCAGCTATAATAGTAAATATAACAGTATAGTAGAATAAAATAGAATAATAGTAGACTAACTCCATCTTATAGAAACATTTATGGCAGGTTTCAGTAGCAGTGTTGGTATATTTGACAACCTCATTATCCAGCAGGAAAAATGACTTGAGATAACTTTATCTTATTGGATAAAAAGTGTAACTTTGATAACATGATTAGCAGATGAAAAAGGGGATAAATCACAATATATGTGCAATATTCAGCACTCAGCACATCACACTAGTATTGCATTGTGAAGAACTGTGATAATATCATACTGTGGGGTGTCTGATCATTTCCACCTCGAACAATTAATTAGGCTT
Source organism: Aulonocara stuartgranti (assembly GCF_965226115.1). Taxonomy (NCBI): domain Eukaryota; kingdom Metazoa; phylum Chordata; class Actinopteri; order Cichliformes; family Cichlidae; genus Aulonocara; species Aulonocara stuartgranti. Next base: position 27,194,146 of record NC_138948.1, read on the forward strand.
CTGTTCTATTGTACTGCAGAGCCTCAGCTACAACTAGCTACTCTTTGCATGTATCTATGACCTTCTTATGTAAGTTCAAAATAAGTCATGACAATGTATTAAAGTGACAGCTCTTTTAGCTCTTTTAAACATTTGTTTGTTTTTTCTAACAGGCATTTCAGAAACTAGTGGCTCCGTGGTGTAGTGGTTAACACATTTGCCTTACATGTAGGTCCCCGGTTTGACACCAGGAGGCGACAGAAACCCAGCCTCAGGGGCTCACGAGGTATCGTACTTGCATTTGTCTTATTCCAAGACTGGATCAATTAGAGCAGGGGTCCCCAATCCCAGTCCACAAGGGCCGTTGTCCCTGCAGGTTTTAGATCTCACCCTGGGTCAACACACCTGAATCACATGATTAGTTCAATACCAGGCCTCTGAAGAACTTCAAGACATGTTGAGAAGGTAATGTATCCATTTAAATCAGCTGTGATGGATCAAGGACACATCTAAAACCTGCAGGGACACCAGCCCTCGTGGACTGGGATTGGGGACCCCTGAATTAGAGGGTTACACCACAAAGGTCATCCACTGTTTGGGGGTTTTTTCATCTGTGGCAAGTCAAAGCATCCAGATGTATTCACTGTGGCAACCCCTTGATAAATAGCAGCTCAGTGTGCCATTCATTCATAGCTCACTAACACTTTTACTGCAAAACATTTTTAGAAGCAGCTCCATTGTCTGCAGTGTTTGGCATGACTCCAAAGAATGGAGTATACTTTGATCTTTCACTCTCTCCTTGATAACTTGGACTGGTTACTAACTGCAGTAACTGGCAACTTGCTGAGTTAAATATTTGGTTGTCATGTGTTTATGTCTACGGTTCAAAAGTTCAACAGTTTAAAAACAAGATATGACAAGTATGCTTACAGAGAATTTCCACAGTGAAGAAGAGACTGCTGCTTCCAGCTATGTTGGTAACCACACAGCTATACTGGCCGCTATCCTCAGACCTGACTTCCTGTATCTCCAGGTACTGACCCCCTGCCAGCTGCTGGATACGACCACCCAGCTGATACAACAGAAGGAAAGGAAAGATAGAATACGCAAGTCAAAGAGGAGATCAATACTTTTAATAGTGGATGACTTATTTGAGTTCACATTCTGCACCTGCAGTTTGGTTTCACCCTTGTACCACTCTATGTGTGGAGGAGGGTCGCTGTCAGCCAGGCACTCCAGAGTGAGGTGACCGTTAACCGGCACTGTCAATGTCCTCACATCACCTGAGCCAAGGAGCGTTGGTGGTACTGCAACACAACCACTGACCATTAAGATTTATGTGATCCACAGCAACAAAAGGAAAGTAAAAAAAAAAAAAGTGCTGTGAGCCTGAAGTGCTCCTTCAGGAAGAGCTTGGTAAAGTTATGAGGCCGTGTGGAACAGATGAAGTCAGAATGTAGATCGGGGACAGGTATAAAAAGCATGTGTTTTCACTTAAAAAAAGACATTACTAAAAAAAAGTGCTATAAAAATGTGTGCCACACAGTTTTGAATCTTCTAGAAGAGTCTTAATTATAGGAATGGGGAAAAGAAACACCATGAATTTGGGAAAACACTGATCTAAGCAGTCTCGCAGGTCTTAACTGCATTGTGTATGATTATATTTATAGAAGCATCATTTTACTCAAATATTAACAAGTGGAATAAATGGTGAGTAGTGCACACTCATAAATTAAAGTCAGGCCATCAATAAAAACCCAAGAAAATGCACCCTGCGCTGCATGCATGTCATATTGCGTGCAAAACAGCGAGACCGATATACAAGCAGCGCAAGTCTGTTTTTCACTTGTGTAAAAATCCAGACTTTTATTCCTGATCGCACACAGAGCTTTATTCATGCAGTACCAGGTGCAAAGAGAGGAGGAAGTTAAGGGAAAAGGGGGGCATGACATATTTCTTCCATGCTGAATAATATCCAAGAACAGCTTGTGTCACCTTGGACCCGGACCCAGTGGTTTTTTCCATCCTCTCCGGCTAGGCTGCTGGCCAAGCAGGTGTACAGACCTGCATCCTCGACCTTTAAAGAGACAATATCAATCAGCTTGAGTGGTTCTTGCATGACAATGCTTTATTTGAAAATTTACACTCAACTAAAGTGACGACTAAGGTTTAAAAAGAGTGGGTATGTTTTTCTGTTTGTTTTTTAACAGGAGTGATTGCTTAGAAAAAGTCTTAGCGACATACATTGTCTTAAATAAAGTTTTACACCTTAAATTGCCAATCTCAGGAGAACATGTGCTCGCACAGTCAGTAATTTATACCTGAACTTTGCTAATCCTGATAAAGTTTCCGTCCTGCTGAACGATATCAGATCTCTCCACGGGCCGACCATCCTTGAGCCAGCTGAGGGTAGGAGGTGGGACTCCCACAGCAGAGCACTCCAGCTCAAGTGGACTGTTAACTGCTATGGTCAGCTCTTCTGGTGAGTCGGAGCTGACTATCTTTGGAGGCTCTGCATTAGAAAGCAAAATGTGTTAGCTTATGTTCTTTTTCTTTATTGCAGATATAAATAAATAAAAAGAGGGTGATCGTACCAAGCACGGTGAGGTTGAAGCTCTTGGTACTGCTTCCAGCCTGGTTACTAGCCACGCAGCTGTAAAAGCCCGCATCTGAGGGGGCCACGTCAGGAAGCTGCAGTCTTGTCTCCTGTCCATCCAGCAGCAGGTTGCGGTGAAGGGACAGCGGCTGTCCATCTTTCATCCACGTTAGCGTCGGAGGGGGGACGCCACGTGCTTCACAGGATAAAGTCACCAAGGATCCCTGGATTACTGAAACTGGCTCCACCGGTTCGACGTGATTCACACCGGGGGGCACTGCAGACCATAAACACAGAGTGTGAAACCCCACCGACCCAGCATGTTCTGTTTTCATGTTATCTACTGTTGGGATTGTACCTTGGACTTGGACATTATAGCTGAGCTCTGCAAGACCAGCTTGACTGCGTGCCACACACGTGTAAACTCCAGAATCAGACAGCTGCACAGGAGAAATCCTTTTTTTTTTAATGAAGAAAGAGAACATTTAGAATGACCTCATCCACCAACCTGTAATCTTTTTACAACACAGTCTGTAATCATCTTAACTGACCTCAGCAAAGAGTCACCGGAGAGGAGGCGAGCGCGGTGACTGAGGAGCAGCGGATGCCCATTCTTCAGCCAGCTGATCTGAGGCGGGGGGTTTCCTGCTGCCTGACACTCTAGCGTCACAGCGCTGTCCTGCGTGACCTGCACCTCTTTGGGGATGGTGGTCTCACCAGAAATAGATGGCGGTACTGCCACAGATGAAATAGACTGTGAAGAAATCGCTCAGAAACTTAACGCAGATAAACAAAGCTAAGGGGTGAAAAACCAACCTAGAGTAAAGACGGTGTAGATTTTGCTCTCCTGGCCGGCCGAATTCACAGCCAGGCAGGTGTACGTCCCAGAATCCTCAGGACTCAGGCGCAGCAAAGTCAGTGTGCTGCCATCAGATGTCACGCTGCCAGAGAACAAGCACGCTTTGTTTTCACATCCATTTTTCTCTATTATTTGTCCACATCTGAACCTCGGTGTAATTCTTTCATTATCACCCACATCCCACAGTTTTCTCACAGTCGCATGCAGATACATAAACACAGTCGCTTACTGTCTGATGACCACATAAGCTGGCGAACAGCTGTGAAGCAGCTGCTTTTACAGTTTTTCATGATCTAACTGGGCAAGACACTATAAACCATTTGTTCGTCGTGCACATCATTCTCTGTGTTTCTGATTAACGGTGACACTTTCCCAAACCCTTAATGAAGGCTGTTCATCGATTCAAATATTTACCATTGTTATGATTACTTCACACTTGACAGAGCGGGGCCTGAGAATGACTTACGCAATGTGACGGGCATCCGATCCCTCCAGAGTCACTCCATCTTTCAGCCAGCTGAGGCGAGGTGTGGGGATTCCATTTGCTCTGCACTCCAGGGTCAGCTCCTCTCCTCTGGGTGCACTCACTTCAGATGGGAGGTCAGAGTCCAGGATGGTTGGGGAGACTGAGTAGGGCAGAGATTACTGTTAAACACCTTTTGAAATCATTTCTCTCATAACACATGCTTTAAGAAACCTCGTTACCCTGCACGGTGACTGTGTACTCTTTTCGTGTTTCTCCCTCGCTGTTCTTGGCCACACACGTGTATGTTCCGGCATGAGACAGGCTGAGAGGCCCCAGCTCCAGCCTGGTGCCTCGAACAGACCACTGCCACTGCAGGCTGCTTTCTGGAAACCACACAGATCCACTTAATCTAGCTGTGACACCCTTTGGCACGTCTGCATTTCTCCACATTTCCATGTCACTCCCTCCCACTTACCAATAGGAGTTCCATCTTTAAGCCAAGAGATGCTGGGAACGGGTACGCCTGTGGCCTCACACAGCAGAGCCACGTGGGAGCCCAGGCTATAATTTAGAGACTCTCGAAGAGGTCCATCCAGGACAGGTGGAACTGTCAATATATATTTATGAGAATTTAGTCCATTAAAGACATTTGTCTATAGCGATTTTGTTCCAAAATGCTACAGAGTGATTTTTACCATGAACCGTCAGCCTAAAGGTTCTGTCCGCCTGTCCAGCCACATTGGACACTTTGCAAGTGTACGTGCCACTATCTCCCATCTAGTAACCACAAAGGAAAAAATTGTGAGTTGTGTTTTCTTTACAAGTTATAATCCAAAGGGATTCATGATTTTTTTTTTTTTTTTTGGAACACCGGCTTCAAATGCTTTCAGATGGGTGATCTCAGCTCCAGCCTGTTAGAATTAGTCAGAATTATCTCAGGGGTTTTAAATGCACCAGATAAAGGAACAGTGAGTGCAGTGAAAATATGTATACATTACACATCAGCACGCTGTTGAAAACCCCTTAAAATCCTTTTTTATGTTTTGTTTGCAGTCATAAAAAATGTCTGATGAGTCTGACCTGGACTCCTATTATCTCCAGCTGGTACTGATCCATCTTTAGTCCGTTCCCTGCAGCCAACTGGAGCCCATTCTTGTACCACGTGACTTCAGGCTCGGGGAAGCCGTGGGCTTCGCATCGCAAGGTGACTGAGGAGCCAACCTGAGGGGTCACCGAGTCTGACTCAGCATCGTGCCGGGGCTTCAGGGTGGGCACGACTGTTGGTTTGCACATTTAGAGAGGACATGATCTCAGTTTGATTCATTCAGAATTCGAATGAGTCACTCCTGAACTCTTCTCAGTCACAGCTGGCTTGAGATAAACAGATTTTTTTTGCCAGGCAGTGTTTTGGGATTTGATCATCTGTATATGTGGCTGAATTGTGCAGATGGGTCACAGTGTGTTTGCTCACCATAAACACTGAGGAGAATACTCTTCTGGTCCTGCCCTGCTGAGTTGGTGGCTGTGCAAACATATTGCCCTGCATCTTCTAGTCTGGCCCGGGGCAACTGTAGCATCTGGCCACCTATTACATATATATAGGCAATATATCAAATAATGATATGAAATATCAGTGCAAGAATTAGATTCTACCCAATATAATGCTTCTGATTGAAGGATTTGGGTATTGAAGATGGCCCAGAGGCTAACCTGGCAGAATGTGAATGCTGGTGCTGAAATGGAGGACTTGTCCATCTTTGGTCCAGGTAATCTCTGGAGGAGGGTATGCTTGGACGTCACACAGCAAAGACACCATGTGGCCCTCAGTCACACTAACCTCCTCCTCTTTAGGGCCTGTTATTCTAGGAGGGACTGCAAAAAAAGAAGAGAGTTGCATATCACAGTAAAGACTTTTTTGGGGTTTTTTTGGGGGGGGGGTTTACCTTGCACTGTCAGACTGAAGAGCTTCTCAATTGTTCCGACCTTGTTCTCCGCTACACACGAATACCCAGCCATGTCTGAAACCTGGACACTGAGAAGCTGTAAGTTAGGACACAAGCGTTATTCTTCACTATAGAACGTTACGGTTGGATCTGTCTATTTGCTGGCAACGGTGCACAAAGGTCAGAGATAACTAACTTGAAGCTGAGTCCCATCCTCACTGATGTGGTGCTGTGAGTCCATGTGCACCGGCTGCCCTTCTCTCAGCCAGGAGACGACTGGAGCTGGATGTCCAATCACGTCACAGTGTAGAACCACGGTGCTGTTAACCACTGCTCCTATCTCCTCCATAAACTCCTTTGATGCTCCAGTAATAACAGGAGGGACTATGGAAGTTAAACACAACTGAAATTATTAAGTTACATCTCTATAATCACAGATTTTATTATGCAAACATTTTAATTACATCTAACTTAGGTATATGTACTCACTTACCTAGAATCTCCAGATCAAAGTGCATGCGATCCTCCCCTGCCTCATTAACAGCCTGACACGTATACCTTCCAGCATCCTCCTTCTGCACTCGGGCAATTTGTAGCACTTGTCCCCCTGTCATACATTAAAAATGACTCCTCAGTTACATATAACAACTGCACTAGTGGTTTTACATGAGGTTTTACAGAGTTTTCCCTGACCTGGAAGAAGCACCACTCCATCTGCAGAGGTTAACTTTTTGCCGTCTTTATACCAGCTGAGCTTGGGAGGGGGAATGGCATTGCTCTCACAGGACAGGCTGATTTGATGGCCTAGCACAACTTCCCGCTTCTCCACCACGTTCTCATCATTAAGGTCGTCTTCGTGTCCCAAACCCCAGGATGCTTCCCTGTTATTCACCCGGTGGAAAATCGGAGGGACTAAAGAGACAGCGGCACATTAGAGCCAGATTGCTTTCTATACAAAGGTTTAAAATGAAGTGTTTTTCTAGCTGCTATACACTGAATTAACCGAACACACCTTGAATAGTTACACGAAAGTGTCTCTTGTCCTCTCCTGCAGAGTTGGTGACCACACAGGTGTACTGACCCTCATGGGACAGCATGGCATTCTCTATGTGAAGGAAGTGGCCGCTCTCTTTAATGCCAGCATGGATGTTTCCAGTCAGCAGCTAAAACACAAAGAAAATACACAGTTAATGTGAAGTATTGCTCGCAGGAATCTGTGGGTTGATGAATAAATAAAACAGACCGTCTCTGATACTTTGTTCAAAAGTGCTCTTTAAGCTCGATGGAGCCTCCTTAAGATTTGTTGCCTCTTTGAACTACTGTGTCAAGAAAATATTTAGCAGATCTTTAAATGTGGCTTTAAAACACCCAAGACATACAGAGCTTCCACCCACACTCAGAAAGAAAATCATATTTTACATCATCTTTAATCCAATTCCTGCTTCTCATATTGTAGGCCCTGCAGAATATTCATACACGTGCACTTGCATTCTGAACAGAATAAAGGACACAGTACATCAAAACACAGTAGGTCACGAAAAAAACAAAAAAAGAAATCGCACAGTGTTTTATGTCTTGAGGTTTAATCACTGGATTCTTCCTCTATGTCTATAATTAACTGGCTTACTCATCACACTAAATAAGGCGAGTGGAGGTGGGTTGTGCAAGAGGGTTGCTGTAATTCATACCAGTTGCCAATAGAGGCTGGCAGAGGTTAGAACTTGTTCCATTGAAAACACATTTTGATTTTAGGAAGCATAGCTTTTAACGGTGACACACACGGACCTGTCCGTCTTTGAACCACTGGACTTTGGGCTCGGGGAAACCTTTGGCGAGGCAGGACAGAGTTAAGCTCCCATTGATCCGCACTTTCTGTTCCTGACCACCAAACGTTAGGGAGGTAGAGTCTCCTTCTATCTGCGGTGGGACTAAAGAGATGAAAACATTAAAAATCAAATCCCTCTTTTATTTTTCACCTTGTTAGAGATGCACATGTCTCTTACCCAGAACACTGAGTGAATAGTGCTTGATGGCAGTGCCAGCTGGATTTGTAGCCCTGCAAGTGTAGAGGCCGCTGCTGTCTCCCTGTGCCGAACCCAGCCGCAGGGCCAGCCCACCGCGGGTGTATGTCAGCTGGGGAGTGGATACGATGGGGTGATTGTCCTTGAGCCAGGTGATGCTGGGTGTGGGGAAGCCCTCGACGTTGCAGGGGAGGATTGCAGGGAAACCCAGCACCACTGACACCTCTGATGTCTCAGTAGTCCCCTTAATAGTGGGAGGGGCTGGAGTAAAAAACAGAGAACACGTTTATTTTTAACAGCCAAATCATTTTTTACTGGCACACAGTACAGAATAACCAGAGCAACAGGCGAATGCTTTGCTTTTGTGTAGGAAACCTTCTAAAAAAGAAATGCAGCGTGTGGTACTCTATTACTGCACCTGACAGAGAAATGTCCCCTTAAAGAGAATTCAATATGTGCACATCGACCACATGGCTAAATACAATGTTAACTTATGTTACTATAGAGGCTGGGCATTCACATGAATTATATATGATGCCTCGCAATTCTCTTTCTCAGAGTGTTGCCATAACAGCAGCAATTTAGGGAAAAATGTCAGAGTAATATCCTGAATCTATACAACTGTTTTGTTTTTTGCTTTGTTTTTTTCATAGGTGTTAAATCAATAACTGCTGTTAAATTCAGGTGAGTGTAGTTGGAGGTTTACATTTTGTTAAAAAAAAATGTTCAAAACAACCTTGGACGTTGAGTCTAAATTGGCGCATCTGAGTTCCTGCGTCGTTACTGGCCAGACACCGGTAAAGACCCTGGTCTCTCGGCCTTACTGACTTCACCTTCAGCACCTGGCCATCTTCCAGAAACTCCACATGAGGGTCTCCATCGCGGGACAGAACCCTGGAGAAAGAACGGAAAGGATGATCGAATCAATTCAGTGAATCCTGCATCCTGTGTACGCTGCTGAATGTCACGTCGATAAAAGAGATTCTTACTCTCCGTCGCGGCTCCATTCCACTCTTGGCGCTGGTTTTCCACTAACCCGACACTGAAACTCCACCTCCTGGCCCAGTACCACAGTTAACTCCTGCATTCGAGACGTTCCTGAGATCACAGGTGGAGCTGGCGAAAAACACCACATGCTCAATGACTAGTTTGCATTAAGAATGAATGCTGAATGTGTATCTTATCACAGATCCCCAAACTGGTCTTTCTTGCTGCCTTATACCTTCCTCTTAAATATCCATGTGAAAGCAGGTTTATAATGAGCTCACCTTGCACCACTATGTTATATTGTCTTTGGGTCTCTCCAGCTGAGTTTTGAGCTGTGCAGACAAACTGTCCTGCATGTTCAGGCTGAACTCTGTAGATTCTGAGCAGCCTATTTCCATTCTCAAGATACACCCCAGGGTTGTCCACCTGCACACACAGAAATCAGCTTGAGTGCATCCACACTGTTTAAATGTTATTGAAATAATTGCCACTTGGTGGCATTGTACCGCTAGAGATCGACAAGATAGCATTTACAGTAAAAACATGTAACCTGGCTTTTAGATTTTTCTGTAAATGGGAATCCAGGATGACACACTCACAGCTTTGCCATCTTTAGTCCAGGTGATTGTTGGAGAGGGGATCCCAAAGGCGTCACATCCCAGCGTGAGAGGCTGCTTCAAGGTGACAGTGAGGTTCAGCGGTTGGCCATTATCTTGAATTTCAGGGGGAACTAAGACAGCACAGAAAGAAAGGTTTATGGACCATCGTTATGTGTAAAATATACTTTTAACAGCAGGAAAACAGCCATGAGATAAGTTCTCACCATTCACTTTTAGCCTGGTCTTTCTCTCCACAGAGCCTGCCTCATTAACTGCCACACACTTGAAGTCCCCACTGTGGCTGGCAGACGCTGCGCTAATTACAAGAGCTCCATCCCTCGCCACGGAAAAGTCGGGTTGTTCGGGGTGTATCTCCAGGCCATTCTTGAACCAGCGTACTTTGGGATTAGGCGAACCTGCAGGTGCAGCGACAAGAAAAGCGAGTGAGGATAAAATTAGCTTTATTGATCATATCGGACAGAAAGAAGAGTTACTTCCATCTCTCTTCTTCTGTGCAGGATAACTTAACGGGCAAGCAGCCCAGACTACAAAAAAGCCAGCTCTCTACATTTATCAGACAGCAGGACAGCAGGGAGTGGATGCCAAAATGGTTAGAGTCCTTGTCGCCTGCAGGCTTAAGATTTCAAGGTCAAAGTCACATAAAAAAAAGTAAAACACTGCATAGAGGAGTGACGGAGGATGTAATACTTAAAATGCAGACAAAGATTTATTGCTAAACACTGGGATGAGAGTGAGTAGAGAGAGTAAGAGCTGTAAGAAAGATAGTGTTGAACAAGTGGTTCAAAGGCACTGGCGTGTTTCCTCAGGAGCCTTAAAAACACATGTGTTTGGTGGATTATTGGGTGGAAATAGAGCTAGAAATGCCCGACAGAAGAAAACTGGATCAGGGACAAGGTGGAGAATTTAAAAAGCTTTGTAACCCTCCAAAAATCTCCACAACAGATTCCCTAACAGACTAACAGAGCAGCACAGAGCCACACTCCCTCGATTTACAGAGGTGACACATATACAAACACCACTTGAAAAATCAACCGCAGCACCCTTCCTTCTCCATCCCCCAAAAAGCAGGAGAAGACGCAGCACAACCAAAGGTGACGTTACTGTCTGTTTCCTCTCAGAACACGTGTTTACAGTTAAGGAGCTCTGAAGCAAATTCATTATCTCATTGCTGCGGGAAATGCATACAGATGTTGTGTTTTAGATGTTAACAGATCTCATTAGCAGGCTCTGAATTTATTTACCGGGGCTGACGAAGTCTGAGATTATCTCTTCCATGTGTTTCTCCAATAATTACCTCTATCAAATGCAATGTGCTTGTTGGTGAATTAATAATTAACTTCTGGCAGAGACTGTGCTTGTTTCCCCTCGTGCAGATAGATCTCAAAGAAAACAAAAGGACCAAAGAAAGTGGGGATCCTCGTTTGGTGCTGCAGGCTGACTGCCTCTCCGGCCCGTCAAGAGCATCAAGCATTTCTGTATTTCTGTGCTTGGTACTGTCAACCCTTCCGTATGACTCAGAAGAAAGGTGAGGCCAGCGAGGCTTCGTCTTTCTCTTCCTGTGCTTCACGGCGCACCTCAGACATCTCTGTCCTTTATCTGCCAGAAGCAGCCTGTAATTAGGATTCCGCTCCCAGCAGGCCCGACACACAGGAAAGCAGATGTGGCTCACAGAGGCAGGAGGCAGACTGATGTTCCAGCTGTTGCTCCACATTATACACAGTGCTCACCTCCTCTCATTGAGCTGGTTACCATGACACAGCTCCACACAAACAATACCTGTTTGTGCGGGCTGCCACTGAGTAGCCATCAGTCCAGACGGAGACGCGACACCGACGCTTGCTGCGTTTTGATAAAACAGCAGGTCCTCCACATCCCTACAGAATGTCTCTCGTTCGCAAATGGATGTTAGGAAATAGAGACAATGGCATGCCTCCGGGTGCTGCAGTGAAAAGAAGTTTCTCCTTTTAAGATGGCAACTAGGAGTCTGTGGTGACAGTGAAACATTCTTTTGATTGCGCACAAAAACACATCACTGTCCTACATATAACATTGATTTCTCTCTTTTTTTTCTCCTTTCTGTGTTGCAGAAACAAACTGAAAGATGACAGAGTTCAGTTTTAGGCTCCCTAAAACTTGAATTACACCTTTTCAGTGTGTCCACGCTGACTCATCTGTGAATCATTCCATACCTTTAGCGGGGCAAGGGATGATGACCTTGCTGTTTGCCACTTTCTCCATGATAACATCTCCAGGTTCGGCAAAGGTCGGGGCCTCTGTGAGTACAGAAAAATATGTTAAGTGCTAGTTCAAAGTGCAAGGGCAGCTAATAAATAAGAGGTGCAATGACAATTAGTTTTAGGTTTCGGAGTAAGAAGAAGCCTCAATAGGATCTAAACATGATTTGAAAAACCGAACAGATTCTCCCCAATGACCAGAGCGTGCATCATGCTTTGACAGCCTGAGCCAGGCTGACTTCTTTTTCTTATCTCTTAGATCAGACAGTCATATTGAGATCGAGATCATTTTTTTAAGAGAGAGACCCCAAAAAATGCCACACAAAGTGACAGGACCACACAAACGGCACATGTAAGTCAAACTGAAACCAACAAGTCAAGCGTGAAATAGAGAGAATCAAAGCAATTACAGGGGTTGCTGCAAAAAGAAACAACAGCTGTTAAAGCCTGAACATCTGTAAGAAGAATGGGAAAATCCAGTTTTTTGCTTTTAAAAGATGAGTTTTGGTTTAGGAGAGGTTAGAATGTCCCTGTGCGCTTGATCCCCTTGATGTTGAAAATGAGTAAATGATTAAGTAGGGAAGCTGGGAAAGCATCAAAGGCAGACTGCAGATGAGTAAGAGCATGTGTCAGAGAGGAACAAGGGCATGGAAATATAAAAGGGGACTGATCGGGAAGAATAATATTATTTATATATCACGTAAATAACAACAAGAAAGCTTGATTCAGTACAAATGGACACGACTCTGAGTTCTTAACCCGAAGTCATCTCCCTTTGTGAATGTTTATCAGAAGGTCAAATAGCTCACTGTTTGCCAGTTTGTACGGTCAATGTGCGCCTAAAGTGAATGTGCCTCTAAACGCTGAGAGGGCCGAAAACAGATGCATCATTAGTGAACCTTCATATGACCAGTGATAGTGAATAGTTGTTCAGATATATCATAGAAAACAACCATGAGTCACAATTTAATAGTTCTGCAAGTGAACAAGCAGGTCTGAGGAATTGAACTCGTGACATTCACCAAGAATTTCCAGCTTGATCTCCAAGGTCTCCTGTCCTGCACTGTTCGAGGCCACACACCGGTAGGCGGCCTGGTCGGCGTGGCTGACCTGCTGGATCCTCAGGGGTGTAACATTCTTGTCCCCAACAGGTGATCCATTGCGAAACCAGCTGATCTCAGGGCTCGGCTCTCCCTGCGCTATACATGGCAGAGTCACTGTTTGGCCGAGCAGGGCTTTCAGGAGGGAGGGTGCTGGCAGAATCCTGGGTTTAGCTGAGGACAAAACAAATATCCTAAATATTAGATGCACATAGTTTTGAACATTGACACAAACTTTATCACATTAAAGTTACAGGCTGTCCATGCTGTAGCTTTGAATAATCTCCAGTTCCCTTTTCCTGCTAAATTTATGAAGAAATAACAAAGGGATGGCCCACAACTACCGATAACCAACTGATTTCGCATCAGCTCTCAAACCTGAAATGAAAAAAAACATAGAGAACTGTGCATAAAAATGAATGAAATTCCCCAGCTGTTAATGCAATATTGAAGCTCGACAGCAGCTTTAAGCCCATCATAAAACTGTAACTTGAGTATGTCATGGTAAATGGCTTTAAAGTAGCAAAAATCTATGTGCAAAAATATTTGGAACTGTATTCATACACACGTCTCACATATAAGTGATATATTCACACAGAGACTTAAAGATATTGGCTGAACAAACAAGTTTCCATAAACTTCAACTTTTACTGAAACCCTGTGGAGTTACCTTGAATGTGTAAATTGTAGCTTAGGGACGCGTTGCCTGCTGGGTTTTCTGCAGTGCAGGTGTACAGTTTACTATCAATCAGGCGCACATCAGTGATCTTCAGAGAGCCTGAAGGCAAAACAGTGAACCTGGGGAGTGGTTAGGGGTCAAGGGCAAAGACATGGAGAAAACACAGAACTTTATGAGTCACTGAAGATCTACAGCTACTGTGTTCTGATAAAATAGGTGTGTCTGTTTTCTTTTTCTCTCCTATATCTCCTATATTTTGAAGCATGCATATAAACCACCTCCTGCAGGCCAGAACTCCTTTAAAGCTGACTGAGGAAAAGTGGAAAACTGTTCAGTGTTCAGATGAATCAAGACTTTAACTTCTTTTTTGGAGAAAATGGACACAAAAATCTCTGCAGCAAAGAAGAGAGGGAGCGTCTGTGTTGTTATCAGCACTCATTTCAAAATCCTGCAGGGGGTGCAATAGCAAAAGTGGCAGCTTGCACATCTGCAAAGCTAGAAAGATTCCAGAGAAACTTTGTACCAGATGATGTCTTTTTCAGGGATGGTCTTGCACATTTCAGCAAAACAATGCTAAACTGCACACTGCATCTATTACAATGACTTCATAGCAGAAGAGTCTGGGTGTTGAACTGCAGTTCAAAACATTTACCAACTGGAAACATCTGGCATCATGAAGTGAAAAACATGACAAAGAAGATCTAGGACTGCTGAGCAGCTAGAATCCTATATCACATAAGAACGGGACAACATTCCAAGAAGTCCCACAGCTGGTCTCTTCAGCTCCCAGATGTTTATGGACTGCTGTTAAAAGAAGAGGGAATGCTACACAGTAGTAAACATGGCCCTGCCCCAATTTTTCTAGATTTGTTGCTGCCATCAAATTCAGAATTAGCTCATATTTTTTCAGAGTTTAAACATTTAATATCTTTTCTGTGCTGTATTGTAAATAAAATGTGGGCTTATGAGAGACGCAAATCATTACGTTCTGGTTGACATTTTATACAGCGTCCAAACTTTTTTTTTTTTTTTGGTATTTGGGTTGTACAACAAGTATCAGAGCATTTGACAGGTATACATAAATTGAATTATGCTGTCAAACACTTAGTGGTCCTTATTCAATTGTGTTGTTTTGTTGAAATGGAAAAAGAAAATGTGTGAGGGTTAGAGTTCATAAAGAGCAAGCAATAGCCGGAGTCTGGACCTCATCCAGAGCTAAGTACGATTGTCTGGGATAATTACAATGTGAAAGGGTCAGCAGTGTTTGACCTGATAATATCACCATGGGAAAGGTTGTAGGTTCAAAAAGATCAATGCGGATTTTTCTGTTTGCGTGTGCAGCTATTGTGCGTTTACGACCGCGGGGTCAGGAAATAAAGATAAAGTGAAAATCAAAAGGTTGACTTAATGGTGGAGCTCGAATGAAAGGTCGCACAGGTCTCCAAAGTCAAAGCGTCATCCTTCCTGGGACCAACTAAGTTCAAAGCAACGTTTTGGCCCAACTTGCCATTTGTTTTTTTTGATGTTTGTCAAAGTCAAACAAGTGGACAGATGGTGGTCATCACATACACTCCAGTACACAACCTCAGCTCCAAAGTCAGGCCTTGCTTGCTGTGGGTCAGCAACTTTAAAGGAGGGTGTGGTAACCTGAAATGCTACAGAAGCTATCCAGCTGTACAAATGTATAATATACAGCAATGTAAACACACCTCTGCGATTTATCTTTGATAAGTGTGTCTGCTAAGCAACCAAATTCTAACAATAACACGCCTGTCTAAGTGGAAACGAGCTAGAAGCACAAAGAGCTCTGTATTTTAGACGCACATATGGTGTAATGTCTTTCACCCACCCCCCCACCTCCCCAAACAGCCGTAGGAGAGACGACAGCATCCAGCTCGAAAACTGAAAGGCGGCCTCTGCAGTGGTTAATGTGAGCTCAGGCTACAGCGGTGCTGCTCCGCGTGACATGAACAGCCCCTCTCGCTCATCCATCACTCCCCACATTGGTGTCATCTGTGTACACAGTGCGACTGGCCAAAGACTAACTGGGACAAATTGGCCTCATCAGGATCAGGTCTCCTGTGACCAAATCTTCTGACTCAGTATTGAAAAAAGGAAAGAGAAAAACAAAAAACTCCCTGCCTGGTACTAGTCTGAATACATGGATATGAGATAAATATCATCTCCCACTGTTTAAGTTATTTTAAAAATCAGCACCCCTCAGTTATTTCCTCCGAACCTCAGAGTGTAGCTTAAAGGAGTTAATGTTCCTTTACAGAGCCCGCTCCTTCCATAGGTCCCTGCGTATGCAAAGCATGACGCTGGGTTTGTTCACAGGGATGTGTTATTCTCATCAGACAGGACTAGTAAAGAGTCAGCATGTTGTTTTACTGCCGAAACACCGCGGGGAATCTGAACATCAGACAGACACAACTTGTATCTCTTCCACTGTCAGTTCACTTTCCGCCCCTCTTCCTGGCACCCCCTCCCTCCAACGCCACCCCCCACCGTTTCCTTCTTCCTGACCCCACACAAGTCATACTGTATCTGAGTCACAACGGCTTTCAACTCCCTCTGTCATTCTTCTATCTGCACTAAATGATTCGGCCTGGTGTCTGGCCCAAAGAGTCTGCCTGTCATCCATCCAGCTCGTGTCTCGGGGCAGCCTGCCTGCCTGTCTGCGCCCAGAGTGACCACACATGAAAGCCAGGAATCAGGCAACCACGTGGGACCAGATGTTTTACCTCGGTTTAGCCAACTGGTGATGCCCACACACAGATCTCTAGTCTCTGCTGCCTCTGCCTGGCCGCTCTTCCAGAGGCATTACGACATGTTAGCAGAAGCTTTGAACAACAGCCAGAGCTCTTTGTAAAAGCTGACTCAGGTGTTAGTTAAGTCAGAGGTAAAGTATGGTTAGTGCTTTTGGATTATGTCAGCTTATATTTGAGACATTTAACTGCATGATTGTCGGGGTGAGGTAAGGCTTCCTCTTACCCAGCTGTGACGGGGGGGATGGGATGCCCGTTTCGGCTCCACGTGACTAACGGAGAAGGACTCCCTTCAGCCTCACACGGGAGAACAACCTCTGCCCCCACCTCTGCAGCCATGTTTACTGTGTTGTCGTGACCAGTCACGCCCATTATCTTTGGCACAGCTTGAACACAACAAAAGAACTTGTTAGACGACCACATAGGCACTTCCTTTACAATTCCAAACGCAAACTGTTTGCCTCCGTTCGCCTTACTATTGACACTCAGCTGGATCTCGCGACTAGCATAGCCCACAGGACTGGTGGCAGTGCAGATGTAGATGCCTGCATCTTCGGCGGAGGGGTTGGGGATGTGGAGGTGTCCCTCAGAGTCAGACTGAAGAGCGGAGCTGTCCCTGGGCAGGGGCTGCCTCCCCTGGCAGAATAAGATCAGACAGAACATATTATATTAGAAAAGTCCTCCACACAAGCGTGCGCATGGATGCTAAGATTAGTTCAAGGTTTACAACCCAACCTTTGATGTCTAATGGAATTACTGGCCACCCCTTCGGATTGCTCTCTATCTGCAGCGTGCACACGCAAGAACCGAGGCAGCTGCGCATCCACTCGCTCTGAACATTAGAGCGCTTTAACAGATACACTTTTATCTGACAAGAAGGTAAATTTACTTGACTCTAGAGTAACATTTTGAAAATGTTAGGGGAAAGGCCGGGTGGAATATAAATCCGGCTCAGTTCAGCAACATGTAGACAACAACAGCATGCTGACCTCGTGCAGGGTAGTATTAGTACAGGGTACGTAATAGTGGCAGGGTATTTCATCGGCCATGTTTTTCTTGCCTTTAAAGAAAAGATGATATCACTGCAGTTCCTAATTTCAGTGGTGGAAGAGAAACAGATGCATTAACAGTATACAAACTGCCGCTTCTGCTTCACTACACGTCAAAGATAAATGTACACTTTTTACCAGGCAATATTTATCTCACAGCTTTAGCAACATTACAAATTATTAATCTGTTATATTGCAGCGGCTGTCAAAGGCAACGCTGCAGTACCACACAAGCTGTAATAAGATCTGTTTTTGCATCCTGGATGGATCGAGAGCATCGGCTTAGCACCGCCTGGTTGCACATAAACTTTTGTGTTTTCCTCTCGTGATATGATGAAGTGTTGTACTAGGAGGGGATGCGGGAAAGTCTTGAAATAGATTCCTAAGGTACGATAAAAACAGAGTGATTTGCACCAGTCAAGCAGCAATATAGTAAAGTTGCCATGGTTACTTCCCTCCCTGGCCAGGTTAATCAAGTCTTGATTGCAGTGGAAACTGTTTTTGTTGGTGCTGTTTTGTTTTGTTCTGTTTTTTTGTGTTCTGACAAATCAAAGAAAAGACCAGAGGGGAAAAAAAGAAAACTGTTTGAATAAGACAAAAAAATGTAATTGTATTTATGTAAATGTAATCACAGTAAGTGAAGGCGATTTGAAGTGCTACAGATGTATGTGTAAAATAAAAAAAATATCCAGAGTAACTCAGTGTGCCTCAAAATGAATTCAGAATTAAAACCCTTTTTCATTATCAGTCATTTCACACTGATTTGATTCTGGTTTTATTAATATCGTTATGCTTGTATTGACTGGCACGGTCCAAGATTGCACTCTTAAGGATAATCTAGATCCCATCACCGCTGAGTATTGATTTTTGCTGTTGCCTGATTGTGATAATTATTTCCAAAGTGCTAATAATGACTCATTGTAAGCTGAACTGATACAAAGGGCTGACCTTGGACTAGACGGTGCTGTGGAAGTCACGCTTGATTTACTGAGCTGAAGCTGAAGGTTGCGAGTGTTACCTTGGACCAGACAACATCTGGTTTGGGAACGCCGGTGGTTTCGCATGATAGCCTGATGGCTACACCCTCGTTGGCTATGTAGTGGTACGGACCAGCGCTGATCTCTGGGGGCACTGTGGAAGAATAAGGTCATAAAACACAGCTGTCTGACTGAGCGTGAAGAAGCGATCTGCTGCTGCATTACCACCGGCCTCAGCTGACCAGCAACATCGGCGTTTGAGGCAATTCTTCATTACAAACTGATGATGAACCGTGATCCTGGCTGTCTGTCATTACATGCTCATGACTCCATTTATCAAAGCATGCAATAAAGCAGGCCCTCTCTCTGTGATGACAACAGGTGGTCGATTCATTCAAAAAATTTTTCCATGCTGAGTTGGCACATTTTTGGCTTAATTGTCCAATTATATAGCCTGTGGTTGCAAACTTTGCACTGAGAAAGTGCATTCAGTGAGTGAAAGGGTCTGCTTTTAGATTAGGCTCATATATTTTCTTGCTGATATTTTATTAGTGCACATTAAATATGACGATAGAACCAGATGTAGGAGATGTAAGTTTAGTTTAGCTTGGATTATGGAAGCTTAGTATAAAGACTTGAAGAAAGTGGGAAACAACTAACCTGGCTGTGCCAAAAATGTAAATTACACACACAATTTGGGATTTTACAGCGGGTCATTTACTACAATAATTTGAGTCAGTTACTTTCTGGAGTATCTCCAAGACTATAAGCCTGTCTTAGCTGCTTGTGCTTATTGTTTGCTGGCTTTGATTTTATTGGTAATGTGAGTGTTACTATTCCTTTACTCTCCTACCGTGAACCTCCAGGCTGACTGTGATGTTCGCGGAGCCTGCCACATTAACCGCAGTGCACACATAAATCCCAGTGTCCTCTGGGATGGCTCTTTCGATGTACAAACTGCCATCGCTCCTCAAGAACATCCTTCTGTTCAGATGGA
Source organism: Aulonocara stuartgranti (assembly GCF_965226115.1). Taxonomy (NCBI): domain Eukaryota; kingdom Metazoa; phylum Chordata; class Actinopteri; order Cichliformes; family Cichlidae; genus Aulonocara; species Aulonocara stuartgranti. Next base: position 27,213,421 of record NC_138948.1, read on the forward strand.
ACTGTGCAAACGAAAAAAGTAAAAATATTCCTGTCATACACAAACACAGATATGATCCATGGGAGAGGCAGGTTTGAGTTTGATGTTTTTACCAGCCTTACAGGTTTTCCATTCTTGGACCAGTGTCTTTCTGGAAGAGGAATTCCATCCAACAACATGCAAGGAATACTAAGTGACTGACCGCTCCCGGTGGTGATCACTGGGGCAACTTGGGCCAATAGAGGTGGCTCTGCAAGAAAAAGGATTTGAAATGATTATTAAACAACAAGAGCAGGAATATATGTGTTATAGCCACAGTGTCCTTCTGTGTGTTTCTGCTACATGCATATATGGGATCACAAAAAGAGCCTACCCAGTCCAGTGACACTAACTCTGGCCTCAGATTTGATGGTTCCAAACTGGTTCTTGGCCTCGCAGATGTATAGACCTTCATCATCCAGCCAGACACCTACAGTCAAACACACATCATTGAAAAAATGCACCCCGCCGCACATTACAATACATCTGAGAGTAGCAGCATCATCACACTTACCAAGAAAGAAAACAGTCTATCTAAAAAAACTAAATAAGTTCATGCTAATAGCAGCTAAGACCCCTACTCAGTAACAACTGGTATTATTGGCCTGACAGTGCTGTAATTAGGAGCTAAAAATAGAAAATAACAGGATTAATGGGTTTGGCTCAGCTGCTATCCTGCTGTCCCACTCAGTAAATTCTCTTGAGATCACATCTTGGAAGATCAACATATGTTTCAATTCTTCTGTCCTAGCAAATATTGAAGGATTCCAGGATAAAGCATTAAAGGTAACTAGTGAGGAGCACGATTCAAGGAGATAGTGGCGTTTGAGCACTACGCAATATGAACAGAGACATTTCTGAAACTGCAGGTAATAAAAATAAAATAAAGCCATCTGTAGCAGATGGAGCCAATCAGGTCAGAGGGCAGCCGCAAATGGAAACAGTGACAGAAACGGCCCATGTAAATATGTCTGTTCCTGTCCAATATTATATTTCACACTATAAACATTTAGTCTCAGGAGCACAAAGCATCACGGTATGTGGCTAAGAATAGTCATGTTTCAGGCTGAAATATCTTCCAGAGTTCACAGCTTTGATCCCCCTGCCCTGATGAGGACAAAGACAGACGCCTTCTCTTGCCAAATAATTAACAACATTTTAAGGAGAGTCTTTTCACAGAGCAGAGATAATGCTTTTAGCAGGATGGATATTCGAGAGGCATCGGTTTACTGTAACTTTACCAATGGCAATGACATCCCGGCTCTCCCACCTCTTAAGAAAATGTTAGCTGGATTTAATATGATACTCTTCTATATATACTTGCACAATTTGAGTCAAGCCAGTTCGAGCAGGGAAACCGTGAGGCTGCCGCACAGCACACCAAAGCTCTTTGCTGTGATAACTCACTCTGGATTAGAAGATGTCCGTTCTCCAGCTGCATTGTTTTACTGTGGCTGTCTGAACGCATGAGAATCTGTCTGCCATCCTGTCTGCGCCAGGTCACCGTCGGCTGCGGGAATCCCCGGGCAGTGCAGGGGAGGGTGATATTCTCCCCGACATTGACTGTCACGTCAGCCGGTGCCTCGGAAAACAATGGACCCGCTGTGGAAGGAAGAGTGGTGCCAGATGGATGTTTTTTCCTTTGTATAAATGTGAGAGAAATACAAGTTTTATGTGGAAAGCTGTAGTGTGGCCTCACCTCCAACCACCAGACTAACAGTGCCAGAGGAGGTTCCAGCAGAGCTGCTCGCCACACAGCTGTACTGACCAGCGTCGACCTCCTGCACGCCACGAATGTGCAGCGTCCCGCGATGTACGTCCTGCTCAACAAAAGGAGCAGAGCCCACCTCGAGTTCACCTGGAAGTACGAGCAATATAAGCTTGTCGTCCTCTAACAGAGACATCTCCACAGTCATTTTAATAAAAGCACTGTGTATGGCGTTAACTCACCTTTGAACCAGTGGACAAGAGGGGACGGAAAGCCTGTGGCCTGACACTCGAGAGTTGCATCACCACCAACAGTCACTAGCACAACCTGCTGTACCACTGTTATTCTTGGTGCCTCTGCAGAACAAAAAAAATCAGTGGGATGAACTTTTTATTCCAGGGATGTCCAAGTCATTTTACATCATAGGCCTCGGGACTTTGATTTTAAACGGACCAGTGAAAATCCCCTTTCTATCGGTGCAAAGGAGTTTAACTGCACATTTAAACCCTGCGATATCTCAATGTAAGAAAAAAGAAGTGGAATTTCAAAGGTGCGTCTCAGTTTTTCCACGTGATAAAGAAACGCTGCTATAGTAAAATAAAGAAATTTGTCAGCATGACTCTGTGGACTTAAACTGTAACAAATAAATGTGTAAAGTTACAGAAGTACTGATAGTTCGTGGGCCAGATTCTCCTGTGGTTTTAAAGTGGGGCATTTTTGTTGTTCTATTTTATTCATTTATTTAATTGTTTAATTGCAAATTCTATTTCTGCATTACTTTGGTTTAGTATGAATGGCTGTTTTGGAGGTCTATCAGTAGGACAAGCTTACAGTTTAAAGTCCAAAATTTATGCTCTCCTTCACATTTTCTAAAGACATCTAGTGGGCCGGATTGGAGTTTTTGCTGGGCCAATTCTGCCCCCCGGGCCTTATGTTAGGCCCCCCTTTTTTTAGTTTATAGCAATGCACCGGTCTTTCATGCAGCGCTACTGTACGTGAACAGTAATGTGCTGTTTGTTTATACCAGCAAGGGCATGAGAAAAACCCTGATGTGAATGTAAAAATGATGCTTATACTTTAGACCCAGGCAGCTGAGCTGAAAGGATGAGATGATCTACTGTGTTATAAGGTTTTCCCTGATTTGACAGATCAGTGTTGTTAAAAATGACATTCAGAGACAAGTGCGTATAATACCAGCAAGCCCCAGGAAAATGCTGCCATAATCCATCAGTGCTTGACAGAAACCGTAACACTAACTGACAGCCGTGAGTGAAACTTCAGGCCCACAACTGTCAGCGCTCACCAAACAAGGAGAGAAACATCACGTCGTGTGAGACAGAGCTGTATGTGGCCATGTTCGCTTGCTGTATACTCTGCTCTATCCTGCTGGATATCATTAAAAGAAATGCGCCTTAAAAACAGTCAACACGGGCAAAAATGCTTCGTGTCACTGGAAGTTAAAAATGAAGTCAGAAGAGAAGCAATTATTCAGAACAGAAACTTTAACAACTCCGAATGACGAAAGGCTAATTCCAGCAACAATATATCTTCGCGCTGGCATCCTCAACCAGACATCTGTCGGGATGTGTTGACTTACCCGCATAACTAAGTGACACAGACTGAGAGGCAGTCCCAGCCTCGTTGCTTGCCAGACATGTGTAGTTCCCAGCATCCTCTGGGAGGGCCCCTTTAATGGTTAGAACTCCATGCTGGTTCAGACTGAACCTGTAGCATACAGTGGACAGGATTCATGTTTGTTGATACTTTTGTTGATTACAAGCGCAGATGTAAAACAGAGATCCATCTCTCTGAATCTTTATGCTGCTGTTTGGTGTCACGGGAGAAATTTGTGTGTGTGCGAATGTATATTTCACTGCTGACATATAAAATACTTGTGGTTTGGGGGGAAAAAAAAGGGTTGACATGAGTAGATGTAAATTTCCAAAGCGATGCAAACAAGATGAGGCGATGGCGCATGTAGGTCAAGTGGAACGTAATGACTCTCTGAGTCCTTTGTGCCAGAGGTGCCGAGTGGGCTGAGAGTTCCCCTCTTACCTCGGCCGATTAGTTAGGAACACGTTGCCTTGGCTCCAGAAGAGCCGGGGAGGGGGGGAGCCGGACGCCGAGCAGACCAGGCGGATCTCATCGCCTTGGGAGAAAGCCAGGGACTGCGGGTGCACTACCACAGAAGGAGCCTCTGCAGTTGAAATCAAAGGAAGGCAAAAAATGTAAAAAAAATAAAAAGCAGACGATGACTCAGGGCCTTGTCACAGGCTGCATGATGTCATTTATAGCTATCACAAGCTTAACAAGAGCAAACTTGATGCTGTGGGCTGCAAAGCAATTACAAAAACACTCCATGTCTGACTTCATAACTACAGGATATTCTTGAAGACATATTTATTTGCCTGTTTGTTGAAGTCATTGCAAATATCTGAGTGCATTCCCTCAGTAGACGCCACACTTTTCAACACGCATAAGTCTTTGCTGATGAGAAAAGGAAGTGGCTTAATCTGATTGCAAGGAGGTCGAGGCAATAATGGAAAACAGATGACGGGGGCCCGCGAGGATCCGTTAAGCCCTGCCGCGTTAAATGTTTAAGCAGATGAGCCGCAGGGTATTGGGCTATCATACCTGGGACGTGGAGCCACACGGCGATTCTGCTGTCTCCGTAGGGGTTGGTTGCCACGCAGCGGTACTCCCCAGCATCCTGAGCCCGCACAGCGCTGATCTGCAGGTAAGAGTTGGGCAGCAGCTTCACCCTCCCTGCCCGTGCCTGGATAGCATAGCCCCCTCGATGCCAGGTCAAATTGTGGCGCATGTTTCCCTCCACCTGACAGGACAGCACAGCCACGCCTCCCACAGAAGATGTCACATTCACTGGGGGCTTCAAGACCGGAGGAGGATCTGTTTTAGTGGAAACATGAGTGCAGACAATGTTTAAAACAAATATTTGTGCAGACATGCTTTCTATCTAGTTTATGTCTAAACGATAAAGCAGAGGTTTGTATCTAAATGGCTGGAACGCACCCACGTCCAACTGAAGGGGAGTGTGCGCTTGCATTGTTGTTGTGTGACATACCTCTAACAGTTAACTGTGTTACAGCCCACCCCTGCCCTGCGCTGCTCTGCGCCATACACTCATACGGGCCTTCGTCCTCGGCTGATGCCTTCGGAATTTCCCATGATGCAACGGCAGAATACCTGAAGCAAAGACACGTTTGGTTTATTGGCCAGCACATATTCCTCTTATTTCATGTCACACCCAGTGGCTCTTTGGCACATCCACGCACTGGAAATAATTTTCATCAAAAGTCAGCTGCACTTCATGAAAGTAATTCAAGCCAGAGAGTCAACACCAAGACAAAATAGTTGCTTTGTTAAATTGAGTATGTGATGTTTAGAAAATCAACTGTGTATATATCCACTTGTTGACAGATGAACCAATAAAATGCAAGAGTGAGGCAGCACTAATGCTTTACAGGCGTGCCCACTGGTAAGATTAGGGAGTGACTTAATTAATGCTTTTAAATGAGGTAATAGGCGCGCGAAGCTTCGGGGATCTGAGGGAATCGGAAGGAAGGCGAGCCAAATGTTATGGAGTGCTGAGCAAATAGAGAAGAGACTCACTGAAAGAACCTCTCGCTTCCCAGTGTAATTCCACTTCTGGTGAATCTTAGTCTGTAGGGAATGTCACTCTTTACAGAGCAGCCAATCACAGCTGGCTGCATATAAACGCCCTTCACTACAGTCGACATGCTCACAGCTGGAGCATCTGCACAAGGGAGGAAACAAAGGTTAAAGGCTATAAAGAGATTGATGAGGTATGGGAGACACTGCAGTGTGGCTTTGGTGAAGAGGGATGCCTTGCCTGGAATGATGTTGGTGTAGGAGACGCTGGACAGCCTCTGGAAGCGGTAGCCCTCTTCGTCTTTGCCCGTTACCTTGATGAAGAAGCTCTGGGAAGGGGTGCGGAATTCCGGGAGACTCCACAGGCCTTGTTTTCCAAGGTCAGAGGGCAGCGGTACAGGGATCGTTCGCAAGGAGCGGCCTGAGCCTGACACAAGCTCCACATGGCTCAGATGACCTGGAGGCTTCAGGCCGGTGCATTTCAGTAAAACATGGGATGGGAGCCCTGAAGGACAAAGGAAGATCGGCATGAGGTAATTTTCTGCACATGGTCTCGGTCAAATAAAAGGCAAAGAGCTAACAGACACATGCCAGACACCTTTTATCGGCCTCTCTCTCGTGTGGTTGAACTCTGTAACAGGTACGCTGGAGAAGCCTGCGCGGAAGTCGAGACTGCTGACTCCTGTGACCCTCAGAGTGTGACGTCCACTACAGCTTATCTTTAGAGTGAAACGTGTGAAGTGAATTCAGCATCATAAAAAAGTCAGACAAAACACATTTGTGATTTATTCACCAAAATAAATACCTTCAGTTTCCAGGCACCGGGTCTAGGAAACTTGAGGTTTATCACACGAGCTGAGTTGGGAATATTCAAGAGTTCTTTAAGGCCCTCCTCTACACCAACTGCCCGACCTTGGAAAAGGAAACATAACAGATGTTATTTCAAAGAAAAACATGACTTTCTTTAAAAGCACTGATAATGCTAGGAGTAGATAAGAATAAATAGGAAAAGCAGGAATGAGTTACCCAAAGGATCGCTGAGCTCGATTTCTGGTGCTGGTCCACTGAGTGACACCGTGACCTCTCTGAGGCTTGGGTCAAAGGGAACTTCCCAGTTGTTTTCCTGGGCACTGTCATGATTGGAGGACAGAAGGTGGACCTTCATGGCCTGAACTGTTTCCTCTACCCACTTTAAAACCTGGCAGGAGGCAAAACACAGCATTTGCAGGAGCACAACCAAGCAAGATATTCCTGAGTGCATTAATCAAACTGTCAGAGAGGTAAACTTCAAAAGGCAGGAGAGGGACAGGAAGGACGCACTGGCCTTAACTCCGAAAGCCCCCACAAAGCCCTTGCTTTTCCCTGTTCTTCGTCTTTCGGACTATTCTTTCATCACAAAACTATTCATGAGACGGATTTTGCCTAAACAAAGGAAAAGTGAAGCAGCTCAGCTGTCAAACTGATAACATACAGTTTTCTGCACTTTCAAGCACGTATTCCCAGAAAAAGTGTCTCTCACAGTGGAAGCCTGTCAGGCAGCAGTCCCGCTGCAGCGGCGCAGGTTTTATTAATCATAAAGCTTGTTCCTCAGAAGACAAAGCGGAAGCGGTGGATCGGGTTGTGGGAACGGCCGTGGTTTTGAATTAAACTGAATCAGGCAGGCATTTCACACTTTTCTGCTGAAAGGTTTAAGCTGAAGAAGTCTGATGAGGTCAGACAGTGACTCTCTTCTTAGTCATTCCACCACTTTGAGCAAAGATTACAGAAAGGTTGAACAAGCTGATTGTACATGATGGTAAAAACAGTCATTACTTAGACTTTAATTTCCCTCAGCAGCTCTCCACAGGAATCTGTGATGTTCAGCTTTGACAGGTGCTTGACCCTCTGGGTGTAATCATCAGCGAGGTACTGATTAAAAATGCAGTTTCTCTTTTGTTTTCACTCAAATCAAAACAGAAGCACAGCAAAAGCCCACTGACTTTTCACAGAGTCCTATTTCAGCGGTCACAGCAAACTAAATGTCGTCCATCTTCCAAACGCTTAACAAGCAGCTGCTGTCTAATATTTGTTTTCACCTCGTATTGAGAGGCATCACGGTTTAACTGTGCCTGTAATGAAGCCAAATGAAAACATTTCCTCGGCAGGCCCTTCAGAGATGAGGCCAACACCAACACGTTTTATGACACAGACGTAAAAATGAAACAGGGAAAGCCTTTGATAATTTAATTATCAGCCCTCGACTTCTCCTCTATCGGGTCTGCAAGGTCCTGACAGCAGCTGGTTCCTCTTGCCATTTTACAACTGGAAACAGCTGTAATGTCTGCCACGTGTGCAGTCGTCACAGTCAGAGCAGGAAACTGCTTAGAAGTGACCCACATCTATGTCTGTGTCTTATGCGGTAGAGCAAAGAGGAGTGGGCATTTCTCTGCCCTCGGACCTCAGATGAAAGAGAAGAAGAGCCCAGAGGTGGGGCCAGTTCCCTGTCTGGGCTGGCCTGCAGGGTCTAGAAGAGCCGAGCGCCGTAGCCTCTCCCTGGCTCTACCACTGGGAATGCAAAGGACCTTAAGTCCCCGTGAAACCTCATCCAGCGTGTCTCAGATGATCAGGCTTACAGGGCTGTAACAGGAAAGACCCCCTGCTGCTATTCATAGAAGCATGACAGATGGGGCAGAGAAGAAGTGTTACCTAAAGCTGGGGTGATGGTGTATTCCCCACATCGATTCAGGTACATTACCTGAAGAAGAAAATGCGTGACCGCGCCACTGTAAGGTAGAACAGCTTGCCTCCAGACCTCCCAGCGGGCTAGAGGTCAGCTCTGTCTTTACGCAGGTATAAACACAGCATTTACCGGATATTTGCATGAAGATGGCCCGCTCCAAATCAAGGTTATTAAAGTAAACGAGACCCAGACAGATCCCCTGCTCCTTCTGAGTGGGAGTTTCCACATAGAGAGGCTCAGCTACAGGATAAGCAGTGCTTTTGTTTAGCCGGACTGTGGGTAAAAGGTACCTAGATTTTATGCCTGGCAACCATTACCATTGCCATTTCCCTTAACTCGCTGCAGCACCCATAATCAGAAAAGACCCCGAGGCTAATCTTATAAACAACTCATCAAGGTGCTCGAGTTATCCATGTATGCACCAACTAGAAACACAAAACTAATAAATCTCAGGTCTTTCTCTGAGCGAACATCACATCACCCAGTAAAACATCACATTCCTCATTGTTCTTCAGCACTTTAGGGCACTTAAGAACGCAGATATTTTTAAATGTTCAACACTTTAAAGACAGCGGTTCTCATTGCCTGTGTTCTGTGTTACCATTTTCACTCACTTATCATAACCAATTAAAATTTAAAGCGCGTAAAGAGCGTGTTACACAGAGCTGACAATAAACTGTTGTGCGAGGACCTGGAGCCAATTCCACTGGGCAGCTGTGTTGGAAGAAGCGAAACCATGAAAGATCACATCCTGGGATTAGAGAGTAAAATAAGCAGTCTGTTTTCTCTGCGCTGGCCCCCCTGGAGACCACAAAAAGACACTGTATATTTCATTTGGCTGCACATTATTAAACTACTATTAATGGTGAATATTTGGTTAGATTTGTACTACTTCTGAGGATTTTTAAGGGATTAAAGGATTTGCATTAATTTGGTAAAAGCATGCCACCCAGGAGCTAAAAAAAAATCATACAGGTTAAAATAAGAGAAGCGACTGACAGACAGCGTAAATCCAAGAGGGGAAAAAAAGCCTGTTTATATGAAAATGTACACAAAGACTATGTTCAAAATAATAGGGCTACATTAGCACAAAGCCATCTGGTGTTGAGGTATAAGGTCTAGACTACATTTGCTCCCCTGTTCCCTTAATACGACAACAGTAAAATGACTTTTAAGCACTCCTTAAACAGCTGGTAGGATTATGGAGTGATAATGAAACGAGCTGCCACACACACACACACAGGCATTGTATGTCTAGCTATATGCAAGCATGACTTGACAGGAAACAGACCCCCCCACACACACAAAGACCCACACAAACACATCTGAGTTCAGAGGTTCAGTGGGCCACCAGTGTGCAGAGCTGTTGGCTCCAGCTCAGCGCTGCCCAGCCATCTCCTGTGTTGACATGTAGGATACCAGTGTCTCTTCCAGAGGAAACTCTGGCTTCTTTTACGTCTGCTTGGGAAGTGAGCCCCGCTGTCTTTGGCTTCTGAGACTCAGCTCCTGTTACATGCTGCTTCCGATATAAAGGAACCACCGGCCCGTATCGTATGACCAGGAAGTTTAATATCAGCACTGGAATCATTTGATTAGGCTAAATGAATTCCTCATTATCATCTATTATCGGTGGGTCAAATGGGAGTTGATGTTGTTCTGCTCCTGCTCTCCTCTGTTATTAGAAAATATCACCCCTTTCATATTCAAATACACTAGAGAGTTCCAATTTAGGGGCTAATTCATTATGTGTGAGGGCTTAATGGGGGTTCGGTGGCCAGTCGTCAGAGCGCACGGTTACTCTGCGTTGCTCTCACCTCGTTGACCTGCTGCTTATCCAAGTGAAAGATTTGCCCAGAGGAGGTGGCGGCGATCTCCTCGTACGCCCTGTAACCAGGCTGAGAGCGGTCTCCACAGTCCCCGGTCAACACAAATACTACCTGGGAACGAAGAGGACAGAGGAGTTAAGAGGATTACATTTGTTGAGTGTTTGCTTTCTGCTGAGTCGCTTTCACTTTGCTCCAAATGCTCATTGTCATGCATCATGTAGGGGCTGAGACGAGCAACTTTCCTGCACTCAGCTGATCCCGGGAACTTCTTTGGAATGCAGATGGTTTTTCTTTTTTACAGCATTGCTGTTGTATCCCTTTTGTGACAGCGTGCAATAAATGCAGAGGCTCTAAAGACAGTGTGGGATGGGGCTCGTGTTTGTAGGTTCAACTGTGTTCCAGATAACATCAGTTAAATGGCATCTTGATCATTATGGGAGTATTCAGCACCAGTGAATACAAATGAGATGCTTGTGGGCATGTTTTTATTTTCTTTTAATCAGTTTACATACCATAGATTTGATCAAAGAGAGGCCTGCATCTATCGGATGTTTGACATTGAATAAAGAGCACACATTGGACTGATTAAGTATGTATCAGTTTTGTCCTGATGTATAAGAGGCCTGTTTAAATTCCCTGCCTTGTACCTGTGATTGACGGAGTTGCACCAGTTGCAGAACATCTCTCTTCAGGCGGTAGTCTTTGGCCCTGGCATCAGTAAACACATAGATAAAGGATCCAGGCAGGGAAACCTCCAGTGCTTTCTTTATGGCTCCGATACTCATTTCAGGGCAGTCGCCTCCACCCTGTGTGATAGAATCACATTTGCTTAAAAACTCCAGAAAAAAAAATCATATATTTATATTTTTTAAATGTTCATTCAGATATCGTGTTGTTGAACACATCCATTTTGTGGAGAGACACATCAAATGTTTCTTAAATACGTTTAAATCACTACCCATAAAAGCAGCACTAATTTACTTTTGAAAGAAGAAAGAACCGGTCCCATAAACGATGTGCCTTATATGAGTAAACATTTGAATAACTGTTCAATTCAGTACAATCTGGGGTTCTTAACATTCAACAGATGTGCTGCTTATCATGATTACAGTTTTAGGGGCTGGCAATCCACATACTGTTCACCATAATCTAAAGGTTTCATTCGTACAAAATTATTAATTTATGTAATCTGTGTCTGAACCTGGACAAACAGCTCTTGCAGATCCTGCTGGAACTTCTTTGGGTCGGTGGTGATGGACACGGGGCCGATATCTGTCAGATTAAAAATATACATCAGGAAAAAAAACCTTTCTGTGAAGAAAATCAAACCCAGTCAGCCGGTTCTGTTCTGATTTCTGAAGAGTGTATGCCTATACAGAACAGGATAATCATTGCAACCACAAAACGCCTATGGTCTGGAATTTTTAGAAGGGAGAGCGTTTGTTTGTTTCCTCTTAGCAGCTTTGCCCTTATGAGCAGAGGAAAAGCACACAGCATCAAAAACCCTATTAAGCCAAAGCACATTTTATCAAGGCCAGAATGATGCCCCACAGCCGTTGTGCACCACATGAATATCAATCACACATCACAGGGCACAAGAGAGGCCGTGCTGACAAAATTACAGCGTAACATTTTGTTTTACACAAATCACTAAAAATCTGGCGACAGTTTGCACGATGACGGAATAATCATTTTCCAGACCCAAGGATGATGGATAAAAGCCTGTCAGGGCCTGACACTTATTAGGATGTCTTCTGGGGCCAAACTACAGAACAGTAAACATTAACCAGTGCAGAGGGAATGCATTGTGTTGCTGCCCTCCATAAACACGAGCACTTCATCACAGTTATTACAGAAAAAGACCCTCATCCCGTCTTGTATACCTCATGATTTTGGTGTGTCATTGCTCTTTATTCCAACTGTCAAATATAATTTTGAAGTATCTTTGTGAGACTAATGATACAGAGTTTGCAGACATGTGTCAGGGCCATGACATTTCTAATTCATTCTCGGTGTTTTCTCCAGCTGCTTTCAAGTGCTTGTCGACCTCTCAAGAGTGCCTGAGAGGAAACACCGACGGCGCTGTCACGCCTCTTCGTCAGCCACAGAGGGCTTCTCTGGGATCTTGGAAGTTTACAAGGTCCCCAAGGGCATAGGCGCATTAAACACAGACAAAATGTGTGGCGTTAGGGTAGGCAACCCCCACAACTCCCCCCCCCCCCCCCCCCCGGGTGGCCAGTGGGGGGGCTGCGAGGCAGAAGAGGGAGGAGAGGCAGGAGTAGGGTGGGGTGAGTGTGGGGTGGCGATTGGGGTAATTACACACACAAGCAGACAGCATATGCTTCCCATCAGCGCACAAACACCCTCCCCCCATTGGAGCACTCTTATTTTCAAGCTGTAGCTTTCCCGTATAGAAAGGAAGATGCTGGGCTGGGATGAAGAGCCTTACCTGTCCCCAAGACCCACTGTGAGCTCGCATATCCTCCCCTGCTTGACGTCTTGCATCAGTTTCACTTCTCTCTACAAGTGGGCTTCCACTGAAGCCGCTATGCAGCAGCACACTCTGCTACACGTTCTGAGATGCGTTGCAAGTATAAGTGTGTAAATGGCAGATATAAATAGTAAATCAGTGCAAGGCGCGGAAACTATAAAAATACCACGCTCTCTTTGTAGTAATTCAAGAAAGTCTTTTCCTTTGAAGTCAATGCTCCAATAAATTATAATCATATTCATGAATTAACAAACATACGCATTCCATACATCCACTTTCACGAAAAAAAAGTTTCTTAAGTTGTGGCTATTTAGTTAAAGAACAAACTTGTGTTAAAGGTAGAAAAAGTACCTGGGTCGTGGAAGGGGACCAGGACAAAGTTTTTAATGGGTCTGGTCCTCCGGCTGAGCGTCTTCTCCAGGATCCGTGAGGCGCCCTCTATCACCTGTTTCAGATCGTCGTACATGGAGCCGGTAACATCGAACACAAAGGCCAGGGTCGAGGCGCTGTCATCGGATTCATCACCCGTCTCAACGCGGGGGTCTGCCAAAAGTCTGTGCGCGCATACTGAGAGCGCCAAGACTAAGCACTTTAATAAGGCACCGGCCATTTTCCAAATTTACTGCATCTGTCTTTTGGAATAAGGCGAGTCATATATTTAAAAAAAAAGGATCACAAAGTTTTAAAAAGTTTTGATTTCGAAGCCGCCCAAATGACTCTGGCACTGCTTCTAGTAGATTTAGAACAACGCGGCTCAGCTGAAACACTTCAAAATCCAGTGCTGAATACTTCCACGGGAGTACATCCGTGCGTAAAGTTTGGAGGAGCATGTGGACTGGCCCCAGGAGAGCTGGTGCTCTGACGCTCCAAACGGGGGCGGAGATGGGTATTAAAAAGTTCCCGGGACCCAACCTGTTTTTTTCTCCTTTCCTTCGTGTGTTTGTGTGAAAGTGTGTGTGTGTGTGTAACTCGACCCCACTGTGACTTCCAGGCTTCTTTAACCCTATTCAACATTTCCCGTCAGTTTATTTTTCTCTACAATGGCGGTGGGCCCCTGGAGACGCACTTTTTAACAGCTTTCCCCTGTTACCAGCGGGGCCTGGCGTCTGTATTTTGGACGTGTCGAGAACATTGTCTCAGTAACAGCCTGGTTTTTATAAATAGCCATAGTTTATATTCAGCTGACACCAACCTAATTTTATACATAGCCCACGCTGACAAATATCTCCTTGACATATGAATGAAGAGCAATGTCACTGTGCTTCTTTTCTTTTCTGCTGATGTGGATGAAATGTTATTGATCATTAAAAATGTTATCCTCGTGGACTTGGTGCCCAGCTATGATATATCGTTTTTAATGTGATCAGACCTCACAGAGGAAGCCACCACCCACCCCCAGATCTTACAAACGCAAATATGTCAGCTAATTCCAAAGTAAGCTGCATAAAAGCAGAACATTTCTTTTAAGAAACTGATTATTCACATGAAAACACACTCGTGTTTTACTGTACTTAAGTTACACATGCTACATTTGAAACTTATGCTGAATAAAAAAAAACCCCGTAAAGAAACAGTTTCAGGTCAAGGCCCCAGACCCTTCCTCCTCTTGAATACACCTGCATCTGTCCTTCATGAAAGGGGGGGGGGGGGGGGATAAGAGACAGGAGAAGAAAGAAAGCAGGTCTGAGCAGGCCCGGAGAGCCCAGCAACTTTAAAAGACACGAGCCCCACCCATTAAACCCATCAATGCCAAGACGTCAGAGTTTTATGCACTTCATTGTTCATCACATAACTACACAGTGCAGGCTTATACCACAGAGCAAGCTGGCATGTTAGATTCTGTGTTATAAAGCATTACAGGCACTAAAGCTTGACATGACACCTTCCCTTAACAGTGGTACAGCAGTGCAAAACTGGACTCATAATAAATTACATTTGAATCACAAAACATCAGGGTCTGTGCAAACTTGAGTTACTTCTTGAGAGTTGATTAAGATTCGTAAAGTTTAAAATATTGCAAATAAACACATGAGCAACAGTCATTCTACAAAGCAGCCCCTTAAAGTTATTAAAAGCTGTTAAAAAAAATAAATAATAATAATATTTTTTTTTATATATATATATATATATATATATATATATATATATATATATATATATATATATTTTTTTTTTTTTAAATGAAAGTTTTCTATCCATTACAAACTAAGGATACAGTAATAGAAAAGATAGCCACTTAAATGCATTTTATTCTGTGCTCTTATACTGTCAATCAACAGGAAAATGACATTTAGAATTTAGTAAATTTGCATAAGGCATAAAGATCAGTGAAGCTGAAAAACATCTTAATGCTCAAAATGAAACAATCCAATGGAGAAAAAAAAAAAGGCATCAATACATGTGCAGGTCTCACACAGAACAAATACCAAGCAGACAACTGAAACCACAGAGCTCACAAAAGCTTCACAGTCAGAAATGATGTCCGTTTGTGGCTCTCAGTGACCACGGCTTTGTGTTGCTGAGGGTGCTCTCCAAAGAAATACTGAGCTTCAATTCGGCTGCTGTGAGAACCGGGCTGGGCTGCTTGGCCGGGCCATTCGAGAGGCGGGGGCAGCAGAGCAAACAACAGCAGGGAGACTGAACCACGATGGGATGCACGGGCTGCAAACACAGCAAAATAATCCATAGAAAACTCTGTGCTACTTCAAAATTCCTCCTCACATGAAAAAACAAAACAAAAACCCTGCTCTCTCGAGAAAAGGAAACCTCGGGGCGTGACAAAAATGAGAATCGGGCAACAATAATGAAAAATACAGTGCAATACATTTCAACAACCTTTGATTTAAAAATAAAACTTCATTCCATATTTATGAGGAAATTCCCATAAATGCAGCAAAAAAAAAAAAAAAAAAAAAAAAGCAGAAAATAAATTACCATTATATTTACATTATATAATACACACTATACTGCTTTGTGTCTTTAAGTTAGTGTTCACATTATCACAAAAGTAACACTTTCTTCCCCCCCGACAGATTCTCCTGTGGTTTAGAGTCTCTCTGTGTGGTGATGAAGCAGCAGCACAGTTCCTCTGAGTGAGCAGTTCACTTTGCATCTGCCGCTTTACAGCATGTGAACAAGATGCACACGAACATCTCCACAGGAATTCAGTACCTCGCACTACACAATACTCCAAAGTCCAGAGTTACTCAAGGGTGTGATGCGATGCTGCGTAGCTGCAGAAGCACGCACAAACAACGGAGGGTTTTGCAGACAGGTTTGGATTCGCTATCACATCAGACGATATATTTGTTCACAGTCCGCTATTGGAAACGCAGATGGGCAGATACTTGGGAGTAGAAAAGTTTGCAATCTGCTTCTGGGTGATCGAGTTAAAATGTGGCTTCCTCCCATTATTAGTGTGATGGTGCTGCACTGGTGTGTAACGGACAGTGGGGGGAAGCTGAGTGGGATCCATCTGAGGTGTAAGAGGGATGTGAGTGGAGCAGTTGAGTTATGATACCTGGTTGTGTTCAGAGCATGCTGGGTAATCACTAACAGAGCTGCTGTGTTACTACAAAAAAAAAAAAAAAAAGTCTTCACAAGCTCACTTCACAGTTGACAAAACGCTGAGCAGGATGTCAGCAACAATTGGCAGCAGCCAGTGCATTACATTAGCCAGTGAGAGGAGGTCCTGTCTCGCTCTTCGTTCAGCGCTGCAAGAATATTTGATTGCCAGTAAACAAATGAGCCAGATGAATAATTCATAAGAACAAACTCAAGAGCAGAAAGTGGCTTCTTCACTTTGGTTTCAACCCGCAGACTGAAGTTCCTTTCTGTATTCTTTGCTCTGAAGAAATAGAAATTACACAGCATTACTGTGAGGCTGAAGCATGACCGGGAACTGAAAAATCACCCATGCGGGTAGGTATGCAGGTAGCAGCTGATTAATACCCCACTCACCTTACATTCCTACACAAGTCCATCATAGAGTGACAATGCCTGAACAATTGAGGGATCTGCCTTTGATCCTTCCTGAAACTCCTGCAGAGTCAGCTTCCCGTCTGCATTCTGCAACACGACACAAAAACAGAAAAATATATCGAGCTGAAGCCCTGTGATGCTTTTACACACACCTTCCAGCAGGGGGCAAAAAAGCATCTCAGGCCATGTCATGTTGCCCCTATTCTACGCTATTGGGACTGATGTTTGGTTCAGTGCACTTGGACAGTCACCACTCTCAGCTAATACAAATCACTAAGTGCTGCTGTGCTGCACAGTTACTCCTATGGGCTGATCTTGGCAGTAGTGAGCTGACAAACACGCCCATGCAGGCAGCATCTCATCTTTCACTAAAGCCGAGTAGATTCTTGGAGCTGACAGAGCGGGCACCAGCACTGAGCGCTAGAGGTGGAGGAGAATATATATATATATATGATGTTTATAGACTGCAGGCGGTGTTAGTGACACTGTGATGAATACAGCTAACAGCTCTAAACTTAACAGCGTCCATATCAAAGCCCCGAGGGTGGCAACAAAGGTAGACGAAAGCCCTAATAAAGTTAAACTCATGACTATATCAATGTCAGTCTCAATGAATATCAGATATTGCTCTATCACTATTTACTAGGGGTGCAACGATACACAAAATTCACGGTTCGGTTCGGTTCGATATTTTTTCGATACAAAAAAATGTTCATGCCTTTTTAATTTGTCATTTATTAAAATTATAAATATATATTTTAACTCAAAAGTACAGTTTTTAAATTTAACCCTAACCCTTGTGCGCGTTTTTTATTTTGACAGCAAATGCGCACCTGCGGACCACTTATGTGCACCCCTGGTTATTTAGCTCGTCATATTGCAGCCACAGAAATTATTTTGTCCATGAAACCATAAAGCTGCACTTTCTTTTTGCCTTATAGTCTGATTTGTCATAACTTCTCCGTTTTGTGGTAAGCTTTTCTTTGGCTGTCACTTCTTCACCCTGACCTGTCTTATTTGGCTCAGCAGAACTGAAATATATATCCTGCTGCTTTTACACACGCACTCACATAAGCTCAGCGATTCTCTGCGCGATCAACCTCTCACATGTTTAAGCTTGCTGCGGGAGATTTCACTTGTCATGTTTGCATAGTAAGCTAACGATTAATAAGACGATGTCAGAGGAATTGGTGCACAAATTATCATCACTCACAGATCAGTGCTGTCATTGCAAAGTGAAAGCAAAAAAACAAGCGCAAATTCAAACGCGATTTCAATATGTCACATATTGACAGTGGCTCACCGATGCCAATGACATAATTACCCAGCTACATTTCTGAAAGAATGCAAAAGCATTGACATATATTTTTCCTTCCTACAATAGCCCGACGGGCAGAGTAGCCCGTCTGAAAAAAATCGCTAGCCCCAGGACGTCGGGCTAGCGATATTGCAAGCCCTGTATCTGATTGAGGAATCACTCATCTTTGGAAAAGAGAGTTTATTACAGAGAAATGTCTCTTTCCAAAATAAAAGCTATACTATCCGCTTCTTCTGGGCTATATTCTCAGCAGCATAAGGAGAATCATGTGCTAACAGCTGTCTAAATGACTCGGCTAAAGTTAGTAGCATGCTTGTTGTTTTTGTCTTTGCACTAGGATGATGTCGGCGTAAATGTGCAGTCATATTCGTTGTGTTCCCACTAGTGCTTTCAGGTTAATCTCGTTGAAATGACCTTAACGCCACAACACGGCAAATCTCCGTTAACGAGCTACCGCCGATCGCCCCGTGCATGGGGCTAGACGGCCAACACGTTAACGAGCTAACTGCGCTAACACACTAGTTCCCACCCATGTAATTGAGCATTGCATGGCACATCCAACATACTGTTTTACTTTAGTCCATGACTCGCTTACCTTCAGGGTCATACGTCACATGAAAACCAAAATAATTCCAAACGCCAGATCTGAATGAGGGTGGGGGAGGTCCATGTTGCAACTTCTGTCTTGCTAGCTTGCCCTGCGCTCTTCCTCCTGACTATGCTGTCTGTGTTGAGCGCTCAGTGGATCTGCGCTCGACAGTGCAGCCTAGGCGGAGTAGTCGAACGCAGATTCACTGAGCGCTCAACACAGACAGCATCGTCAGAAGGAAAGTTGATCAAATAAATTACAAATGTTGTAGTGTTCGATACATATGCGTACCGAACCGAAAGCACTGTATCGAACGGTTCAATATCGATACGAATATCGTTGCACCCCTACTAATTACATCTCTAGTACTCAAACACTGACCTTATCCATCATTGCAAAAATGCGGTCCACACGCTTCTCTGGTGTGTTTTCTTCCTCAGGCAACTCCACAGTGTTCCCCTACGACATCAGCAACATCATAATGCTTCATATGGTGTTTGCATTAAAACGAGTCAGGATTAGATCTCTAATGTTTGGGAAAACTTACCACCATCTGATATATGGCATCTACAATGTTCAGCATCTCGTCTCGGGTTATGTAGCCATCATTGTCGAGATCATATAATTTAAAAGCCCCTGTACAAAGACAAGAAGTTAAAATATGTGGGCTTCATGTGGGTGAAAAAGGAGGATAAATATCGTCACACTTTGTCACAGGTTTAAAAATTAAGTCAAGGTTTTATTTGCCGTTTTTCTCTCTAGAAGTCTGTACTCCTGTCATTTAAATATTAACAACAAGAGAGGAGATTCCATCTTCTTACATCGCAGCTTTTCATCTAGAGTCCCCCGGGAAGTCACTGACAAGGCCTGGATGAACTCGGAGAACTCGATGCGTCCATCCTGCAGAGCGACCGAGAGAGGGGAGAGAAAGAGAGTGAAGAGAAATGGCCCAGAGACAAGACGAGGCTCTCACTTCACACTTGCAGTGGCTGTACTTTCACAAACTCTGTCCTGTTCTTTTCATGATGTCCTTGCTGGATTCTTCTGAAAATGGGGCCAGACGTTTGCTCCAAGTCAGATGCTATTTTTTGCCTCGCACCTGGCTCTCTCCTGAGGTAGAAATATGTCACCTCTGGTCATTAGTAAGAAGAATGCTACTGGCTCAAAGTCTAAAAATTACAGCAGGCAAACATACGACCACAACATACGGGGAGCAAAGACGCCTCGCATTTTCCAGTCATTTCACATCACGAATGGACGCGAGTGATCATTCTGTCCAACGGGGCAGGAACCGTTCCACTCTGAAATTTAGTTTTCTCTAAGTGTTGTTAAAATGTGACTCGCTGAGCTAAAAAAACAAAACAAAACAAAAAACCCCACAAAAAAAAAGACGAATTACACTTTTAAATCCACACTTTGTGCATCAAAGAGTGGTCTACTGACTTGATTCTAAATCATAAAAACACAACTCAAAGTTTCTCAGACGCCATTAATTCAAACCAATCCATCATGTTATGACTTCCTGTTTCAAGCAGCTGACGGAGTCTGTCGTCTTCCTACATTCTGCTAAGTCAGCTGCCCACTGCAAGTTTAGCCACAGTATTCTTTAAAGCAGGGGAAAAAAGCCTGGTGTTTTTGTGCCCCTCAGGGTCAGCTAATGCTATCTCTACCAGACAGCTGACTAGACAGAAAATGCTAAAGTCATGTGTTGCAGATCGCACAAGTCCCAAAAACTGCTACGATCAATGCATTCTCTAACTACGGGGTGCGTAATGCTAATGAAGGTCACAGATAAACATCAGATGAAGGGGATTGTGTGATCTTCCTGACACAAAGCCTTTTAACTCAAGTCAATACACCTCCGGGGGGCTCAGCAGCTTTCTGCGAACTGCTCTTCTTCAGTTTGTGTCCCCAAACACAATCACAATGATCACGTACAGCTACAGTGAGGTGGATTTCTTCAGAAAAATGCATCTATCTTGTTGGCTTTGCCAGTACATCCTCCAACCCTCACCCCATAAAGAGAACAGCACATTCTCTGGGTTACAATTATAGGTTATTGTAGACACGAAGACTCCACTGCAGCTCGTTGCTCCTTTTTGAGCAAAAAGAAGGGGTACCTAGTGTAATATAATATCTTTAAGTGTAAAATATATCCAGGTTCTTTTTGTGCTAATGTTGCCAGAAATACATAATGTGAGCACTCAGTGTGCATCACAGAAAGAATATCTGCACTGGCACTGCTAGATTCTTCAGTTGTAGGTAATGTACACGTCCCAATGGGGAAATAGTTAATTACATTTTTGCCTATAATTTTTATGACAATGCCCAAAACAAACAGCTCTCATTCAAAAACTGTGTGTATACAGATGTGAGAGACTACAGCTCTGAGGGGGAAAAATACAACAATAATGGCACTGGAATAATAATTAAAATGAAAAAGATTACAACGCTTCTCTTTTATTCTGCTCAGTAGTCCCTAGATGTTCACAAAGAAAGAGATGCTGTTCTCACAAACTGACATGATCTGAACAAAAACCTCCAGATTAGCCCTCTCCTCAGACTCCTTTTATCTAACGGCAATGCCAGCCCCAAATGATCATATTACTGTGAACTAGCAAGGGTATTTTAATATTTCCCTACACACCCTAAAAGGCTAATAAAACATATGAATTTGTTTACAAACCTTATTTTCATCAAAAACATTGAAGACAAAGGAGGCAAACTTTGTGGGATCTCCAAAAGGGAAAAACTGCTTGTATATCTTCTGAAAACCCACAGCATCCAACTGCCCACTCGGGCAATCTTTGATGAAACCTTTGTACCTAAAAAGAAAAACAGAGCGCACTGTGAGATTATTTTAAAAAGTAATACAGCCTTATGCAATGCAACCATACGAAACGAGAATTCATAATCAAGACTAGAACGGACAGCAGCAGTAGACTGAAGTCACCTCCTCACTCTTACCATAGGCATTACTGATTCAGTCTGAAAGAGTGCGCTAGATCAAAAAGGTAAAGTGCAAAGCTATTTGTCTCATTCACAGATAAGACGATCGCCTTAATCCAATAGCAAGCCCAGGGTGGTTAACTCTAATCAAATTACTCTCTGCTCCTCTTTTGATAATATGCGTGGCTGGTAGATAAGTCTGAGAGCTTCCTCTTGCCCTCTGGAAATACCATATCTGGAGAGTGACTTAACATCTCTATTAGCCTAAATATAGAAGCATTTCATAAGCAATTTCAAGCGCAATCACTCAAAGGTAGGCAGTGTTCTTCTATGTCTTCATAAGGGAAGTCTGCATCCACAGAGTCTAACCACACAGGAACAGGTTAGGAAGCAAGTAAGCGAGATTTAGTCTTTACAAAAATAAATCTTAGATGAATAGTAGGAGGAGGAGGACATGACAGGGAAATAATAACACTCTAGTTATAAAAAGCATTGCAAAAAGCTTTTCCTCTTAATCAACAGCAAAAATGACACAAGTTCACACAAGGGAGCACTGCGTGTTCGTCTCTGCTTAAGCTCTGGCTGTTCGTAATAAGACTGGGCTATAATTAAGGCCAGAGAAAGCGCGTTCTGATGAAGAATGAAGGCCAGGGGCGATCTTTTCCACTCACACTCTGACTCTTCACTCCTCTTAAACTCTTTTACTTTTAATCTGCCCGGGAGATAATGAAGCCAGCTCCTTACAGTCAAAGAAATAGGCAAGGAGCTTTGAGGAGCAGCTGGGAAAAAGTTCAGCGAGAAGAAAAGCGAGAAGAGAGCAGAACCACAAAATTCTCATATATGAATTATCTGGAGATACATGCAGGGAAAAAAAAAAGAAAGCCTAGCTTAACTATGCAGGCTATAACCTGATTGGTATTCAAAGAACCGAACGCACAATGCATATCGTAATCCACAGCCGACCTATTTCACCTGAATTCTTTTGTCATTTTTAATGCTTGACGGGGGAATATCAAAGAAAAGACTGAAGACAATGAAATGTGCTCTATCATACTGTACATACAGTGCTCATGTTCAAGCACAGAACATTACAAGTACAAAAACTAGTACAATTAGTACAAAAACCGTTAGTACAGTGCATTCAAATTCTCCGTTTACTGCTTTCAGGCACTGAAGACTGTATCATAGGTACACCCACAGTGAGAGGAATATGAATTCATCGAATCACATCTAAAATAAATATTCTTATTCTGTCAATATCACATCTAGTTTGCTCTTTTTTTAAATAATGTCAGATCAGGAGGGTCAAATATCAGCAAATTTTAGCTCATTGCAGACAAGCAAAAATAAATTAGCACTCCCATATTGATGCATGCGCTTAAAGATGCACTGGCATCTGTTTTCTAATAAGTAACAAGACACTGCATGGCAAAAATCACAGTTTGGAAATGTGTTGAGAATCATGGCAAAAATGCTGTTTTATATCCTTCTCTGTCCAGAGGATAAATGAATTCACTGAGATGAAGATCAGCAAAAATGATGTTGTCCAGACACTTTGTTGCTTTGCGTTTTGAGCCATTATGCATGGCAAAAAGAAGGCTTTTAGAAGGGCAACCCATCAATTTTACACACAAAGGCTCAGTTCACCCATCAGGAGCATTTCTCGGGCTGTGAAAGCAAATCTTCTGTGGTTTAAAAGGAACTTTATAGAAAAAAAAAACAAAAAAACTGAGTGACTGTTGATGTAGTTTGGGTTTTCTCGACTTTAGCTCGAGCCTTAAAATTTAACAAAAAGCCTGTGTTGCAAGCAGGAGGTATGGCATTTAAGAGGAGAAAGCATTTAAGATGCAAGTGCAGTCTAATGGAAGGTGATTTTCTGTTGCATTATGGGAAATGGATAAAAGGATAGGGCGGACTCGGCTGCTTTAATTTTGAACAGTTTTTTAATTTTTTGCTCTTTCAGAGGAACTCAATCTTTTTTTAATGCAATGCTAAAATCACTTGAGTACCTCAGAGCTGCGTAAATAAGGATTCCCCCCCTTTTTGCAACTCATAAGGAATTACCATCTTAGAAAACATCTTCCAGTAATTTAGCACATCTACAACATTTTCAAGGTTTCAAAATGTGAGAACGCCTGACTACAGTGTCTATAGTAGTATTTCCTTAGACCTGTAAATATACTTGTATGCAAAACTAATCCAGTGACATTTAAGCAGTTAATAGCAACAGGCCAACAATTATAAAATAATTTCTTACACATGATAAAATAAAAGAGCTCTAATGACGCAGTAGTGCATTTCATCTTATGATTATTATTATTACAGCTCCACAGTGTTTCAGTTTTAATAGCTGAATATTTAAATAATTAACTATTTATTTCAAGTGAAATCAATTGTGCATCAACCAGACAGCCACTTAACTGTAACATTAAAAGAACAACGGCAAGAATAAGTCAGACTACTAAGCCTGCCCCTTTTTTGTTAAACATTTTGCTAGCATCAAATTTTAAAAAAAAAATTAAATTAAAAAATAAAATAAAATCATAAAACAACTTGATACGCTGTCTTTGCACAATTTCCACAAAAAGCAGGGTTTAAACAGTGAAGTGCACCTTTACTGACATTTTGCACAGCATCCCAAACTTTGGGAAACACATCAACTATACAACAGCTAATTTACATATGCACTGTACACTCAAACTGTAGATATAGTGGATACAGTAAGCACTGCACCAACGTGTAAACATGTTTGCAGTGTCAGCTGCTCATAATACGAATCACTTTCATTTGCCAAGAACACGTCATGTACAAGAGATCCTACTTGGTGACATTAGTGCTAAGACACACACACGTTCAGCCTGTACTTGAAGCGGTGTAATAGTGCAACTATGTGCTGTACTTGTGGGGATGTGACATTGTGGATCAGACTACTCTCGGGTGCTGGGATGAAGATAAGATATTTATTTTCTGGCACTGGTTGTGTTCTTTGGCATCTACCACGGTGGCTTGGTACTGTGCAGGATGTTTCTTTTGCTCCTGCCTAGCTGGCAGGGAACATCACTGAGCTATGGCATTTAGTTATTGATTTCAGGTAGGCCGCGGGCATACTAATGATGTTCCCTTAGAGGAGAATTAGAAAGGAGAATAAATTTAATGCACAACACAGGCATTTATCTAACCCTGCTAATTCTTCTGTGTCTGTGCTTGTGCTCTAATTACACGCCATCTGGCATTCCCCCTGGTAAAATTCCCTCTCATCCCTCACACTCAGCCGTGTTGATTGCTACTGATCTTCAAGTGAGGGCTCGTGCAAACTTTCCTGTGAAAGACAGCGAGAGCGATGGCGAGCTAGCTGGCTGCACAGCCGGCGGGGTGGAGGTTTGGGGAGGGGAGGGTTTCCGCCCCAGTGCACTCAGGCAGCCCTAGAGACAGGCCAGCTCGAAGGCTCTGGACCTGCCAATGTCCAGTGATATCTAATGCTGCTGTACTACTGCTATGTGCCGTGGCTCCCTTTCCCCCTGCAAAAAAACTCCCCAACAGGAAACATGAAGAGCAACTAGTTCTAAAGGCAAAGCTCTTTTCACGCATGTGGAATTAGGTCATGAAATGCAAACGTCAAAAGGAGGAGAACTAAAATGTGAACATTGAAGAGTCATCACTTCATTACAGAGCTCTTTTTTCTGATTTATGGTCTACTTTGATTTGGATTTTCAAAGAAATAATAGCCCAATAGCACCACCCGGCAAACAAAAGAGATGACTGTGCTCACGCTTGAATCATCTCCGCTAATGAAGAAAGCATTGTTTCTTATCCATCTGCCAGAGGCTGTCAAATTGTCCCTTCACAAAAAGATCCATAAATTCACACCTTAACAATAAAAGCAGATTGCTCCGGGCCCACTTTTATGCAATATCCTGGCTTAAACTGTCTTTGTTTTATGAATTTGCTTCGTTTTGACACATTGACGTGCATGTTTTAACGCTGTTAACATAGACGGGGATCAGACAAAGGCTAGACCTCTATGAGCCCATCTTGGCTCAGGTCACAGTGACTAATAGGAACAGAATCTGACAGGAAGGATTACTAATGAGCAACCTTGTGTAGGTTTTGTGGCCAAGTAGTCATGACTGCCTGAAAGTGAAACAGCTTGCACCCCTGCCATTCCTCTGTTATCAGACATCCCTTTTGCAAACAGAGCAAAAAGGTTGTGGAGGAATGCATCATGGAAATGTTTGTATCAGTATTATCAGCCTTCAAAGTCATTCTGTCTCAGTTAGGCTTCAAAGTCATTCTATTTTCAGAACTCATCTGTCTTCAGGGAAGTGTGAAGGAGATGGCTCCAAATCGACTATCAAACCAAATCCAGCAACACTGTTTGCTGACTCAAGAAAACGAATCCTGAGAAGGGATACATCGAAAAGGGTTTTTTCCAGCTGGGTCAATGTAAAACTTCCTGACCCTTTTGAGACCTGGGACATGTAACGATGCTGACCTCGTCAATCTGTCAAGGTCACTGTGTTTACCTGATCGTGATGCACACCTTTCACTTTACGTGCCAAAGAATTGTTTTAATCGTGACGACGACAGCTCTCAACATCGATTCTAATTGAGTGTGACCGCATTTGTAAATATCTTTCTCGAGTGTGTATTTTTCCGTTTATGTATGCTGCACGTCACTGCCCCTCACACAAAGGCTGAGAGAGATAGAGAGCGCGATCTCCACCGGATGGTCTAAATCAGGAGTGCATCATAGGTAAATACCTTTTGTAAATTAGAAACACAGCCAGCAAGATGCTATTATTTCTCACATTATTGCAATTAAAGGCATTCTCCAAAGACAACCATGCTATCAGTGAGCCAAGCAATTCATGAAGAGACACTTTGAGTCAAACTTTTGTGCCTGCCAATCTGTTAATACAGCATGCAGTTTGGATTTGTGGTGTGTTAAAAATGACACAGTATCTTTTATATAAAAAAAACATGAAACCAGCACATTCAGATGCTGTCAGATTAATGCAAAGGAGTAAACCTGAAAGGAGCGTCTAACTCCAGCGAGCTTTGTCACTGAAGACGCTGCTAAATGCTAATATTTGACTAGCCCCACATGAACAAAGGAAAAAAAAAATCTCATTAAAAATGCATGCACACACTTACCACTGCTGCACCTCCTTCTCTGTAACTGTAAGAGAAATAAAGAGTGACATTAGCTAGATGCAAAACTTAGCATATCAGACACAATAGAGGAGCCTGGTAGCCAACCATATTGGTACTAGGCTTTCAAACATGTTTTATGCAACAACAACAAAAAAAACATTAAGTTTCAACATGCAATTATTGGAATTAGAGCAGGGCGATATGGCCAAAAATATTTATCACGATATATTTGAAAATTTGCGATAACGATTTAACTGACGATATAATTGATGTGAGACAAAATACAACTCCACAACATTACTAGCGCAAAAAGACAACCTTCCATTTATTTTCACTTAAACAAGAAGCTGGTTTTTATGTACATTAAAGCTTTATAAAAATGTAACAGTGCAAATGCAAATTCCTTGCTGAAAGTTTAACCAAAAGGCATTTCCAGTAGAAATGGGCTGACATATCCTGAGCATAACCATGTATAATATCCACTGAAGTTAAAAAGAGGTGCTTTGCAACATTAAACTGTAGTGTGCAGTACGTATTTTTCGGACCATAAGGTGCACGGGATTATAACGCACATTAAGTGAAACAAAACAGTCAGATAAATCAAACTTTATTAAACTCATTCTTCTTCCTTCCTCCACTTCTGTACCATTGATTCATTAATGTTGAATTCTCTGGCAGCTGCTCTATTCCCATGTTGTTGCAGTATATTAATGACTAACCTTGTATT
Organism: Aulonocara stuartgranti; assembly: GCF_965226115.1. NCBI lineage: Eukaryota > Metazoa > Chordata > Actinopteri > Cichliformes > Cichlidae > Aulonocara > Aulonocara stuartgranti. The sequence continues at coordinate 27,240,531 of NC_138948.1, forward strand.
GTGGATGGATTATCTCAGTTGTGGAAAAGTGTTAGTGTTTGTCCTCCAGCTTCACTGTTTATGTTATGCTAACGTAGCTGTGTCGCTAGCAGTCACGTAGCACATCATTATATACCAGCTAGCCCAACTTCAGTAACCCTACAAACGTCACTGCTGTTTAGTTTCCTGTCTTCATTTATGTTGGAAGTGAAAGCAGAGCTGTACGTTTGAATTTTTTCAGAAATCTCTCAGTCAGAACATGCGGTTGTTCAGTGATGACGCAACGAATCCTACTTCCGGGTCTAAAGTAGTCTGCGTTTAATATGGCTTTTGTGTTGTTAACATGTATTTTCTGATATTTGATCTCAAAAAGCTCCTAAAAAAGTCAGTGATCCCTGTTGACCTCCCTCGGCTTTTATTACCGCTAATCATTTATTTAAGCTCAGTTTTTAAAACCTTAGGATGTAACTACAGCCCAGCCCATGCAGCAGTATATGAATGACTAACCTCGTATTATGGATGGATTATCTCAGTTGTTCTCCTGGCTGAAGTTTGGTCCTTTTACAGCATCCTGCCATGCGATTACATTTGTTCCTGACCACCGAGAAAACTCACGTTAACTTTTATCGAGTGGAAAAAAAGTTAGCTTGTTTATATTATGCTAACATAGCTGTGTCGCTAGCGGTCACGTAGCAAATCATTATATACCAGCTAGCCCAACTTCAGTAACCCTACAAACGTCACTGCTGTTTAGTTTTCTGTCTTCATTTATGCTGGAAGTGATAGCAGAGCTGTACGTTTTAATTTGTTTCCAAAACCCCGCAGTCAGGACATGCTATATTGTATTTAGATAGAAGCTAGCGAGCTAACACCCTGCTAACTTCTAACTCCGTTAAATGTCATAAATTCCGTTTTCATGGATGCCTGGATGTTAAACTCAATTGTTACACCTGGTAGAACAGAACGCTGATCATTTTATTAAAGATGAAAGACTTTAGACAGTTTTTCAACTCTCAGTAATGCCATAGTGATCGTTTGATATATGGACCTGCAGCAGAGTTTAGACCCAGACACGGCTAGTGACGTCAGACTGAACAACCGGATATCATGCTTAGGTAACTAGCGAAACTAGCGAGCTAACTTCCGCTAGCTTCCTGCTAACTTCTAACTCAGTTAAATGTAATAAATTTTGTTTTCATGGATGCCTGGAAGTTAAACTTCATAGTTACACCTGGTAAAGCAGCAATGCTGATCGTTTTATTAAAGATGAAAGAATTTAGAGAGTTTTAAACTCTCAGTGATGCTGCAGTGTTGTTTGACCTGAAACATACGGAGTTTAGGACCCAGATTACTCCCAGATTTAAGAGCATCTTAGTCTGACAATAACGACGGCCGCTTGCATGTTCTGCAAAAAAAAAAAAGGTGCTTTGTCGTGTATCTGACGGACAAACACCAAACCAGTTCCACATCACTGAAGTTGCACCATTTTTACAAACCAATTCTGGTTCATCTGTTTCACTCAACAATCGGCCATGTGCGTATGAAAACAAAGGCACTGCGCATGCGCGGTTTACTCATATTCTATCGCGATATTTCATTTTCCTATCGTTGCCTAACATTATACCGGTATTACCGTGAACGGTATAATATGGCCCAGCCCTAATTGGAATACAGCTTTTGTTTTGCTGAAAATAGAATTCATTAATTCTAGTATATCCTGTATAGCAGTAGACAAGTGGGAGTAAACCCTAGAGAGCCACAAAAAGACGAGGAAAGCAGAGGGAATGAAGGTCAGCCACTGATTTAAGAAAAAGAACTGTTTATGTGGCAGGATGTGTTATCATGCCCACACAAGCACTACTATCTGCCAGTATGTAATCAACCATTCCCACATGCCTTTCCCTTGTCTCTTTACTTTCTCTCAAGTAACCAAAGTAATTTTCAGCCTCTTGGCTCCTGGGATTACTAATGGAAAAAAAAGGGCTGGAAATCAATAGCATTAGTTTAACCAGGTGGTCTTTTGAGAGGCTCTCTGAACTCATGTTGCTGCTGCTGCAGCAAGCTGACAATAGATGCTGTCTACCACCACTTCTGTTTGGCCCGGGGGAAAGTAAAAGGCTTTTAAAGACAACAAAACGACAGTAACTTAATCACTAATTTCATCTACTGTAATGTTGAACCTTGAGCAGCTCATAGTCATGGTTACTAGCCAGGTAAAACACAGAGAGGGTAAAAAGTGTTGAGTAAGCAAGGCTACATTCTCCTGTAAAAAAATAAAAATAAAAATATAAAATTACATTATCCAGCAGTCTCGCATTGTAGGAGACAGACAAATTAAAAAAAACAAACAAACAAACAAAAAAAAAAAACAACCTTCACAACAAATTTGGGAAAAAAGAAAATAAACACCTGAAACACAAAACATGATATTTACCAAATGTTTGTGATAATGCGACTACCTCAGATCAAGAGCAAAACAATACAGGGACTACGGATAAGGAGCTCTGCATATATCTCCATCTCAATTTGTTCTGCTCAGCATTTAAACCGAGAAACTCATCCTGTGACCATTTTCTGGTCAGTAAATGACAGGGTCAATCTCACTACTTTTAGCCAAGCCAAGCTAGCATTAAATTGGCCTCAAAAGCCATTGCTGCAGTCAGAAATTGAGGCAATTTACCATGGCTGCGATTTAATAAAAAACCGTGTTACATAACTCAGTCAGCGGCAATGGGCAATAATGCAATCAGCCAGTTGCAGGAGGGTGCGGGGCCCACTCAGTTGTTGGCCCTGCAGGGTCTAGCTAGAACACATTCAGCTTGTGCCTCCATCGCTATGAGTGTCATTGTCTCTTTTCACTTCAAAAAAAGAAAAAGAAAAAATCTTCATGCTGATACATGGGCCTATGCTACATCCTGCAGACATTTTAATAGGATTGCTGGTCCTTCCATGTAATGCCAGAACAGTCATTCAGGGAAGCATTTATGGGGAGGAGCGAGTTTGTAACTATTCCCTACTGTTTTCCACTAAAGACCAGAAAAATCACTCATTAGTGAGAGCTGTTGCACAGCCTACTGTTGTCTCTGAAGGTGTTTTACTGACGATAACAAAAAAAAAAAATTCCAAAAATATGCTCATAAGAAATTTTCTAAAATACAATAAATCCAGATGTCAGCATTTATTCCTCGTAAATAAATGGGCCTCAATTCTGGCCTTGCTGTTTACCTTTTAACACACATTATTTTCTGTGCAAAACATCCTGCATCTTTTACCAGACACACACAAACACAAACAAACAGAGGGGCACAGGGAAATTTACTGAGTCCCCAATCTGTCAAGGACCAAAGGAAAGCATTGACTAAAATGGCAGACTACGCTTCTCATGGGAGCGCAAGAGAAAGAGGTAACAGGATGAAGGAAAGCAGAAACGATAGTCTCAAGTCAAGCAACAACAGTAGCAACAAGAGAACGATCACGCTGGGAGAGAAAAGCTCAGAGCCCCTCTCAGCGATGCTAACCAGATAAGATCCTAATTATACTATTCCATTCCCTGCTCAAAGAGGGCGGTTAGGGGGAAAAGCAAAAGAGACAGGGTGAAAGGTTAAGAGAGAATGAGAAAACCAGTCAGACAGGGGGAGAGAGCGAGAGAGAGAAAGGGACAGCAGCAAGCAGTCCAGCCCAGCATGAAGTCTAATCTTCCTCCACAGCAATTTCCTGCTACAACAGCCTTCCTTGGTTCTGCTGTGGAGAGACCAACCACACAAATAACACTGTCATTAAGCAGCCAGGGGATGTCAACTCCCACCCACACCTGCACACCACGGTGCTCAAATAATAATAATAATAATAATAGCAATGCTGTGCTCCAAAAATAACACACAAGTGGTTAATATAGTGGATACCAAGCAGACATTGCTGGTGGTAATTAGAAATGTGACCCAAAGTGATAGCTGAGCAGACGTTGATAAGCAACGGCTGGTAAGATGGTAGAAATACAGTCAATTTGCACCCTAATGCATCAACGGGAACAACAATCGAAGATATAATTACAAAGTCGCACCTTCGCTACAGTTCTTTATCGGAGGGTCAGTCTCCTTTCTGTGAGTCCACCCCATCCATCGATCTTGACGCAGGAATGCAATTTATAAGTGTGGCGGCACAAGCACAATTGATTTACCCTTTCTACGTTTAAATTTATCAATGTCTGTCACATTAGAAGTAGAACATACAGCATGTTTACAAGCACAGCACATAAAACCACATTCTCATCGGTAAAGAAAAGCTATCATTACAGCTGCCACAAACTCTACTATGTCCTCAGCGTAACTTAAAGACCCCCGCTTGCAACTTTTTACTCAGCCTTAGCTGATTGCAGTCTGCGATACATTCAAGAATCTGAAATTTGAAACAAATGAGGAGATCATTCGCAACTGACATCTGCTCTGTCAGTGGTGAAAAATGTATAGCATCCCAAAGCATCCCAGCAGGCAGCGTTATTTACTCTTAAGCCTGTGTGGTGCACAGTGGGTGGAAAATGAGATTAGCAAACCGCAGCAATAAACTCTGTATTATGTATTCCTATTGCAAGCTGTATGTTCTTTAACCTCAGGCCAACAGGCTATGACAAGCTCACAGAAAAAGTTTCTGCAAAGTTTTTCTTTGTAAGAACAAGCAAAAAACAAACACACTTTCAGTTACTCACAGTAGGTTTTCCTTGTCAACTCCTCTACCACCTCTGGCTTGAGCTTGCTGTTGGATTTACCCATGATCTTCAGCTCTCTTCGACGCCCCCAAATCCACGCTGGCACGTATCACCTGTTACTACGTCCTCGCCAGTCTGCTCCTCTGCCAAAACACGCAAGAGAAGTGGGGCTAGTTTAGGTGCGAAGACACGGGTGAGATAGGAGAAAGACACTTTTATTTGAGTTTGCTTTGACAGAAAAGGAAATAAAACACTCCCATTCAGGCTAATCGTTCTGTATATATCACTCTAGCTGCGGTCATGATCTGCTCAGCCATCAGCACTCCACACAGACGAGTCAAACCCCAGGGGACCACGTGAAGAGGACCCAGCAGGCTATTGAGTCTATACGAGCGCTGCGGAGCGCCTATGTGTCCGCCTCATTTCTTTACAGCAGCCCGTGGGCGAAGAGTGGCGTTTGGACGCGTTGCTACCTTCGTCCTTGGATACAAGAGTCACTCAGTGGCTGGGTTAAGCACGCTCGCTCCCTCACAGTCATTCTCTGTTCTTCTCACTCCTCCCACCCCTCCTTTCCCACCACTATCTCTATTGCTCAGGGTAAGTTACTGTAGAAAAAGAGTCCTCCCTCTTGACAGCTGAGATAAGGAGGTGTGTAAACTAAAATACAATGAACAGAGCTCGACTTGGATGCCCCCCGCTGCACTTTGCGCTCGCTCTAAAACGTTAGCTCTAATCCTTGGAATTTACACAGACACCACAGTGTAAAGAAACAGTTTTAAAAAGCTTCAGTAATAATTTCTAGGGGGAAAAAAAGAAGATACCAGAAAGACGCCAAGTCTGTTCATGGTTCTACAGCTCTGATGCCAACTGAACAGCACAAAAGAGATCCGGTGCTGCTCTTAAAATAAGCATGTGAGCTGTCTACCAAGTTTAGATGTGTATTTGAAGAGTGACAGTTTTCTTTTTTTTTTCTCCTCCATTCTGACTCATAATTCTCCCTCCTTTTCTGGCCTCATGACAACATGGCATGGTGGTTTCTTCCTCTCTGTCACAGAGATGGGGATAATGGAATTTCTTTGTACCGTGGGCCGGGCGTTGGCATGCACTGACGGTTAACCACAGCAGCTGTCTGAGCCACAGAATTAGAAGACTACTGTACGCACTATGCACCTTCACTGCAAACATCTGTACTCTGCGTCGACGGCCAGTGATGTCTTTGCGAGGGATGCCACGCTGGTAATCACCATTTTGCGTTTGCTCAAGCCTTCTGGTCCTGGATATTGCACAGACACTATGAAAATAAACAAACAGACAGCAGTTACAAAGGGAATGACAGGCATGTGCTGTATTTCATGAGAAATGGACTGGACTGTCACCTAGAGCCACAGACACATGGGCACTTAACTGGAAAAACACTCAAAACAAGACGACCTTTGTAGTGACTGCCTAAGCTGCTGAGTGTAGCCAGCAGGCATCACACAATATGCAGCTAGAAGAGTGCTGTCAATTTAACTGTAGAGGCTGCTATTAAAGTATTCTGCGTTAAATCAGCACAGCCTAAACGAGCAGAAAATGAAGTCACGTTGTGAAATGACTGATTCAAACAGCTGGCTAAGACAAAACAGCACAACTAAAATACATACATTCTCAACAAACGTATAGCCTGGTTAAAACCCTCGAAAAGCGCTTTGTTTTTATTAATTTCAACGTGTTTTGATTGACAGCAGCGAGAAATACATACAGTCGCGGCAGCAGCAGGTGGGATGTTGCCTGGCAGTACCATAGCAACCCTCAGTTTATGGCTACAGTGCGGGAAGCTAGTCATTGTACTCGAAACGTTTGGTACCCATGCTGTTCCGTGTAGCTAGTTGACAAGGAAAAAAACAGAAAACACACCTTTAAACGAATAAAGAAAAAAACGTTCCCATATAAAGCGGCTTCTGGTTACCTCAGCCACAAAAGCGGAAAGTCGCGGTGAAAAGAAAAAATTTGCCCCACAGCAGAAAGCCGCTGTCCGACGCCGTCTTCCTTCGCCGAGTTCCGGAGTGAGCGACTCGCTGCTGCGCGGATGGCCGTCCGTGCTGCTCTGATGCCGCCGTCAGGGAGTGACGTTGCTGCCTCTGCTGCATGGCCCCGACCAACTCAGCTCAGTGCCAGAGACACTGACGTCGCGGTACCACTGGACACACACTGACTCTTTGTGTGCTTTAAGAGCCTTTACACGTGTCACCGGGCATATAGCGAGAATTTAACTTTTCGACTCACATTCACATTATATGTAACGTTGTTTACAGGTCAGTCTGCCTGCCCAGTTTTACACACAAAAAAAGAAAGAAAAAAAATGGTTGAAAGTGGTGGTGAGGTTTGTCTTTATAACACTCAAATTAGACACTTACCCTTTTTAATGTTTAATCACTGCACTGGATTCAAAGTTAGTGTTTGTAACTTGAGAATTCTGAGTTTGTTGTTCAAACGGACAAAAATTAATTGTGGCAAAGGGTTGAATTAAAATGCACTAAGTTACATTTTTAGCATAAATATCAAAGTTCCTTAAGTAAAGGGGCTAAAACGATTCAGAATAATCTAACTTTTAGTCCTTCGTCGGGGTCAGTCAAGGTTGAGCAACACTACAAGTCCCACAATGCCATTGAAGGCAGTCCTGCGTTTGAGGTAAAATTCCAAATTTACATGATATCTGATTTACAGCGTTTGGCCTAAATAACTACCGTTAATAACACTGGTTTGTACAAAGATCACTTTTTAAGTGTGAAGTAAAGAAAGGTTTATTTTTTTCTATTCATTTATTTATTGCTATGTTTAAAAGCTACAAAGTAATCCACTTCCATATCTGCACTTGTTTAAACTTTTCAGTATTCTCACACCAAACCAAATAACACAGAAATGATTAGCATTTGCTAATGGCGTTTCTCATTAACACATCATACATATTCAATGACTTATTAAAAAAAACAAACACCTAAAATCAATGGCATTTTAAATACAAGCTATTTTCAATGATTTCAAATGTCAGCAGCAGAGCAGCCCATACTCAAAAAAAGATCACCTGCCTCTTTTGCTCTCTCTGTTCTCTCTCTTTCCTCCATTAATAGTGAATTATCACGCTTAATGTTAATGGTTGAAAACAAGGCAGGTAGCCAAGTTACACACTGAAATAGTTTTTGTGTTTCGTGATATGCTTGGTTTCGTCTTTTTAAAGCTTGGTTACAAAACGATAACATCAAGTCATGTTTGGAGAGACTGATCTGCTAGCTTGTTAAAAAGCCCATCTACAGTCTCAAAGCCTCCCTAGGGCAGCAAGCCGTTCAAACAATGGGGTGTGAATAAATGATGTGTGTAAGTGGGTCGTTACATTTTCAGCAAAAGGCTGCTGAATCACTGCTGAGTATGAACTTTAACACTCACAGGCCTTTGGTCAAAATTAAAATAACTTCACCAGAGGGCTTCAGGCATAATGAGAACACGAGTTAAAGCGTGACCACCATGGAAACATGAGAGGGAATTTCTGAGGTCCCCCTGTTGGTGAATCGGCTGCTGATGCCATAGTCTGCTGCTTGATAGGTATGTAAGTGCACACATCCTCTAAACCGTACATGCTATTACATATATGGTTTTATGTTATGTTCTTGAGAAGAAAAATGTGTGTACTCACTGCTTTTCACTTGCTTTCTCGTCAGGACCCAGACTATCCAATAACTGTTCAGTGAATCCAAGTACTCTTATATTTATCCATCCATGCATCTTCTCTCGCTTACCCAATTCAAGGTCGCAGTGGAGCCTTTCCCAGTGAGAAGTGGAGTACACCCTGTACTGATGCAGACTGGTATTGTTATTTATTCCTTTCATATCTTAACTGTGAAATGTGTTAAGGGCCACTTACGGAATATTATTCAACCTTTGCCAGGTTCTATAAGGACTTTGTAATGAGTTTCACATAAGCAGACACACACATACACACACTCGACCGTGGAGCTGGAATGCAAGGAGCTTGTCTGGCATCAGGAGCAAGTTAGTTCAGTGTCCTCCCCAAAAACACTACTAGTGTGGAGGGCTCAGGTATCAGAAGTTTATCAAAGCTTATACATAGCTGAATACATGTATATCACTTATGAGTGAGTTATTTTTAGTAACATAAAATGCTGACACTCTGATTCAACCATAGTAAACAAAATGTTGTGGTCAAAGAAAAATACTGTTACTACTGAAAATAGGCTTCGTAAGGTACTATATTAACTTTGTAAGGTAGGGTCAAGTTTTTGACCTTCACAGAGAAAGCCTGGGTTCAAAATCCAGTGAATTATGCTTAATAAAGTTTGCTAAAAATACAAATTTCCGGGCAAAAGGAAAACGTGTCTGCAGACTTGCCCGACTTGTCTGCTTTTCTCAGCAGCACAGTTTTGAAACTGAATACAGACTGGGATGTTTTTATTGCACATCTTCATATATGACTCTAATGATAGATTTGCAGGTCTTGTACACGTCCACAAAAATTAAATTCACAAATTTGACTAGAGAGAGATTGGGAGACATCTGTGTACAGGTTTGCAAATAAAGGTAAAAGCCTCATTATTCATCAAATATTTAGGGAGTAAAGTTTGTTAGCCTTGGGGGTAGGGATGTGCATGATTTTCTAATATTAGTCACTGAGCTACAAAAAAAAAAGAAAAGGTTATCTTTTTTTTTTGTGGTTATAATATGATGGATGATTTTGGAAGAATGCCCATCCCTTCTTGGCAACCACGCTATTGACTGTATTTAAAAAGTGGGCTTGGTTTCCGGGTCTGAAAAATGATACGTAAAAAGTGAAAGGGGGTTGGGGGTCGTTTTGTTACCAAAACAAGAAAGATTTCAGTAATCTCTGTGGGAAATACAAACCTTCAGTAGCTTGATCTATGAGCCCAGCAAATACTTTCCTAATGAGTTTTATGGTCTCAGTGGCTAGTTTGTTAAACACAGCATGATGTTCATTCTAGAAATGATGCTCTCTGTTAAAACACAGCAATAAAGCAGCATTTGCCTTGGGGCAGGCCTACCTTGTGATTGGTAATTTCTTACCCTACGAGGGGGCCTGTTTGTGGCCACACCCAACTACGGCTGGTTTCAAAATGCTAAGATGCAACTATCACCTCAGCCTTTGGGATGAAACGTTACTAACCAATGGGGGATTTTCTCAGTGGTTGCATACATCTCTTATGTACAGTCTGTGTGTGCAACTCATTTATGTTATTAAAACAAACTGCACAATCCACCCCATTTTTTTAAAGATTGTTCCTTCTTTTCCCAAAATTCATGAAACTCTCTTCTGTTAAATTCCATGCGTCTGACCAAAAGACAAAGAATCCACAATCGAAGGGCTGTGGCAGAAGTAAATAAAACTGAAAGCTTGAGAGTGGGATTGTAAATTGAGACACCATACCAGCAAATTTCAGGTAAGGTGTATCCAAACATAGGCTACTATAATTACTGATCTGGAGATTGCAGGGTCCTGCTGGGAAAGAGCACAAGATGGGAATAAGGGAAAATGATTTCAGATACATACTTGCTAAAAGATGGGGAAAGGAATTTTAATTGGTCTGAAGAAAAAGATTAATGCGCTGCAGTTTCGTGTATTGATTTTTATACTGAAGGACGTGAGGACGAGTAATGTAACTAGAAGGCTCATTTGTATTTTTGCTCTCGATTCCTCTTACTCATGCTCGAGTCCAAACTTTGCAGTCAGACATCTCCATGCGTAGCTTATTAAAATTCAACTCCCCCGAGCATCATGTAAACAGATGTTCAGCTATTGGATTTGTTCATTAACAACTGCCACGCCATCATCCTATAGCCCGATAGGAGCTTTCTGTTAATTCATGGGAGGATTGGATCAAAATGTAGGCTGTCTGACTTGGCCAGCTTAGTATTCAGTATCCTTCCCTGCAGTCCCTTATTGCAGTCAACTGCAGTTACAGTAGCCCCGTAGGAATAGAGAGAACAAGGCTGAGAAATAGAGAAAGAGGCCATGGCAAAAATGGGGCAAATTGCTCTAAGATTTTTTTTTATCTTTCTGGATCGTTTAGAACTTTAGAAGCCTTGTTGAGTTTACTAAACTAAAGTCTGCATCTTGTATCAAGTTCAGTCTAAATGCTGTCTTATGTTTGTCTAATTTTAGATCACTATGTTGAAGTTAACTTCAGTAGGTATTGCAGCAGGTAAGGTTTGCATTGTCTGGATCTGTTTGAAAGGCAATTGAATTACCATTGCACCACCCAACTGTATGCTTATACATACAGTATCTGCTTTGTGATATCACAGACTTTTAAACTAGTGTTTTGCTGCTGCTGTCGGCCTTGTGTGATAATTCTTTTTTTGTGCATATCTGTGATGCCACACATTTTAGCTCATAAAACAGTCTCGGTGTAGAAAACTCGAACTCCAGAGCGAGACATGAAAATTCTGCTCCTATAGTCATTTAACTTCCAAACAGGACAACATTACAGAATAATGCATTGATCAAACACCGCTTTACCTCACATCACACCATTATTGAAACACATATTACAAAAGCGCCTCCCCTGAAAATGATTGTTCATAATCACTTGCAGATTATAGCCGTTTATCAGAAACCACACACCACGATCATTAAGGCATCACCATCAGCAGCACAGTGGCATCATTAAATGCCGGCGCAACGTCGGCATCCCTGCGATATGCTGACATATGCTAAAACAGCTGGGGGGCTCCTGGAAGAAATGCCACGGCCAGGAAAATGACTGCACATTTCAAGTTTCAGCACCCTCCGTATTGCCTTGAAAACACTGGAAAGCTATCATATCAGGGCTGACAGTATAGCATCAACACAATATTTGTCTTAATTAGCAGATGGAACACTGAAAGGGAGGAGAAACTCCACCAGCAGGAGGAAATATTCTTAGGTTTACAGATTTTCCAGAGAGAGAGAGACACCCATGCATAAATTGAGGAAATAAATGTTCAGAGGAACGTCAGTATGTTTGAAAAACAGATGTTACAGGGCCATTCTGCTGGTACTTTTATGCATGAAGGTAACTTTGATTCAGCATCTGATACATCACTGTGACAATTTTATAAATAGTCCAGTACTTAAGTCTGAACAGAAATGCAGCTTTACTGAGACATGAAAGGTGTGCTATATTTATGCGAGGACTTCTGCTTATAGTTACAGCTGATAACTTGCAGAAAAAAGTCAGGTCAGAAGATTCTGTTCAATCATCCACTAAAACTAACATACTTGATCTGCCATCAGTGCTTTTCCCCAACATAAAGTTTTGGTGATGGACTGTCATAAAGAGGCAGGTGAACATTTCTGTTGTTTTTGTTGTTGTTGCACACACACAAATCTTTGCGACTCTGTGACAGATGGATGGAATGACAAAGAGCAGCAGATGAGCGACAATCCTTTTATGTACAAGCCAGAGCCACTCTACTTAAATGCATCTCAAAATTAAACACTGCGAGGCTGGACTTCACAGTGAAAAAAACCCAGTTTACCAAATGTCTTTCCAAAATGTCGTAATGCGTGACATGCAGTTTTACATGACTTTAATATAGTTTCTAGCAATAAGATAACTACAAATGGGGCACAAAGTGATCTAACAGAGATTACTTTCTATGAATATTTTTCAAGCCATAAACAGCTTCCTCCTTCCTCAGTAATTACAACCAAACAAAATTTTCCTGAGGCTTCATCTGCTGTGCCCACTTGTGTATCCCATATGGCTAGATATATATAATTTAGGACATCATGAATATACAATTCATGCCCTCCTCAGAGTGAGCAGGCATGAGACTCCGATGACGCTCATCACAGTCTGTTGTGCTCGGCAAATCTAGCATGGCATTGAGGTTTTAGTGGAGCAGCAACGCTGATGTAATGCTTGTGACACCCAGCTGTTAATTCAGACTGACAACAGGCAGATATCTGGCCGACTAATGGCAGATGGGGCTTGAATCCTAGCTTTGCAGAGATAAACTATACCCCCAGAGGAAGGAAGGGGATGGAGAGGAACAGAGAGAGCGAGTGAGAGAGGAAGAGGGTCAAATGCTATTTCCACAACATTTCGGAGTTTATGTAAGGCGTGGAATACATTCTGGTTATACTTGAATCTTTTTCATAGCAGGATGAGAAACCAGCGTTGTGTTAAAAGTCAGATGGAATCTGATAAGTTCATTGCTACTGTATTCATGTCATCAAAGGAATATCAAAGCATAAAGTTATATTTAAAATGGCTTTCCTCCACCAAGTGTTAAAAAAAAGCACTAAAAATAGTTGGAGAGAAGAAAGTCTTTCTTCTGACCTAATTTAAACTGTAAAGGAAATTAATTATAGCCACAGACCAAAGTTATTAGATCGTCTAATGTTGCTTAAATTGAGCTGTTTTATTGCTTACACTCTGAATCTTCGGCCCTTACAAATAAGCAGCTTAACGCTGGTTTCATCTCTGTCGTGAACATGAGGGATGTTAGTTTGTTACACTCTTGTGGAGTAGCTCCTGCTCTCTCCCCCCGTTACTTTCATTTCATCCACAGGATCATGTGTGCCCTCTAATGGCTACAACGGGTAACAAACTTCACAATCACTTGTAACAAATTCAGCACAATTCATTTGTTGTCTGGGAAAGGCCCATAAATATGGTGGGGTGTCTAAAGTTGGACTTTTGGTTTCTAAATAAAGCAAGGAAGCTGCCATCACTGCAAATACAAAAACTCTCGGTGGGTCGTCATAGCTTTTATCACTCAGTGACAAAAGGCAAGAAATGACACATATTAGTCATAGCACACGCTGAGAGAGCCAACCAATAAGAGCTGTCCTCTTGGTCTCCAACCCCCCAAAAAAACAGCAAATGACGCGTGACGCTCATCAACTTTGTCCCTACTGTTTACATAAACGCATACTCACAGACTCTTGGCTCTGTCCTGCCTGAGTAGGAGGATCACATATTGTCCTGGTGTTAAAGCGGAGCAAGTACACACACAGGAAGAAGGAGAAACATGGTTTTTATGACTCTGTTCTGTCTGCTGCTGCTGCGGCCTGGCTTAAGCGCACTAATGATTTCTCCATTGGAAAAGGTAGGTGGAAAGCTGCGGGTGAACAGGAGCACTGCGGTTAGTCATTCCACTGCTCGGAACTTCTGCAAAGTACATTGAACTCTTCAACTTTAAGCTGTTTATCATCCTGCGAAAAACCCACAAGTTACAGAGAGTCCTAACTTTGGTTATTGGATTTACATGCATACTGCTAACAAGCAATTAGCAGTATTTTCATGTTTTTTTTGGTGTTTGACTCACATGTCTAAATCTAGTTACATAGCATTAATTTCACTACTAGATGTAAACAAAGTTTTGTTCCTTTCAAAAGCCTTTTCATCACTCGACCAGTCCAAGAGTACTTTCCTATCCAGGTTCTTCTCATTCCACAGGTATGTGTGTCAATGGAAGCTTGAAAATACAACAAAATGAGAAAAAAAGTATATACACAACCACTGGCACACAGACAGGTTATCATTCTGTGTCTGCACTGTTTTCTTCTTGGTCGCAGTAAGTGAGCGACTGCGTCGGTCAGCTGTGATGCCTGATATCACCCATCTGGAGCTACTGGTAGTGGTGGGGCCTGATGTCCAGCAGGTCCACAGGCAGGACACAGAAAGATACATCCTCACCAACCTCAACATTGTAAGCCTGATCGCACACATGCAAAAGAAGTTAGAACTAGTGGATGGGAATGTTTACTGGAACAATCCGTAAATGGAGCTGTGAGGATGATATAGGGAGGAATCAGCAGATAATGAAAGAGGTGTTAAAAGCAATAAGTCAGAGACAGTAATGTGTTCTGAAGTTGTACCGTGTCTGCTGAATTCTTTCCATAGTCTGGCCTGGTGTAAGTGCTCCGCAATTCTATAGTCCCAATACACTGAAAGTGATGAAATATAGTAATTGGACTTATATTTCAATTTCCACCCAGGCCTCAGAGCTGTTGAGAGACATTACCCTGGGTGCCAACATGAGGGTGCACCTGGTCCGCATGATCATCCTGTCAGAGCCAGAGGTAAGTGGCTTTCTGTTATGACTCCAGCTCATTATAGTTAAGTCACAAATGACCAAATATTAGATATAGCTTTTTAGCACAATAATCTGAAGTCCTACAGTGCTTGTGTAAGCTATTGTCACATCTATAGCTTATTAAGCTGCTGCTATCCATAGTGACTCTGAATGTGAGCAACATGATTAAAAGTTTCAGTGCAAAGTACTTTAATTCTCTTGTTACATTTGACCATGTTTTAGCCAGAGATCCAGCTGTCTACCAACATCACTTCTTCTCTCAGAAGTGTGTGTGACTGGGGCAGAAGGATTAACCCTTCAAATGACACGGACCCGCTACATGCAGATCTTCTACTGTACATTACAAGGTATGTTAACTGTCTGTATCTGGTTATAAGAGGATGTTTTATTATCTTGCAGATGAGCAAAATGATTTTTTTTTTTGCTTTACCATCACAATCAGGTATGACCTGGTGTTACCTGATGGAAACAAGCAGGTCAGGGGAGTAACACAGCTCGGTGGGGCTTGCTCCAGTGACTGGAGCTGTGTGATTACAGAGGACACTGGCTTTGACCTGGGAATCACCATCGCTCATGAAATTGGCCACAGGTAAAAGGGATAATCCACGGGACCTAAAATGTATACTTTAGTTTACAGCTGTGTCTAATTTGGGGCATTCCTTATTATTTCTGTCATTTTGAAATTATCAAACAGTATAATTCAGTTTAATTGCTTTTTTTCCCCCCTTAAGTGAGTTTTTCTTTCTATTTTCAGTCAGAGATAAATTTTTGTCTATACAGGAAATGTTTTCAATGTTTCCAAGAAATTCTTCACAAATCACAGACCCATAAAAAAAAGCTTTAATTGTACTGTGCAGTTTAATTCAGCTCATAACACTCACTATAGTCACCATACTGGACCGTGATTGACAGTTTAAATGGTGCTTTACATGCTTCAAGACTGTTTTACCGTAATTGTTTGCTCTGGTATTCTTGGCAATTTAAAATACCTTTAAATGTCACCAGCCAGGGAATGTCATCTTTTAACAACCGCATGCTCACAGCATCCTACACTATGGTTACTTTAACATCTTTTATGCTTGATTGTATTTCACCCAGCTTTGGAATCAACCATGACGGAGTAGGAAACACCTGCAGCAGGAGTGGGTTCATGATGGCCTCTGACGGAGGCTACAACAGTGTGGATTTGACCTGGTCTCCCTGCAGCAGACAGCAGCTTCTTACTTTCTTCAGGTGGGCCAACCTGTTCACAGCAGCTGTGCAAGAAATGCCATTCATTTATCATGCACATCTGGCACTACTGAATATGGTATTTACTCTTAAGTCGTGTCTTCATATCTGCCACAGAGGTTGATCCTTAAAACGTAATTTATATTAAGTCTTCAGTCTTTCAGCGCAATATAATGTCAGCGCTTTGGGTTTTCTCATCTGTTGGTATTCTCAGTGAAGGGAAGACGGAATGTGTAAAAGATCTCCCTGCAATGGAAGGATCCCTGCAAGACTGGAAGCCAGGGCTCTACTATGGCGTGGATGACCAGTGTCGTATAGCTTTTGGTAGCACTGCGAAAGCCTGCTCTTTCACCAATAATGACCTGGTATGTCACAGTCTTCATGGCACAGGATGGGAAATTGACATTACCACATTTTCAGTTTGTTAACAACCTTTTTCTCCTTTCCATCAGCCAGCTTGTCGTTTTCTGTCTTGCCACATCAATCTAGACGACAATAGCTCCTGCAAACGCCTCCTAGTGCCACTTCTGGATGGGACAGAGTGTGGTCCTAATCAGGTACAGCTCTGCAGGCACCAGAGAGTCATCAAACAGTAGTGTGTTTTTCACGGGATGCAATCCTCTCTTCTAGTGGTGTCTAAAGGGGCGCTGTGTGTCTCCAGATGATCTCAGCTCCCCTGATGTGGTTCACGGCTCCTGGTCTGGCTGGTCTGAGTTTTCTTCCTGCTCGAGGACGTGTGGTGGCGGTGTCGCACTTCGTACGCGGCAATGTAACAACCCAAGGTTAACAAATGGATGCGTCAGTAAAAACATGTTGCTGAACTTCTTCTTAAGAACATGTGGGATTTTGGTGTGTCACCTCTAATTTTCAGACCTGCGTTTGGAGGGAATGATTGTGAGGGCCCAGATATCGAGGCTGAACTTTGTAACCAGCAAGTAAGTACTTACTGGCTATGTTTACATTGGGCCTCCATACAATAGGTCAATATTGTTTAATCAATGGAACATTGGACCCAAAATCATTCCCAGCTTTGAATGAGCTTTTCTTAGTAGTTTGCAGCCCATAATTTCAACAGAAATGATTAAATGTCTTAGAATTACGAGAAAATAAGTCATGCACATGTGAAAATAAGAGCATGGGACAAATCAGCTATTCTTCAAATTCAGTTTACTGCCAGAGTATCCTTACTGTAATTTGGGCTTGGCAGTGTAAACTTGACTTATTAGGAGAAAATAACACTTTTCTTACCATCTACCTTATTGCAGCCCTGTGAGCGCACTCAACTTAATTTCATGGCAGAGCAGTGCTCCCAAACAGATAACCACCCCCTCTACCTGCCACCAAACAGTGCTTCCTTCTACACATGGATTCCTGCATTAGGCTTTACACAGGGTAGGTCTAAGCAAACTTGATTTTTTTTTCTTTAGAGCAAAATGTGAAAAATGTGTACACCTAACATTTCTTATTCTTATCCTAACCAGGGGATGAACAGTGCAGATATATGTGCCAGTCAGATGGGGAAAACTTCATAGTGAGCCGTGGCTCTCAGTTTGTGGATGGTACTCGCTGTGAGACAGACAGCCCTCCTCCATTCGGCGCTACAGCAGCTTGTCTAAGAGGCAGATGCCAGGTAGGGATGGGTTAATGAGGCTAAATATATCAGGGATCAAATGCCATATCCCTCTTTCTGTGATCTTTCTTTTGTCTCTGATCAGCTGTTTGGCTGTGATGGTGTCCTGCACTCTGGAAAAGTACGGGATATCTGTGGGGTGTGTGGTGGAAATGGGTCTTCCTGCAGGTTGATATCTGACTCCTACAGTGGTGGTCAGGCCAGAGGTAACAAACTGAGTGCCATTAATTTAAGTTATTTGTAAAGCAAATATGATGTTTTCCTGCTTTTTTCCCTGTTGTACATAAGCAAATTTAATGCTTTTGGGGTGTGAAAGGTTTTTTTTCTTTACTAGTTTGAAAATAATAATTGATGGCATTAATAACTGCTGTATTATCGTGCATCAGTTATAAATCAGTGATTTATTTTTGTTTCAGAGTACATCACCTTTGTCTCGGTGCCAGTGAATGCCACACAGGTTCATATTATCAACAGGGCACCTCTCTTCACTCATATGGGTGAGTGGCATAACTGGACAGGAGATTTACATTTCTATAAGACAACCTTAACAGGATTAAAACTTTGCATCCACAGCTGTAAAGACTGGGGAGACGTACATTGTGTCTGGAATGGGCAGCATGGCTCTGAATATGACCCACCCTTCCCCGCTGGATGAAAACCGCCTGGAGTACCGAATCCATCTAACACCTGACCTTTTGCCTGAGATGGAGGAGCTGCTCGTGCCTGGGCCTCTGCAAAAGGAGATAAAAGTACAGGTCAGGCGAGGAAATCTTACTAAACTGTTCACGTGGCTTTGTGCAACAGTTATAGTGATTTTGTTTTGTTTTTTCTCACTGTAGATCTATCGCAAATATGGAAAAGAATATGGAGAAAAAACAAATCCAAACATTAGCTACCAGTTCTATGTGCCTACCAGAAACAGCAGCCAAATGGATGTGTTACCCAAAGGCAAATGGTCTGTTTTCCCAACACCCTGCTCTGTATCTTGTGGATCAGGTAAGTAACTTAACGAAGAAAGTGACAAAAAAAATACTGTTGATGACGGGGATCATTTGAGACCTTGAGAGACCGTGTAGTGTTTGCTTTTTTGTTTGGGAAACAGATGTCTTTTGCAAGTAAAATGCCATATTGAAAGCATTTGTATAATAGTGTTTAGCAGTGGCTGTCAAACTCTGGTGTGCGCTGCCTACTGAGAGCTTAGATTATTGGGGAAAACAATGAAGTGGAACTAAGTTGAATGAAAATCATTTAGTTGGCAACATAAATAAAAAGGAAGCTAACACTATCATAGCAATCTTTACTTGACTAAAGTTCATATTTTGTTGCTAAAGAGTGACAAAAAGTGTACCAGTCTCTGGTGCAATGTTAACAGCACATCCCAATTCTTCTACATGATAAAGAGATTATGCTGTAGTAAATTAAAGAATACAGGCCCAGACTGTCTTGTTAATTTACAGATAATGTCCTACTTGTTTATTTTACTGTGAATTTTTCTGTCATTTAATTGTTTATCTGCTATTTCACTACTTTGGTGTAGCATGAAGGCTGTGGGGGAGGTCTTTATAAGTAGGAAAAGTTGTAAAATTCATGAAAATACAGTTAGAAGTCCATAATTTACACCCTTATGTTTGATACCTGATGTAGACTATAGGAGGCTACAACTGTTAAATCCAAGGTCTTGTAAACATTTGCATCTTCCACCTTTCACCCCTCAACAGGTGTTCGGAGGCATGTTTATATTTGTGCAGATGAAGAGACCAGCAAACCTTTGGAGGAACATGACTGTTCAACACCCCGTCCAACCACACTGCTCTACACAACCTGTAATCTTGCACCCTGTCCCCCCAGGTTGGGTTCATACTCAGCTTCTTTTGACATACAGTGCTCAGCACAAACTAGCACATGTAAAATGTACTATTTTACAGATGGACTGCAGGGACGTTTGGGCCTTGTAGCGCCTCTTGTGGTGGGGGAGAAAGAGTGCGTCCTGTAAGGTGTGTTCAGAAACATGGATCTGATGTGGTGAAGGTTCCAGATTCCAAATGTCCACCTGATACAGCTCCGCACGCTATTGAAAAATGTAACCTGCAGCACTGTCCTGCCAGGTATGACATCTGCAATGTAATGCTGATTATTAGATTCACAGAGTGTGAACAGTTAACATTGTAAATCTTCGGTCTGTGCGTTTATAGATGGCACGCATCAGAGCCAGGGGATTGTTTGGCAATCTGCGGGCCAGGAGAAGCAAAACAGATTGTATCGTGCGTCCGACCTGAAGGTGGCGTGGATGTTGAAGTCGATCAAAGTTTTTGTTCAAAGCAGATTAAACCCCCCGATTCTGTGCCCTGTGTGGTAGACGTGTGTCCCATTGGGTGGGAATCAGACCGAGAGGTAAAATCAACGATAACTTGAACTCCAGTGTTCTTTAAGAATGTGAAACATCTCTACAATTGTTGTCTTTCTTGACCAGGAACAACCCAGTCTAAAGTCTGATTTGTTACCACGCTCTAGTCAGCCTCGTGTGTATGTGTGGAGCCCTGTTATTAGCCCGTGTTCAAAGACCTGCGGCAATGGTAAGTCCTCCCTTAGTCAGAAACAGTGCTGTCTACTCAGATGTAGTAACTCAAAGCCCACTGATTATGTGCTGTAGGAACTCTGCAGGTGTGGTTTTCTTGTGTGGACCATCAAACCACACTGGGAGTGCCTGACTTCCACTGTGATGCCTCTACTAAACCTCATCCCAAGTCTGAGATATGCAGCACTTTACCCTGCCCTCCTATGTGAGACACTGTAGTAACCATAGAGATGTGTAGAAAGTAGGATGCAGATTTGAAATAAATGTTTTAAAATTACAGGATATTTTTCTTGTAACAACCAGGTGGCGCTCTAAGCAAGGAGTCTGCAGTGTTACGTGTGGAGGAGGGGTAGCAAACAGGGTGCTGTACTGTGCTCGGGAAGCAGAAGGGGAGGAGGTGGTTGTGGAAGATTCGGAGTGCAGTAACTTTCCCAAGCCCACAGCAGTGGTATCATGTAACACTCACAGCTGCCCAGCAAGGTGAAGATCACACAAAATGCAAACCTGAAATCGATTTCTGCAACAGCAAAAAAAATAATGAACTCCCCACCACTGTCACTTGGCCAGGTGGAAGGTATTCAGGACGTTACCCTGCTCAGTCTCCTGTGACCTAGGTGTAGCTCAGAGGGTTGTGTCTTGTGTCCAGTTTATCCACGGCAAGGAGAGCATGGTGGCAGAGGAAAACTGCCATGCAGCTGTCAAACCAGCCATCACAGTGCCCTGCTTGGTGCAAGTCTGCACCTTTAGGTGGGAGGTGAAGCCGTGGAGCCAGGTACGTCACAAGATGGGGATGGCTATTAGATAGAAATGGGATGAAATAATCTCTTTTGAACCTGTTTTTTTTCTCCCGTCCACTGCTTCGCTGAATACCGAAGCAGTGGACACTGATGTCTCATTAAGCATGATATTGCTAACATTGTGAAATTTCCTTGTCATAAGTGTTGTGTTTCTCTCAAGTGTTCAGTATCCTGTGGCTACGGTATCCAATCCAGAGCTGTGTCCTGCATGGGCCCCTCTAAGCCAGAGCCCCTCAGCCCCCTGATTTGCATGCACATGCCCAAGCCAATCACCATCCAGGGCTGCTACACTGGCAGCTGCAGAGATGTGCCATCCACATCAGATAAACCCACTCCTCTGCATTCCACTCTAAGCCCTAAAAACATATCACAGCCAAGCATACGCCAACTTTCTCCTAGTCCAACAGAGGCCTTCACCATCCCAGTGACCCCAGTGGCTGCCACAACACTCACTCCAACCCATAAATCAAGTCAGTAGACATAAATACTTTAAGAACTCATGAAGAACCGAAGGAAAAGCATTATTATTAATATTATAACATCTGCTCCTGTCTAGGTGCATGTGGACAGCTACTGCTGGAGGAATCAGGCACAGTGGATTTAACTGATGTGACAGATCGCTGTGTGGTATCCATAGGCCGACCCTTGGATGAGGTCATTCACATTAAAGTGGTGTCCAGCTCCCTGGACTGCAGAAAAAGTTGGTTCTATTAATAACACTAATACTGCTACTTTCTGTGTGAAGGCTGCAGCAGCAAAATAAATGCAACTCTGCGTGCGTTTTTACAGAGGAGTACGTGGCATTTTTCGACCGACTGGCATTTATGAGGAAGTGCGCGCATGTGGGAGGTACTGAACTGACCACCAGAACAAATGTCCTGCTGGTGCGTCAAAATCTGCTCACGCCAGGGAGCGGGGTTGTGTTTACGTACAGTTCACAGAAAAATAAGAAGAGGAGCCACCATCAAGGTAAGACGGTGCTTGAACAGAACTAGGAATTTTTTGCAGAAGGAATTTTTTTGCAGAAGGATTGTCAAATATCATGAAAGATAGGATTATGATTAATGAAAGAGCATCCTTCATTTGTTGTTTGAATGGATGCAGCAACAAGTGAATTGAAACTTATTCACTTAAACTGAATTAACAGAGATTTGCAAGCCTGTACACAAGTCTTAAGCCACCCCTCACTACTTGTGCAAAGAAGGTTGTTGTTTGGTAGCGTTTGCATGTGTGTCACTCTCTTTCTACAGGGGGGCACAGCGGGGTCATGTTAGCAATCCATTAGAATTTACGTTACATCCACCAAGATCATCAACTGAAGTTAAAGTTAATAATTTTATTGAAAATTGACAAAAGCCATACAAGTTAGAAAGTATGAGTCTTTGGTGGTGTGCATTGTCGACATATAGAAACTACCATACTAAGATTTAAAATATAATGTCACATTTGACCTCTGACCTCTCCTTAAAGCTTGATAGATTGATTTGAAGGTCAAAATGATTTAAAACTGCCTTTGTTTACATTGACAACATACGGGTAAATAGGGAAAGATATGTGGGAATTTTAAATATCATGTTACTTTGGACCGCTGACCTCTTCTTCAAGGTCAAATGAGGTCAAACTGTCCAGTCATTAACAAATCAATACCTATTATCCATTACCTACTCTTAAATAACAAAAGCCACTTTGCACTTGATTTTACTTGAATACATTTGTAGTGCAGTATGTTTAAAAAGAATAAAGAAAACTAATTAATACATACAAAATTCATTTACTATTTCCTTAAAAGAAAATACTGCCCAGAGAGTGAGCTGATTGAGGTTGGCACTCTTATTTTCCTTCCAAAGAGTTGGATGTATGTGTAATTTTCAAAAGTCATCATGAGGATAAACTGGAGGAAAGTGGAATCTACTGTTCACTGAAGCCTCATTAGAAATGCTCTCAGTGGAAGAGTGGCTTTCAAGAAGCCATTCTTAAGAAAGGGAAAGATGGAGACAATTTTGAGCTATGCCAGCTTAAACAAGAAATGGACTGATGATCAGTGGCAGCAGGTCTGAATCTAAACCAGAACTATTTAGTTCAACTTATTGTCAGCATGTCAGAGGTCAGCTGAGAGGTGCAACAGTGAATCGTGGATTCACCTCCCCAGAGCTGGGACCTCAACATTATTGAAGCAGTGTGGAATTATTTTGGCAGACAACAGATCAAAACTTCCAAAGAAAAGCTTTGAATTTCCTTCAAGAAGCCTGAAGAACTATTCCTGAAGACTACTTTAAATTAAAAGAAAGCTTGCCTAAGAGGGTTTAGGCTGTGTGGAAGAATAAAGGTAATAATACCAAACCTAATTAGAAATGTACAAGCACTGTTTTATACCTTATATAGTGTATATATTACACGCGTGCATGTTTGCACATCTTCAGTAAATTTTGACACCTATTTCCCCATTTTTCCTAACAAAATATCAAGGAGGTTTGGCTCAAGACTTTTGCACAGTACTGTATGACGCAGTGAGAATACTTCCACAGTCTAACGCAATCATAAACAAAAGCCCTGCAATACATAACGTCAGATGAGAATACTGTAAGTTTTTTACGCTTTTGCCTCGGATAGAGTGAGACTGTTTTAAGATTTCCAGCTATATGGGCTGTTTTGTTCATATCCTTTCCATCCACCATGCAGGTGGGAAGGACGTGATATTCTAGCTATGAACAATCAATTCACAGCTATAATATTCCTTGTAGACAACTGTAAATTTTATTGCAATTGCACTAAACTGCACACAGACTATAGTGATGATAACTTGTTAACCAACGATCCATATTTGCCCCTCAGATTGTGACATTCAGCTGTTCTCCCCCAGCGGTGTGTTTGAGAATCCAATAACGTCCAGCACTAACCACACCTGTCGAGTGCTCATCAACGCCCCTCCCTCAGTGAAGATCAGAATCCAAGCACTACACATAGGATTAGTATTCAACACCACAAACTCCCAGTCTACATACATTATGGTGCGAACAAGCTCTCTAACATGTGTTGGTTCAATATGCTGTATCTTACAAGGACAAAAAGCGCACGAGTATAACTACTGCAATATGCTTGTTGTGTTATTCAGATCCGGGACATGGATGTCTTAAAGACCAACGTGTTTAAAGGTAACCAGCTGTTTCAGTGGCATGCGTCGGGAAATATGGCTGAGGTTGAATTTCACGGAGACTACCTGCATTCTGAAGGAAGCTTCAGAGCTCGATATTCATTTGTGCGCCTTTGATACCAGATACTGTTTTTGACAATGTTCACTTGTGCTCTGTTGAGAAGAAAGAGTTAAAGGTATAATATGCAGCAGTCATCAGTTATGTGATTTCTATAAACTGAACACAACATTTATATTTGGCCCCTCCTCTCTGGCTCCACAAAGCGAAAGGGAGGAGCGGTGCTCACGCGAGCTGAAAAAGGTGAAAGATGAAAAGGAGCGGTGTTAACAAGAACGAAGCTGTGACTCAAATAGCTGTGAAATGAAATGTTATTTGTGATAACGTGATTGTTTCGCAGCACTTTTCATTCTAAATCACAACTGTGAAGGGAGGTGCTGCATTGCTGGGTTTTGTGGGAATACACCTGAAGCGCATGCTCCATGATGGCTGCTATTGCCTCTGGCTCCGCTCAGACCCCCCGAACAGAAGGACCTCTGCGACTTTTCATGACACGGACAGCGGAGAAGACAGACAGTGACAGTAATGCCCCTCGTTCTGTATTTTTACAGAGTCCTGCACTCACACTCTCAGTTGTTGGTCAGAGACTACACACCCTTTGTACAAAGGCAACACCCCTGAAAAAGGAAAATAAGAAATTACAAGAAGGCTGTTTCCCTGCAGATTTACTTACCACCATACAGTTCTTGTGGTTCATAACTGCATATTATATCTTCAAGTGAAAGTGAAATGAAAAAGGATCTTACTGAAAGATCCTTTTTCATTAACTGTTATAACTATATGCAATTATTTTGACCTTAAATAAACAATAAACAAACCAAAGCACTCAAAATCTTTAACTTAAGCAAGGACAAAGTCATTTGGAAGATAGCACACAGAACTGCTGAAGTATAAAAATGGAGGGCGTACTTATACTATTACAGTTAGTAAATAATGCTCATCTAAAGTTCACACGCACACCTATATATAGCTCTATCTCAATACTGATAGTCACACGGTAAATTTCCCATAATTCCTTTAAAAACTGGTTTCCCCATAGCTCCAACACACTCAGTCCATTGCAGGTCTGTGTCAGTGTGGCATTGTTCCAGGTTCAGCTACAGCCACAGCCCGGCGGGGGCACAAAAACACCGTGCCAGGTTCCTGTGTGGAATCACTGCTTGGCTGTAGCTGTGTCTTCCAAGAGAGCTCTCATGTCCAACAGTGCTTCCTCTACAGCCTGGGCAAAGTTGGCAGCATTTGTCTCCTCGCAGCTGTTAAAGGCTGTGATGGCGATGTTGATGTGCTCTTCCATGGGATTGTAACACACTCCATAGCCATCTGGCACCATTGGACCAAAGCACATCACACAGTCTGTCTTGGAGCCAACCTGGACATCGAGACGGGAGGGATGAGGGCAAACATGCAAATAAACAAATATTACAACACATTATCCTTTGCTCAGCAGTAACACACTGGGGCTTTTCTTAGATGCAAATATACCTGGCTGGTGGAGAGATTAAAATGATTAGCCACAGCATAAGAGGTGTCCATAAATATCTCAGGTATAGAGGTCAGGTCTTCTATGCTCTGCCTCTTGAGCCCAAGGAGGTGTCTGTCAATGGCCTGCCCATGAATTGCCTGAAAAAGCAATGGTGAGCATGTTAAAGTGATATTTATCAAGTAGTTAAAAAGTGGTTGTTTTGGGGATTTCAGCACTCACGTTGTACGTGTTTTCTTTATGCGTCTGAATGGCCTTCTGCAGCAGTGCCAGCTTCTCTGCGCTCTGTTTGAACATTTACGGCTCAGTTTTTACGATCACATTTAAAATGTTACATCGCTTGTGAGAGCCCATCATTTTTACTAGTACCTGTTTAGCTGGGTCTTGCATTGCCTGGACAAATTCAAGTGAGTCTGCAGTAGTTGACCGGATTGCATCTGTTCGCCCATATTTGAACATTCTTAAGGAAGCACTCTCATAGGTAGAGCAGCAAATATTATAGATCCTGGATTGAAAACAAAAAAAGTATATCATGCGGTGCACTCAGTGTCTGCATCCCACGGGACCTTTCCCCCCCTTTCAAGAGAGCGGACTTCTCACCTGAAGTACGCCAGCTGAAGAGCCATTTGCACAAAGGCATCTGGACTGAGCTTATGCTTCTTTGGCACATTTTTTCCAAAGTGAGAAAACACAAGCACTTTCACATCCAAGTCGTGTACCATTCTGACAAAAATGAGAAAAGAGGGAGTCAAAGAAAATGTCTGACATCAAAGCCCAAATGACAACAGCAACAAG
The DNA here is from genome assembly GCF_965226115.1 of Aulonocara stuartgranti. NCBI lineage: Eukaryota > Metazoa > Chordata > Actinopteri > Cichliformes > Cichlidae > Aulonocara > Aulonocara stuartgranti. The sequence continues at coordinate 27,267,023 of NC_138948.1, forward strand.
AAAACTACATTCTGACTGCACAGCATGACATACATGTTCATATTTTGTTTGGCCTTCTCAATATCTCTCTTGACCTCAGGTGTAATGTTAAAACGCAGTTTCTGGGGCATGGGCAGGGGAATCATGGGAGCGCGACGGAATTGAGTCCTCTGCCTGTTGAGAAAAACGTGACCCGCCGAGTCAGTGTGAGCTCATCATAAACACGAAGAAACACTAGTCTAAAATCTGAAATAAACTTACATGTATTTAACAACGTAATCGATGAGAAACACAATGGGTGGACCCTCAGCAGGTGCATGTTCATACACCAGTCCACATGCACCGTCTTCACCAACAATGAACTGAGGACGATTTGCAGGTACATTCAAATTCTCAACCATTGCCAGAATCCTGTTTATTACTTTGGATCTGTGAGTCATTGCGCTCTTTTAAACTGACCTGTAGCGTCTTATCAAACCAGCGGTTGCCACTGTTCCAACGAGCACCTCCTCCATGCAGAATCTGGGCAGCTACGCGGCTCAGATACAAGTCATCAGACACCCGCAGCATTGGAGCATCCAAACAAACTGTAAAAATACTTTTCTGGATGGCACGAACTGAGTCTTTATTCGTCCTATCTGAGAAGAAAAAAAAAAGGGGGAAATGGAACTTGTGAATCACAAGATTCTAACAAAAAATGCTTTCTATCTATAGAATACATCTGGCTGATACTGTGGCTTGTCCTCACCCTTAATCAGGTTATTATAGGCTTTTCCCCAAGTGTTGCGGTGCTGTGATGTGAGGATGCCAATCGGTTCTTTGTTAGTCTGCAAAGAGGAGTTCCAGATCTTCTCCAGCTGCATATACATCTGATCCACTGTTAGTGGAGTGCCATCACTGTTGTACACATCTAGGACAAAAAACTAGAAGAGAAGCCGGGTTGATTCAGTAACAGATTTAGTTTATTACTCCTTTTCTTCATAATGACTATAAAAAAAAAAATCAGGATCTTTATAATTGAAGAAAGAACAGCAGTGCCATCTAGAGTACCTGAAAGTTGTGGACCACAGTGATGTGAGTCGGAGGTGTTTTTCCACTGGCGTGATTTACAACGATATCTCTCTTTGGTCCAGGAATACGACAAGAAGACAGGATCTGGTAATACTGGTCCATACAAAGAGGCTTCCCACTCAAATACTCTACAGGCAGAGTCTGACTACAACACAGTAACTAATATTATTCATTTGCAGTTTTGAAAAAAAACAACAAAAAAAACAAATAAAAAACAGCTGCAGGCCATGGTGATAATGAGCTTATTGCTACAGCAGTACAATGTTTGTATTGATTTCAGACAAACTCACGTGTCAATCATTTTTTTAAAGTCCAAAACTCCTGCAATTAATTTGGCAGCAAACCTGCAAAAAATAAAAAATAAAAAATAACAAGTCAGATTATAGATTACTACACATAATGGTCAGTGTATGCTTTGTTTTGCATCAATGCTCCAAAAGCTAGCGCTCATATATAGTGTTCACAGATGGAACAAAATCAGTCATGAACTATGGAGAGGAATGGAGAGGAACGCAGTTAAATTTTTAGAAGCTAAAAGTAAAAACAAAACAAAAACAAGCACTGGCTTGTTTACCACAGTCTCATATGTTTGGCACATATATTCTTATCATCTTCATTGTTATTTTTGCATTACATCTCCATGGTGCCCCTATGTTCACTGCATATCCCATGGGTCACAGCATTCAAAAACAGCTGAGCAATGGTATGAGAAGCCCTGGGGCTTTAAATAGCCAGCATGTGGAGGGAAGACTGTGCAAAGGTCAGCTTAAAATGAGCTTGTACTGTAACTTCAACACAAAGTAAATCACTTTTTAAAACAGCTTAATGGCTGCACTTATATTCAGACAATTAAACTTTATAACTGGTACTGCTGGAGCCCCGAAAATTTACTGCACGCATTACAAGTGCTGGGGTTTTTTTTAGTGTTTGTGGGCCTGTGATTATTAAGATAAGCAGTTTGGATACTGTAAGGGCATGCTGGTTTCTCACCTCATTTGACCTTGACGATCATGAAAGTGCATCTGGGGCAGGACTACTCCAGGGCTGGTGTAAACTGCCACCGGCATACGGCAATCCAGGTAGGCCGACTGCATCCACCATTCTGTTAACTACACAAACACAGCTGTAGTCAGACCAGGGCGAAAAAAGAATTACTTTAATTTCTTAAACAGCCAAATTAAACATGTATTTAGTGTATGTAATTACAAAAGACAGATTCTTCTGTCAAAAGACTGCTTTTACACTCATCATGTCTACGGTGACGCATAAAGTTAAATAAATCCATTTATCTACCCAGTTGTCCGTCTTGCGTGCCCGCCTTTCCAGTCCCTTTTGAAGCCTTTCTCCTACACCACCCTTAAGGAACTCCTGTACCACCTTCCTGGTGTGATCCATCTCTTCATCACTGATGAGGGGTTCCAAAGCTGCGAGGTAGCGCTCACACGTTTGATTCAAGGGTGGCACAGGTAGCTTAGGCAGACCCTCTTGGTGTGTCAGGGGCCTTGCAAGGATCTGCGTTACGGGTCTGACTAGGTGACATGGCTTCACCATACCTGGCCGCATCTATAAGATAATATCTTGTTAAGTTAAAAACTCTTCTGTTTTTTCTGCTATTACACATTAAATTGGAGTATTACAAATGGATTTAGAAAGTTGAAGGTGTCATTGCTATTTGAAGCCCAACAGACAGTTAAATATATAAATAGCCCAGTACATTCATACATGAGTGTGAATACTGAAATGTAATCTTATTGACAATCTCACTGGGGCTCGTTAACCCTGCAGATTAATTGAATCTCTTTAACCTCAAGTGTCAACATGTTGTTTAGTGCATGCAATCTAAGACTGCAGACATTAATGAGTCGCTGCAAACTGGTTTAAGCAAGAACTAGCTTCGGGCGTTGCGAACAACGGTAAATAACTTAGACAGGCTCGTGCTTTACAGTGAGATGATGATTTGGTGCATGAAAACGGACACCAAAACAACCGACAGAAGCAGCTATACTATTCGGACTAACTGGTGTTAGTCTCTGCCAGCTTATAAATAGGTTGACACAGTTGAACCTTCGGATGGGAGCTACAACAAAAACACATCAATATAAAGTCGTTATACGATTTATTGACAAAAAATAAGAAGATACATTCATATGATATCCCATTTGATTTAATATTACTCCAAATAAGGTTGAATTAAATACGTAACGGTTAGAAAAAATGTAGGGATATTTATGTCAAGCTGGAACACAACAATTAACTTCCGGTTAGCGATATCAACATAAAGTTATTGCTAAATATTTTGTGTATTTATTGCACGCCACGACAGAAAAGATGCAAGAATGTGGATAATACTGGGGGATGACTCCGAGTCACATTGCTGTTTCCCATGTCACGAACTAAGCTAACGCTAAGTTACTCTATGCTACGCTAAGCTAACGCTATGCAAAATGTTAGCTAACCCCCTCCCCGAAAAAAAGAAAAATACTCCGTTATATTCCTTAACGCACAATTTAAATGCACACGTTGGGTGAACGTAAGTTACATTTTAACCTACTGTTGCCACATTGTTGCTATTCTGCACAGCGCCCCTCCCTCTTCACTCACTCACTTGACCTGATGTCGCAAAATCAAACGTAACGTTACTGCGCTTTTTTAACACGCACTTAAAACACACGCAAAGGGGGAAAAAGGAGGACTCACCGCGGCTCTGACAAAAACACCCAGCATCTTGTCAGACGGACGCGCTAAAAACTTGGACTGTCCCGGGAATATAGATGGGGAAACCCTCGGGCAGTCATGTCTCAAGGACAAGCACTCTGCGCTCAGCTGTCCGCCCCCCGTCGGATACAGCAAACAAAACAAGCGCTCTCTCTCCTTGAAAAGTGTTTTTCTAGGTGGAGTTTGGCACACGTGAGACTGCTGTTTCAAAACAAATAATTACACTAAACCTCTACCCGCATGAAAGCTTCCTCAGCTCATTGTTTTATTCATTTTAGGAAAAATGGATTCAAATGTTCCACAAGAGCTGCTAATAAGCATTTGTCTTTTACTACTTCTGGTTATTGTGTTCAGAAATTGCATATTAAAACCTCCAAGTTCAGTGAAATGATGGCACATTTACTACTACTACTAATAATAACTGTAATAATAATAATAAGAAGAAGAACAAAAACACAAAATCTGTCTGTATTTCTAAGTTGACCGCTGCGCCCTCTTTCCAAGTAATTTGAAGTCAATGCATTTGTGTTTTTAGACTGTTTGTTTTATTGATTAATCAAAGCAGGCCCTGATATAAATATATATTTACATAATAAGAATAAGAATAAGAATTCTCGTTGAACTGTTGCACAAAGCTGCACAGATCTTCTCTGGCCACATGGTGGTAGTCGTCCAACATCTTTCCAAGGAGAAAACAGCATTCACTTATTTCTCCAGGAAATACAAACCAGTGACTCCGGTTTTCCCGCAGAAAAAAATAATTTAACAAAAAATCACCACCACAAAATAATATTTAAATAAAGGTTACAGTTTAGTCATGCTGTGTAGAAATTATTCGCACTAGCACAGGAAATGTCAATGTGCAAAAAGTAATGGAAATGCATATGACCATTCTGTATAATTTCAGCACTGTTTTTGTATAAAAAGTCCAAGAGAGAACTGCAGTCGTGTCATGATTTATTTAAAAGCAGCAAAATAAAACGATACAAAGAAATTAAAAACACATAGTCATACATATCAAAATGCTTCGATTGCTCTGGTCCAGCCGCTGCCTGTTAACAGCGTGTGTTTTAAACAAATTGTTTGAGTGGCGAATATTTGCTCAAGGTCCGTTTGCTGCCAACTCACAAACTCAGATAGCCCACCTGAGCCCAGCACCGAGATCAGGTTGGAGATGTTTGTGCTGTCCAACTGGTCAGAGTCTGAATGTGAATCATCATCACTCCTCATTCTTTTACACGGCACTGGCGCAAAGTCTGGCAAATAAAACTCTGGATCAACGATATGATAACTTATGTCAATCTTTCGCTTTTTTGTGTAGCACTGCGCGCCCTGCGGCTGTTTGGGCTGCGCGCAACAGTCTGTGTGGAAGTATCCGTTCGTGACAGTAGTCACCACATGGGTGTCCAAGTCCAGGACAGTCTTTTGGTTGGCTTGCGTGTTCGGGATAGATAACTCCCAGGAGGATTTGTCCGCACAGCTCCAACAGGCGTCCGAAACCATGAGGTCAGAGTCACTCGGTGAATCCATTGCGCAGGCAGATGCGCCTTGGTGCGCCACCTCTGCAGGCTGACCGTTGGGCTGGTGCGCTCCGCAATGCCAAGTGTCCGACTCAACCCCAGTAAAGTTGCAGTAGAAGTCATCAGCCAACTCCGTGAAGCTCCCCGTCCATTCGAGGTATTCTTGCCTTTCTCGGACTACGGTTACATCCTCGTACGGATTCGTCCTCTGCATCTGCGACAAGTTTTTGCTCATGTAGAACTGCCTGGCGTTTCTCAGTACGTACGTTACCAGTAAGTTCTTGTGGAGCTTGATGCCTCCTCTCTGCGTCCTGGAGCTTTGGATTTTCCTCAAAGAAATGGAGATCAGATTCTGTGCTTCAAATGCACACTCCATCCTCAGTCGGGCCACCCTTTCTTTGCTCTCGGTCTCTCAAATCGTTTGTTTCCAAACTGGAGAAATAGTGATGCCTTTAGTTGAGATTCCTATCAGATTCGTGTAGACTGTGTCCATAGCGCTCCATGTCTTCCCAGTAAGGGCATGGATTTGCAACTCTCATCTTTCCTTGCCACGCCCTCACGTACACATTGTCCAATGGGAGGGAGGAGGTGCTTCTGTTATACGCAAATATCACTACTAGCCTCATTCAAAATGCACGTAGGAGCAGGCAAGCTGTATTTCACTAAATATGATCTTCTTAAATCTCAGTGCAGACAAATAGGAGACTTTGGAGTCCGCACTAAAACAGAAAGCAATGGAAGGTGGAAGAACAAGCAGATGCGAATGTAGCGGGGTAGTACAATAGAGTGAAATAGTGTAATGGGATGTAATTTATAAATATAACATGTACTAACATGTAATAACAAATAAGAAAAATATTAGATGATGTGGATGTAGAATATAAGTAGAGAGGATGAACATTAAAACAGGGTTAAGTTGCATTTTATAATATCAACATTATCTACTTTACTCAGTTTCTTGACTGTTCCAATCATGTATCTTATTATTTTCCAAAACAGTTTATTACTTTATCATTTTATATACTGAGGATTCTTTCTCTACTATATTGTTACATTTTATATTACAATGTGCTACCACAGTACAAGACTATACTATACTACATTTTATGGCTGCTTGATGGCAAAAATCACAATTACACTTAACAGGATCAAAGCCGAGATTATAATGATTGAATCTAAAAGATAAAAAACTGATTCTATTATTTATTTAATTGTCTTTTAAACAGTTATGAGAACTTAATTAAAAAAAAAAGCCCTAATTCCCCAAAATCAACTAAATAAATACATTTTAAGCAAATAATAAGGTGAACTAAAGAAGTTTGGGAGAGAACAATATCACTATATTATATGGTATATTGCAATATAATATGATATGACACTATAAAACATGGTACTATGCCACGTTATTCTACATTATACTATAGTAATCCAAAGTTAGGTCCAAAGATTGTTGGATAAAGATGCTATTTTTTTTTTTTATTTTACCTCTGTACACCACCATGATGAATTTTAAATTAAACAATCAAGATGCAGATTTTCAGCTTTGATTCCAGACGTTTAACAAAAGTATTACATTAACTGTTAAGGAATTAAAACCATTTTCATATATACATATATTTAGTCCCCCATTTTTAGATGTGCAAAAGTAAATCGACAAACCAAGATTTGTTTTAATACTTGGATGAAAATCATTTGCAATCAATGACTGCCCGAATCCTAGAACTCATGGATACACCCAAAATGCTGTGTTTCCTCCTTTGAGATGTTCTGCCAGGTCTTTACTGAAGCTGCCATCAGTTGCTACTTGTTTGTGGTTCTTTTTGACTTCAGTTTTATATTTAACAACTGAAAAGCATGCTCTACTGGGTCCGGATCAAGTGACTGACTTGCTCAGTGAAGTATATCCCATTTTTTTGTCTTGAGAAACTCTTTTGCAGTTTCCTTTGGCTCATTATGTGTGTGTTGTCTGATCAGTTTTTAAGCATTTAGTTGTACCCAGCAGTAAGTATAGCCCTGTACCCTTCAGAGTACTTCAGTACACTTCATAATACTACTTTTATAAGCAGTCTACTTCAATCAATAAACACTAGTTACTCGGTGCAATTGGCAGCCATGTCCATGGCATAATAATGCTTTTCCTAACCTTTCCACTTCCATATTTTTCTTTCCCCATCATTCTGGTACAAGTTAATCTTGGGTCATTTTTAAAATAACTTATTTTTTCCAGAACTGTGCAAGTTTTTTTTAAATGTCTTCTGGTAAAGTCTGCCCCTCTTGTTCTTGAGTGTAACCAGTGGTTTGCATCTTCTTGTAAATCCTTTGTATTCGTATTCACGAAGGTCTGCCTTGATTGTAGACACTGAGAATGAAACACTTACCTTCTCAAGACTATTCTCGATGAGGTTAGATGGTTGTAATTCTTAAACAGTTAATGTAAAATGTTTGTTAAATCCTTTGAATTAAAGTTGAAAATCGGTGTAGAGTATGGTTTCTCTCTATTTATGCTCTATAAAAATCACCTCTACAGCTTATCTATTTATTTATTTATTTTATTCTGACATTTTCCCCACTAGCATTTCACTCATATTGCCATTTAGCTATGTTACTGTATTGAGTTTACTTGTCTCATTTTTCCTGTGATTGTAACAAATAAAGCCCCTCTGCACATTTAGTTTGGCTGCTTTTTGTGTTGGTATATTAATTACAAATGTGCTCGGTGATTTTTTTTAAAGTACTTTCTTTGTTAGAGACTCACAGTTACAGTTACAGATATCCGATCTCCCAGTTTTCCCTAAAGCCACTTTTACTCTGTCTTTCAATACACTAGAATATGCTGCCCATAAGCTGTAGTTTACTGGATTATTCTTATTTCACATTAATATAATAAACCTATTATCTGTGCTCTGATTAAACCAAGGCACCTTAACAGTCTAGGATCTATGTTTTATATTCTATGTTACTTGATGATGATGAAAAGGTTGGGTATGGGAACATGACTATATTCTATGTAACAGTATGAAGAACGTAATGTAACCAAATTCAAGAATTATATAAATATGTTGTTACTTGTGTTACAAGTTTCTTCACTTATCTGTGCACATGGCAGAAAGAAAGAAAAGAAAGAAACAAATCATTTTTTTGATTTGGTTTCAGTTTCTGTGCAGGAGGAGGGCCATGGGGGAGTGGTACAGCAATACAGGTTGTGATCAGTGGAGCTATGGACATTAATTTTATGTTTTTTTGCTCAAAAGGATGAAACCATGATGATAAAGTGGAAACTGCATTAAGGACATAAACAATCACATTATATTGCTTACAAAACTTCGGCTCTTTGCATGCATCTGCACAGACAGCATGCAAACACAAAGACAGCCAAGAAGCCAGATTGATATTAATGCTGAGTGCATGCTGACCCCAGCCCAGCAGCCAGAGCCTGATCTTCAACAGGTAACAAAAGCAGTGATGAGCAGTCCAGCTTGAAGTCTCTGTTTTTATCAGTTCATGTTTCTAAAATAGGACCACTCTCTTTGGGCTGTTTTTTACCTTTTCTTTCTGTTGTTACCTTTTTGATGAAACATAAGCCTAAAAGAAAGATGTTATGTCTGTCCTCGTTAGGGTAGGGGTTTGTGTTGGTGTGTGGGACTGGAGCCTCGGGTTTAAGCTGTAAACTGACTATGTCATTATGAGACATTTATGTGACCTTTCACGGAGTAATGAGAAAGTCTTGTAACGAGCAGTCTAACTACTTTAATTAAATTTTTTTTAAAGTAATGTGTAATACGTTACTTTTGCTTCCGCTTCCAAAGGGTCTGCTCCATTTTTTCCTCCTGCCACATCTCTGCCACTTGAGCTTTTTTTTGCCATTCTGTTGTGATACTAGATCCCACCTGCAAGTAATTTCAGTGATATGGATGGGTGGCTCCTTCAAGTCTAAGCCCCATCTAACACTACCAGTCTTGCTTTGTTTTAATCAGGTCACTCATTCCCTTCACAGTCTTATAGATTTCAGTGCCAAGTAAACTTAATGCACATAGAAGTAGCCAAACAACTAGCTGTCCCATTCATTCCACTGCAACCTCCCATTCCTGCCACTGCTCTCAATAAACAAGTTTTTGCTCTGATCACTCATGAGACAGAACCAGTCCACTCAATCTAATCCGGTAATCATTTGAAGACTCTCTCATTCTACATTTTTGATTCCCCAGAGACCCCTCTGATCCTTGGTTATCCATGGCTAAAGAAACACAAGCCCCATATAGACTGGTCTGGTGATAAGATCGCAAGCTTTTCTGTCTTGCCAACTGCCTAAAATCGCTACTACCTTCCGGTTCACACAAACCTCCCTCACCAATCTTCCACCCCCCATATCTGTCCTCCAACCCTAAAGAGTACCACAACCTCCAAGAAGTTTTTAATAAAGACAAAGCCTTGTCGCTTCCCTCTCTCAGGCCCTACGATTGTGCCACTGACCTTCTCCCCGGGGCTCTGTTACCCTCTAGCTGCCTCAACAACCTGTCTCAGCGAGGCAATGGAAAAATATATTTGTGCGTCATTGGCTGCCGGCATCATCCATCCTTCCTCCTCCCCAGTAGGTGCTGACTTCTTCTTCATTGCCAAGAAAAGTAAGACGCCTGCATTTATTATAGGGGATTAAACAACATTACAGTTAAAAACAAGTGTCCATTACCACTCATCAACTCCGCTTTTGAACGCATCCACAGGGCCACTATTTTCGCCAAACTAGACCTCTGAAACACTTATCACCTCGTTCATATGAGGGAAGAGGATACATGAAAGACTGCATTTAATATGCCATTGGGATATTTTGAGTACTTGGCGATGCATTTGTAAATGATGTGTTGAGGTATTTTTTTGAACATTTTTGTCTTTGTATATTTAAATGATGTTTTTTATTTCTTCCATGTCCCTTGAGGAATATCAGATCCATGTTCATAGTATCCTACAACGTCTCCTGGAGAACTGCCTGTACGTCGTGGCAGAGAAATGTGAGTTTCACTCTTCCTTGATCTCTTTTCCGGGTTATATTTTGGCAGGAGGACAGACCCCTGAAGGTGCGGGCGGGAAAAAAAAGTCCCACTCCCACATCTCTAAACCATCTTCAGCGTTTTCTTGGATTTGCTGACTTCTACCGCCATTTTATCAGGAACTACAGTCTGGTAGCCACAGCTCTTACTCATCTTGGTCCCCAGAAGCTGAGGCAGCGGACTTCCGGTTTTGGCGCGGTAGCAAATGGCTGCCTGAAAGTTTCGGCTCCCCGCCGGGTGGAAATAATCCCCTTGGAAGATTATTCAGACACAAAGAACAGTACCTAAACTTGACATGGATGGGGATAAACAAAAAAAGCCTAAAGGCAAACCAAGCTCGGGACGGGAAAAGGGAGAGTTAGCCGAGGAAACTCGCAGCGGAGAGGTGAATAATGGCGAAGCTAGTCCCTCCATGCTAGCTATCTACGATGAGATCCAGGCTCTGAGATCGGACCTTAAAAGTGAAATGAGTGAGTTTCGACTTTCTTTCCACGATGATATGAAAAAGGAACTGAATGAGTTTAAAGGAGAAATTAACAAGAAACTTCAAGAAACTACAAAGGAGCTAGCGGCTACCACGGCAAGGGTAGAGGAGGCAGAACAGAGGATAGCCGAGATTGAAGAATGGGACACGGAGGTTAAGGAGGCACTCGCACTCATGATGGAGAGCCAGGAGACCCTGAGAGCAAAGCTGACCGAACTAGAAGCACGCTCACGCCGGAATAATCTCTGCATACATGGAGTACCGGAGGGATCAGAGGGCCCGGATCTGATAGAGTTTGTAACGAAGCTGATAAGGGCTCAAATCGGCCCGCCGGTTGCGGAAACAAACCTCGGAATCCAGCGCTGCCACCGGGCGCTCGCCCCAAAGCCCCAAGAAGGCGCTCCGCCTAGATCACTGGTGCTGTGCTTTCTGGAGTACAGAATAAAAGAGATGGTACTGCATTCAGCGTGGAGAAAGAAGGATGTCCGCTATGACAGGAAAAGGCTTTACTTTGATCAAGATTACCCCCCAGACATCCTTAGGAAAAGAAAGGCGTACGTGGGGATCCTGAGAGTGCTCGAAGCCAAGGGACTCTGCTTCCAAATGCCAGATCCAGCGAAGCTGAGGGTGTTTTTCGATAGCGGCACCAAACTCTACGAGAACGCGACAGAGGCAGCCGAAGACCTGAAGAAGAGAGGATTCTGCCTGGATGAAATCAAGGAACCAGGCCCCACGGCGCTGAAACAGCAGAGACCAGCAACGTGGGAGAGGGCCGGCGCAGATCGCAGCAGAAAGGCGGTGGATCGGCGGAGGATAAGAGAGAAACTACGGAGCTTCCACCGGGCCCCTCCGGGAACATCCGACTCCTGCGAGTGAAAACAAGAGGGTCTCCACATCCCCTCTGGAGCTTTGCAGTGAGGTATCCTGCTCTCATGCAGAGAGGAGGTTGAAATATTACTCCTCAGCAAATCTACCAATAACTCGAAATCTCTTCTGCACATGACAGTTTAAGCTGAACTCTATATCTAAGAGTTTCTACCAGTTCATCTCGTATCCCATATATGACCCTAACTACAGTGATTATTTTACTTTTATTATTATCTGGGTCGAATATATTCAGGCTTTTGGATGTTCAAATCACATCTGTAGCTCTGCTCTCCGCATATCCTGTGAAGAGTCTTTTTTTGTAGTTACTCCCTAAGCTTGTTAAAGAAGGAACTTTGTACCGGTTGGGCAATTCGGACGTAATAAAACAATGATACTGGTGCTGGGTATTTTCCCTGACACTGGAGAGAGGCCCTCGTCTGGACCGAGGATTTCCTCTCAACTCGAGGCTCCACCTGAACTTCGGACTTGGAAGTCTTTGATTTTGTTTTTTGGGATTACTTGTTTGTTGTTCTTGTTTATGTTCTGGTCGGCATGGGTGATGTTGCACAAGGGACCACAGCCTGAAAAAGTCGTATGCATCACCCGGAAAGTAAAATAATCACGTTGAACGTAAATGGGCTACATAATCCGATTAAAAGGGGCAAAATAATAGCCAAAATGAAACGTGAGAAGCTGCATGTAATTTTTTGGCAGGAGACACATTTATCTTCTTTAGAACATGAAAAATTGAAAAAACTTGGATTCCAGCATACCTACTACTTGTCTCATAAATCAGGCCGCAAAAGAGGAGTAGCCATATTGATCCCCAATGCTGTTAATTTTGAATTGTATTCAGAGATAAAGGACAAAGACGGGAGGTTCGTTTTGGTAAAGGGTAAATTAGAAGAGGAGGAAGTAACATTATTTAATGTATATGCCCCGCCAGGAAGCACCAAATCCTTCTATAAGAAGCTACTTGATTTAGCGGTCTTGGAAACACGGGGAGTTTTGATTTTTGGTGGAGACCTTAATGTTCAACTAGACTCATCCAACCACCGGCAAAAGAAAAATTCAAATGCTATCATGGTCCAACACATGCTTACAGAATTGGGTCTGATTGATGTGTGGAGAGCCTCTCATCCAGGGGATAAACAGTTTACCTGTTACTCTGCGTGCCATTCAGTATATACTCGTATTGACTATTTTTTTATGTACAAATCAGACTGGCATAAGGTCGAGGAATGTAAAATTGGGGTCAGAGATTTATCTGTTCATTCAGGTGTGTATCTAACCCTGCGCCGCGCTAAACAGCGGACAAATACACTTTGGAGACTCAATACCAGTATTCTGAATGAGAAATCAGCACAAACACAAATCCAGCAGGAATTTGAAACTTATCTACTAAATAATGACAATGGCGAGGTATCTCCAAATACTCTATGGGACGCAGCAAAAGTTGTCATTAGAGGTAAGATTATTGCCCTCACAGCACACAGGAAAAAAGAAAAGCAGAAAAGACTTGAGAAGCTACAGGGGGAGTTGAAATCGTTAGAGTCTAGACATATTGCCCAAAAAGACCCCCAGATATTGGTGAGGATGAACAAAATTAAACAAGATTTAAACAGCATTTACGACGAGGAAATTGAAAAAAAGCTCAAATTTACAAAACAAAAGTATTATGAGACGGGACCTAGGGCGCTGAAACTTCTGTCGTGGAGGCTGCGAAAACAACAGGAAAAGAATAGAATTCATAAAATCAGGAACCCTGAGTCACAAATTATTTGCAGTAAACAGGAGGACATTCAACGGGCATTTGAACAGTATTACAAAGACCTATATACCCAACCTCCCCTAGTAGAGAATACAATGATGGAAGCCTTTCTAAACTCATTAGACCTACCATCTATAGGAGAATTGCAGGATAAAAAACTCATGGCTGAGATAACTGCTGAAGAGCTGCATAAAGCCATTTCCAGGCTGAAGGCGAATAAGGCACCGGGCACAGACGGTTATCCGTCCGAATGGTATAAAGCATTTAGGACACAACTAACACCAGTGCTGCTTAATTGCTTTAATCATACACTAAGAACAGGAGTAGCCCCACAATCTTGGAGAGAAGCAGTTATCTCAATTATCCCAAAAGACGGCAAAGATAAAAAAGAATGCAGCTCGTACATGCCAATCTCTATCCTTAACGTGGACTATAAATTATTTGCTTCAATATTAGCTAAGAGACTGGAATCAATTATCCCGGAGCTGATAGACTTAGATCAGACAGGCTTTGTCTCAAATAGACAGACCCAGGACAACCTGAGGAGAACGCTACAAGTGATGGATCATATAACATCAGGAAATATTAGTGCAATGTTGGTCAGCCTAGACGCCGAAAAGGCATTCGACTCGGCGGGTTGGGAATATCTATTTAGGGTACTAGCAAGATTCGGATTCAAAGATGGCTTCATTTAATGTATCGAAGCACTGTATCACTCCCCAACAGCCAGGATCAGGATTAATGGGCACCTGTCTCAAAATATTGCTTTGAAGCGAGGGACATGCCAGGGCTGTCCCTTGAGCCCGTCCCTGTTTGCCTTGTACATTGAGCCTTTGGCTCAGGCTATTAGAGAAAACTCTGAAATACAAGGAATAATGATCAGGGGTGAAGAACACAAGACTTGTATGTTCGCGGATGATGTTCTTTTTATTACAAATCCTGAATCTAGTTTGTTCCAATTGATGACCTTACTAAAAGCCTACAATCACTACTCTGGCTATAAACTAAATATTCAAAAAACTCAATCCCTTACGTTCAATTATACACCTCGACCGGAAACTGTAAAGAAATTTAACTTCAAATGGGACTCTCCCACAATAAAATACTTGGGAGTAAACCTAATGAAAGACATGTCTAGACTCTATGAAATTAATTATTGCCCCCTCAACAAAGAGATCAAATCTGACCTAACTCGGTGGTCTCTCTCCTCCCATTGGATATGAGTAATAGAATAGAAATAATTAAAATGAACGTTCTGCCTCGAATCCTCTATCTCTTCCAGTCACTACCCCTGGAGATACCCCAAAAACAATTTGACGAGTGGGACAGATGGATCTCACGGTTCATCTGGAACGGCAGACGACCGAGGGTCCAGTACAAAACGCTGCAACTAAAAAAAGAGAAGGGAGGGAGAGCTTTGCCGTGCTTACAAGATTACTACTACGCCGCACAACTGAAGCCCCTGGTAAACTGGTGCTCCCCAAACTTTGAAGCTAAATGGAAAAATATGGAAATTACACAATTAGACTTCCCACTACAGTCACTTTTAGGAAATAAGAACCAAGCTGAAAATTTTTACAAAGATTTGAACCATTTGACCCGGTTCACCCTGAAACTATGGTTCAGGGTAGTGGGGAAACTACAAATAGAAAAACAGGCTAGGACCTTGAATTGGATAGCTTATGACCCGGAGTTTGTGCCTGCCAGGCTGGATGGGACCTTTAAACAGTGGTCTCAGAGAGGAATTACTTCTTTTTGTTCACTAGCAACAAATGGGGGATTCCAAAGCTATGAAACCATCTCAGATACATATGGACTGGCAAAGCATGACTTCTTTAGATACTTGCAGGTTAGAGACTATTACAACAAGACGTTACTAATCAGAGATGAAAACGAATATGACCTAATTCATATCTTCCAAGAGGCATACAAGAGAAAGGACTCTAAAAAGATGGTCTCAAAAATATACGGTAGTATACAAGCCTCTAAAAATCACTCTACGTTGTACATTAAGCAGAAATGGGAGAGGGAATCAGGCTCACTAATTTCAGAGGACAGCTGGTGGGGAATATGTGACTCTCAGGCTACCACTGCAAATTCAAGGTCCTTAAGAGAGTTTGGTTGGAAGAATGTAGTGAGATTCTTTATCACTCCTAAACTCACAGCTCGGCAAACAGGCTCACAGAGCCAGGGCCTATGTTGGAGAGGTTGTGGAACCCCCATGGCAAACCATTTTCATGTCTTCTGGGCCTGCCCAAGGATCCAGCCATATTGGGGGGAGGTGGCCCTTGAGATATACAAAATAATTGGGATTAAAATAGTCTACTCATTTGATACGTTGTATCTTGGCAAATTGCCTACGGCACTCCCACATAAAGATAATTATTTATTGAAAATACTTTTGGCTGGCTGCAGGAAGGCCATAACCCGAAGATGGCAAAAGGCAGACCCTCCAACTAGGGCCCAATGGCGTGGGATAGTGGAAGAAATTTTTGGAATGGAAAGACTTACCTTTGCCCTTAGACTCGAGCTTGAGAAATTCAAGAAGCTCTGGGAAAAATGGGTTGTGTACTCCCTTTGTACTGAATAATTGAATATTACCATGATGTAAGAAGATGCTATTACTGGAATTGTGTATGTCTCCTATGCTGACCGTAAGTTTTGTATTCTCATACTGTAAACTGACAAATAAAAAGTTATAAAAAAAAAAGAAAGAAGCTGAGGCAGCTTTGTCAAACCGAAACAACTCTTCAGCTCTTCTGTACCCGTCCTTGTCCACCCAGATATTGTGAAGCAGTTTATTGTGAAAGTGGATGTCTGTGATTCAGTTCCTGGGGCTGTGCTCGCTCAGCAGTCTGGACCTCAAGGTAAGCTGCAGCCTTGTGCTTTTTTCTCTCACTGACTAACACCCCCAGAACAAAATTATGATGTGCGGGATTATGAGTTACTCACTGTCAAGTTAGCCTTAGAGGAATTGTCACGTTGGCTAGGAGGAACCGAATAACCGTTTATTATTTGGACCAACCACAACTTACCCTAAAGCCACCAAGAGGCTCAATGCTCACCAGGCTCATTGGTCTTTGTTTTCTGGCCGCTTCAATTTCTTCATTTCTTATCATCCAGGTTCCAGAAATATAAAATCCACTGATTCTCTTCCAACAACAACCAGATTCTCTTCCAATTCTCTTCCAACACTGACCAGTCAGAACCTGAGAACATCCTCCCATCACCATGTAGACTGGGCTCCCTCACCCGGGGAATCAAGGAGACAATTCACCAGGCTCTTCTGGATGAACCAGACCTGGTTTCCAGCACTCCCAATAGACACTATGTTTCCAGTCTGCCCGATCCGCCATCATTAATTGGATCAACGACCCTCTGGCCTTCTT
Source organism: Aulonocara stuartgranti (assembly GCF_965226115.1). Classification (NCBI taxonomy): domain Eukaryota; kingdom Metazoa; phylum Chordata; class Actinopteri; order Cichliformes; family Cichlidae; genus Aulonocara; species Aulonocara stuartgranti. Next base: position 27,283,864 of record NC_138948.1, read on the forward strand.
CAACCATTAGCCATCCCTTGGATTGGCAGCATCACAATGCTGACCACTGCCAGATGCCTGCTTCCAGGTATGAACCCAGACAGAAGGCATGGTTCACCACATACTCCCGTCTCACCATTGTTTATTCTTGTGTTTACAATAAAACTTGTGAAAACCTTACGCTGCTGCCACATACTTTTTCCTCGGTTCTCAGGAGGATATAACAGGAGAGTTAAAGACCCAAAAAGCTCATGTCATGGGCTTTCTTGCTTCCGCTTGCAAAGACCATAAAAAGGTTTAAAAAAGAAGAAGCAATGCAACATGATTAAAATACAAATGAAGTAGAATACAAATACACATAAAGTGTCTGATCATTACCAAATCAGTGGCTAATATGAAACCAAATATATAATAATTTATGTAAGGTACTGCCATTTCATTTTTATTTATTTTCTTTAAAGTGGAACAGAAATCTGGGGTTAGGGACTCTTTATACTTTGACACTGTCACCAGTGTTATAAACAATTTTTTGTAACCCCAAATCCATGCAGAGAGGTGGCAAACGTAACATGTATAACCATTAATAATATTTCTATGTGCAAAATGGGGATAATTGTTTATGAAAAAAGACACGTGAATCAAACTCGGTATTGTAAAATACAACATAATACTCTTCTGTTAAACTACATTCCTGAGCCTGCACACGTGCCAATTTGCACTTTACAGTATTAACAGAGCATGATACCCATAATAGTGACTGTCATCCCAATCCACCTATTTGGCAGGAAATCAAAGTCACATCCAGGTGTTGATGTAAGCCATCTGTGTCTATGTGTACATACAAACAGATGTGGGGCACAGATGTCAGATAATTTCTCCACAAAGAGCTTTTAGACACATGAGAGTTCATTCACACTAGATCTGCTGTTAGAGGCAATCCTAATAATATAACCGTTAGTGTCAGACTGTACATTCATAATTTACTGAGAGCAAAGCCACTCTAAATCCACGGTGTATCTAGTCACACTAAGTTGGCTTTTAAAGAATTGTATTAGCTCAAGCTACTATAGCACAGCATAGTAACCCAAATGTACCCAGTTCACATATCTTCGTTATTTATTCTGTTAAGTTGAATTACTGCAAGTAGAGAAATTTCTTGAATTAAATTCAAGGAATGCCACTGATAAAAGTTCACTGAGCAATTGGGTTCAATTATTGTTCTTTCAGTTCTGACCATAATAATTATTATTGTTATATTTGCCATAATCAGACAGCCACAAAGTATAATAAAGTATAGCTTTAGGGAATATATGGTGACTGTGGCTCAGGAGGTAGAGAAGGTCATCTAGTCATAAGAAGGCTGGTGGTTTGATTCTTGGCTGGTCCAGTCAGCATGCCAAAGTATCCTTGGGCAGGATGCAGAACTCCAAGATGCTTCCGATGTGTGCATTGGAGTGTGAATGCAAGACAGAAAGCACTTAGATGCAGAAAAGAAATAAATGGGTCAATTTACCAAATTTACAATATACAGTTAGCTCCATGAGGTTTCCCCACATTGGAATTTAAATCAAACAATCAATATGTGACTAAAGTACAGACTTTCCATTAATTTAAGGGGTTAAACAAAAATTTGGCATAAACTGATTAGAAATTGCAGCTATCAGTGTAGACAATCCCTCAGTCTGAGAGGCTGAAAAGAAACTGGATAATTGACTGACAGTTTCATGGTCCCTTGTTATTTCATGACAAATAAAGCAAATATAATATTTGAAGATAATTCAGAGTTTGTATTTCATAGCTTTGCAGTGTAGGTAAAACTTAAGAAGTGTTCAAATAACCAATCTAGTACATTCTTAAAAAAGAAGGAATGCACTGGAAAGCTCAGCAACACCAAAAGTCCGGAAAGACCACAGAAGACATTGAAAGTGCATGATGACAGACTTATGTCCACACTTTAGAAAGACAACTTTTCATCAGTTAACCAAGTCAAGAACACTCAGTGCTTATATTTAAACTTCTGTTTGTTTTTGCAATTACCTTTGAGCCTTAAATAAGGGACTGTTTTTAAAAATAGGCATAATTGCTAAGCAGTTAATGCTAAGTTTTTGTAAAACCCTTTGAATTAAAGCTGAAACGCTGCACTTCAATCACATTTAATTGTCTGAATTAAAATCCATTGTGGCAGGGTCCAAAGGCAAAACTGTAAAACGTCTGTCTTCTGTGTCTTTGTCCAACATTTTTATATGTATACGTTATATGTTATATGTACAATATAGGCATAGTGATATTGGAACTAACTGCAGAATATAACTACATAATTTATAAATCAGATCCCATAGTTGATAAAATGTCATTGCTATGCAGTAGGATAAATAGTTGAAAACTGAGCTACCGAATTTCATTCAAAAGTGTGAAAGAGAAGGCACACATTTATGTTTGGAAATTTTTAATCAAAGTAAATATTCCTGGACATTTTCAAACAATTTCTAGTGAAATTGTGAGTCTCTTTTATTTATCAGCAGTTGTTACTTCATACAGCTACAGTTTGACTACCACTGAGACCAAAAGATAGATATGAGTTCATCTTGTTTTTACAAAATAATTCGTAATTGGGATTTAAATTACACTGATGCTTTAGCAGCCTAAAGTTATTGAATAAATATGTAAAATCCGTGCAGATGTAACAGAGTCATAAATCACATTGTTATAATTACACAAAATGTGTTCCCAAACTGCTCCTTTTATACCTGACTTTTAGGACCTCCAAGCCTGTAGTTGTGTTCATTATCAGTTAGAGCCCCTCCTCATTCTTTTCTTCTTCTTCTTTGGTGCAATACTATAAATACAGTGTACCCCTTTTGCCTCTCCCCTTTTCCTACAATTCCCCTGTGGGAGAGGTGGGTGTCATTTCTTTCCAACACCCTGAAACACACATAATTCATATTTAGCCACCCTGATGTTTATGATTGCGATGTTAGTTCAGTTATTGTCATTATTAAGCCTGTTTTTGTAAGATGTTATAAGTGTGTAGTATGTGTGTATCATAAATGTGTTTTAGGCGCCATAAATGCTAGCATGAATATATACTCCTTGCTAGCTTGGGAGCTGTGGTGGGTTGAGCTAACCCTCTTCCCCACTGTTTGTATTTGGTCTAGGAGCTGGAGTGGGCAAATTATTTACTTGGAGGTCTTTCTTTCTTTTACCTTTTTTATCAGGTATGTCGGATTTCATGTTCATGTTCTCCCCGTGTTTGCGTGGGTTCTCTCCGGGTACTCCGGCTTCCTCCCACCGTCCAAAGACATGCAGCTTGTGGGGATAGGTTAATTGGATAATCCAAATTGTCACTAGGTGTGAATGTGCGAATGAATGTGAGTGTGAATGGTTGTTTGTCCCTGTGTGTTGGCCCTGGGACAGACTGGCGACCTGTCCAGGGTGTACCCCGCCTCTCGCCCTATGACAGCTGGGATAGGCTCCAGCGCCCCCCGCAACCCTGAAAAGGATAAGCGGTAGCAAATGGATGGATGGATGGATGTCGGATTTCATGTTGTTGTTTTTGTTTTATCTTATGTCAAATATGTTACGTGTAAATGCATATTTTATGTTTAATGTAAAAATAAATGCCAGCCCTTTTCCTACAATTCCCCTGTGGGAGAGGAGCTGGAGTGGGCAAATTATTTACTTGGAGGTCTTTCTTTCTTTTACCTTTTTTATCAGACACAACGCAGAATCACACCGGTTACACAGATACTTTGAACATTGATTTTTTTTGTTTGGACATGTAACATTAACAATCTGATATTTTTATTCCAGATTTCCCCTTAATGTTGACAAAGTACTAGAAACACTGGCTATACAGTGTCAGGTAACACAGACACACTACGAATTACCGCTTGGAAAGCTCACAGAGCTGAGTTGACATGAATACAGTAAACATAAACAAACCTTTAAAAGTAAGGAAAACCAAAGTTTAAAAAGTGCTGTAAGCATTACTTCCAGCTTTCAATTAGACAAGCATTTTTGTGTGTTTCCAGTTAATACTTAAAAAAATAACTAATAATGCATTATTATAGTGCACACTTTAAGTGATAAATCTTAAATAATATTCAGTATGTTCCTGAATGAAGTAGTAAACCTCACTCAAACATTTTGTTGACGGGCCCTTCTGATGTTAGGGTTATATGGATTCATTTAATTTTTCACTTCAAGATTCTACCAAAAACAATACGCTATAATCAGGAAAGTGAAAAGAAATTGCTTGATATTCTTGCAAATTTATTAAAAGTGAAAAACAGAAATATAACATGTACACAAGTATTTACTGCCTTTGCCATGAAACTTAAAATTGAGCTGTTTCCTGTTTTAAATGATAAATTGTCAGGTGTTTGATTGGAGTTCACCAGGCACCACACATCTCCTGGCCAATGCCATCCCTACAGAAATGGTGGTGGTAGCATCATGCTATGCTTTAGGAACTGGGAGTCAAGTCAGGGTTGAGGGATGAACGCAGCAATGTACAGGGACATCAGAGCGCTCCGGACCTCGGACTGGGAAGAAGCTTCATCTACCAGCAGGACAATGACCCTGAGGACACAGCCAAGACATCCAAGGAGTGGCTTTGGGACCACTATGTTTATGTGCTTGAGTGGCCCAGCCAGAGCCCAGACTTGAACCCAACTGAACATCTCTGGCGAGATCTGAAAATGGCTGCGCACCGACGAAGAAACTGACCCAAAATAGGTGTTGCAAGCTTGTAGCATTATACTCAAAAAGACTCGAGACTGTAATTGTCCCCAAAGCTGCTTCAAAGTAATTAGCAAACATCTTTGAATTGTCATGTACACGTCATATTTTTTATCGTTATTAAATTTGCAAACTTTTTCCACTTTGTCATTAAGGGGATATTGTGTGTAGAATTTTGAGGTGAAAAATAAATTTAGTCCATTTTTGAATAAGGCTATAATATGGAACAAGTGAAGCACTGCAAACACACAGAAGATGGAAGTTCTTGGTGAAATTGTCATGGCTTAATTCTCTATTCTCTTAAAAGATTATTTTAAATTTCACAAACTGTGGACTCCACGCCCCACACATACCTAATCTTAAAATGAGACAGATATAGGAGTGAGCTTAAAGTGCTTTGCTTATCGATAAACAGTTAGTTGTTGAGTTGGGCTCAAACTGAAAAGAATCACTAGTAAACAAAGAGAATTCACTCTGTCCTCAGTGGTTCTTCTTAAACTCTAAGCTGAGATGTGCAGCTCTGTAGAAGATGCACACAATTACTTCAGAGGCGGGGTGCTTTATTTACATATGCAATATGCATAAGCAAGGTTACTGTGAGGGTGAAATAACCGCGAGATAGAGGGAGGGAAACGAGGAGGGGTTTTGTGTGTGTGTGCACTTGCTTGTGTGGGGTGGTGATGGAGAGAAGGTGTGTGGGGTAAGGGGGGGGGAGGCAGAAAATTGGTGTTATCAATATTTAACCAAGCCTTCCAGCATATTTATGGCAGACAATAGAGCAGACATGCAACTGTCTCATATGAGTGGAAGTATATTTATTACAGACTGAAATAGAGGCTGTAAATAGGATGTTCATTGATATAAATCCTTTGCCACACTTTCGTGAAACCAACGAGGATCCCATCACTTGGTACACAAGGCTTACAGTAGATTTTTACTAAAACTATTAATGCACTACTGTGAAAAAGTATTTGCGCCCTTCCTAATTTATTTTTTTGTTATGTTTCAGACCATAAAACATATCTAAATATTAGACAAAGAAAGCCGGTGTAGATATAAAATCTAGTTTTTAAATGGTGATGTCATTCATTGAAGAATAAAAGTTATCCAAACCTAGCTGGCCTTATCTGAAAAAGGAATTGCCCCCTAAATCTAATAACTGGTTCTGCAACCACTGACAGCAAGAATTGCAACCAAGCTTGGCAATGAGTCTTTCACATTGCTGTGGAGGAATTTTAGCAAATTTCCTTTGCAGAATTGTTTCAATTCAGACACATTAGAGGGTTTTCAAGCAAGAACAACAATGTTTAAGGTTATGCCTAAGGTAATGTTTAAGGTTAAAGCATCTTAATTGGATTTAAGTCGTTTTGAGCCATTCAGAGGTGGACTTGCTGGTGTGTTTTGGATCATTGTCCTGCTGCATAACCCCAAGTGTGCTTAAGCTTCAGGGCATGAACTGAAGGCTCGACCTTCTCTAGTAAAGAGCAGAATTCATGGTTCCATCAATAATGGCAAGGCATCGAGATCCTGGAGCAGCAAAGCAGCTTCAGTCCATCACACTACCACTTACATGGTGTGGTAGTTTTTCTCCAGATGTAACAGGATTCAAACCCTCCAAAAAGTTCAACTTGTGTTTCATCAGTCCAGAGAATATTTTCCCCAAAGTCTCGAGGATCATCAAGATGTTTTTTGGCAAATGTAAGACGAGCCTTTGTGGGGGTTTTGGTCAGCAGTGCTTTCACATAGCAGCTCTCCCATTGATGCCATTTTTGCGCAGTTTTCTTTCTTATTATTCAACTCTGACCTTAACCAGGACAAGTGAGGTTTGTAATTCTTTAGATGCTGTTCTGTGTCCTGTTGTGACCTCCTGGATGAGTCGATGCACTCTTTGAGTTCTTTTGGTAGCCCTGCAACTCTTGGGAACCACTGTTCCAAGTTTTCTCCATTTGTGTATAATGGGTCTCTCCACAGTTGACTAGAGTCCAAAAGCCTTAGAAATGGCTTCACAACCGTTTCCAGACTGATAGATGTCACTGACTTTGTTTCTCAGGGTTTTTTTTAGATCATGGTATGATGATTGCTTTTTGAGATCTTTTAGCCTGCTTCACTTTGTCAGACTGATTTTATTTCAGTAATTTCTTGATTCAGCAGGTCTGGCAGTAATCAGGCGTCGGTGTGGCTAGCTTTAAAGAAAAAGTGGTTAATTGCAGTTAATTTATGATTTAAGGGGAGTAGCTACTTTTTCACTTAGGCTCAGATGGTTTTAGATAACTTAATCCTTAATCCATCATTTAAAAACTGCATCTGTATTTCTTTGGGTTATCTTTGTCTAATATTAAAACATGTAAGAGTGACAAATATTGCAAAAAAAAAAAAAAAATCAATAACTAATTGCACATCGTGATTATCAAATGCAATACAAATATTCATTAGGGAGTTTCTTTCTACATGTGGCAAACAGATGTATGTAATTCAATCAGTTTGAGGGAGAAAAAAAAGTTCTAAAAAAGCTATGAAAAGAGGGAGAAGAAATAAAATGTCTGGAGCTCTTTTTTTTTCACAGACCCATGGCCTCTCAGAAAATGTTTCCATGTGTTGTGTCTGAGCACACTGAGAGCAAAGAAGGAAAACATTCTCTCCTCCAAACCACATGCAACAGATTCTTTCTGAAGCCAAATAAATCAACCCTTCGCTTCAGATCATGTGACACTTTTTGTGCTTTGTGTTATTCCCAACATATCCTGTTTCACCCCCCCCCCACACCCCCACACCCCCACGCACCCACCCACCTCAAGCAGCACACACACATACACAATCAGAGTTTCCATTTCCTGTGCGTAAGATCACCTGTACAGACAGAATGGCGTGCTTCAATGCGACATGCTCAGGCAGGAAAACAGGAAAGGGAGTTCAAGGGTGTCCAACATGAAATACTCGCAGAGTTAGGGGAAACCCAGCGCTCATGGCAGCACTCCAGTTTCTGGAGACAGTAAGTAAAGTTTCATCAGTTTTTTTTGTTTTTTGTTTTTTTGCTTTAGCACTGCCATCATGTGCTCTACTTCTGCTTGTGCAAGAGTGCTGTAGAAGCATGATCTGCCTGCTCCAAAACAATACATACTGTATATTTCAGTGTAAGTTAATGGGATCACAAGGCAATACAGAATACAGTCTGACATTTTACATTTTGCCCTTTCCATTACTTACATGTAAGATCTCTATCACTCTATAATGTGAATGATAAATATGTATGTTCCTCTGCCTAACAGATGGTTTGCTTAGCTTAGCATAAATTTTAGAAATAAATGAAAAGTGGCTGTCTAAATGTAAAGATTGTTACTTTTTTGTGAGACTGTACTGAAGCACAGCTGTAATCCTGCTCTAATGCTAACAGAGATGATGCTACATTTTTGTCTAGGAAGTGTGATAGCTCTTTCTCCACCTGATTTTTAATTAATTGACTGATTAATACCACCTGCATATTATTGCGTAAGGTTCCCGTGACACATAAACGACTGTGTTATGTTTGAGCATAAATCCACAGTGGATCATTTTGGATACTGTGGGTTTTGAATTTAATTTTATCTATAATTCAGTATTATTTATATAGTGCCAAATTTCTACAACAGTCACCACATGGCACTTTAAATTGTAAGGTAAAAACCCTACAATAACAGAGAGTAAACTCAGACAACTCAGCAACTATCAGACAACCCCTTTTGAGCAAGCACTTGGTGACAGTGGGAAGGAAAAACTCCCTTTTAAGATGAAGAAACCTCCAACAAAACCAGGCTCAGGACGGGGCAGTCATCTGCTGTTTTGGGGTGACAGAGTAGAAATATTGGAGAAAAAATACAGTGGAAGAGAGACAAGGATTAATAATAACTATTGATTAAATTCAAAGTGGGTCATAAACACAGCGAGTGAAAACAGGGGAGTGAAGAAGAAATGCTCAGTGGATCATGGGAACCCTCCAGCAGCAGGCCGATTGCAGAATAACTCAAGGAAGGTTCAGGGTCATCTGATACAGCCTAACTGTTATCAAAAAGGAAAGCTTTAAGTCTAATCCTAAAAGCATAGTCTGTCTCCTGAATCCAAACTGGGAGCTGGTTCCACAGAAGAGGGGCCTGAAACTGAAGGGTCTGTGTCCCATTCTGCTTTTAAATACACTAGGAACCACAAGTAAGCCTGTAGTCTGAGAGTGAAGTGGTCTTTTGGTTTATTAATAAAGACTGTCTAGATGAGGAGGAGGACTTTAAATTTGATTCTGGATTTAACAGGGAGCCAGTGAAGAGAAGCTAATATGGGGGAACTACACTCTGTCTTTCTGTGAATGGCTCATGGGATCTGTTGGGTTTGGAAACCGAGACAATGTCTTCAGGTCTTTTTCATGATCCTTGAACCATTCCTGAGCAGGTTTTACAGTATTGCAGGGCATGTTGCCCAATGCTGCCAGAAACTAATGCTGTCAGAGTGTGCTTGTTCTGTAACAATGTTAAAGTCAATACCAGGAACCAAAGTTTCCCAGCAGAACATTGTAAAGTAATTTTCATATTATGAATGATTACGATTACTGTCACCTGTTTGAATTCTGACTTTGAACCTGCATATTGTGCTCTCAAAAATTCCCCAATGGAATTTTTTTTTAAAATTCCAAGTTATGAATACGTCAGTGGGACACGCTTCTGTGAGGTACTAATATGGTGTATGATGATTCAAAGTACAAACGATTTTTGGAACCACAAAGCTCAAACTGAAACCACCAATACATTTAAAATGTCCAACCAACAGCCCTGTCACAGGGTAACCCGGTATGCCTCTGGAGGACTAAGGCTACATATAGCCCACAACATGCTAGAATGGCAATTTCCATTGTTTTATTACATCTTGTTGGCAAAATAGAGTTGTTGTTTTAGTTGTGAATGTGATGCTAATGCGGCTGTAGACCATTCCTTCTTCAGGTTTGTTTGAAGTCCTAAGTGAGTGAAATAAAATGCATATTTCTGGTAATCCTAAGCATTTCCCAAGTTATAATTTCATACCATAAAATAATTACACAATGGGCCCATGTATTCTGAATCATTTATTGCAAAGTTGGCTTATCAGTATTACCAGAATGCTTGAAGGTTGCTCTGTTTTATGTTGCTACCATCTTTGAGGTCCAGACTGCTGTACAGGAAATAGTCTCTTTATACTATAGGAGGGAATTAGGATCTTACCAAGTAGTTAGAAACACAGGAGAGTTTGACAGTCTTTTGTTTAAACAGTCTTTTAATTACTGTCAGTAAAGTTCTGTATTTGTGATTTTTGTATAGAAGTCTCAGAAGTGATAAACGCAATATCTTTGTCATGTTTTGGGTAAGAGTGTATAGTATAAGCTAATTGATTAATGCTTACATGATTTGTTTTGGGGAGAAGCTTAAGCTTTATGAGTTTAGTTGATTTCTTTTTTTTAAACGGTTTTAAGTTTGTTTGTTCAAGTTCCTTTTTGGTTTGTCGTACCACCAACCTGTGCTGCCTGGCTATCAGTATTTCTTTTTTTGTAAATAAATTGCATGCGTGTGAAGAGAATCCATGACTCCAAGTGTGCTTCCTCCACCGCATTTGCAACCCAAAGCTCTAAATTTAAAAAAAAATTATGACATTTAAAAAATTGAAATAAGAAAAAAGTAAAAAGGTTGAATGATACACAAACAACAAAGTAATCAATTGCAAACTTTCTCAAAATCTTGTCATATTTTTCCATGTCTAAATCTATCCAAATTCAATGTAGTAACATCTTTTTTTTCCCTTTTTAAGTATGTAATATACAAATATACATATATATATATATATATATATATATATATATATATATATATATATATATATATATATATATATATATACATTTACAAGAACAAGCTCTGAGTACAAGATCCATAGAGGCTGGGGTCTATCACACCAGGCAAGACCCCAGGTGCAGGCTGTGTAAAGATGCCCCAGAGACAATCCAGCACATAACAGCAGGGTGCAAGATGCTAGCAGGCAAGGCATACATGGAACGCCATAACCAAGTGGCCGGCATAGTGTACAGGAACATCTGTGCCGAGTATAACCTGGAAGTCCCGAGGTCAAAATGGGAGATGCCCCCAAGGGTGGTGGAGAATGACCGAGCTAAGATCCTGTGGGACTTCCAGATACAGACGGACAAAATGGTGGTGGCTAACCAACCGGACATAGTGGTGGTAGACAAACAGAAGAAGACGGCCGTAGTGATCGATGTAGCGGTTCCGAATGACAGCAATATCAGGAAGAAGGAACACGAGAAGCTGGAGAAATACCAAGGGCTCAGAGAAGAGCTCGAGAGGATGTGGAGGGTGAAGGTAATGGTGGTCCCCGTGGTAATCGGAGCACTAGGTGCGGTGACTCCCAAGCTAGGCGAGTGGCTCCAGCAGATCCCGGGAATAACATCGGAGATCTCTGTCCAGAAGAGCGCAGTCCTGGGAACAGCTAAGATACTGCGCAGGACCCTCAAGCTCCCAGGCCTCTGGTAGAGGACCCGAGCTTGAAGGATAAACCGCCCGTATGGCAATGAGAGTCATAAAACCTGTCCAGGTCCTCGACATTTAGGAGAGCTGGACTTCGATAAACCTGCTTCTTGAGCAGTGAAAATGTACCCCCTTGCAAAGTCTCCCTTTAGATGTGTTTGGCTGTTTAGTCAGTCAGAGTTAAAAACTTAATAATCAACCACAACAGAGCACAATGCGTCAACCAATCACAGTGTCCCTCCGTTTTATCCAGTCTAGCACCAACAAATGGATGTTCACTTCAGCGGTTCTAAAATGCAATGTTCCATGTTTTGTAGAATCAAAAGGGGCTGAGGGTAATGACACACAGTGACAATGATGTTGTTTTCTTGCTAAGTTTTTGCTGAAGCTCTGCACAATTTCTAAAATGGCATGGTTAGCTTAGCATAAAAAATTATCCTAGCCATATTCTGATTAAATATCAAAAAGTAAATGTGATTACAAGCAAGTCTAAATTTCACTAATTAATACATTTTATTTAGTTTAGTGAATGTTGAAATATTTTTAAACTCCCCCACCCCCCCAAATCCCATTTATAAGTTTAACTTAGCGTGCAAAATTGTAACCTTGTAGTTCTTGCTATCTGCGATATGCCATACTGATCAATGGTTCCTGTTCTTTGTACGGTAGCACACAGCTCCCCTGTGAATCTGACAGCCATCCCTAGCCCATTTACTGTCAAATGGGGTTTGCTCGCATTGCCTGAGCTCAGATGCAGATTTATGCCAGAGCAATGCCGGTTCTTGCATATTAGATGAAAGCCTTGTTTGCATATACCCGCTCTCGCCCTCCCCTCTCCTCCTACCCTCATCCCCCCCTCTTTCTCTCTCTTCCTTTTTTCTGAGGCGTCACTTTAATATGTATGCAAATGGGCTGCGCTCCACGGGCAGATATGTGTGGAGTCCTGTCCTGCAGTCAGGAGGTGTAGGAGAGATTGTGTTTGTATTTATGAGGCATGGGCCCTGCCGCTCTTGGGAGAGAAAACGTTGCGAGTAGCGTGGTGGAGGCTCTGCAGTGCAGGCAGAATGCAGATATGCCAATAACAGAGGTCATGGTTGTCACTAATGATAAGAAGAGACAATTAGACAATAGCATAGCTGTAATGCAACCTCCCCTTACACACTCTTATATGCACACACAAACAAACAAACACCTAAGCTTAGACATTGCCTTCTCTGATAGGAGGCAAGCTCGCAGACTCTTCTTGAATGTTCGGTACATTGCAGCAGCTCTCCTCCTCAGCGTTGCCGGAGCTGGATTGGGGAGAGATCTGGGTATTTGGTGTGGGTAAAAGACCAATCTATTGATCATGTGCATCCCTCACTGTTGGGGGCTGAGGCATAGGGAGACAAGGTCAGGTCACCTGTGAGGGAGGCACCTCTGACCATTTCATCAGCCCCATGCTTCTCAGACAGGCCTCAACAGAAGACGATCAATAAAGTCTCAGCAGACGCGGAAATAAGTGTGTGCTGTGTAAAATTTCCTGTTGCACGTGTGCACCGCGAAATTAGAACAAAGATCTGGTTTCAAAGAAAAAGAATCTCATTTCAGACAAGAGTTGTAAATTGCAGGAAAAAACCCTGAATGAAAATAACAGTGAATGCCCAGTGTTGAAGACATAATAATATCTTGGCTTGGTGCCAATCAGTGATCTACTAAGGCAACACAAACACACACACACACACACACACACACACACACACACACACACACACACACACACACGACTGTGTGCAAATCAAATGTCGGTTTCCCCTCTCTCTCTCTCCCTCACACACACACTCTCTCTCTCACACACACACCCTTCCTCCATCATGAATAAACCATACTGTGTCTATGAGTCATATACCACCCCCACATCCCTCTCTAACCCACTCCCCCTATTCGCTGCTGCAAAAGTAAAAAACGCTAATTAACGTGATGGCTAGCTCCAGCTCCTGTCAGCAGCTTGTGGGGGCCTCTCAACCAGCAGCCAGGCTCTGCTGGTCTCTGGTTTTAGCTGCTCTCTCCCCAGCCACCATCTCTGGAGAACCAGGGGCCCCTCATTCATATTCAGACCCAGTCTCAGGCACCTGGAAGCTGCCAGCACCACCACCACCAGCACCGCACAACCAACCCCCATAGTGTCTATCACCAGCCCCCTCTAGCCCAGCTCCTGTCAATACTGGATCCCCCCCCCATACTGCTGTTAGAAGGCACCCACAAAATCCAGCTCCACCCTTCACAGATATATAGGCACACAATTTATTATTATTATTATTATTATTATTATTATATATATGCATTTTTTTTTTGCTTTTATATTAAAGTAAAATCAAACTGGAACAGGAGCACAAACCGACCAACTCCCATTTAGGAGAAGTGAGAGCTACAAACTCCATCTAGGAGATGACACAACCCAACTGATGGGTTGAATCACCCAACAGTGGAGAGAAAGAGAGAGAGAGAGAGAGAACAGTGGCGAACGAGCTCGGTTACCATGACAACGCAGCCGGGAGAGCAAGAAACAGGAACATACTTAATCTGTTTCTGCTGAGACTTGCACATGTGGCACAGAGCTGCCTTTCCTCTGAGAAGAAGTGAAGGGGAGGTGTGTGTGTGTGTGTGTGTGCCCTTATGAAACATGCATGCCTGCCTCTCTGCAACTAAACTCACTTTTCTGCCCTAGTCACAGAGTGAGTCACAAAATACAAGCCATTATGGCGAAACTGAAGCACACAACCCAGTGTTTAGTGGCAGGTTTTTCTTTTTTTATTTATTCCCATCTGCTGAACGGTGCGAGGAAAAAAGCTGCTAAGCAGTTAAGATACGACATAAAATATATACAGGCAAGTAAGGGCAACATTTTCCCCTCTATTTTCCCTTCCCTGTGCCTCTCCGCCGCTCCCATTCTGCCTTTCTTTTCTCTTTCCCTCTTGCTCCCTCTTTCTACAGGCTCAGTCTAACCTCCCCCTCCCCTTTCCTCAAGGGAATAAAGGTCGTAACGCAAATGATTACTCAAACCCGAGTTGCCATAGAAACGCAGTCATGTGACTGGAGCAGGCATGCATAGACCACAACAAAGAGGTGGATCAGGAACCAAGCGCTGGAAAGAGCTGGAGCTCGCCTTACTGGTGCCTCAGTGCATTTCACTCAAATTCGAACCCCTTTAAAAATAATAATTACAATAAATAAATAAATAAAAATGGGAGAAAAACGGCACTGAAAAGAGCTAAAGGCTGCAGTGAATCTGGGCTGTAACACCGCAGTGTGCCATATATCGTACCATTCACTAGAATACCAAGGGTGTGTCCTATTCATCATGTCCTTCTTGGAGGCTGAGCTCAGGCGCCAGTAGTCTGGAATTTCTGTGAAATGGCGTCAGTTGTTGTAGAAATGCAGAGGGTGGTGGACTGGAGAGCTTCTAAAATAGGAGCTGGATTGTGAGGCTGAAAAGTTGTCCGCATTATACACTTTCAGTAACGGCTCTCCCTCAAAGAGGAAAACAAGTTTTGTGTCAGTGCTGCTCTGGTTACTTGTCTGAGTTACTCTGTTTCCAAAGTCGAGGCTTTAAAAACCCTACTGGTGCACAAACAGATTTTGGAACAGTATCTATGAAAAAAAGGGGGGGTAAATGGTAAAAGCTGTAAACAGATAAAATATTTGTTCATGATGGAAGGACACAAGTCAGAGTGTGCCGCTCTAAAGCAGGAACCAGCACCTGGAGCACAATGAGGAAGGTGGCTTGCCCCAACAGGATTCAGCTGTCCTACATCCAATCAAGCCCCATTGAGATTAAGTCCCACCAGCTCGATATGAACCCCATGGCCTGCAACCATCTCTCTCTCTCTCGCTCTGACCAACCAGCAGTCCCCTCCCCTCCATAAGAGGATGTGCACATACACACGCACACAATATCCCAGCACCGAGTCAAAGCTACACGTTCAAGAGTCTTGTGTGGAGGCAACAGATAAAGTATATACAGTCTGGAATGCAGCACGATTGCAAGAAATACGTTGGTATCCAAATTCATCTTGGTGTTAGCAGCCATTAATTTCAGTGCACTTCAGCAGAGCGAGAGGAAGGGGTACATGTTTGTCTGATGAAGTCACCACATCTGTGGGTATGAGCGCTGTGTGTTTCGATGTCTACGCTCTCTTTCCCTCTCCCACACTCTTCTTCTCACCAATCAAACACACACAATATAAAGATACCTGGGCAAAAAGATAAGTGAAGCCAAAACAAAACACACAAACACACAATCTAAAGGGGTGTGACTGCACGGTGTGGAACCCCCTCCAGCTCCCAACCCCTTCACTGACTGCTGGCCATTTCCCTCCAAAGTCCACCTCAACTCCCATGAGGCTTCAGGCAGCAGCTGAGTGTTCAGTGATGTCTGCAATTATCCCGCGTCTAGACATTGTCTAGTGGAAGACAAGGAGATCCTGCACAGGCTGCTCTCCACAGAGGAAAAGGCCCCGGCTAGACCGGAACGTCTCTCAGCTGGTGAAGTAGTGGTTAATGAAAAGGTTAAGGGCAAGCTGGGAACTCAGCCAGGGAGCACAGACATGAAGGGAAATATAAAGTCATATATGTAATTTTGATCACAGTACCTTTATGTGGTTCTTGCATGCAAAAAAGTATTTGTTTGGAAAATGTGGATTTATATCAATAAAATGAATTTCTTGAAGATTTCTGATATTTCCTTTCCTGGCATCAGATATTTCAGGTATTCCTGTGTCCTTTAGTGTGTTCTGCTAAAGAGTTCAAAAGAAACTGATGGTGTCAGTGACTGTTTAAGGCTAAAAGAAATACAGAATTGCAAAAGCAATTAGCAAAAATAATTATCTTTGAATAAATATGTCAACATCCCAAGCATGAAATAAGAGATTTCATATTTTTCTTTATTTCAACATTCTATAAGTCACTTTTTTCATTTATAAAACATGCAGCTCTAATGGCACCTGCCCCTCATAAATCCATTCTGATATTGAACTCTGTAGAATTGTTTTGGAAGCTCTTGTCTCTCAGACAGAGTGGTCTGAAGTGAATAAAGGAACTACAAAACAAGCAAAAACACACAGCAGTTCGCAGCAGAGGTTGAAGGATATAATGAGCCGTGGTGAAAGAAGGCTATGAGAGAATGAGCAGGTGCGGTGGGGAAAGACCCATGGGCTTCAGGGAGAGAATAGATCAATAACTAATTTCAGTACAGAGCTTCACTCGCACCGTTTTCCAATAAATGCTGGATGGAGAATGCTGCCTTAGACCTCTCCCTCCCCGCCCCCTACTATCTCTATTCTATCACCTTCTACAAGCAAAAGGATTGGACTTTATGGAAGAAGCCTGTTCCTTTTTTTTTTTAAACTCCCCCCACCACCACTGTTGTCATTTTTGGTCGGGCGGATTACGTTCCTGCTGCCAATGTATAGTATAAATTCAGCCCAATATTACCATTTCCATGTGTCCTCCATGACGACCGCTCTCACAACCATTCCACATATGGCATCTCTGTATCTTTAATGTCTTTTTTTTCCCCCTCCACTGTTCTGCCTCCTGCATCTCCCTCCCACTCTTCCCCTCATTCGACCAGGGCCAGTGTTGAGGTTTTGTCAAGAGTGTGCAGGGAGATTCAGACAGACAGGAGAGTGAAGCGTGTGTCATGCAGGGCTGCTGCTGCTGCTGCGGCTCTTCTCCTCAGAGGCTGTGACCTAGATAACCAAGAGGAGCTGGAGCGCCTGCAAGCCTTGGAGCCACTCCAGCTTCAGCAATGTCAGGAAGGGGTTAGTTGTATAACACAATGTCCTATTTAGTTTGCTACTCACACACGCATGGATGCATACACATATGTAAGCAACGGTTCCCTGTACCATCATCGCTTGCTTCTTTACAGACTGTTTGCCTGTTACCAAAGGCATGGGTGGAAAGAATGGGTTTAGCACAAGTGCGAGAGTGTAAAGGGGGGTATACTGGGCCCTCAATTCATCAGAATTTAACCATAAGCATTAAAAAAAAAAAAAAAAAAGCCAGGTAAAACTTTCCACCTCAGCAGCCACCAAAGCTACATTATGTCACATACACATCTAGGGGCGCGCTCCTTCTGCTGTGCCTTATTTTAGCAACCACTCGAATGATGCTTGTGGTTTGAGCGCATCCATGAGGAAAACGTGTACCACCAATTGTCCTGTTATTTACCGGTACACTGTCACAGTCACATTCAGCACTGCACTGCCACTACCTGGGAAATTATAAGCACTAATGTGTAAACAAACGCAAAACAAAAACTGCTACACAAAGCAATGAGGTCACAGGTGGTGGAAGTTTTTATTAATTGTTATTATTGTTGTCATTACATCTTCATATTAAGCTTGAAGTTACACAAATTCTACAGTATATCACCGTCACGTTGAGGATCTAAAATATAGATGGACCCTACTGTGCTGGAACAACTTCAATAGGTTGCACTGTGAATAGTTAAGTCTTCCAAAGTCTGAGCTACCTTTGAAAATGCAGGAGCAACACTGCCATCTGGTGGCTTTCATATTGTGCTGCATTTTTTATTTTATTTTATTTTTTAAATAAACGTGTCCATATGTTTCACCTCTACAGCATTTCACTGTGGCAGTGACAACTCAAAGACTAATCTATATTTACAATGTTGTATTTGTAAAGTAAACATATACACAATTTTGTCTGTAAATTTGGCACAGGCAACACAGATTTGGAAATTAAACAAAGGCCTCAATGATATGTTAGACTTCGCTTCACTTATCACATCCTCAAATATTTTACACAAATTATTACAGAGTTTGTTCAGTCTTTCACTTCAGATTTTAAGCAACACAAATAGTAGTAAGCAGTTTATATCGTCAGCGCTGGCTCTGCTGGGGCTTGAAGCAGTCCCAGCCAGACTTTGGAGTGTACGTGTGCTCGGGAAGAAGAAAGTATTTGAGTCTGTCTGGTAGTGGTAAGGCTTTGACTCTGTCTTCCAGTGGCCAGGGCTTCAGGCGGTTCCTTATAAACGCCCTACAGAGGCATCGCAGAGCAGGGGGGCTTGCTTCACGCTCTGCTACGTGCTTGTGCAGGTTTAGTAGAGCCTGAGCGTACGGGTGAGACTCCTGACCAGGCATGGGGAGCTGCAGCCCGCAAGAGAGATGCAGCCTGGGGCTGTGAACCTTTACCAGGTCAAGCAACATCTCTGCCTGCTCCAAGAGCTCGGCTGCGTGAGTTTGATCAGAGCACTGCTGCAGGGCTGTTTGGAGCCTCTGGAAGAGAAGGCTATAACCTGACCAACAGGAGTCACTGTGATTGGAGCAAACCAAAGACGCGCCGCTCTGAATTAAGAGCACAGCCAAGGGGAAGAGCAGGTCAAAGTACTCCAGGCTCGTCTGCGTCAGGGAAGGCTCGCCATCCTCATTCAGACAGCAGCTGGGGTCCACGCCGTGAGCCAGCAGTAGCTGTGTGGTTTTCAGGCAGAAGTTACCAATCTGAGCAGCATCCTCCACCGAAGCCCCCAGCGCCTCCTTCACCAGAAACACCAACGACGACTCGACTGTTTCACCGTCTACAGTCGCAGCATGAACGTCAGCACCTTTGGAAAAGGAAGCATCTCTCAGCACTTATCCAGATTACAACACAGGCTTAAATTTGTAACACTTTTGAAACTGAGACAACTCAGTATTTACTGGTTAATTTAGGGGTTATTTGAACAGTCTTAGTAGAGTACGTCCTGTTATATCTATTTGCGTGTTTAAAAAAAAAACAACCTATTCTCATTTTTAGGCTTAGGCTCCAAAAACTAATCCCACATCTATTATCATGCAAATTGCTAGCATCAGATACAGGCCCTCCCTGGTGTTCAGAACGGTTTCAGATAACTTGAGAGTCAAACTAAAAACATGAGCTGGCCTCTTTTGCTGTGTGTATTTGCACAGTTTCTCTTGCTGTGCAAATACCGTTTGGCTTTTGATCTTTATCCCTCCATTATTTCCAAATACACTTTGCTCTTCCAGTGTTTAATAAGTGACAGCAGGGCTTATGTTAACCTTGTGCAGCCAAAAAACTGACATCCTAATTTAGATCTTTTTCATGTGACTCTTCCAAAGTAACGGTTGATCTTTTAAATTAGCTGTGGTTAGATAAAAGATGAACAATGACTGCAGGGCTGAACAGGCCAGGGTGGGATACTGAGATGTGGAGCAGCAGAGAATGGTAGCTGAGTGAACAGAGTCCAGAGTGTGGAGAACTAATCAAATAAAAAGTGAAATCTGGAGCAGAGCAGCTGAAACGTGTGGGTATCATGGCCCGGAGAGCAGAGCTGATGAGGTGAAAGGCTGCAGAGTTGAGACGGAGCAGTGTGGACGATGGATGAGAGAGAGACCGCAGGACGGATGCAAGAGGAGGCTGAGGTGGACGGTGTGATAAACTTTGTACTACTTTTACAATTATTAAAATAAAAATGACTCTTATTTTGTTCTGGACAACTGTATGGTTAATTTGAAAATGTAGGC
Source organism: Aulonocara stuartgranti (assembly GCF_965226115.1). Lineage (NCBI taxonomy): Eukaryota > Metazoa > Chordata > Actinopteri > Cichliformes > Cichlidae > Aulonocara > Aulonocara stuartgranti. The sequence continues at coordinate 27,303,638 of NC_138948.1, forward strand.
AATCCATTTCACAGTGAGCGGTCTGTCTTTTATACCTTCTTTATTTTAAGCATATAATACTAATACAGCCCATATGGAAAAGTTGGTATCTGTCTTGTGTGGAACTTGTATGAAAAGCATACAAGAGTGAAAACAGATATAAGATCCCTTGAAAAATTATATAAATGAAACTTGTATGTTTTGGATATTTACTAAAACTATATATGAAAGTGGCCACTTTCATGAGTAAATCATATAAGCCTTATATGATTCACTATATGAAGTAGGCCACATCTTATGCAAGTCTTTTATAAGTTTTTTTCTATTTCTTTTTCCATATGAGAGTATTTGAAATTAATTTTTAACTTTTCCATATCGTTTAACCCTGCGACAGAATGGAGTCCTGCCCACGGATCTGCCCCTTTCCCCTATAACAGCTGCGATTTAAACACACCGCAACTCTGAATTGGACAAGTGGAAGAAAACGGACGGATGCTTGGATAATGTTCTTCTTCTATAGTCAATTATTTAGATGTCATAGGTATTGTCGTATTGTTGTATCCTTTGTTTACTACATTATATGTATTTTATCCTTACAATCTTTCGAAGAGCTAATAAACGTAATCTTAAATAAATTTGTGAAATGTTATAATTAGAAAAATTAGATGGAAAATAACAATTTCAACTTTTCAAGAAATTACCACTTTTCCAATACTGATATTATTGCATAACAAAGAGACATAAAAAGCACAGGCAGAGGCTAAACACTCTGTTTCACGTGCAACACTTTGTATGTTAGAACTTCGCTCTTCTCTGCAGCTGACTGATGGACCAGTAACATCACCAGCAAGAGTGGCTCACTGCAGGCAGATGGACCGTGTCTGGACTGGAGCGGACAGACAATTAGCTACCCCTGCTGGACCATAAAAAAAATCTTTAGTGTTGATGTTGATGACTACGCATCCTGTAATGCTGGAAATCCCCATTTGTCTTTGAGAAGTAGAAAACTAAAATACACTCTGGAATTACACTTAAAGGAAAAAAAACGCTAAACCAGAATTGGCCACAGTGAAAATGTCAGTAACAGCTGGGGGCCACTTTTGAGCACAAATAAAAAATACAAAACATTGTCATGTGCAGGGTTTTTTATGCAATGTAAAATTCATTGGTTTACACAAAAATGTCCAAGCCTTGTTTGGCCTTTTGAAGGACAAACTTAAGTGTTTATTACACTTGTTTAAAAAAAAAAAAAAAAACCTGAACCAGACGAGATCAAAAAAGAAAAAAGTCCCAACCCTATAGTCACCCTCTGCACATGAAAATACTTGTAAGTGTGAGAAGTTTAATGATAAATTTAAGCTTCTGCCTACAGAAGATGAAACCTTTTATGGTTAAAAAAAAAAGTCACTAGTGAGTCGCTTCATGCTGGGATCTCAGCACTAGCTCTGCTCCACTTTCAATTTTCTGTTAAGAATCAGATCCATGGTTTATTCCAGGTTCAAAATGAGCACAGGTGGCAAAAAGCCTGTGTGCAGCATTTTAGCTGTGATGCCGCTTGAGGAAGAATTTGAATGACCAAAAGCAGATGAGAAGGAAAAGTGCCTGGAGTGCCGTTTTAGAGTCAGTACCTCTCTCAAGTAGCAGCTGGATGTTCTCCGTGTTGTGCACGGTGATTCCATCGCTGCTCGCCAAGGCATGGAGCAAAGGTGTTTTTCCTTTGAAGACAACATCAAAGCAATCGCCTTTCAGAATGACTGAATAAGGGTATGAATGGAAATTTTACAATTAAGCTTGGCCATCGTAAACTCACCGTGTTTATCCCTTGCATTCACATCAGCACCCAGGTCCAGCAAGGCGATCAGGCAGGGCAGTCTCTCTGACTCCTCACTGGCAAGGTCCAAGGGACTGCTCTCATGAATCTACAGAAATAACAGATTTACATAGAATCCCTCTACTGATTAAAAAAAAAAAAAAAAAAAAGACAGAATCAATCAAAAGAGAAGTCATGGATTCCTCTTTACTCACTCTGTCCCTCTTTTCAATGTCTGCTCCGTGCCCGGCCAGCAGCTTCACCATGTTTGGCCTGTTCCTCAAAACTGCTATGTGTAGTGGGTTGTAGTATGAAACTGGGTCTTGAGAAATGAAAACAAATATTTTGTGTATAAAACAAAGTCTTCATTAAAGAGATGAAAAGCAACAGACAGGCGAGGATTTGACAATATAGCATTGTTCCTAAATGAGTGTGGGCAAAGCTATAAAAGTTACTGTACACTTACATGCAGAGTATAAAACCAAACAGAGAACATGAGCAATAAAAGAAAAACTGTAAAAGACAAGCAAAAGGAGAGATCATGAAAAGACATGAAGACACAGGAAGTAAACACGTACTGCATGGTATGTGGGGAGCATTTGTTTCTCGCCAGAGGACTTTATGAAATGTGAGAGGTGAATGAAGCAGCCTCTGCAAGAAATCCCTAATCATACCCTTGGGAAAAACACATGCCTGAAACCAGCAGAGGTCACCACAGCATAGTTAGGCTTAGTCTGGAAGGTTTAATCACAGTAGAAAAACATGCTGCACTTCCCACTAGTATATACAGACGATAACTGGCTCGTTATGCATGTGCAACTACTTGTTACATGTAGAAAAATGGCAGTGGTCTCCTGTTTGTATCAGTCATTAAAAACAATCTGTGTATTAAGAGAAAATGGACTATTGCAGGAGGGAATGAGGTGAATGCTAGAAAGCCAAAAACACTCTTCAGCACTTTGAAGATCATTTGCAACAGCTTGCAAAATTTCAGTTACAAGAAACAAATGTGCTATTGGGCCAGGGGGGCACTGGCCACCCCCCAAAATTTGCTTATTTGGTTTTCACATGCACCCATTTTCAGTGATATCAACTTTAATAGCATGAAATTAACTAGGCATATAATTCTTTTCTTTATCTATTTTTTGCCATATTTTTCAAGTATCCAATATTTAACAACAGCATAATAAAAACTAGAAATTCTGTGTTTAGTGTGCCACCAATATGGCCACTCCTGTGAAAGAATTCTTAAAGCAGCCCTGTCATTAATAACGTGATGCAAATATGTTTGAAGGCAAATAACTGGCTATAGTTCATTGCCTAACCAACATTTCTGTTGCTTACCGGCATACTGGGAGTGTTGGATTTGGTTTTGTGTCAGCAACCAAATCAGTAGCACAGAAATGACACACACACATTGTTTTTTCAGCTTTTGAAAACAGAAGGTAAACTATCCAGAGCAGTGGAGACTCCTGTAAAAATGTGGTGCTGCCAGCATCGTGACCTGGAGCTTGAACCACAGAAGCTGCTGCTAATGACATCTGCCATCTCCTAGTGATGTCCCTTCCTGCAGTCTGGGCCTACATCAGTTCACTTATGATGCTTGAACACACATTTTAGGCTACGTCCACACTGAAGGTCTTAATGCTCAATTAAGATTTTTTGATCAAATCCGATTTTTTTGCCTGCTTGTTCACACTACAAATAAAACGTGACAGCAAACGCGCTCTAGTGTGAACCCTCAAAGCGGCCCGCATGCGCAAAAGAAGACGTCACACACAACGCGCTCTGTTTAGATCCAGACCAAACAGTATTGTTTGACTGATGGCTCTTAATATAAAGACTTGTTTTGGACTTTACGTTTCCCAATTTTGCTTTAAGTTATAAAGTTATTTTGTTATTTACATATGGCCTAATAAATATCCTTATTGCTGTTTTAGAGAGGAGCGGTGCTTCAAAGGATAGTTGGAAATGTCTGTCAGAATCTGCAGATTATACAGTACAAAGAAAATGTTCATGTTTCTCCAACACTGTCTTCCCAACAGTTTCACTGACATCTACATGGGATGGCCAGGAAGCTTTCATGATGTCTTATCGGGCGCTTCTCCGGCACGGATAATTGGCGTCTGTCTTATGTCAGTTACGTAAAAGATGGATTTAATGCGACATGACCATTCAAACAGCAGTTGCTTTCTAAAACATCAGATATGTATCGGATTCAGTACCACTTACGAAAGTGACCCAGATCGGATTGGAAAATATCGGATTTGTGCCGTTCACACTGTCATACCATGATCGGATATGGGTCGCATAGGGTCAAAAAAGTCGGATTTGATACGCTTTCGCCTGCAATGTGAACGTAGCCTAAGTAATACGCTCACTGACAAAAGACTGAGTGGACCTGAATCTGATGTTCTGAAGTACACGTATCATGATATGACATATCGTGATCACTGAATGACACAGGAAATCAATCCTGCCCTCGGCCATCTCCCTGTACAACTCTTCCATCTAATACACTGTAAACACTGCAATAGTTGCATCCTTTTTGCACACGCTCTTTCTACTCTGTAACATTCCTGTCAGCACTGGTGATATTTATTTATAATCACCTCTGTCAATCCTTGATTTGTATTATTTAGTGATTTGTATATATTGTGCTATTTCTTAAATCTGTAACATACTGTATTGTTAAATAGTCTAGTCCGTTTCTGTTATTTATACTAGAGCAACTGTAACCCACATAATTTCCTTAGGGATTAATAAAGTATGCTGATTGTGATTCTGATATTGGAACTGCTGCTGAAAATTTTGCTAGTATGGCAAGACACTGAATGAACTCCAAACTGCCAGGAAAACTATTCTAATTTGTTTTCTCATCCTACAGATTTTGTATTGTAGCAGCTTGCTTGCGCTTGTTGGTACATACGCTTGATTTGAATCGGACCAACATAGGATTTTTAAGACCGATATTGATATATGATGATTTAAAAATCAGATATACCTTCTACGTCCTTTTTAAGATAAGACAATGCACTCATTGTTGTGTCTGTAGTGCTCTAAACATGAAGTTGCAGAGTGCCCTCTGGTGGACAAATGATTCAAAATCAACAATCACACCTTAGCTGAAGAGTGTTTCTTTCTTCTCTGCTTTTTTAAATTTCAAAAATGACATTAAGCACAGTCACAAAATGATCTCTCTCTCTCTCTTTAGCAAGGTTTCATAAACAAATGTGTATACAGTGTCAAGTTAAAAACATTCACATCATCTAAAACACACTCCAAACTGTTATTAACCTTCAAAGTTGAGATCTGCTCCGTAGCGTAGGAGGATTTTTGCTGGCTGCACCAGACCTCGCTCTGCCATTTTGAACAGGGCATAGCTGATCCCCTCCACAAACACCTCTGACTGGGATTCTTGCTCCAGGAGCTCCACCAGAGACCTAGAAATTGCGGATTCTTCCTCAGAACTCCTGACAGGAGAAGAAAGAAGCACCTTGTATGTAATGTTTGTCTGTTATCTGATACATGTTCAATTAATTACGGCAGTGTAGCACTGCCAAAAGAGGACTGTAACTGAATAGCCAGCTTTACCTTTCCTCGCCAATGTCATGTCGTTCTTCCAGTCCAATAACACACATGACAGCATCTACCAGCGGCTGATACTCATAAATTATCCTGCGAAATCCATGGAGGAAAGGCATGGCTCTGCCTCGGCGATCCTAGGTTAGCTCCTAAAAAGCATAAAAGAAATGCTGTGTGCTGAGGGTGTGTCAGTCTAACAGAGAACGCAACGCAGACATCAAAGCTTATCCCTTGAGTACAGCTGACAAAAGTATTCATATCGTAGGTGACACGTCACAGTAACAGGCTAACGCAGTGGTTTTAAAATCCTTCATACAAAATAATATGTACTCCTAATACTGATTAGTTAGCTGGACCCATTCAGCTGACCGTTTGTCTAACTTACGCTAACCGCAACGATATTTATGTTATAAAAATGGCGACAAGTGTCGCAATCAATGGCAGCATGACTTACCAAATGTATCACTTCTTGACCTGCTAAATTATAAATAAATGTCTTAGCGAAATTACTTTTAAAAGAGAGGAAAGTCACTCAGAGCAGACTCCCTTTAAAACAGGAAGCTTTCCTCACGCCCGCATCGGTCCGACGCTGTTTTCATTCCCATTTAAAATACAAGCCTAAACAAGGTTCCTCTTTCGAGTCCGTGTCCTTCAATCAAAAATGAGTAAGTAAGCAAACACACTGCACCACTTCAGTTGTTGAAACATAGACATTTACTGAAAATTTAAATGCCAAATAGTGATTTCGGGTATTTAAAGGATATAAATTAAAGGATAATAGAATAAATATAAATACTGCATTAATTAGCGTATAATCAGGCCTTCCAGCAATCTGAGGCGTTTTCATTATAGTCCATTATAACTACATAGGAGCAGGGGCTGGTTTCTGGAAACCATCCATCTTTAATACAGCTGCAGAGACGGACATGGCTTTTTCACCTAATAGCTTTTTATGTAAGTGGATAAAGATCAACCACATACATAGTACGTCTTATAAGTCAGCTCTTTCCAACTGTGTATGATCATTCAACATTTGTGCATATTTTCCTCACCTCCTTGTTATTGTCATTGTTTCTTCGACCATGCACCCTAATTTTTAATTCATACGTTTCCTCCTCACCTCAAGCCTCATCTCCTGATATGGTTGCAATTATGTATTGTCAGCAGACAATACATAATTGTATGCCCTGTCTCAGGACAAGCTGACTAAACAGTAAGAACAGCTGGTTAGCATTGTTCGAGCTATGGTTAGGCTTGAGTGTACTAAAAATCACAACTTTCCCTCTGATTAACAGCTTGATTAAATACTGACAGTATATACTCACTATAGATGTAACTGTAGCAAGTATTAAGCACTTGAACTTGGAGGGGTAAGAAAACATAATTCAGTTGACTGCAGTCTCCAACATACTGACATCTATTGGTGATAATTTACACACTGTAGCTTTAAGTAAAATGCTTTTGTAGTTGACTTATGATCTGTCAAATATATTTTTCAAGAATGATATTTAGTTATTTTGTGGTAGAAATTACATTCCTGTCACAAGGTAGAAACTGTAGACTTTTTTATGCTAATTTATCTGTTGATATTAAAAATATCCTTTTTAAAAGATATCTCATAAAGAGTGTAACAAAATTGCAACAAATACAACCAGTTACCACCAGTGGTATAAAACAATCAGCAAGTGCTGGCTTGTTTAGTGCAAAAAATAAAAACATACAAGTATGACTGTAAGGAAGTCTGCTGGAAAACTAACAGAGATATTGGAAGGGAAAGACATGCCGCTCAGTCCTAAAGAGAAAACTCTTGCAACAACAGCCATTGTGACTGAAGCAGAACTTCCAAGGGGGACCTTCTTACTCTGGGTCAATATTAGCAACATTTTTTAATTAACTGTAACGGATCCAAAAATGTTTTTGTATCCCAGTGACTATTGTAATTATTTTGAATAAGTCTTCAAAACTTTAGGGTCACTGCCAAGTAATGAGACTTTAAAACTACCTCATCTATGAGCTCTGATAAGCCACAGGCTCAGTTTCTGATTGTAGATTTAATTGATTGCAGCATGATGTTGATTTCTATTGTTATTATTATTACTGTTATTTTCAATTATGGCTCCAAGTAGAATCAAAATGAGGATAAAGCATGCTGTGTTTTGGTGCAGACCTACCTTGTGATTGACAAGCCTGTATCATACGGACATGCACTTTTCCTGCAATTTCTCAGTCAGTTAAAACCCTGCTTTTTAAAACACAACACTGGCAGTGCCCAAAATGCTCAGTTCATTAATTAATGAGTGATGGTGCATGGTGACTGTGTACATTTTTTTTATACACACCCTTAAGAGTCTGATAATAAACTTTAACTTTAACAAAGGTTTACTTAGAAAGCTGCACAATTTCCTTTTTTAAACTCCTTTCCAAACAGACAATACTATCAGGAAAGATTCCAGGATTTTCCTCAAACATGTGTGTCCAGTTCAGTCTATTTGTTTATTATTTTATGTCACAAATCAATCTTTGTTTCTGATGGTAACTGTCATGTATTTATCAAACCATGCCAACTTCCATGCAACGATCAAGTGCCTGATTAGCATTTGGCATGTTTCCTTTGATATTCTTACTGACCAACAAAATATTTCTCCCACCAACACGAGCAGTTCTAAAACACTTTCTTTTGTCCATATGGCACATTATTCTGGGACGGCAGCTTTCGCATTTGTGACAATTTCTCCATTATGCCGACAGCATCTGGTTGTTAACAGTTGCTTTTGTCCTGTTTAGCAAACAACCCCCTGCTGAGTCGGAGTTTGTTGACAGATGGCTCACTTTGAGAACCACAGAGGAAGGCCTTCTCTCTCACAGGATGTCATCTTTAGCGCATGTGTTTGTGTGACTGACTTTAAACATCACCCGTCCCAACGACTGCACGCATGTTAATCCAGTTTTTGTTGCTGACACACTGTCTCAAATTAAAAAATGAGCGAAATCATCACAGGAAGACAAATTAGCTAGACAAGCATATTCTTTTTTTAGTTTTAAATTTAAAAAAGCAAACAAAAAAAACGGAGTAAAATTTTTTTATTAATATGTTAAAATTAGTGAACAAATACACAGCTAAAAAAAATTAAATGACCAGTTTGAAATCACATTAGATCTCAGTGGGAAACAAATCATGCTGGATAGCTATACTGACATTGACTGGGTAATCTGTTAGGAACGAAAGGGTTCTGCATCGTTTGATGGAAATGAAAATGTTCAACTTACAGAGGGCTGAACTCAAACACAACCCAAAAGCCCAAGTAAAAATTTTAATTTTACTGAATTTCATTGCAGCAACTCAAAATGGTACTAAGTAGTTTTTATGGCCCTCACATGCTTGCATGCTTGGCAACATCTGAGCATGCTCCTAATGAGATGGTTAATTGTGTCCTGGGGGATCTCCTCCCAGATCTGAACCAGATCATCACTGAGCTCCTGAACAGTCTGAGGTTCAACTTGGCAGTGTCAGATGGATGAGAGTACGAGAAGTGTTGTATGAGAGATGTTAGGGCCAGTCAGTGGTATCAGTTCCTTCATCCTCCAGAAAATGCCTGCATACTCTTGTCACATGAGTCTGGGCATTGTCATGCACCAGGAGGAACCCAAGGCGCACTGCACCAATGCAGGGTCTGACAATGAGCCCAGTCATGCTGAACAATGTCACAGGCAGCATAATGTTTTCCACAGCTTTTCCAGACCCTTACACATCTGTCACATGTGCTTAGGATGACACCGGTGGACCTGCCAGTTGGGCTCCAGAGTTCCAGAAAGTGAGCACAGGGCCCACCAGAGGATGTCGAGATCTCAGGCCAACCTACATAAAATCTGTTTTTGATTGTCTGGTAAGAGACATTCATAACACTGGACTTTTGGAGGTCATTTTGTAGCTCTGGCAGTGCTCTTCCTGCTCCTCCCTGCACAAAGAAGCACATACCGCTCCCGCTGATGGGTTAAGGACCTTCTATGACCCTGTCCCGCGCTCCCAGAGTAATAGCCTGTCTCCTGGAATGTTCACCACGCTCTCAATACTGTGCTGGGAGACACAGCAAACATTCTGGCAGTGGCATGAATTGATGTGCCACCCTGGATGAGTTGGACCTCTGTAGGGTCCAGGTATCGTCTTGTGTTATCAATAGTGACACTGATCCTCACCAAATGAAAAATTAGTGAAAAAACAGGCAGAAAAGATGAGAAGAGAAAAATTGTCCCTAACATCATCAGTAAAACTACTAATTTTTGGGGGGATGGTTCATTGTTGTCCCTCTAGTGCACCTGGTATTAATTTCATTAACACTAAAACGGCTGAAACTAATTAACAACCCCTCTGCTACTCAACTGTCCAGATCAACATCCCAGCAGTTTAACTGACTTGATGCTTTACTCTGATTAAAAAGCGTTCCTTTCATTTTTTGAGCATGATTGCTGTCTAAATAACCTTTGATACAAATTCTGCCTTTAGGTGGCAGTAGAGCAGCATCGGCACACAAACTACATCCTAGACCTGTTACTATACATCACACCCATGAGTGAATGGTTTTAAATGTGCATGAACGCAAACACAACCTATCATGTAGATGTGGACTTGAGCGGAATCTCAAACAAGCATCACAGGGAGACTCTCTCTGGCATCCCGCGGGCTTGTCCTCTGGAGCGGAAACAGGATGCAATAGTTTAATCAAAGTTTGATTAATTCTAATTTTGTCACTTTCAAGACAATTACTGTTTTCACATCCAAGTAACCCGATCAATAAGGCGTTGTTCCCTGAACGGATGGCAGCCTGTTCATAATCTCTCTAATGAGGGTGAAGTCTCTTTTGCTGTTTTCCAGCCACACTTAATTTACTCTGGATTTTCAAGGCGTGTGCTCATGAATAAACTTCCTTACCTTTCCTTTCACAAAACTGCCGCTGACAAGTTCTTAAGTCTTTGTGCGCACACCTGTCAGAGCCCCCCGGTGAAGTAGACAAGCTATTTTTCCAACTCTCACCATGTGGTCACGGGAGCATACTGCTGCTTGTTAGACGACAGTAGAGGCAGGTGGCACAACGCACATCACGCATTAGACCGTGAAAAAAAAGTGTTTTTCAAACGCAGGACCCCCCTCCCAGGTATCAGGCTCAGCATTAATGGATGTTCTTGAGGAAGTTTACAAACCTCACTACGGCATCACCAATGTCACTGTTGTTCTCAAAGCACGGCGTGTCAGGTCCCCGCGGGTATCAACGCATGACACTTGAAATAGCTTTAGGAGAACAGCTCTAAGCCACTTTCACAAGAACGCCGTAGGAGAAAAAATGAATTTGCAAAACACTCATTCACAGTGATACAGTCATTTAAGCGCCCACGGTCCCGTGTGTGATGAAACGCCTCGGTGGGATTCCAGGTACTGAAGAGTAATGGTCGTAGTTAAGAGCAAAGCTTTGTCAAAAATATCATCCTTTGTGCTGTTTGTCCTTTTCTTGACGTCTAATTTTGAGCTGGATTGGAGGGCGTGAGGCAAACCGGGAGGAAGAAAAGAGGGGAGATAACTGCAGTTCCATTCCTATACGAGTAAATTGGCTCTATATTAAATTTTGGCCTCATCTATCAAAACAAAGAACGGTATCGAAATTACTTTGTTGGCCACAAATCGTTGGCAGCAGATTGAGCCTCTCTTGAAACAAGGCCATCATTTATCTGGTTCACATTTCCTCTTGAGGTGAAAGGAAGCGGGACACAATAAGACTTTTATTTGTTCCCCGGGTGATAGATGTGACCCCCCTTGAACCCGTGATTACGAGATTACCGAGAGTAGAATAAGAATCTATTAAACATTTAGACCTGTTGGTTCCCTTTTAGGTACACTCTCTTTTCATCAAATAGTGCTGTCAGGGGAGCTGTAGGCAGGGGAGTCTCCCAACACGGAGGAGATTTACACAGCTACAGCATTCTGGGCTACACCAGGCATTGTAATTTTTCCCCAGAGGGTGATACATAAAGGAAAAGTTAATTAGCATGGATGCAAAGTACTTTTAAGATGTAATAAAACCGAGCGCGCACAGAATTCCTCCAGAAAAAGTTGCACGCTCTGAGTTGAAAGGTGAGAGAATACCAGAGGTGAAGGTGACGATGAAGGCAGTGAAATGATAATAGAGTGGCAAAGCATTGTGGGTTTGGTTCCCTCAGTGCTACCGTGAGAGCTGGAATTATCAGACCAGCAGGTCTGGGCCTAATATCCTTTTGTGCTGGCAGCGTATTGCTGAGTGAAGATTGTGGGTGGAAATAATCAGCCCTTTTAAAGGTCAGAGGAAGTTAAGCGCACCCAAAGTAGACCATGACACATTCTGGCTGATAAGAAATGACTGTGTGTTAAGAAGAATGAGAAGAGTTCACCTTGTCTCATTTATGCTATCGTGATTGCTCAGCTGTCAGTCAAATATAATGGCACATTTGCAGCTAACCCAACAGCAACAATAGGAACTGCTTAGCTCGGGCCAATGTACTTTGAAGCAAACAGTGTAATTCACTGAGGTATTAACGATGGTGGTCACTACAGTTCAAAAGAACTGTAACTTTTGTCTTTTAGGTGTTACAGCATGACATTTAAAAACTTCAAAGCTGGTGGCGATAACGGCAACACTTCATTTAAAGGTACAGTGTGTAAAATATCACCACTAGATGTCACTAAATTGGAACTTGCAGTCAGATGAATTCTGTATTCTTACCCAGATTCAATTTAATTCAATTTAGTGTAATTTTTATAGCACCAAATCGCAACGGCAGCCTTTACTGTAAAGTAAAGGCCTTGCAATAATACAGAGAAAACCCCAATAATCAAATGCCTCCCTATCAGCGAACACTTGGCACTTGAAAAAGTCCTTTTAACAGGATGAAACCACCAGCAGAACTAGGCTCACTGAGGGGTTGGCCATCTGTTGTGACCTGTTGGAGGTGAGGGGAGGAAGACAGGACAAAAGATGCTGTGGAGCAGAGCCAGACATTAAAAACAAGAAAATATTAAATACAGACTCGTATATAAATGCATAGTGAGTGACAAAAGTAAGTGAAGAAGAAACACTCAGTGCATCACTGGAAGACCCCAGCAGCCTAGACCTGCAGCAGAAAAACTCAAGGGACGATTCAGGGACACCTGATCCAGCCAGACTATAAGCTTTATCAAAAAGGAAAATTTCAAGCCTAATCTTAAAAGTAGAGAGGGTGTCTGCCTCCCAGATCCAAACAGGAAGCTGGTTCCACAGAGTATTTAGTTTTAAATACTCTACAAACCAAAGGTAAGCCAGCGGTCTGAGAGTGATGTGCTCAGTCTGGGTGACATGCTACTATGAGTTCTTTAAGATAAGACTGAGCGTGGTTTTTCAAGACCTTATATCTGAGGAGAAAGATTTTAAATTCGATTCTGGGTTTAACAGTGAGACAGTGAAGAATGCCAAAATGGGGGAAATATGATCTCTCTTTCTAGTTCCTGTCAGTACTCTCACTGCAGCATTTTAGATTGAATGAAGGCTTTTTGGGGAGCTTTTAGGACAACCCGATAATAATGAATTACAAAATTCAAGTGCATAATCCTTCCTACGGTGGCTGCTGTAGGACAAACAACTCATTCATCTGTAGTGAGTGTATGCTCTCAGAATGTAATCAAACTGTTTATTGGAAGGAAAGTGTGATTTTTAGGACACTTGAGCCTAATATTAGCTGGCACAGTGTTAGCTTATAACCAGCTGTTGTTGTTTAGCTGGCTCATTGTCAGCTGCAGAGACGGGAGGGTTGGATGTCTAATTTTCTGACAGTTGCAACAGTATCAGATATAAATACACATGTTTATGCAAGTTTTCATGTGTTAAGGTCTTGACTTCAGTTCAGGAGGAAGAGGATAAGGTGGAAATGAGGAAGCAGTCATGGAGAAGGAGAATGACAATAAGAAAGAAATGCTGAAAAACACAGAAATGTCAGATATTCACATATTGTTTGAAAGAGCTAATTGTGATTATTAAATTAAAAGTTACTTATAAGGCATAGTACATATGCTGCTGGTTTCTTGGCAATTAGGAAGAAACGCAATTAGGTGGAATGACGATGCTCATTTTGGCTGCTGTATTCAAAATAACGGGAAACATGGCAGCTTGCACAAACCTGCTCCTATGCATTTGTAAAGGATAAACCCAGCACACTGAACTCCTATATGATGACTTGGTAGGACAGAGCATAGCCTGTTTTCCTGTTTTGTTGTGTTTTTTTAATACCAATTGGCCTTTACAAAAAGAATACTGCGTTATATTAAATAAAACTTTAAACTAATGATTGAGACAGTAAAGTGCTTGGATAACTATTTACTGAGGCTTTAAATGAAGTGAGAGGTTAGACAGACTTCTGTTCAGTCTCTGGAATATATATATATTAAAATTATTCTGTGAATTCAAGGTTTTCAATGGAAAAAAACCCCAAAATGAGATGCACAGAGCCAAAACAGTAAAGTTCTGGCCCCCCAAATCAAATCATGCATTCATAGAAATAATTAAAATAAATGCTGTGACATTTTTGACAGCCGGTCACCCAGACTTAAACTACTTTCCAGGAACCAGTGTGGCACATAACCCCTGTAGTTTTTTAGTTTTTACACGTTCAACATTCAACATTAGTCAGCGAGCTTTGAAGCTAATTGCAGGTAGATTTCTGAAGACACGACCATGCTTGCTGTATATCCATTTTTTTCCCATTCTTTGCAATCAGCAAGCCGGTAGAGCATGCACATATGAGAGTGGGATCAATAATGCTTCATTAGAAAGCAAATATGTCTATTGCCTAAGAGTACAAGTGTAAAACTACTATAAAAAAAATGAATATAGGAAGCATAAGGTTTTGTCTTCTTTGTTCTATTTCCAGTTACTGAATTCTTGATTTGTGTTATTGTGAGGCACAAACATTGCTTTCAGGAGAGTTTAGGCAGCAAATAAAGGACAAATGAGGCTAGTGACCTGTTCAGGACTGAAGGTCACTCTTTGGGCATCAGTCTTGAAAACAGAGTGACAGCCCCAGAGAGGCTGATAAGTAAATACAGTTTTAATGGTCTCTGAATGGCTGGTGGTAATCTGTGCAGGCCACGAGTGGGCAAGGCACAGAGGGTGACGGGGCATTCTGCAGCAGTTATTATAAATGCTATCATAGATCAGATAGGCCAGAGAATGAGAATGAAAGGTGGTGATGAATTTGGGCCTTCTGTCGACCAAATGACTAGAGGACAAGCTGCTGAGGCAGGTTAAGGTCATGAATGAAGGATACCACCCAAAAAGAAGACACAACGGACAATTCATTATGGATAATGCAGAGGACAGAATAGTCCATATCTCAGGGGACCGGCTGCAGGTCGCAGGGTGACAATGTCAAAAAAAGAAAAGAAGAAAAGGATACAGTCTGCTTCAACTTCTCTGTTTGGTACAGTCTGGAAAAGTTTTAAGCACTGAAAGCAAAATGAGTCTACTATAATTAGTTTTATGTGTCAATTAAGTTAAAAAGAAGTGCTGCGGATAGAAAAAAACTGAAGGCAACCATTTGCCTTTAAAGCAGTTCTAGGTAAAGGTTTATGGTACTTGGCAGGAAGGTTTTTCTGCAGTTCTTCTGTGGATTTTGAGCTGTTTAATTTGCTTCTTTTTTTGGGTGATTCCAGACTGACTTCATGACGTCATGGAGGTCATGCAATCTGTAATAGGCTTTTCCTTCTGCTTCTTGGCTCACAACGATGATTGTTTATGAATCTGGTGGTATTTTTGGGCCGTCATGCTGCAGAATGAATCTTATAGTGAGACTTGAATTGTATTGCGTGATGGATTAGAATATAAAATGTTTGCACAGTGCTGTATATTATATAGCCGCAAGTATTTTTCCCCTTCTTCTTGGCAGAAAAGCCGTGCCATTACAGGAAACAAAACTGCTTAACATTCCAAAGTCAAATGCGTTGACAGGTAACTGAAAGTGGAAATATAGTTTGTTGTATCTAAACGTGTCTGGCATTTCAGTCTTGGGTCTATTTCCAAGTTATGAAAGCTTACAGATCTTTTTCAAGACATCAAAGGGTTGAGACCTTTTTGCAGACATCAAAGTCTTAAGACCTGTCCTCAGAGAGGTCTAAACGGCACATCTGTCAAGACAAAATCGCTCGTATTTTTCCCTCTTAGACATCTCTTTAAACAATGCCTGCAATAGCGCTGCCTCTTTTGAAAACTCCGGTTTTCCAAATCAAATGTGCCTTATCGACCTTTGGAAAGAGATGGATAGTATGTGAGCTTTCACAGCAGTCAATGTTTTGGTCATTTTAGCTCAGGAAATGGACTTACCATGTGCAGAACCGACAGGGGCTCTGCTTATTTAATGACTTGCACAGCTATATACGATGTAACCGAAGCCACTCGGGGTCTGTCTGGTGCACCCTGTGATTTCCAGCCGTCGAACAGACCTCAGTATATCGTGGTCTTCAAGGGATTTAAGTGAGTGTCAGGTCCTAGAAGGGGGTTACTTTTGGACAGCTACCAGCATTTGTGTGAGTGCTTTTCCAGCCCACCATTACAGCTACAGCTAGGGAAGTGACTGTTCTACATCAACACTTTTGTTCCCTGTACCTCTAATGCTTTTTGCAGCTGTACCAGAGTGAATTTTTTTCCAGCATCAAATTGCACGCATTAAGAAGGAAGTAAAGTCTCAGTTCCATAAGCAAAAATGGAATTTGAAGTGAACCAGAACGGGCGACTTAACACAAAAGCTTTAACAATGATTTAGTGCTGAAAGATGTTTCAAACTCTCTGGTACCTGCACAGAACACTCACAGCACCAAACCAGAATAACCAGGACTACAATAGCTATATGCTGTGTGTGAATGAAAGTATTGTAGTTTTCTTTGAGAATGATTTCTTGTGCATTTAGACCTTGCACTGTAGACCTCAACTTAGTAGTTAACCTGAAATAAGTGGAGCTGAGATACAATGTCATAAACTTTAAAATAAACTGCACCCGAGTAATGTTAGAGTTGACTGAATAATAAGTGTTGCTTCTCTTTGTTTCTTAAAAAAATGCCACAACTACACTTTTCCCACACTCAAAATGAAAATCAGTGATATAGGTATTACTTTACAGCGATCACAGCACTTACAGGCAGGGACAGTGATGAAACGCATCTTGTGGAAACGAATGACTGCACTGTTGGTGAGTCATCTCATACATCTCTATTTAGTCTTCATGGATTTTTCTTTATCTTTCCTTCACAACACCGTCTAATCTGCTTAGAGAGGGAGGGGAAAAAACTGCTGTGGGGTTCATGGTTTAATCAATTACCAGATTACAGTAATAATCCATATTTTAGTTCATTTTCTGGGTTGCAATTATAATGAATTCACTGGCAGCCGCAATTATGTTCCCATCAATGGAAGTGGAACAAAAGCAATGTCAAATAACACCAGCACTGTATACTGCTAAGTCAAATTGCATTGGAACTGATATGTCAACACATGCTTGTTTGCTGGACTGCTTGCAGGGAAATATATATATATATATATATATATATATATATATATATATATATATATATATATATATATATAAATTTCTAATCTTTATTATATTAGATGGCTCTGCAGAAAAGGGCCATTTGTGGTGGAGCTGAATATATGTTCCTCGTGGCCCTGAATGGGAATAAGTATGGAAAATTGAATGAATAAATGAATGGAGATGGCTCACTGGAAATTGTGTGAAAATACAACAAAGGAGCGAGAAACTCGGTGAGCACTGCAGCCATATCTGAGCCTACTGCGGTGATTGAGTGCATCTCTCTCAGGATGCAGACACCATACCGCGAATGATGTCATCAGACTGGTGCTTTTTACTTTTCTATACCCACTGTCATTTCTTTTTTTCGTAATTGTATTTTAATATTAATTACCCGAAGCGTTAAAGGTTTGCGTTATCAAACACGAGCGGCGCAAGTTTTTCAGTTCACTCTTCGTGCCGCACAGGGTCGCTGGTGCCTGACAAGTGGCGCAATCATCCAATAAATTCGAAATGTCCGATGACAACTTTTAAAATCATTGTTTTTGCACGCAAAGGGCAGCGACGTCACCAGACGTGTTGGTTATTTAACACACGTGCAACTGTCTGATTTTGATTTAAAACTGACAGGGTGAACATATTAGTTTTTTCGGTGTTGTTGTTTTAGGAAGATGCTTTAATGCAAACTCAGCTGGTCAAAAGTGATGAATTAAAATATGTTTACTCCCGGCATCAATGATATGATGTTCCTGGAGCGCCAAACGCCCCCGCTCTGTGTCTGTTATGTCTTTCCTTCTGGTCCCCTCGACGCGCATTGGACGGGGTGACAATGCGTAAGCTCCACAAACTGCAGTCTGTCTGCATAAACATAGAAGAACGATGACTTGAATCCGGACTTTCGCTGAATATATGAATCACCTGGTGCCAAAGTGTCATTAGAAGTGGAAGCTGAACGCTGAATACGGACCTCTTGCGCGCTCTCCTCTGGCTCAGGACTTCACGAAAAGCTGTCTGGGTGTGGATGTACGCTGATCTATGCCGGGACTTGAACTTTTCTACTTTTAGATAATTCGCCTTAACACGAGGATGGACGGAAAGTATCGGACTTTACGCACTACAGCCAGCTTCAGGAGCCCGGTGATGCAGAAAGAAGGGAGCTGGAAAAACTGACCGTCTGAGGACAGAGGATTTCTGCGCTTCTTGGGATAAAAAAACCCCCGCTATAAAACAAACACAAAATCGTTGTGAAAATGTGTCATAACTGGTCTTTCGCCAGTAATCTAAGCGTTATCTCTTCTAAAAAGAAAAATGCTGGAGAGACCGAAGCAAAGCTGAAGTTCTTTCTCTTCAGTTCTTGAATTTTCCTGACAAAAACAAGTAGATCAGACTTTCAAAACTGCTCACTCGAACTATGATTGTTCAGCGTTTGGAAACTAACGATTGCAGCATGAAAAGACGTGTTTTCATTCTTCATTTTTAGAAACCACACTGCACGTAGGATGCTCTTCTTTGAACTAACACGCATCGGCTTGCGCACTAATTTTTGGGGGAATTCGTGTTTTTTAACGGCTCAGAGAAACATGTTGCACATCCTTGCGCTTCAGTCGGTGGTGTTACTTTTGGGAGGTAAGCATTTTAAACCTTTTAGCCTATGTGTCTTTACGCCCACTGTGCCGACTGAGGAGCCAGGCTTTTGTTAAACAAAGATTTCAAGTAAGTTTAATACGAACTGGAGCCAAGTAGCGTGATTTTTGTCACACAGGGGACCGCGTGAGATACACGGTGATGCAGGGTAGCGAACATCCTGCTTGTCTCATCTGCGTGTACGCTTACATTCCCCAACAAGAATTCAGTTCAGATGTGTTCAGTCATATATTATGGATTCCGAAGACCTCGCTGCAGTGGCTCTGCACCTGTACGATGAACCCAGAGCAGCTCTGGCTTTAAATAACACTTATCTCATCAATATTTCAACATGACAAGGATTATCTTGTGCAACAGAAGCACTGGGGTTGTATCGACTCTTGACTTAAGTTATTACATAAAATTCATCTCCAAGCCCATATTTATTTCATGGGAAAACTTAGGAGAGTTGCATTGATGAGAGCTCTTCATATAGCTTCACAACATCAGTCCCAATCTCTTTGAGGTGTCACTTAATATGTTTTTAGTAGGAATTTCTGCGTTTTATATGGATTCTTGGTGGGGGGAGAAAAAGATGATTTAAATGTCATTTTCCACATTGCATCAGTCAATTAGTGCCACTGGGAGGAGAACAGCAACTTCCTTTTTGACTGCCTGGCGGCCAGGATATATAGATCTGAAGGCAGCTGGTGGTCTGGCTAATGAATCCCTTCTGTCTTGTGGGAAAAGGGTTTAAACTAAAATGCAATCTGGAAATTTTAACCGGTCCTCCAATGGGACTTTTTCTCCAGATGATGCCTGGCTCTAGCAGCTTTCCAGCATACCCAAAAGAAGAGTTTTTCACGGCATGTCTTTAATTAAAAGCAAAACTTTTTTTCCTCCCTTTTTTCTTGTGCAAATGAAAGAAACAACAACACATTTTTCAGTGAATGAATATGCAATCCTTGTTCACTGCAGTAAGACCTAGAATCACAATCTTATTGTAATTACATAGAATCTGCAGCCGGCAGTGTATCTGTTATGGTCTAAGAAACACTTGCGCTGGTTTCCTGCAGAATTAAAGGTCATAGTTTCCAGAAACAATCTTTCCAAAATTGCATCTTAGAGGTCCATTGTGCATGTGCGCCTCGGTGATACATCTTGGAGCTCATGAGGATTATTCTTATGTAACAGCACCTCTCTTTCCAGTGCTGGCTCACTGGCTTGAAGTATACTGTAATAATATTTGCCATGTGCTAAGGCCTTACACAGTGTGATCCTAATTGAGGATTGTGTGTCATAAACCTGCAGGACACAGCTTCTTACTGTGAATAGTGATGAAAATTGATAACACACTCCAGGAAATGAGAGGATCAGATCCGTGCTAGAAAAATGTCTGCGCAGCATAATAAGCCACGATTAGGGATGGAAACCTGGTGTTCTAGTGTGACTGTGATAAAAACCCTTTGTTTCAACAACTGCAAATTATATCAGGGTGTTGAGTTTCCTGGCCCTAGAATATTCAAAGCAAATCTGCAGAATAAAATGTTATTATGATAAAAGGATGGAGACTTAACATTTTTTGTATGTTTTGTTAATAAAAAACATACAAAACAAGTGTCCCGTCCTTTAATTGAAGCCACCAGGTGCGTTCCAGTGGGACACCTCAGTGGGATTCCTGAGAAGAATTTTCAATCTTCCCTCCTTTAGTTTTATCCTTGAGCTTAACAAGATCCAAAGGAGATCAAGCAAGGATAGCCTTTGGTCTACATCTTTAAGCACTAAGCACACAGCCCATGCTGTCTCTTGTTGCTGCCATGTGTCTGTCCTCATGCCTCGGCATCTCCATCAAGACGATTGAAGTCGTTCTGTAGAAATTTTATTTCAGAACATTTACTTACCCAGCCGAGATTCTTAAACCCTCTCTCAGTGGAGAGGTTTTATCTGTGATTGTCTTCAGAAACATCCACTGCTGTGGTTCCTCGCCCCAGTGCTGTGGCACACATCCAGCTCTACTTCTTTTGCCCCTGGCAGTCCTGTAAACCCTGCAATTCATGTCCTCGGTCAAGAAAAAAAAAATGAGCCAGAGAGGTGAAATACAGTCTTTATGGAGAACAATTTTTAGCATTCGCGGCTTGATTGATGGACTGATTATGTTTGTCTTTAAGCTGTGCTGCTAAATTGTGAGTGGCATGTGTTTGTCTGGATCCTTTCATGTGTCTGTGTCTCATTTCGTTAGGCTCAACACTGTCTGATTGAAATTCAGCTGGAGTTTTGACGTGGAATTGAACACATTGTCCACTCAAGCAAAAGGATTGATTTCATCAACAGTCGGGTGGATATTTTCATGTCAGCTTCGATTCCACTGCACTGAAAAGATTTTTGTTTTAGATCTTTGACAGCTTTTTAATTATATTTGTAACCAAAGCATATTGAAGTAAATGAGTATGTCTTAAGTGGCCATGCGCTGGATAAACCCCCTAATGTCATTTCTTTTTCTTTTTTTGCTGCCATTCATCAGTTGTGGTGTTGATTTAGAGATCAGAAAGAAATGAAAGGAACAGTAGTGGCTTTTTTAATTTCTAATTTTTTGTATTTATTCTTCATCAAGGCTATCTGTGCATCGCTCTTGCTGTGGTGCACAAAGTCGCTTGAATTTTACAACAGAGGACACTGATAAAAAGAGCCGTCACCCCCCCCCCCCCTCTCTCAAATCCAATTTGGCGTGGCTTGGGTGGTTTCCGTGGTTTCCCTTCATGGAAGGAGAAAGGAAAAGAAAATCACAGTAGTAGTTTGACATGAGCTGTGTTTAAACTCCCCGTGGTTTTCAGTTCCAACACTCGCGAGTGATTTATGCCATACGTTTGTGTGTCAAAATCTGCACCTTTGTTTGCTTAATGACCATTTTTTGAAGCGCGCTGAGTAGGTGGACTGTCATCTAAATCCCTCGTACTGTTCTTTTACGCTCATTATACTTAAAGTGCGTGTGGGAGGCATGCAGCTTTCCAATCACTGAGTCAAAAGAGGGTTTTTGCCCCTGCAAGTTCAAAAACATCAGACTAATGTCCTGTAATATTTCCACAAAGCACATCTGCCCTGCTTAATTGGCTCTTTGTAACTGCTGTGATCTCGCATTCAATCAATTTTCATAATTTGGGGAGGCGAATGGTGGAAACCTGTGTAAAAGCTTTTAAAAAGAGGGGATGTGAATGTGCGATGAACATGCTGATGCTGTGTTTGTTTTCTTTCATCGGTGAATAGTTGAATAGTGTCTCTGTTGGCTAAGGTCACGGTGAGACCGTGTGCTCGACACTAAGAGTGGTGAAAACGAGGGGAAACTACAAACTGTTGCACTTATTTTTATTGTCAATAAAAGAATTTGTCATTATTGACGGGCTAAAGCTGCATCGGTAACTAATTTAGGATTGAGCTCGTTGACATGCACATGACCTCGCTGACCCTTTGATAGTTCGCAGTGACAACAACAACATGTGTGAATTCCTGGTTGTCATTTTGCACCAGTATATCAATGTGGATGTTGAGATATTTGGCTGGAAAAGTATAAACTTTGTCCTCTTGCTAAAGGCGTTCTTGTATACTACTAAATCCAGAGGGTCATCAAATTCATCAGGATTCCTCCACTCGGATGTATTGTCATGCATTTGTTTACAGAATGCGGCTGTAATCCATCCTCTAGACATAACAATCAAAGGGATTACGACCAATTCATTAAGTACACCTATTCACCTTAATCGGCTAATCATATGAAAGCAACTCAGTGCGTTAAGGCATGTAGATATGCGAAAGAGGACCTGCTGAAGTTCAAACTGAGCATCGGAATCGGGGAAGAAAAGTAATTTAAGTGGTTAGTCTGAGTATTTCAGAAACTGCTGATCTACAGGGATTTTCCTATACAACCGTGTCTAGGGGTTTATAGAAAATGGTCTTGAAAAGAGAAAACGTCTAGCATTTCTCTGGGTGAAAATGCCTTCTTGATGCCTGAGGTCAGAGGGGAATAGCCAGACTGCTTCGAGCAGATAGTGAGGCACAGGAACAGCCACTCATTAGAAGCAGGGCATACAGAAGAGCATCTCTGAACACAGATAGGCTACAGCAACAGAAGAATGCACCAGGTGTCGGTCATGACGGCTAAGAATAGAAAACTGAGGCTACAGTTCACACAAGATCACCGAAGTTGGACAGTAGAAGATTTAAAAACATTATCTGGTCCAACAGGTCCTTTTCTATTGCAATGTTTGGATGGCAGGGTCAGAATTTGGTGTAAATATCCCAAACGCCTGGATCTGTCTTGTTTTCTATCAGCAGTTCAAGCTGTAATGGTGTGGGGGATATTTTTGTTGCACACATCGGATCTCTTAATACCAACTGATCATTGTTTAAATGCCACAGCCTTACCCAAGTATTGTTGTTGACCATTTATGACCGCAGTGTACCTGTCTTCTGGTAATGGCAATGCGCAATATCGCAAAAATCAAACAATCTGAAATTGGTTTCTTGAACTTGACACTGAGTTTAAGAGCACTCAGATAGCCTCCACAGTCACCAGATCACAATCCGATAGAGCACCTTTGGGATGTGGTGGAACAGGAGACTCTTACCATGGAATCTGCAGCAACTGTGTGATGCTTTCACCTCAATATGAACCAAAATCTCTGAGGAATGTTTCCAGCACCTCGTTGAATCTGTGTCGTTAAGAAATAAGGCAGCTATGAAGGCAAAAGGGAGTCCAACCTGGCATTAGCAAGGTGTAACTAAGAGGCTGGTGAGTGTAGTCTCTAAGCTCCAAGAAGATACTTAACACATCCTCTAAAAATCTTCATTCATTCGCTTGGAAAAAAAAGTATTCAGTTCCTCTGTTCTCTAAAACGTTGTAAACAACAGCAAACATATGCCTCGATGTTGTAGGTTTACTCAGTGGGCTTTAATGCAAAGCCAACAGGGTAATGTTACAAGACATTTTTAAACAATTTATGACTCTAAGGGTGCGAAGAAACTACCCCACAAGGTCTGCTCAAGTGTCTAAATGCTATCATGATTGGACGTTTTATTCCTTGCAGATACCATCCCTTAGAATTCACAATGCATTTTCATTTTTCTACCGTAGCCCTGTCTCCTTACTGCAAATGTTGTTGCATCCTATCATTGTAGGTGCATATTTTTATTCTACATGAAAGGGAAGGGGGAGAAAAAATTTTTTTTTGCACTATGTACGGTTATGTGAAAGCTCCTGAATCATGAGATATTCCGACACACCAGACCAAGAAGCTGATTATGTTATTATATTCAATGCATTAATAAAATTCCATCAGCCCAGGAGCATTTGGGGGGAGACAGCATCACACAATATTAGATATCTGTGTAATATATCCTGCATTAAGGCTTACACAATATGGACATGTTCAACAACTTCTTTGCAAGTGCAAATAGGAAATTGGGGAAAAAAGCAGAGATTTGTTCAGTCACAAACTCAATATATATATATATATATATATATATATATATACTTGCGATCCTCTGTTCCAAAGGCGTGTAGTCTAACCACTATGCTATCCAGCTGCTACTGGCACCCCTAGATAGATATCTATATATATATATCTATATATATCTATATATATATATCTATATATCCACCAGACATTTATTATATGTACTTTTTACTGTATTTTTTTTTCTTTGTTTGTATAAAAACACTTCTGTAACTCTGGCTGGTTATTCATATTTGATTTGAATGCTCTCGGGCAGGTGGCGGGACAAAAGCCTGTCACCATATCTGAGAGACTCTGGCTCTCGGTTGTACGCTGGGATGTCGCCGCCTATCAGATGCACCAGACCTTAATGCATTAGAGGCAATGATCTGACAGGTACATATTGTCAAGGCCCATTGACTTCTTTGTGGCGTAGCTGATTGATTGCTGAGATTATGTTAAAATAGGAGCCTGTGCGACTCTTTGTGATTCAGAGCGGTGCGCTCATGCAGCAGAATGCCGAACGGCGCTTTCTAAACTACCACAGAATTTTAATTTTAAAACATATTAGTTTTGTCCCTTGAGCAGTTCGTTCTGTTTTTGTATAATCACCGTAGTCTGTGGATGGAACAACACACGCCAGCAAGTTTGTTGTGCGCTCTCATCTGTGACACAAAACCAATATGAAGCTGCATGATGAATGAATTATGGTGGGTGACAGCACCTTTCATAATTTCAAACAAAAAGCCTGATATGAGCCTTTCTTTGGATAAATAAATAATAATAAAAAATTTTTATCAGCATATTTATTATCTGTAAAGTTGTTCATGTTCCTCCTTTTCTCTTTAGCTTGACATTAGACAGTGCAGTGCCACGGTGACTAACTTTGACTAAAATTTAGTCAAATTTCAAAATAATGATACCGACAGCATGGATGTGACTAAAAGTCGCACATATTTTCCTGTTTTTCGTTCTCATTACTGACAGCAGTGACTTATAGTTGCTAAATGATTATTTATTGGCACAAAGGTGCTGTCGAGGGACTAAAAATGAGAAAATGCAGTTCAGAAATGTTAGATACAGTAGCTCAATTACAAAGTCACCCACTAGAGAAATATTACATAAACAGTGTTCACAGTGTGCATTCAAATTGGGGCAACTGGGGTGAAATAGAGTTTAAAGTCACTTTCAAATGTGTGGTGCTCATTAAATAAGTTGAATTTTTATTTTTATTTTTTTTGTGATGCTTTTGATTTTGAAGACAATCCTTCTACACACCAAAAAAAAAGGAAAATTGCTCCACAGAATGATCATTTGTTCATGCACTGCAACTCAGTTAAATGCAAATGACCTGAAGTACACTTTGACCATTGTCTAGATGGTACTTGGTGTAATTGGAATGCCAACGTATGTGTGCGTCCCCAATCAGTCTTGACACAATCACTGCTTCCTAATCAGTGTGAAAGTAATGGCCACCTCGGAGTACAATCAGTGTAGTTAGTCTGGCAGGAGTGGCTGTAACTTAATGAAGCCCCTTGAGTGAACGGAGTCAGTGGAAGACAAGGAAAAGAAAAATTCCTTGACTTTATGGCTCTGGCAAAGATATTGATGTTCGGTGGCAGATGCAGCAAAGATGTATTTTCACGTGACGCTTTTCTCTTGCTGTCCAGAAGCCTGAGGTCTTCATGAAAGCCTAGGGCGTTCATGAGAGTGGACAGTGAGCTGATGACGGGTGAGGGTTAGAGATGTCCAGTCACGGCGTAGAATTTGTGGCAATACTGAGTCATTGTTCCTTGTGGCACTCTGTGATGTCACCGCGGCCAACAGGGGCAAGGCTGGCGGTTGGCACATCCTGCAACGTGCTATCTGTGCCTGCAGATTCTCCTCTTAACCCCAAAGCCCTCAATTTCACACAAATTGGAAAGAGCCACACCAAGTGGAGACAGAATGACCCCAATGATAACGAAGGATTAGCCTATTTTTTTTTTCAGTTTAATTCAAATTGGGAATAAAACTGTATAGATTTATTAACGGACGACTGAATGCTGACTTTTCCAGCCGCTCGGAATTTTGATTAGTTGTCATATCTTTTTATTAACCCTGCATTGCTTTATGGATGGCAGTGTTGGTTGAATTGAAATATCTCACCGCATTGTTGAACAAACATTTATGTCGTGCTTATGACTGGACTTTCCACCCACAGCAGGTCACGCTCTTTTCTTGTTTGGTGAAACACAATTAGGTCCATAAGTATTTGGACAGCTTTATGATTAAATCAAGATGTGATTGAGGTGCAGAGGGGTTAAACAAAACTGTTCAGGAATTACAGACATTTTTCTCTATAATATAGATTTTTTAGAGACGCAAAACTAATTGGACGATTGCATGGTGTTGCAGTTTCATGCCCATCCATGTGAGGCTTGTTCCCTTCAGTGAAACAACAAATTAAGGTGTTGTTTTGATTTGCAGATGTTTACTGGAATTTTATAAGCTGCAACTACATTGGGAGAGATTTTCTTGCAAGCTAACAGCTATCCGGTTGTTCAGTCTGACGTCACTAGCCGTGTCTGGGTCTAAACTCCGCTGCAGGTCCATATATCAAACAATCACTATGGCATTACTGAGAGTTGAAAAACTGTCTAAAGTCTTTCATCTTTAATAAAATGATCAGCGTTCTGCTCTACCAGGTGTAACAATTGAGTTTAACATCCAGGCATCCATGAAAACGGAATTTATGACATTTAACGGAGTTAGAAGTTAGCAGGGAGTTAGCTCGCTAGCTTCTATCTAAATACAATATAGCATGTCCTGACTGCGGGGTTTTGGAAACAAATTAAAACGTACAGCTCTGTTATCACTTCCAGCATAAATGAAGACAGAAAACTAAACAGCAGTGACGTTTGTAGGGTTACTGAAGTTGGGCTAGCTGGTATATAATGATTTGCTACGTGACCGCTAGCGACACAGCTATGTTAGCATAATATAAACAAGCTAACTTTTTTTCCACTCGATAAAAGTTAATGTGAGTGTTCTCGGTGGTCAGGAACAAATGTAATCGCATGGCAGGATGCTGTAAAAGGACCAAACTTCAGCCAGGAGAACAACTGAGATAATCCATCCACAATACGAGGTTAGTCATTCATATACTGCTGCATGGGCTGGGCTGTAGTTACATCCTAAGGTTTTAAAAACTGAGCTTAAATAAATGATTAGCGGTAATAAAAGCCGAGGGAGGTCAACAGTGGTCGCTGACTGTTTTAGGAGCTTTTTGAGATCAAATAGAAGAAAATACATAACATTAAACATGTTAACAACACAAAAGCCATATTAAACGCAGACTACTTTAGACCCGGAAGTAGGATTCGTCGCGTCATCACTGAACAACCGGATAGGTAACCCTTACTACCAGGTCGTATGCCAAGCCCTGGTATTTTTCTAGAAGTTACACAATGCCATTAAGTGAGTGAAGCAAGAATAACTTAAAGTTTCCTCCATAAGAGACTTAGAGGTGAATTATGGTATGTGTAATGGGTTAGAAGTTTAAAAATGTAAGCTGGAGGCGCATTATTGACTGTGCTGAAGGTGAATAAAACTGTAGAATTGACCCTAAACTTTATTGGCAGGCCATGTAGAGAGGCTAATATTAGCTGTCTTTACCTCCTTTAAAAGCCCAGCAGCACTTTCTTTCTTTTTCTTTTTTTACAGCAGTATAAGGATAAGTGTAACATGGATTTTAATTTATAACACCATCATCCCACCACAAATCTCCCCACTGTTATGTGTGATCATTTTACAATGATCTTGTCAATTCCTTGTGTTACAACAGTAGCAAGCAGCTGCCTTCTCACTTCAACCTCCTCCACTTCCTGGCTCTGATCCACTGACAATGATGCAGGCCTTGATATGATTCGTTCTGAGGACATGCTCACTATTGCTTTGTATAAGCCAGAGATAAGTGTAAGTAATAAGCACTTTGCAAGTGTTCTTTTTTTCCTCTGCTGGGCTGACTTTAATTACTATTGCCGCCTTGTTTCATGCTGTTTTTGTGCATTCTCGCTGAACCTTGAAGATTGTAGTGTGAAGGCCCTGTAATTAGATGTTCTGGGAGCATGGCAACTGCTAAAATTCAGAGTGATGTAATCTGCACTCCATACTTAATTGCTCATGCCATGTGTAGGATGGTTTGTTTAACCTGCAATAGTAAAGGAACCGCATGTTTTCTTTGCCAACGGATGCTTTCCAGAATAAGTCTAAATATGGAATTTCACTGTCTGGTTGTATATCTTACAGAATGTCTGTACCTAACACTTATATTGCTGTTACAGAATAAGTCTATTTTATCCTACAAACTGTGTTAGCCTGCATACTGGAAGCAACATTGCCTCTTCAATTATATGCATGCCAAAAATTTTATTGTAGATGATGTGGGCTCCCTTTAATTAAGAGGTGGGAGTCTCTCATTGTGCTTTAACATGTGCACCATCAACTTATAGCAGAGAAAACTTATATTACAAGTACTCTTTGTTTAAAATAGCAAAGGGGTCTTGTTGACAAGTTGCGGGACAGTGGAGCAGGAGATTTACAGACAGATTGGTGCTGGTCTGTTGTGTTGAAGAGAGAGCTGAGTGTAAAGGTAAGCTTCAGATTTACTTCTGGATTTATGTTCCTATCTTCACCTATGTGCAACAGCTGTGGGTAGTGACCGAAAGAAGAAGATTGGGAATTAGAGTAGCAGAAATGAGCTTTTTTCAAAGGGTATGTCGGTCAGTTATAGAGATAGGGTGAGGAGTCCGACCTTTCGGGATCGGCTTGGAGTAGAGTCGCTGCTCCTCAGCATCAAAAGGAGCGAGGTGATGTGGCTCGGGAATCTGTCTACAAAGCCTCTTGGATACATCCAAAACACCTAGTAGCTGAGGTCCATTTACTACTGGGAGAGACCATACCTCTGGGCTACCTTGTGAATACCTTGGTATTCCCCCCCGGATGAGCTGGAGGAAGTGGTTGGGGAAAGGGAAATGACATGGGTTTCAAATGGAAACACCATAGCTAGAAGTAGCCATCAGATGATGGGTAGACTGTGGTCATTAAGGGATGGACATGGCCAGCAACAATACTCAGATACTGGTGGTTAATCAATACTCAGTTGGTAGTAAAAAGAGCCCAAAATGTGCCAAGAAAATATTTTTCACTCCAATACCAGCATGAAGCATTGATACAAGATAGATCCATGCTTTTATGTCGCTCATCCTATCATCATTGATCATCATCAATGTCGCAACAAAACTCGAGACTCATCACAGCAGGCAGATTTTCTAATCTTCTACTGTCCAGTTTTGGTGAGCTGACGTGGATTGGAACCTTAGTTTCCTAACAGGAAAGTGACACCCAGTGTGTACTTCTGCCGCTTCAAGGTTTCACATGTTGTGCATCCAGAGACGCTTTGCTACCTCGGTTGTAACGAGTGTTTGTTTTTTTCCTGTCAGGTGAAAGTCTAACCAGTCTCCTCTGATCTCTGGTATCAACAAGGCCTTCCGCTTACTCGATATTTTGTCTTTTTGGACCATTCCCTGTAAACCGTAGAGATGGTTTTGTGGGAAGATCCCAGCAGATTGATAGTTTCTGAAATACTTAGACCAGCCTGGCCTCTTGCAAAACCACTTAAATCACTTTTATGTCAGCTTCTCATGCTTGAGTTGATCTTCAGCAGGTAGTCTTGGCCATGTCTATTTGCCTGATGCATTGAGCTGCTGCCATATGATTGGTTGATTATTTCATTACACCAATGAGGAGTTGAAAAGGTGTACCTAATGAAGGTACATCTGGGTGTATGTGCCATGATGGTTCGCCATCTTGACGGCAACCAGGTAGTTTTGAAACAAAAGTAAAAAGTAGCAGGAAAAGTACAACATAAGTAGAACGCACAAAACAATTGCACACGGCAAGTCTTGTACTATCTAGCTTTTTTTTTCATAGCTGGAAACCAATGTCAAAAGAAATTTTCAGGATATGGCCTGCAGATCGACAAAGGCAAGTCGAGTGAGAAATATGTCAGAAAGTATATGGTGAGCTGACCAGCAGATAGGTGGGCTGATCTCTGAGACATAAGCCTCTTGCGAATAAAAACAGATGAGAACTGAAGAATCATTTGGTCTTGCTGCAATATAACACAGTAGACAAACACTAAGAAAGTGAAAAGTTGAGCTCCTTTCTCACTCAAAAGCATACACAGGACATAAAACCTGAAAGCATAAGGAGAATTCCATCAATTATTTGATAAGGGATCTAGAGTCGCAGACAATTTCACAGAAGAAACTGGGAAGTGAACTTGTGATTTATTTTTGCTATACCGCTTCATGTTCTGAGAAATAGAGCCATGCTCTAGCGACTGGGCGGCGGCAATACATAAAGCTCCAGGAACCCAGTGCAGAAGCTGAGTTTAATCATATTAATGGCATTGGTATGACCAAATCAAGTGTGCACGTTTACACGCATTCTCCTACATGTCTGCTTTTATCTGCTGATAGCACTTTTTCCTGAATCCACAAATAAAAGCAGCGACATTCCAGCCTGCTCTGAGGCTGCCGTCTATTTAATTAGGTAATAATCATTTTGTTTGAACGAGACCCAGCGTAAACAATTACAGCTACAGGTAGAATCAAGTCTTGATTCATTATTCGGCAAACTGAGTCATGATGTACAGTATGAACAACTAAATGAAAAACAACACAAAACCTTAAAAAAGGGCCACGGCACGCCGGCAAAACACCATTGTTCCAAAAGCAATATTTGCTTGTGGTGTTTTGAATGCCCAGAGTGTTTTACTCCTATAGTGATCTGGCAACTGCGAAAGCCAGAAAATAACCCAGTCAGTTTGTTAGCCAGGGGACTGTTGCTTATGTTCCATTCGGGGCTTTGTTTTGCTTTGTTTTCTTTCCTTTGCGTTCGCTCTGTGCTTGTTGCTCAAGAAAGGTTTGTGGTTAGGGGTAAAATATACCCCTTCACAACCTTAAACCTGCAAGTTAAAAAAAATTACACTCACCTAGGGGATTTAAATTCAATGCCAAGGGACTCTTTACTTCCTGATAAAACCTGTGCACAGCAGCACTGCTAAATAGCATGTTTTTTTGCTGTTTTTTTTAAGTGAACCACTTAATTCATGAAGGGGAAACAGGCGTGTCAAAAAGGATGCAGTTAGACAGCCTGTTTTAGCCCTGCAAGTGCTCTAACCTCAACTGTCTTATAGATGAGCGACTCAGGAGAAGTAACCCAGAAAGTTGATAAGGAATAGGTGATAACATGCTCCTCTACTTCCAAAGAGGATGCAGCTTGTGAAATGCTTTTTATGCATTTTCTATGTCACAATGAATCACAGGTATGATATTTCTGTTTATATATATACAAATGCGTCCTGGTTAGTTCTGAGCTTAATGAGTCAGCCAGCCAAAGGACAAAACGTTCAGAGCACATGTTGGCTTAATGACAAATCTAAATGGCACAGAAAGGTATCTTTAGAGAATATGGTCACATTGTAGATGACTGCCATTCTCATGCATTATTCATCACCCCAAAAGAATAGCTTGGATGAACTAGATAAGTAAAGTATGTGTAATAATTTCGAGGATTAATTGAATATGCTGAGGGGCACCTTTTGCTTTACGTTCCTTTTTTCAGTAACAGTGTTTCATAATGCTGGCTGCCTAACAATGAAAAAAACCCATAAAATAAAATAAATAACAACAACAAAAAGCGGCACTTTTGCTCAGACCATTGAGGATTAATTCAAAGCGACTTTCAGTTTTGCCTCTAGAACAACTCTGCTTCCGAGAAATGTTTGTAGAATTAAAATTATAATTAGTTTCTATTTCTCCAACACATTAGAAAGCCCACTTTTTTTTGTAGCTGGCTTAAGAGGAATCGTCTAGTCTTCCTGGATTCCTGCACACTAGCCGGGAGTGCAGACTGGGTTGATGTCAATCACTGAAATAAAGTTTAGCTTGGCAGCTCTACGGGGAGGCTTTGAAACGAAATGTACCCCGTGTTGCTGATTTCGAAATATTTCTTTAAAACAAACAGATTTTTTTTCCAGTGGTGTGAAAACCCTCTGCTTTTCCCTCTGATCTTGTCTGAAATAGAAACATTTCTCTCTCCCCCCCAGTCACTTTAATTAATGGCTTTCTTTCCCTGGTCCCAAATAGAGCAATTTGTTCATGGAGTTAGTTCCTGCTTTGACAGGTTTTAGGTTAAACTGCAGATTTAAAGCCAGTCCATCTGAGGCGGCAATAAAAGCTCTTTTGAAAAGGGAATGAGGCAGTTTGGGGTGAATGGACACTTCTTATAAAGAAAAAAAGAGAACATGGATTAACAGTTTCAGAGTTAATGCAATATAACACACTCTAGCACTGACCTTGCTGTATGTATAGTACAGCAATTTGCATACTTCACTGCATAGGAAAAAAAGTGATATTCAGAGAAATATAACAGAGGTGTAAATGAAGGAAGTGTACTTACTGCCATAATTCAATGTGTTATTTGGTTGGCTTTATCTATGACCCTCCGTATAGCTTAACATAACTTGTGCAGCACTGAGATAGGCAGAAACGAGGGACCTTGAGCAGTTGCCAGAGGTGGAAAGGCAAAGATAGAGAGTCACATGGCATCTGTGCAGAGTGGAGCATGAACCACTGCTGCAGCTGTGAGATCCTGAACTAATCAGGACAGATGATTAGTCATCACTACATTGCATACGTTTCTCTGCATTAAACACTCACAAGCCAGAATTAATATGTAGAGTAACTGTTCAGTACACACTGTCTACAAACTGTCAGATCTCTGTGACGGAGGTTGACAGCAACACTCGAACAAACAGGACAGATGGTTCAGCGCAGTCCGTGGTGCGACGTGAGATTTCTGTCTTTCAAAAGATGCACTTTGACTTAAAGTTTGCAGTTGTTTTCCCTCAGTTCACACACAGTTTAACTCTAATTGAAATGGAAACCATTGGATTTTTCTGTGCATGTATCTGTGTATTCGTTTAATTGACAGCGACGTGACGTTGAGAGCTAGGCTGTGTTTTCAGCATAGCATTAGTTCTTGGCCTCGGGATCAGTTTCAGGCAGCAATCTAAGCAGATCAGCTGATCTCAAAGCCAGCCCGCATCATTTGAGGGCTCAGTTGATATACCTTTGCTCATCCTGCCACATGGTCGGATGAACTGCTTCTGCCTCGGTGTTTTGGCCAGCACCCATGCTGGTTTTTGAAGGCAAAGTCATCATATTTGGAAGAGAGTGGAGTTAAGCATGGTTAGTTAGCTGAATTCACAAACTGTACAGGTGCAACACACAATGCTGCTAATTAATATTAAGATAAAAATGATAGATAAAAGATAAAGTAATCAAATTTCACTAAAACAGAAGCAAAACTTTCTTGGTTAGACGTCCAGTTAAGTTGCTTGAATTAACTGAAGTGACGTCCAAGAGAAAGTAATTGGTTTTAGTATCCCAGCAGCTGGACACTTATTTTAAATCTTACTAGTGCACTCAAAAAAATAAGTCATTGGATGAACTCAATTGGACTGATGGCAGGTTTTCCACGTAATACATCTATTTTGGTCCAACCTAATCTACATACATCATGCATCATGACAATTCAATTAAATTGAGTCAGTAGAACACAATTTCGTAAATACTGCTAAAATGAAAAAAAGTACATTAAAATGATGTGAAAGGTTTTGGTTGGTCCAACTCAATACAATGTCATTCACTTGAGCTAGATTTTCATTGCATTGAAATCATTATTTTGAGTTCAACTAAATCATAATTTTCATTACCAGAAAACTAATTTAATTATTAAAATAATGACAAAATGAATTTGTTTTTACAACTCAGGTTTATTCACTTGAATTAAAAGCAGAAACAGAATATTTTGTAAATAAACATACATGTCACATGGTCAAATCAACCTTAACAAAAATCAAAGTGCTCACAAAAAAGTGCTGACGTACATTTGTAATGAATGTCAAATCTGAATAGCACACACCTCTGTACTACTAGGCAATACTGAAAACAAACTGGAATCTGTAAAATCAGATTTCACTTCAGAATCATTGTATATATTTATAGTGACACTTGCAAATTCACAATGATAACCTAAACATAAACATTGCAATTCACACCATAGTATGGCAGTCACTGAAGATTTGAAACAACCCAACAATACATAAATACACACACATATACATAAATACACACACACACATATATATATATATATATATATATATGTGTGTGTGTGTGTGTGTGTGTGTGTGTGTGTGTTTTCATGACGAACATTTTTCTGTTACCAAGGGGGAGGTATTTTAATAAAAAAAAAATCTTTCAACTTTACTTCTCCAAAACCAACCATGTAAACATTTACAAGCTTATAAGAACGGGAAGACCAACTTTAAAACACTGGAAGACACAAAACTTGTCAACATTTTTCTATTACCTTTGCAAATCCCAAAAACAATCAAAAAGAAAATGGTGGTTACAACCATGAAACTTTTTCTGAGCTAAATCCCCAGTCTTTTCATCCATCTATAGTAGTACAGATTAAAGGTCACATCACTCACAACATAACAGCAGACAAAAATAGACAACTTCCATTTGGCCAAAAAAAAGAAAGAAAAAAAGGTCACAGTTTGAACAAAAGATATAAAAAGGCCAAAATCAACTTTTGTGCTGGGTCTTGTTTGCCTAAGCAAACATCTTCATTTTCATTTGCTGCATCTTTGTACTGAGCCTTTGTCCATCCAGATTCATCAAAATCTTCTGACAGAACTCAAAAGTGTACTTGTGGTCATTTGGATAGCTCAGATCAAGTGCATAAATCAGTCCAAAGAGGACGATGAATGCCATGATGACACTACCGAGGTTGTTCATAACTGTAGTACCTTCAGTGACAACTCCAACATCCTCTGGCTCCTGAATCCCTTCTCTTCTGATGGTGTAAATACCCATGACAGTTGCTGCAGTGGACCTCAACCGTTCATCCTCAGTGGAGGAGGTCTGAAAAACAGGTTGTTTCAGGTTTAAGGGCTCTGTCACTTGGAAGGGGACATATTATGCAAAACTCAGCTTTTGTATCCTTTTGTGCTGAAACATAGGTCTCTACCGCCTCTATAAACACTCCAAACATAAATAAAACCCGTCAATCTGTTTCCTATCAATAGTTTGGGTTCAGGTATTATGTACCTCCCTTTGGGAGGGGCTTGATATAGAGCAGGAGCTCCTCCAGTGTCTATCAGTGTGTGTGTGTGGGCTGGGTCAATTTCCCTTATTTCATCACAATTGGGAACCTTTTGAAACAGCTTGTTTTATGCACATTATTCCTGAAACCAGGAGATTGCTGTAATGGCAGTGACACTAGTTAGTGTCTTGATGCAATCTGCTGTGTTCCTTATAATGAAGACTTTTTACTAATTGGCATAATAAACTGAACTCCACTGGAGTGTTTACTTTCTGAAGTGCCTTGAGATGACTGTTGTTGTGATATACCGCTATATAAATAAACTGAATTGAAACACTGACAGAAAATGGATGAATGTTTTGTCCACATTTACTGTGTTTATAGAGGCAGTAGATACCTACATGGCAGCACCAAAAGAATGAACAATTGAATTTTTGCTGAAACTGTCCCCTTAAAAAGTGCTCTCCAGTGCAAGTTTCAACAATGACTATTAAGAATAATACTATTTCACAATTATATTGTCTCTTTTGAATATATGAGGATTTTGTGTGCGATGAACCTAACTCAAATTGAATCTAGAAAAGAAGGTGTGATAAGCGTACCAGATACTCCTTGAACAGTAGGTCTGGATCTTCATTAAAGTAGATCACCAGGCTTTTAAGAGTATGCTCCCTCTTTATGTCGATGTCATCACACTAATGCAAGGGTGGGGAAAAAAAGGGTGAAAAAAATGGAATTGATTGATTGCATTTAATTGATGGGTTTATCATTAGTACCGACCAAACTACTGATCGCCATGATATCCTTGATCTTTTGGCCCTTTGCTCCTTTGCTCCCCTGAAAATTTTGCATCAGCTTGTCTGTTAAATTGTCCAGCTGAGCCAAGAACTTCGCCTGCAGGGGTTTTGTAGTGATCTGCAGGAACTCTGCATTCACCTGGAAATAAAACATACACAAATATAATAAACTAGAAGTTTAAATACAGACTGCTGAATCAACACACTGAAAGTTGCTAAACATTTGAACCATCAGTGAAGTTTGTCAAGACCTAAACTGTTTTTAGCTGAGTTTAGGAATATATCGCCACCTGTTGCTTTGGCATGTTCCTAGCAGCGTTTTCCTTCATTTTTGCGTTTACCTGTGGACGGGATTATTTTTTAAAACGAAAACGGAAAATCTCCGTTTTCAAAAATACCTGTGTAAGTGTGGACGTAGCCGAAATCTTTTATAATAATAAATAGGTTTGAACGTCATGGGAGTGCGCATTGTGCTGCCTGCAGTTACTCTTCCGGCCACATGGTTCGCTTTTGGTAGCACCCTCAGTAAACTATGTAGTGCTTTTAAAGACACCTCAAAACGATACTTTCTACTAGAAAATGGCATATAATAATAAACACAGAATACCATATTTTTAGATTATAAAAAGAAAACAGTAAGAAAGAAGTTAGCTATAAGACATCATCTTTCATTGAGCACAATGGCTAGCTGCTAATAAGCTAGCACACGCTCCGACTTAAAAGTTGGCAGCTACACAATTTCTCCTCTAAAACAAGGCACTTTTGAAAAGACCTGGCTATATTGTCAAAAACAAAAATAGTATTTAAGCAGAGAAGAGAATGGTAGCACCACCAAAAGTTCAAAAAACAACTGTTACAAGCTTCTATGATAAATAGCATTATAGATTTAGCTGATAAAGAAATACACAATTGGATATATGGAAAAATAATATGTTACCTTACCTGAAGGTGTAGTTTTATCCAAAAAGTACAGAGAGGCCAAGAGCAGCTGGATTCATTTAGGTGATCCTGAAAGAGCGCAAAATTTTCAAAGAAGGCGGACCGTTGTGTAACTCAGTAACTTTGTGTTCTTGTGACAAAGACTGCTTTGAGAGAAAATAATTTAGGTTCACCACACGAATAATAATTGCAGTAACGCTGGAGTGCTACATTTGCGTTGAATGAGATTAAAAATAATGTTTAAGCTTAAAGAGGGGCTTGAATTGATTTCTTTGAGTTTACAAATACTTAAGTGCAAAAATGTACTCCTCCTACCCCCAGTGCCCCAACAAACTCATTCATTTTGTGTTCAGAATCAGCCTCTGCTGGTTTTGAATAATTTTAGGTTTACACAAAGAAAATCAAATTAATTTGGTATTTTTTAATTGCATTTGTGAACAACTAACATAATTTGCATGTGTTCTTTGAAAGGAGGACCTGAATCTGTTTTTTGAGTGTGTGCAAATGAGAGCCAGTACTGTGCAAAAGTCTTGACTCACACTTCATTTCTTTATGTTTTGATAGGAAATTTGGAAGGAGATGTAGGGATTTATTGAAGCGTGCAAACATACATGGAAATACAGTAAACAAAGCAACAAAAAAAAAATGTTTGTTGAGTTCTAACAAGCTCAAAAGTCAGTATTTGTCATGACCACATTCCTTATTCAACACAGCCTGAAGTCTCTTAAGGCAGCTTTTTTGTCATTTCTTTAGGTAGTGTTCAGGAATAGTCCTCCTGGCTTCTTGAAGGACATTCAAAGCTATTCTTTAGATGTTTCTGCTTTTTGTTCCATTCTGTTAGCATTACCTGGTTTGGTAGAAAAAAACCTGTTTTCTATATTCAAACAAATTTGGAGTGTTTCATTGTGGCTGGATTTTCTTTTAAAATAAATGCAACCTTGTCAGAAAATCTAAATGTACTACTTTTCAAGTTTGAGAGGAAGCAGTGTTGTATGAGGAGAAACCTAAACATTCAGAGACGCTAGGCTACAAAACTCTTTCAGTGAATGGATTTTGGAAGAAAACCTTCTGTCTGTACTGATTTAATTAACTTGTGGATTTTCATATCATCTTAAGGTTCCGAGCAAACACCCATTTAAAGCCCTGAGGTTTTGGCTTGAACAAATTTTAAGTATCAACAGTTCACCGTGAGATCTTTTTGAGTGGATTGTGGTTGAGCTTTAAAGTTATATTTGCTGGATTTTTAAAACTTTTTATTGATATATCTTAACCCTGAGAGGTGAAAAGCGTGTTTTGGCTTGATTCTCACCAACTATCATTTTCCTTTTTTTTTTTTTTTTTTTTAACAGAGGCAGCCTCTCATTCCTCCCACTCATCAAAGAGGCATAGTACTTCATTTTCATACTGCAGTATCACAGACAGGCGTCAACACCCATAATCAATCACCATTGCTTGTGTGGAAAATTCCATTAATTGGCTTTTCTTTGGTCGCCTGATTTGGTGCAGTGTTAACATGATCACACTTTGAGAGGAAATTCTGCCTGGAGTAAAAAAATCACTCGGCTAATTGTGCCCAGTCCTATTTGCTGTGTAATTGCTGTATCACTTTTACCCTCGCTGTGCTATCTTCAGTTGCTGGCCAGAAAGTCTTTGTTGGATTTGTGTCCGCTTGTTTTTCTACCTCAACATTAGATGTTCCTCCCCACTCACAAAGAAGCCGACTGACTCTTCCCTGTGAGTGCCTCTGTAGTTAGCCTGATTTACGATATCGCTCCGCAATAAAGGCCCGTGTGAGGGGGAAAGATTCATTAAGGACCCCAGTTTATGTTTCGGAGAACTCCGGAGGGACCGTGGGAATACTGATTGGCACACAGATGTGCACTTGTCTCATCCCCCCAACCAAAGCCAAAAGCTCTCAGCCCCTTTCCCCTTGCACCATGTGCACTGGATTGCACAAAGGAGGTGCTGTTTGCTGCCTGCAGGATGCCTGGGATACTCAGAGTTCTTGCCACTCAAATTTGCACTCTCCTGCTGTGATAGGACTATTCCAGACGTATCAGACCTGCTCGCAGCACCTGGAGGCCCTTCTCAGCATCCTTTAATGACATCCCCACTGACCTTCCCAGCCACTAGCAGCACGACCTATTTGGGTTCATCTCTTCCATCCACAACTTTACCAAATAGGCCAGCGGGCACGGCATTGCAGTGTTTACTCTTCATCGGTCAATACTCTTTAATCCCCAAGATGAGGCTTTCTCTCATGAACTCAAAATAGCTCATCCTCCTCCCCAGTGAAGCCACAGGCCCATTACTCTTTATTAGCTCTTAGCGTCTTAAATGTGGCCATCCATTAGAGGAGTGGCAACAAACATCCCCAACTGATCAAGCTCAGTAAGCTGGCAGGACACACACGATACGCATTCGCTAATTTAAACTGACCCTTAATCAGGAATAATTATTGTGGAATGAAACAGCTTGTGTCCGAGATAAAGAAGACTCACCTGCACAGCATCGTCCCTGTGAAGATTCCCAAACTTTCCGCGGTCTCCATACCTCCCTACCCCATGTCTCTTGCTTACCAGCTCAGTAGTCTCCACAGACCTCTGCCTGAATGATTTCTTTTCTATGGAGGCTGACATGGAGTAATACCATACTGTGTCATATATTGATTCTTCTTCCAGTCCCTCTTTCTTGAATTTTGTAGCGGCTCAAAAGCATAAATCATCTGCAAATGATCCTCGAAGGAAATATTGTATTTATTATTCTTGACGCATGGTCACAAATTCAATAAGCCTTATTAATTGAACATGGTGAGAAATATGATGTGGGTAATTCAATGGGACTAGAGAGCTTTCTCTCATCCCTCATATTTAAGACTGTCCTGTTTGGCATTCAGGGCAAAGTCCAGGAATGATTCAGGGTCACAGCGAGGGTCAGGGAGAGTGTAATCTTAAGCCTCGACAACCGCTCGTTTTTGTGATGTGATTTACTGTTTTTTGTTCATTTGTTTTTTTGTGGAAAACCACATGAAGGCCACCAGCACCAGAAACCCTTTTGTATTTCACTCTTGTGTGAGGGATGATTAAAACGCAAGCACAGTAACACCAACTTCTCTGTTGCTCTATTCACTGTTGTTCAGTATTTCTGAAGCTTTCTGTCCTTGCTTCTTATTTCTTTTTCTTCTTGACATGTTTGACGAAGCCGAAATACAAGCAAGGCCAGGCATCCAGGCAGCCATTCACTGCTATGTCCACCCATATTATTACAGCCAGAAGTGGGCAGCAGGGACATGGCCTCACCTTTTCTGGTGCCCTCTATTGTGGCTCTTCATTTTCTCAGTCTCTGCGAGTGTGAAAGCTGCTCTCCGCTCCGCTACTCCTATTCCGGCTCTACATATCCTAGCATGAGCCCCAGTGGAAGGATGAGTGAGTTTGTATGAGGCGAGGTATAGGCAGGGTGCTGCTTGGCTAGTTAGAGCTCATCTGGGACCTGGTTTCTTACCTCTGCACAGCCATGCAGAGAGAAAAACCCTTTCCACTGGTCACCTTAGAAACTAGGAACGTAAGGTGACTGTAAGTGCAAGAGTGGCATCAGATAAGTGACAGCCAAAGCAACTGGAACTAAAGGTTTTTTGGAAAGCTACCACATGCCGTGTGTCGCTCACTGCCTCAGAAACTAGATTGTACAGGAAGTAGACCAGTTCAAAGATGATTAATCATTTTCCTATGAGTGAATTAAGGATTTTTGTCCAACATTAAGTTTATACCAAGCCTTGAGGATTCATTAATTGAATAAATAAATCTTCAATTTGATGGATTTTTAGTCGCATTTTGCTCAAAATTATTGCTAAAGTTTTGGTTTATTTTTTAAAATCCAGGCAGGATGAAAGAGGTTAACTAACTCGCGTACAGAGGAGGATTGTCATCACCAAAGCGATGCGTACCTAGAACCTGATCACCTACTCACGAGCAGACAAAAGGTGCTTTTATAATTTCCAATTAAAAACTCGAAGAGAAAAAAGGGATTCAGACATTAGAATTTAGAAGGCACTCTGTCTCAGCATAATGTGGGCAATCCTTTTACAATTTAATGCCACACAATGGGGAAATTTAATTATAA
Source organism: Aulonocara stuartgranti (assembly GCF_965226115.1). Lineage (NCBI taxonomy): Eukaryota > Metazoa > Chordata > Actinopteri > Cichliformes > Cichlidae > Aulonocara > Aulonocara stuartgranti. The sequence goes on from NC_138948.1 coordinate 27,344,773, forward strand.
ATGATGTGGATCATGAAGTGTGTGCTGAAATAGACATTTTTCTCAGTTGAATTATCATGATTTTTCTTTGTCTTTGCAGTTTTTTCCACCCGCTGAAACTTGTGCGTATCTCTCTTACCCCCAACCTGGAGAAAGAAGAAAGAAAGATGATTTGCAAATTTTATGTCTTTCAACATAACAATTCCAGGAGCGCAGTCACAGTACTGATACTCTAATAGCGAGAGCACGCTGTAATTAATGTGTGAAGCTTTTACTGTAATGTTTTACAACATTATTTCCATTCAGTTTTTTTTTTCTTCTGACCAAAAGCTGGAAAATGTGGAAATTACTCTTTCTGTGGCCTACTCACCGAGTCAGGGTTATAGTATTACTCCACTTCATGACATAAAAACCATTAAAGAAGACCTTACTGGAGTCTTCTTTTTTTAAAGGTTTATTAAAGTTCATTTGTAGTGCTTCCTGTGACTGTCACAAAATAGAGGAAGAATAATAGAAGTTTTAAAAGCTGAAGCCAAAATCCAGCGGGGGGATTAAACTTCTAAAAAATAAAAACCCTAAGATATTAATCCTGCTGTCACGTCGACACTGATTGCCTGTCCTTAATAGAGGGAGAATTGAGTTTTCTGATGCTGCTTAAGGGTTTATTTCCATCAGCAAAACTCATCAAAACAGTGAGAGAAACCAATCATTTTTTTTTAAAGTTACTTGAGAATGATTGCGCGTGATAAGCATCTTAAAATTGTAATATTGTGCAATTCTTATATTGCGTAGCGTTGAAAATAATGGTTGCACTTTATGAGCTCGGCTTGTCTGAAATGTTGATGATGAACCTCCAATTCATGGTTAGCATTTACTAGCAAGCGAAATGGTTACGCTGGTCCGTTAGAAGCGACTCTTTTAAACGAATTGATTGAATTGACGAAGTTAGCCCGACATCCTCACAATCAACATCAGTGTAGTTTGACACTTATGGACTGTTTTCATCTGTGTGACTGCAAAAGTGGACTGAGCCATTAACCTTTGAAAGGCGGCAGGCTGTTAGATACAACCAGCTCGGTTATGCAGTTGTCTTTCCAGAAAAAGTTGGCATGCTGTGCTAATAATTATGAATGATTTTTTTTTTAAATTAAAGGTTTTTTGAAGTTCCTGCTTTTGTTGGGTTCTCAGAGATTTAGCTGATAAAAAGTTTGCTAAAAGATTTCCTCTGAATTTTGAATGTGGAACGTTTACTCCACTGGAACTGCAGTACCTGCTACACTATATATTGCTGTATCAAGTCTAGCCTCTGTTGCAAAGTGGGGAAATAGTGGGTGGAAAGTTGGTGACAGAAGGAGCTGCAGCTTGGAGAGGGCCCACACAGACTCCAAAAGAATTACTTTGTTTAAAAGGCAGTGCCTTAAGCAATGTTCTCTCAGGGTCCAGATATCTGAGTCAAATCCCTGCTGCACAAAAAAACAAAGCACTACTAGAGTTTGAGTAGGGTTGTACTGTTCAATTTCTCCTCCCTGGAACAAAGGAGCGAGTGATTCATCTTAAAATAGCTTTGTATGATTTATTAATTCCGATCCATGACACAGGCTTGCTGATTCTCATTATTTTGGATTTGGGTTAGAGATTTACAGACTTTATTTGGCTTGAGGTAGAATTATTTTCCAGTTTATGAATTCATTGTCAGTTTTCAGGCACCGGTCCTAAACAAGGTTTGCATGCTTATGTTTACACAGGGTGACATAGCATAAGCACTGCAAACAGTCGTGGTTTAACAAAGATGTTACCCTACATGTGGCACGCGACTGATCTCGAGTGTTTGATGCAGATATACAAAGGTCCTAGATTTTATTTCATTTCCATAATTTTATGTCCTATTTCATCCTCTCCACCAGACTAACTAATTTAGTTAATGCAGAAGTCTTTGTTTTTAATCATACAGAAGTCTTGGTAAGCTTGCTCAGTTGTTTAAAGCTTTGTTTTTTTAACGCGTTATATCATTTTATTCAGAGGCTCTTCTACTTGTAATTTGCTTGTAATAATGATCCATCTTGTCTGGCATTACCAAGAGCAGCCTTACTGAAGATTAACTGAATCACTTAACCTTTAGTACCCTTTTCCCCAAAAGACCTGCAGTGCTATATTAAATGTAAATAAAACCAAATTCAATATTGTTCAAATGAAACCCTGTATTTAACACAAAAAAAAGAACAGAGAAAATAGATCAATATTTGAAACTGGGACATTTTATTGTCATGCTTTAAAGAAAGTCGACCCTTTTTCAAATTTCTTTTTTATGTATGAGGATATAAAAAAAAAACTAAACAAACAAAAAGAACAAGCTGGTGCTTTTTTGAAATAGGTAAAGACAATCTCAGAAGAACAACACACACTTACTGCTTCCATATGATTTAAGAGGGGAAATAGCATCCAGATTCTGATAAAGGCACTTAATTAACAAGCATGATTATCTCTATCAAAGTTGAAGTTTTGACATTTTGCTGCTCTGAAGCAGTTCAGGTGTGTGTTAAAACAATGCCAAGATGGAGCGACGTCAGCAGCAATTGTTGCTGCCAATCAATCTGGGAAGTGTTTTAAGGCCATTTCCAAACAATTTAAAGTCCATCATCCTACAGTGATAAAGATTATTCACAAGTGGAAAGAATTCAAGACAGCTGCCAATCTGTCCCAGGAGGGGACATCCCAGCAAATCCACCCCAAGGTCAGACTGTGCAATACTCAGAGAAACTGTCAAAAAAACCAAGAGGCTCTACATGTAAATGTTACATTTATCAGAGTGCGATTAGAAAAACACTGACCAATTATAGCTTGTTTGTAAGGGTTACAGAATGGTAAATGCCCTGTATTTATATAGCGCTTTACTAGTCCCTAAGGACCCCAAAACACTTTACATATCCAGTCATCCACCCATTCACACACTGGTGATGGTAAGCTACATTGTAGCTACAGCCACCCTGGGGCGCACTGACAGAGGCGAGGCTGCCAGACACTGGCGCCACCGGGCCCTCTGACCACCTCCAGTAGGCAACAGGTGAAGTGTCTTGCCCAAGGACACAACGTCCAAGCCGGGGCTCGAACCAGCAACCTCAACAAGGCGAACGCCCAACTCTTGAGCCACGATCACCCCACAGAAGAGAGCCCAGCAGCATGGTTTAGGCTAACAAAGCTGCATCTGATCTAACCATGATCTAGACAATGTCCTTTGGACAGACAAGATGAAAATGGAGTCTTGAAAATGTAATCCTGTGTATACCAAAGTATTGTAGAGCCAAATGTGAGGCCATATGTTTGACAACTAACATTTGAGGAGATTTGAATGCTATTGTAGAAACACAATAAAGATTTCTGGCTTCTTCACCTACCTCCAAGGTGCTTAGAGAAGAGTCAAAGTCTAAAGAGGCTGAAGCTCCAGAAGAACAAGGTTATTACTTGATAAATTAGTTTTAACCAACAGTCTTGATCAGAGCCATCACCCTAATCGGACATGAGACAGAACAACGATCCCAAGCACAGCAGCAAATCTAGACCAAGATGACTGAAAAATAAAATAATTAAAGTTAGACGTCAACACAGCTGAAATGCTGTTGGAGGACTTTAAGAGAGCTGTGTATAAATGCCTGCAAACGTCACTGAGCTGAAGTAAGGTTGTAAAGAAGAGCGGACGGAGACGTCTGTATAATCATATGAGAGACTGACTGAGGCCAACGCTTCAAGTGAAGTTTCTAAATGTAGTTCTACGATTAATTGAATCATGGGGTGTACAGTCATGGCCAAGGGTAATTTTTTTTATTTATATGGCAGTAAAAGGTTTGGAAGCATATGAAATCCTTATCATTGCTCTTCACTGATAGAAGTAAAAATGTATAATTTAATTAAAAACTAAAGTGCATGAAAAACAAACACTGTCATGGCTGTGCTTAGGTTTTCACTGCCTCTGCATTTTGACTTAGATTTAAGGTAATATTGTTGTTCATCTGGGCTTGTATGTAATATTTTTATTATGTCATGGAAACCCATGTTTAACAGAACCACGGCAGACCCGATGGCATTACAATGCTTTTCAGCATATTTTATTTACACTTATCACACAGTTGCTGTATACACAACTCAGTCGTCTGCAGCTCACAGCCCAACAGGACAGGACCCAGTACAGATTTTAAAGCCGGCGGGGCATGATTGCAGACCACACCCCGCCACACCACGTAAACCTTGAATCTAACAGGTATACCTTCTTTTGACTATGACTGAGTGGCTGTTGCAGAATAACATATGCTGCTATTAAGATGATGACTTTTCCAGAGAACGCTGTTCTTATTTCAGCATTCAAAAATTAAAAGGGGGTTAGGGGGACTACCTAGCTCCTAAACCTCTTAAAAGAAGAAATAATGCAAGACATGATTATAAAATGATCATTTTAAAAAATGAAGGGAACATTTAAAACAAATAAAATAAAAATAAAATATTTTAAATAATAAAAAAATGTAAAATACTAAAATAAAAACATCAAATCTTTCCACATTTGAGGATTGATTGTGTATTTAATACAGTTTGTACAGCATGTTTTGGAAAATTTTAAATGAAATTTAAATTTCTTGGCTGGAAATAGTTTTTTCCAGATTGTTTTTTCTTCATTCGTATATAAAAGCACACAGATGAGTCGCCTACATGTCTTTGTACTAGCAGTGAAAGCATTAAGTCACATTTCAACATGGTGCGAGGAGAGGTGCTCAATGCAGAGAGCTCTTTGCTCTCACCTTCTCTGACACATGAGGGCTCAGTCAGGAGAGTGAGAGTAATGTTGCTTCCCAGGAACCAGAGAATGAATCGGTCACTGACTGGGCTATAAAGCTTTTCTTCTGCCAGCAGTGTGATGGCACGTATACAACAACGCTTCATGCCAGCAGTTGACACAAAGCTCCTGCTTGGTCAGGAAAAACACAAATTGCCCAGTGTTGTTCTGCAGCTCAGAAATCTGTGTTTCCTGCTGTAAAGACCGAGTCTTTACAAAGTGATTCTTTAAGTGGGACCATTTCTGCATGGTTTGAGGTTTGGACACTGACTGCTTCTCTCCATCCAACGGTAGGAGAGCAACATTAAGGCCGGCAGGAGCACCGTGAAGTCCAAATCCTTGTCTGATTTGTAACCTGCTGGGACGTTTGATTTACAAGGGTGATCAGAGGAAAGAAATCCTCCAGCAGCCAGCATGAGGATGAAAGTGTACTAAGGAAGTGTAATCATGTAGCCGATTGCTCTGGAGAAGAAGGTCAAAGCACACGCTTGTTGTCATTAAAACCTTCTTTATGTGTTCTGTGAAGTTCCTCGGGTTATAAGAACAGTATTGTCAGTCTCTATGGACTTCTTGTGATTTAGAAAGCTGGTTTTAATTGTAATTATAATTACATTTTAACTGATTTTATATTGAACCTCATAGGCTATGTTATACTGATAAATGGATAATTCGATGCTGCACATTTCTAATTAAAGCGCACAGATAATGTGGGGTTTCTAGTGGTATAATTGCAGCAAAATTCAGGAATATAAATATATAAATGTAGTGCATACATTTAGAGCTTGGGGGCCAGAAGGGTATACTTATTAATTAACTGCAAAAATTCTGCCTCATTATTATTTCTCATTACTGGTTAATTGCTTCATTGTTTCAGCACTAATTCTAACATGTTGCAGAGAAAATCTCTGTCTCGATAATCTTCTCAGATGTCTAAATCTCCTTGTCCTTTTTCAGGGTTTTTAAAATACAATTACAGCACACAAGCATTTCATTCTTACAGCAATCTAAAGTCATTCCACTGCCAAATGCCAACAATACACACTATGGAGAAGACTAAGAGACTTTAAATGGCACAAAAGCTCACGCTCTGTCATACAAAAAATACGGCACTGTAAATTCAATGACGTCATCTTTTTGTATTAATCTAAATCTGTTTTTATTCATATAAAAGATCACAGGATTCAGACCCTTTAAAACACATGAATATGAACCACCTACTAGTCTTTAGAGTCAAAATAATGACTTTGTTGAAATAAATGTGAAGATTTCTTACACCTCATTAAATGAACAGTACTCCTAGTGTCCATTTTTTCTATTAAAACTTTCCTGAGACATCCTTCCTTTATAGTCTGAAGAAAATATTTAGAGTCTTGGCTTACAGTGAGGATTTTATACGTATTAACCGTACTAAAAAAAAAAGGAAAAGAAACATGTAAGGAGGTAACTGATGTCCTTTTACAATAAATGCATTCATTCAGTGTCTGCTGCCTGTGATACATGCTCTTTGTGTCAGTCGAACAATTAACAGCTCTGACTTATTTAGTAGAAAGAAACACATCTTTTTTTAATTTACTGAAATTCACTTATTCAGCTGATTCATGTTGTCAGAAGTCAAATAACAATACTGGACTAATGAGTCGATCAAGCTTTCATTCGTTCAGAAGACCTTGAATCCTTACTTGACTTAGTGTATGTGATCTATCAGAGATATGTGTAGTTACAACACTTTTCTTGCACGTTCAAAATGCTCCTTCTAGTTTCTGTTTTGGCTTTATTTGTGTCTTTCTACATCATCTTGGTGAAATAGGTTATAAAAGCACTTCTATTATAAGACTACACTGACTGGCTTTTCTCTTCTGTCTTTTAGTAACCGACTGTCGAGTCTTAGAGGGGTTGCAGAGATATTCCTCTATCCCCACGTACCTGCCTGTCAACTATCAGCTCCTCAATGCTGACTTGGGATTTTTCCTGAAGGAGGCCAACCAGGACTTCATGAGGAACTCTACCCTGGTGTCGCGGACCGAGCCCTTCTTCATCTACCAGGCCAGAAGTTTGCCCTCTGTGAACGCCAGCTATGGGCCCCTCTCTGTGGAGCAGCCTGTCCCCTTAGAGCTCCTGCAGAGCCCGGGGACCTTTCCTGCCTCTTCTCTTTTTACCTTTAACTGGAAGGTGCAGACCTTTATCATGAATTCCCGAATTCACTTGACCAAGCCCAAAGTCCAGGTGTTGTTCTATGTTGCAGGCAGGGACTGGGATGACTACAGTGCCATCGACAAGCTGCCCTGTGTGCACATGTTTGCTTTCCATGAAACCCAGGAGGTACGTGGTACTTGCCAGCTGAGGGGGGAGCTGGGACTGTGTGTGGCTGAGCTGGAGCCACTGGCCAGCTGGTTCAGCCCACCTAGCGTCGTGCCAGGACGCCAGAGGAATCACGAAGTGTCCGAGGGCACCCCAGTGGAGCTCTACTACGTGCTGCAGTCCACAGACGCAGGGTGCCACTCAGATGAATCCAGAAAGGACAATTTCATCCGCACAAGTCAGGAAGGGCTGTTTGGTTCCTATACTTCAACGCCTTTGAGGAGGATTGGCGGTGTAAGGCTCTACCAGAACCCCACTGAGCCACCTCTTGCTGAACACAGGCTGGATAATAACTTTATGGTCTTGGTGCCAGCCACACCCATGAGGCAGAGGGAAACTGGCTCTGCTTTTATCACTGTGTCAGCCTACTCTCCTGTGGAGATGTTTACTCTCAGGTAAGAACATATTTCTTTCTGTTGTTCAATAAAATGTCTTACTGAAGAGTTTTTCTGTCAGTCTCACATAGTGAGGTTCTGCAGCCAGTGTCTCTTGACTCCCGTGTTATCCTTTCAGTATATTCCATCTTAAAAATCTGGACATTATTCTTAAAAAACATTAATAAGGCCTGGTGTCACCTCACTGAAACACTGGAACAGCTGGAACATAGCAGAATCGGTTTTCCTTTCTCCTCGCTCCCTGCTCGTTCCATCTGTTCTTCTCGCCCTCCACAGTCACCCGTGTTGGGTTTCACTTCAATATAGCTGTTCTCCATTTTCTGTAATTTTCTTAAGTCAAAAATAAAATAATGATTGATTTCAGCTTATCAACGCCACCTGTTAACCGAGGTAAGCAGTAATTGCTCTGCTTCTGTACTCAACTGATCAAATCATTATTGATTGCGAAGTCAGCTGGCAACATTAATGTAGCAGACAGTCTAACGACGACGACTTCATTTTGTGATTGGCTGCACTGGGATACAGAATAAATGACTGGAAAGAGTTTGAGGAGAGTCGTCCTCTTTCATGACGGTATTTATACAAGAAAAGGTGCCATGTAGCTAACAGCTCCTTGACATTTGTGGTCAAATTAATTCATTGATCGTTTTTTGTGGCCATGTGAGAAATGTAATGTGATTTAACCCTTTTGTGGGTGAAACCTTTCACCAATAGAACCAAAGGAGTTTGTGGTTCAGGCCAAGAAACAAGCTATACCAGGCTTTACAGTTACAGTTTTTTGTTGTTGTTGTTCTTTTACAGTGACTAGAAGAATTCATGCTTACATTGTTACTCACAATTAATGTCATCATTACACATTGTTCATTATTTTTCCTTAAAAGAAACCATTACATTGATTAATTCAATCCCAGAGCAGCTCACTACACTACTCGTTGTATTTTGCATTGCTCTGTAAAATGACCTGAAATGCAGTCACATAATTGTAACAGTATAAACCTGAGGCTACAGTCCCAAATGCCGACACATAATCCTATCCTAATGAGGGCATACATACAGTCTTTTTTATGTTTATGCATGAACACAAAAAACAACGTACAGTAAAGATGAAATCAGGACCAAAGAGACTTTAAGGTCATCGCACAATGATTGCACTGCAGTGCTGCAAGTCAGACTGCTCATCATAGCTTTTGTTAGCTGCTGAAGATCAGGATCTGGGTGCTGGGTTGGGGTCAGCTTTAGCATCACTCTGGGTTGTTGGCTAGCTTTGTGTTAGCATGTTGTCTAACGCAAGTTAGCAGTATATAGTTGTTTCTGTCTTGGATTCAGGACTTTATCGTCATGCTCTTGTGCTTTCGTGCATTAAAAATAAAAGTAATGACCTAGTAAAAATAATACAAGAATTGAAATCAGCTAAAGATGTAAAGTGATTACAATAAGACATTTTGTTGGAACGCATCACTTTCAACATTGTTATCACCATATCCATAAAAAACTTTTTAAGAATGATTTCAGTCAAACATGAGCCTCGTTTGTGTTTTGTCTCATTTTAGGCAAATCAGTTTAAAACTATACAAAAGTAATAAAAAGTTGAAAAGGTTCCTCTAAGGTTCCTCCACTTCCTCTAAGGATCAGTTTAGTATTTGGGACATTATCTTCAGCATTAATGTGTGTTTGTCTGATGAATATTGTCAGGATCAGTATATTGTCTTGTCCATAATTTTTGTTGCCTTTTCTTTTTCTTTTGAAGGATTAAACAGTAAAATATCATCTGTAAACCTCAGAAATAATATAATATTAACAGAAGTAGATTTACAGAATTCTCAGTTCCTTTGTTAAAAAGTTGTTTTAACTCACCGACATGCTGTTTATTAAAAATGTTTACATTTAATTTTGTCGAGAGCTCACAGACTAAAATGTTAGAAGGGTTGTTGATTGCACATTACTGTTAATATGAGGCATAAGGTTCATTTGTGCTAGTATTTTTGCAATGTTAGTCATTACAAACTTTTTTGCCCATGAAACATGGCTGATTTTTTGGCAGTGCCAGCTTTCACAAAAAAAGTATATTTTTAGGTACCATGTACTTTAGGACAGAATGAGGTGGATAATTTATGACGATATTGCTTCACGAAGAACAGATCTGGATGCTGGTCTTTTAGGTGCTTTGCTGAATTTAATCCCTTGGTCTGAAAATCACGACATAATCGCTTAAATATCACCTCATTTTATCAATTATCATCCATTGGTCACCCACATCATCCCTCCATGCCTGACTCTACCTTTCTTACCCACGTCAAGGACAGAGCTACTGCGAGAGTTGCATTTGTGGCCATAAGACTAGAAAACTTGTAGGTGTATGCTGCCTCCGCCTGTTCAGAAGAGCTGTAACCTTCACTGCCTACAGTATTAAAAAATACAAGTGCCATTGTGTTTTCAGGAAGGTAAATACCAGTTCTGGTGACATCCCAATTCATCGTGGTGTCATCGAAATTTCTTCAAGAAAGCAAAAAAAAGTTTATTTCCTAAAATGTTTTCCACATTTGTTGTGAGTCTGTGTGAGTAAACTGACATGTTGCTGCAACACAATACCAGACTTGTTATATACAGTGCCCTTCCAGAGCAGACTGAAATTTTAGCTGCGGGAAGCTTTGAGATCAAAATGAGACAATGAGCCCCTCTCTGAGCTATCGTTTCAAGATATTTATATGACAACAGCACATAAACCGAACTGAAAAGAAAGCGAGCAAAAACAGTTGTGTGTTAACGAACCTTTAGACGGTACACTTCATAGCCTATACAAGGTATGAATTATATGCTGTGTAAAATGAACTTCTATGTTATAATAGATATATTATAGTTGTTTTTATTTCATCTTACCACAACCTCATAACTTATTTTCTAGCTAACCACATATATCTTCAGTAAGTGCAGGAAGAGCCGGGTTATCTCTCAGAAATGCAGTGACTCAGTGAAGCTGCTGATAGGTACTAATTACAATGAACAGATGAGACAAAATGATTTAGATAATTAACATGTGATGCAAATGAGGATGCCATTAATTAAAATGCATGTCCATTAGTGTAATGACGGAAGGCGATCTTAATCACACTGGTTTAGAACATTTATAAACCTCCAGAGATGCTCTAACAAGGGGTCAAACCAATTCATCAAACTATGTAAAAAGGAAAACAAACTAGGTGGAACGCAATATTAAGATGAAGCGTACCGATACTTATATCAAGCTGTAGCACTCTTATTGTGCACTAATAAAAACAACAATTTCCCGAGTTTACAACAAATATGCACAGAAGATGTTTTAGGGCCAGAATTGGAGCTGAGGTAAACAAGTTAACGGCAGCTTGCATTGTTTAGTTTTAACAAGCCAAAGAAAATTTCCAGACTTGCCCTTCTCGTGCTTCATTTAATCGCCTACTACTTGTCCTGAAGTGATAAGCATTAAACTTTCTTTTTCCGAACTGCGAAAGTCTGAATGAGTTCTTTGATCAGTCAAATGAACAGGCCAGGCTGCCCGCAGTGCCTGTGGTGTTTTGTTTTTTTTATTTGGCAGCGTTACGCATGCCAGGCGCAGGTTGGCCATCTGAGAGCGACAGATATGAAAAGGCCTCTGTGTGGTCCTAGGTGATAAGGCTGTCCTCATACATGCATTTGTTAGGACACTTAATCGCCAGAGCGAGAAGACTTTGATCTCTATATTCACAACATCATTATCATTTGTGTACTACGCACTTCTATGTCAGCCATTGTTGGCTGTATCCACGAATGCAGAATGAGCTTATGATCGTGTGAAATTAGTCAAACAGACCCTCGGCTCTATGTTAGTTTAAAATGTTTATTAGATCCCCGCTCTTTAAAACCAAAATCCGGGGGTTAGTTCTGCATGCTCATAAATTTATACGCACTATTTGCACAAAAATCCTCTTCTTCTCAATGGACATGATGAAAAAGGTCAGATTTAAATGAAAGTTGAAATGGTCATTGAGCCTTCAGTCATTCTTTCCTCTTCTCCAATTCAGTTTTCACCTTACTTTGCTCCATTATGCTGAAAGGTTCACACTGTGATAGATATTATGCAAAGAAAGCTAATTTGGAATATTCTTAATAGCCAATCATCCGGCCAATTTGTTGCATTGTGAATTCACAGCAGGGTATGGCTTGCTGGGGCATTTCTCTGTTGACATGCTACTTTTAATTTGACGGGTTCTGATTTGATTTGACCTCCTCTGTGTTAATAGGCTCTGTCACTCAGGAACTGGAAAGTTTTGCTTATTTTTATTGTAGCTTACTTTCCTCAAACGCAGACAGATTTCGATGTGGAGCATATCGTCGCTACTTGTAGTTACTATCATCAGTCATCCTGGCATGAACACATTTCTATTTCCTGTCTCCTCTCCCTTTGATAAGCCATCATCCACTGGAAAAAAAATAAAAAGGTTTAAATGTCAAATGAAAGAGAAAATTGCCTGAATTATTCTAGAAAAAGACCATTATGGCTAACATTTTAAAATCCATTATCACCATCTTACATGCACAAGGTGGAGGTATCTAGTTTGGAGGCCACCATGTTTAAATAATATTCCAGGGGCAGTGCAATTTACTCTGGAATAGAAGAGTCTTTACCAAATTCTCCTTTTAATTTGATGAACTGTTGAATTAATAAAAACATGCATCATCCTTGAAAAAAAAGAAATGGAAAAATTGGAAACTACCCATCCTTGGACAGCTGACATTTTTGTGAAAATATTTAACCACTTAAGGTTCAGTTAGTACCATACAAGTGCTCCTTTTAAAATTTTGATTAATGTACAAGAGACTTGAAAAAAGGAAGTTAAAGCAGAGCAAGCACAAAACTGCAGTTCCTGTTGTGGCCACTTGAAGCAGGTTCCCAATGCATGTCAACGCCCATAGACTCCCATGTTACAATGCACAAATTTAGTGCCTTACAATCATTTTTACAGTCTATTGTTTCCATCGCTATGAATAGTTCATGATATTTACGAGGGATGAATTTTTAATTTATAGCTCATCCACCTGGATACTAGAGGTAGGGGCATGGCCACTTTAATTAACAGTTCCTCTAGATGTCTGCTAGACCCCAACTGTCATGTAATGCAGAGATTGGGAACTCAAATGTGTGCAGGCACGCTTAAAGAACAACAAAACCCCAAACTACAATAGCAAAAAAAACAGCCCTTTATTAGATGTCCAAAACATAAATCAGCCTGTAAAATCCATCTATTAAAAAAACAAACATGAGGTGAAGCAACAGGATGAAAGATTAACATACGCTGAGGTACTGAACAGAGGAACAACAGGACTATATGAACTCACACACTGAGGGCTAATTGGGTTTACACACAGCCGGGGGAAACAAGACACCGTGGCATCATCTCAATCACAGGGGAGGAAAGAAAAGCAGATACAAGACACAGAAGACAACTAACCAGCAGTTAGTTTAACAGGAATCAAGAAATGATAACTAGCAAACTCAGACAGAAAAGTCAACTTAAAAAGGGACAAAAACATAAAGAAAACACAGATGGGGAAAAACAAAATGAAGGAACTATTAAACTGTAAAATAAAAGGAACTAACACACAAAGGTAAGCAAGCAGAAATGTAACTCTGAAAACTCAAAACTCTCTCTGAGTGTAACCCCACGACCACCACAGGACAGGACCCCCAATAAATGAAGGTAATGAACATAATATTTCTGACATATTTGTAATGTTGATGCATTTTTATTTGAGTCATCCAACAAACATATTTAACTGTGGGCTGTGTATGTATGTTATCAAGCAGTTATTTAGCTCTAATGTGTGTTAGCAGATATGTTCGTCTCTGCTGAGCACCAATATGGTTTATGGATGCAATTTGCAAGCTAAGTGTGCTCATCCAAATGTTGTAAACTGTGGCACGGAACAGCTAACATGACAGCGGTAAAAATGCTGGTGCTAACGCATTAAAATGTTGGGTCCAAAACCAAAGGGTGGCATCACAGTGGCTACAATCTCTTCTTAAAAGTTTATATAGTGTACACAAATTTAAATGAAATTTTAAAATCTCAAACCACATCAGTTCTCCCAGCTCGGTTTCAAAATATTGAAATACTCCCTGGTGAGATTTGTCCCAATTTGCGGGAGAATGATAAAGAAGAAGAAGAAGCAACAGCGGCTGAAACAAAGACTACCTACTTAATTGTTAACATGCTTCAAAAAACATTTTGAATGTCAATATTTTAGAGGTGCCGGGGCGGTCGTGGCTCAAGAGTTGGGAGGTCGCCTTGTAATCGGAAGGTTGCCGGTTCGAGCCCCGGCTTGGACAGTCTCGGTCGTTGTGTCCTTGGGCAAGACACTTCACCCGTTGCCTACTGGTGGTGGTCAGAGGGCCCGGTGGCGCCAGTGTCCGGCAGCCTCGCCTCTGTCAGTGCGCCCCAGGGTGGCTGTGGCTACAATGTAGCTTGCCATCACCAGTGTATGAATGTGTGCGTGAATGGGTGGATGACTGGATATGTAAAGCGCTTTGGGGTCCTTAGGGACTAGTAAAGCGCTATATAAATACAGGCCATTTACCATAGATAAATGCCATAAGACATGCAGCTGACACAGCATTAACTTTATTGTGTTCAAACAAAGATTGAGGTAAAAAAAAATGTAATTGAAAGTAATAGGCAGTAATTAGAGACTGCGGAAAGAAATCTGACAAAAAAAAGTAGAAGCACTATAAACACAATTACAGGGAGACGGGTCTGACTGCTGCTGAACAGTTTTCTGGGTGAAACTCTAAGTGGCAGTCATGCTGCTGTATCTCATCAGACGTTGTAAGTCGTCATCCAGCAGAAAGCTATTATTCCACAAACCCATTTGAGTAAATGCTAGATTGCTTTTTCATTACACCATAAGCCATTATTTACACCAAGCTTAAAAGTTGACTCTACATGCAGCTACTTCATTACCAGATGATATAAAGGTAGAGATTTTAACTCCTCAACGGGGTTTAAGATGTATTGTGGATGTTAATTGATACAATCAAAGAATAGGTTGTTGTGAACAAAGATGGATTAAGCAGGATTAACTATTTGATTGCTATGGATTGCATAGCTGTACGCCTGCTTTAGCGTGCCCCCACTTTGTTAGGTTTGGGAGAGAAACTGTTTCAAATCATATTCCTTTCTCGCGAGGCTGTTTTATCATGAACAGCAGTCGCTCTTTGCAGTGTCTTAAAGACATTTGTGCACACTAGCAGCCTTTTGCAAAGGAGAGCCAAATGAAAGAAAAGACATTGAAAAGGCACTTTAAACTCATTAAATTTAACATGCCAGTAATGTATAAGATGAAGTCATTATCATAATATGTTTTCTGGCATCACTGTGCAAGCTACTTAGTTTGTTAGGTGTCATTGATAATTCATCATTATCTCCTAGTATTATATGCTTCATATGCAAATCAAATGCAATGAAGGAAATTATTTTAAAGGATATTTTCCTGCTGCAATCTCCAGCGATATAAAGTGAGAACCCAGAGCACAAAAGGAAATTGCTCTATTTTCTGTCTTGGTGCAATGCTGCCGTGCAGCATGAGTCACTGTATGATGAGGGCTATTACATGTACATCGTCCTCCCTGCTGGACTCTGCCATTATTTTACAAAAAAAGATTTTGTCGATTTAAGTGACACTTTTCCTGAGAGCAAAGCTTCTTCGGTACACAAACACTCATTCTCATTTCTTTCCATGTAACATACTGCTGTAATTCAGGAACAAAGGATCACACACAGACACAACTGGTGATGGATTGGGGATGTATTATTAACACTGGAGTGGAGACTGGGGCTTGTCTGCTCTTTTCGTGCAGCGTTTACTGCAAAGTAAGCAACAACTGAGCGTGACTGCATGTTGACCAATGCAAGACGTAGCCTCACTTCTTCCGAAAGTAACAGCTGCTATTATTCTTCTCCTTCTCAAACTTGCAGTCTTCAACCTCCGCTGACATTGAGTCAAGCGAATCGAGGCACTCACTTGAGGCAATTATAAAATTTTTAGTGCACCTTTCTCCGGGCTTTGTACAACTTTTTTTCAAACAGGCACTAGTACTTCAGAACACGTGTAAGATGTGTAACATGGGAAGAAGTTCCCATTTAATACAAAGAGAAAAACACCTATTGCATGAATATCTAAAAATAAAACAGCAGTGGTACAATGTGGTTTGAAATTAATATTTAAAGGAGGAAAAGAGTTCAGAAGGGCGTGCCTCACATAAAATCTTAGCTTGATGGATGAACTATATTTTTCATGGAGACACCATAGAAGAAATCAGACAGGAATTGGTGTGATAGCAAATTTATTAGACACCAAGCATACAACTGACGCTGAGTGTAGACTTTAAATAATCAAAGATAAGCAAATGTTACTAGTTTGTTCTAAGAGAATTGCATCATTATTACAGTTTTGTCCAATCAAGAACTTATATCTGTCAAAGTTAATATGAAATGCTTCAACTTGAGGAAGAGGTTTCCCTAAAAGCTGATACCCAAAAACCTTCTTTGGGTATCGGTGCTGTTAAATTGGCAGAGACTTGTGCAAAACCAGTAGCAGAGACACGAATTGTCATCTGTGCAACCACAAATATTGTTGCATTTGTTACATTTGTTACCTGCGCTTTCTCTGTGTGGCAGCTGGATTACAAAAGGGTGTTGTGACTGCTTCGTGTGCGCCTGTGCGTGTTGCACAGATGTGCAGGTGTGTACACTGAGTACACACGGCTGAATGTCTCAGCTGTGTGCCAGGCAGATAAACACCGCTGATCTTCTGCATGCAGTTTGTTTAATAGTGTGCCTCCTGTGGAGAACATCCTACCAAACATTTGTTTTCGAACAGATTTCAATAAAGCTGTCAGCGATTTTGCAATAACACTGGGCATCCATTTGTGCGTCTGTGTGTGAACAGGAGTGCCTCCGTGCGCGTTTGTGCTAGTAGGCGAGTGCTCGTGCCTGCAGAGACGTGTTTGCGTGCGAGCACCCTGCTATGCTCGCACCGTTAATACCGAAAGCTCCACGAGTGGCTGCGATGGAATCAATTTGCATCTTCTTTAAAAGGCAGTGCATCAGTGAACAAATTACCTACCATCACGCTTCATTATGTGTACTGATGGACAACGGCGACTAATGTATGCAAGAACCAGTGGCCTAAAATATCAGCTGTGGTGGGATTGAGTGTACAAAATCATTATGCCGAAAAGAGTTAAAAACCTGATCTGAGGTAGGCTATTATCCAAAATACTATCTTTGAAAGAGTGGAAGGTAGGATTTAATTTTCCAAAAGGCACAATTTCCTTGTATTACATTTTCTACTACAAAATTTTAAGAGTAAATGCAACCTTTCTGGAAATAAAAGACAAACATCCAGTACTCCAAAGTGGCATTGACCAAGTCCAGTAAGTCGCACACAACTCAGTCAGAAATAAGGCCCCAAAACAGCCCATGAGATACACAAACATAATGCTAGGAAGCTTTGAAGAAGTGATAAGAACAAAGACAATATGACAAAAGACAGTCACATATTACACATATTATTACGGTATTATGCATATTATTATTATTTGGTCAATATGACTGGAGAACAGCTATGGTATTAATAAAGGTTAGACTATTTGAAACATTTGAAAGCTGGAAAAATGTCCACTGTGCCATTAAGATATAGGAGAATGTGATGGATTATTCTGCAATGAGTGCTTTTTCTTCGCTCTCCTCTTTTCACTCTCTGTGTTTACTCTGCATTTAATAATTAGTTATTAATCTCTGGCTTTGTTCCACAGTGTGTCTTTTGACCCATCTCCCTCCACTCACACCCTACCAGTCATGGCTGATGACTTGCTGAGTGTGGTTCTGCTGGAGGTTTCTTCCTGTGAAAAGGGAGTTTTTCCTTCCCACTGTTGCCAAGTGCTTGTTCATAGGGGCTTATCTGATTGTTGGGGTTTTCTCCGTATTATTATATTACAATATAAAGCACCTTGAGGCGACTGTTGTTGTTACTTATATAAATAACATTGAATTGAAATCATTCATTCTTTAATGATCTGAGAGCAAGTACAAAAGAAAAATGAAAATAGAATTCAAACACAGGCTTAAATTAGGCTCAGTGTGAATTTGATATGAAGCCCACAAGTACAAAAATTTGATCTGTTTTAGGATCATATTAAAGCTTGAAAGACAATCAAACTGTTATAAAACTGTAAATAACAGGAAACAAGAAATCAAAGAATGAGGTCATGTACTGGAGTCTGCCTTTATTACTGATGCTCACTGGGGGAAACACAAGGACTTTAGATGTTATTGAAAACTTTATGCCCTCTTACTTATCTTCCAGGAATAGTGACACTGTTGAGATGTGATGCTCACAGTGTTGTCTGTAATGTGATTTGCGATGACCCCAATGGAGGTCGCGGGCTAAAATGAGTGTCTTTGAGGAATAAAGTTGTTCTTTATAATACAAGCATTGCTGTAGCTTTAACCTCCCTGGGGCCACAACTGTCAGAACTAAGACGCAAAGCATTGTTTCTAATTTTGATTTTGTATTTCAAAAACATCACAATTTCTGAAATTCCAAGGTTTGTATCTAAGAAAAACTGTCTCATATTAATTTACAAGGATATAAAAAGTGAAAAAAGAAGCAGTTGCTCATACTTGAGGGGCCGGGACCATGGAAATTAATTTACTGTAAGCTCGTCTTCACTTTATCAAGCGGTTCGCATGGGACAAAAGTGTCAGGATATTTGCTTCTAAATGTCTCTGTATATTAATTTGCACATTAACAGAGTCACTGATTCTCTTAAATCTTCATACTACAAACAATACACTCTGGAGTAAAGACAGATAGAATCGCAAGTCAGGTCCTCTTAAATCATGCTGCATCAGCTCCAGGCTTGTAGCTGCAGAACACTAATGGCTGAAGAGAAAAGTCTCAATAAAACAGAAATAAATGAGCCTTCACTGGGGTTGAGAAATAAAAAAGCAGCGGGAGGCCTCCCTCTTTTTGCGTAAGACCCCAGCGTGCAGACCAAGGTACTGGTCACATGCTCATATCAGATTCATTATAGTCCAATCTCATTTGAAAGCCATCATCCCCAGCTATAAACAGGCACTGAATCAGCAGCTGCTGGGGTGCTTCTGCAGGGGAGAGCATGTGATGAAAGAATAAGAAAATGCCTTGTCATTTGTTGGCAGGCATTGAAGCCATAAGCCATTTTCCTAAAACAGCTTATCCATTTGAAAGTGGAAGAAAGAATTACTCTGGGGAACAGATATAGATGATTAAGACGAAACGCATCTGAGAAAAGGACTTCAAACATGCATTAAATAAATCTTGTCAGACGTCTCTGCGTTGTTATGAGTAATTTCTTTGTAGTTTGTTTATATTTAGCCTGTGAGTGTTTTGGTGTTATTTGGCAGCCGACTACAGGTAACGTTCGCGTTTCCAGTCGGGTAATAGCATCAGCAGCAGAGTCCTCTTTGGAGGCGATGATACGCGAAAAAAGTAGAAATAAAATAAAGAAAGAATGTTAACAAAGAAAGAATAAACTACAGCTCTTGTGAATTTAAAAGAGCTGATTTATTTTCATGTAGTAAAGAGTCTCCTCGTGTGTTCAGTATGCGTCGCAGCGGGTGCTACAAGGTGTCAAACATCGCCCCATCTTGTGCTGAGTTTGCTGATTTAAAATTTGGCTCATTAAGTTTTCTAGATTTTTATTAGCTTGTAGAGAGTCTGGCCTTGGCTTGGTGAGGTTCTGTTAACAAACACAGCTGCCAAAAGCTGGGCACACTGAGAGGCAGCAGCAGAGCAGAGGGATATTAAACTCCAGCATATACACCCCATTGTTCCCACACTGCTCCATGGGGGGGCTCCTATTATCTGTCTGGGATCCTTGTGACGGCTCCCTTACTGAAAATACAGGGTTGTAAACCCACGAATGGCTTTCATATATTGACCATATACCACTGGATGTGTGATGGGATTACATCATATAGTTTTGGTTTTTTTTACACTGCATGTGTTTATTGCCCAGTAAAACTTGTTTAGAAGGAAACATAAATGTATAGTAAAGAAACAGCAGCTTTTTTAAAGACACAGTATTTATAAAGCTCCAAGATATAGAAATCTCTACAGCATCTTCTCTGCCGGTGTGCGCACAGTTCCACTTTCAACCTTATAGTGTCCTCTGTGGACAAATCCATGGCCAGCACAGGTCCGGATGGAAGAAAGGAGTTTCTCTCGATTTATCATCATCTGATTGTTGGTATATTTTGCAAGGAGGTAGCAGTTATTGGGTTGGGAGTCACATAATCCAACAACCTGTTTTTTCCACAGGGAGCATCAATCCTGTGTAGCTGCGTGTGGCCAGACAAATACTCTGAGATTGCGTAATTGCAGGGCTTTGCTGGTTGCCTCGGGTGTTTGTGGAGCCCATGCAAGAATCATATAATGGGCTTTGAGATGTCTCTCCGGTGTGCATTCAAGATCCTATCACAACATGTGCCTCGATATGCTACTGCCTGTACTATAGACAGTCATTGGCGGCTATAAAATAAGCAAATTTGTCTTGTTTAGTTACATTTGTCCCAGTAAAAGCAGGGCAAATGTAGCGAATAAACAGAAGAAAGAACCAAAGGATTCAGGAAATAGCCTCCTGACAATTAAGACATAAATATCACACCCTAGACTTTATGTTAGACTCTGTTAGCGAATAAATTTATGCTTGTGTCTCTTTCTGTTCAAATCACTGGTTACATTTGTAACCGCCTTGTCCAAATGTTACTTGTAAGACTAGCATGTTATTTGGATGTCGATGAATACGAAATACATTAAAGCTCACAATAAAATATCCTGCTGGAAGGCTAATAGAGGCCAAGCTCTCACTACTGATGAATATATTGACAAGAACAGAGCCTCAGAGATCACAATACATTTCCCGCTCCCTACATTATACATGCAGCGGTAATTATGTCTTTGTAGAATGACTGAATTAAATTACAATTATTCCTTCTATCTGTTATTCAGTCCTAATTAACTGGTAGGTTTTATTCAATCCACTGTCTTTTACTTAGACTTTCCTTTGCCCCTCACAATTTTATTCCCTTCTAAGCGCAAACATGATCAAAGCAGTTTTCTTATAATTAATTACAGTCTCTAAGCTAGGGCCCCACTTTAGCCTGTAGTTTCATGTTTAATTTAGGGTCAGTAACTCGTAGATTCTTCCAAGCGCACAGTAACAGTTATCTATATTCAATTCTAACTTTAATCTTGTAAACTAAATTATATTGGTATTATTAAGAAGGATTTAAATGGCATCGAGAGGCACACTCACCTCTGACCACATCCGTTATATAGCACACTTATTGTAATAAGATTCGACTAAAAGATCGTGCATTCATTACCCTGATGATGACCCCAGAAATATAGCATATAACACCCAAACCTTATCTCTTTGGCTCAGTTTGACTGTATTGTCCATTAAATTGCGAATGATGCTCAGCCTATTAGCGGTCGGGAAGTACAGAGATATGATTTAATGCTGTTTCTTGGAGGGAACACAATAAGACTAAATTGAATGGTTTCCTTATTCACTTTCACGGACTTTAATGTGCCCTTAAAACTCTATAATTGGCACTGTAACTGGTCATATTATATCCTCCCTGACACTTGTAGCCACTTGTTCATTGACAATGGCTAATTATCTCACATAGTTGCATTCTGGAGGTTGTGGGATGTAAATAAAAAGTAGTCAGCAGTTAAAAACATGGTGATTCTCAAGGACTGTTTCACTCCTCTGTACTTCAAACTTCCAGATAAGAAGAGACACTAGTAAAAATTATAGGACTATCCTTCCACTTTGTATAAGGAGTAATTTAATCACTATTAGTAGTCAGAAATTTAAAAGACTTAAGGCCATATTATTGTGTGTGGATGCTTTAATAAATTATTTAGAAGCCTTAATTCGAAATAGCCCCCATGACAGTATTTTCTTAAAGGATTTTTTAAAGTAAGTGAGATGAGAAGATCAATGAGACTTTCATGTCTTTACACCAAATCTGATGCCAGATATCTTAGCTTAGCTCAGCACGGGTGGAAAGTGCTAGCTCATCTCTGCTCAGAGATAACAAAACACTTGAGCTCATTAATTAGGAGAGTATCCTGTTCATGTAATCCTCATAAAAACAACACATTGTGTTTCAAGCATCTTCCTGTATATCACTATATCCATGGCCTGCATCGAGTCTTGCTTTGGGCTTTTATTTAATCATTATCTTCACAGATGACCTTGAGTTCAGGTTCAGTGGTTTAAGCATTGAACTGATGACACTTTACGACAGATTTATGTATTGCAATGGTGTTACTCCTCAAGCCACAAACTGAGCATTTTGTACACACTAATGTGCAAAACTGTCCTAAGAAAAACACAGAACCAAATGTCCCAAACAATGCAAGTAATTTTAAAGCTAACTCTTAGAATCAGTCAGCTAAAGAGACAAATGTGCCCAATTGCACAGCTTAGATTTCTTTGCCATGGATGGCCTGTTGTATAAATTGTTAGTGATTTGGCCTTTCGGGAGGCATCATGCTGTGCAATGTATGAAAAGCCCAAGGACACTAGCTCTTCTGGGACTGAAATAATCACTGTCTGCTGTTTTTTTTGATGTGTTAATTTAATTCCAAAAAGCACTTGAAGTCCAGCCAAAAGGCAAACAGGGACACTTTACATTTATTTTGTGTTGATTTTTCTATACTTGTGACAGTAAAACCTGCACCGTTTTTGCTGTCTGCTGCACTTTATTGTAAAACTTTGCATGACTTACCTGGTTTTATCTAGCCCGGGCAGAAGCGTTGCAGTTTTTAGGGTGGATGTGCCTCCATTACCCTTTTTTATGATCTTCATATTGGATTTCTATAGGTCAAAAAAAATAAATAAACGGTTTGCACATAATGTCTGTCCCAATTCCAATGACTACTGTGCAAAATCGTGCTGCCGGAAAGCACTTCATATGTATTATTTACACAGTTCGCCCCCACAATGTGCCGCAATTAGTGTGTATCTGGTTGATCCAGAGATCAGGAAAGTCAAATGTAGCAGCAGCTCTGCTCTGTACAGATAGAAGCGCAGCCCCCTGTGATCACAGCCCCCTGTGATCACAGCCCCCTGTGATCACAGCCCCCTGTGATCACAGCCCCCTGTGATCACAGCCCCCTGTGATCACAGCCCCCTGTCACAGGGCACGGGCCCTCCTCCTCAGATCCGCATCAAATCAGTTGTGTCAGACACAGTGCCATTATGCTTCCATACAGTAGACAGATTTTCCCCTCTTCCTTTCTTGCTTATAGCTGCTTTGCAGTGGGAGTACCAAGCATGTTCTGAATGCCTAATACTAATCTGTCCTGACATTCAAATTATAAGATCAGTTTCTACACGTATGTGTGTGCTATACAGCACCATGCAGTTGTTCTGACACCATGCACTCAAACCACCACTCAGACTCATGCACTGTAGTCCTGTCTTAATTAGGATGCCAGAAACCCTTTGTGTTAAAATGCAGTTCACATGTTTTAATTAAAAATGAATCAGAAACACTTGCAAATCCTGACTTATTGTCTAGTTTTTCCATGTTTCCATAGCTACCAAGTCATCTCCAACCAGGAAGTAAAATGGGATTCAGAGCTATTCTTTTTTTGTGACCACAGACTAACCCATTTGTTCAAAAAGCAGCTCCATAATGAAAGTGAATAAATAAGATATTCAGGTAAAATTAACTGTAAGCCCAATGCCACCCACATTCGTTGCATCAGTTAGCAACCCACCCCACCCCCCCACCCGGCGGATATGTGAGCATCCTGGGATTTGTGCTCATCTCTTCATTCATGTTGTATATTTCAACTATTTCTCCTAAATATATATTTGTCACAAATCTGTTGCTAAAATTAGGACTGTGTCTCAAAATTCTGCTCATTTTCACTTCAAAAGGGCGAATAGACCAGATAAAACATTCAGCCTCTTGTTGAGCCTGACTTGAAAGAATCTGGAGTATCAAATGTCAGGAGGGGGGCACGAACATCTGAATAAAATGTCATAACAATCTTTCTAAATCTTGTTGAGATGTTTCAGTGTAGTATCCCTCCGTAGAGCCATGACTGTACTGTAGAATGACTTAAAATTGTTTCCTCTGCTCCATTATTAGTGAAGGAATTGGTCCCCATCATGGGAAGCTCCGTGCTGACTTATTTAAAACGTGACAAAGCTCCTGCTCAGAGGGCCACATCGGCTGCATGATAAAGGAAATCTGCAATACGTCTTTACCTCCTCAAATCAACAGCGGTGTTGCTGGAGAGCAGCGGTGACTTGAGGAAAAAAAATGTCATCAAGGAAGACGAGTGTTCATACAAGCTGCCTCAGTGATTAAAATGACAACCTGTTTGTGCTCACAGCTTGATTGCTGGCAGTCTGTAGCTTCAGGGAGCTTCGCCCAATCTTTAGTTATCTGTGAATTCTCCACAGTGAAATTTGTCATCGAGTCTATATTTCATTACAACAGCTCAGGTCCTTAAAAAAGGCCTTACAACAAGGCATTCTTGTTTTGCTGTTGTTGATTTGTCAGGCAGAGCTGGGTTTGCGATCTTGCATTATGTGCTTAATATGCTTAATTTACTATAAAGCTTGGTAACATTTACCATAACAATTCTTAATAAATGGTAGGTGCATAGTTAACAACATTTTATTTTTAACAATCAATTTGCTATAGAAGTTAGCTGTTTGTAAACCACTCTATAAAATTACTTAGTTGTTATTATAAACTTAAAACTGATATTTTTAAGACTTTGCAAATGGTTAATAAATTGATGCAGTGCATCTATAAGAAGGATGTGAACAATAAGTTTTATGGGTGTATGGGTATGTGTTTTATCTCACATATCTCCTGGAATTATGCTCACATGCCTCCTGTATGTTTGGCTTTGTTGATTAATTTAATATATCATCAACCTGCCAGGGATTCCAGATGAAATTTAGTCTCTGTGACTAAATTTACATGCAGCATCCCTTTTAAATCAGCATAAATATAGAATGATCAGTAATCTCTGACAAGTAATTACCAAATATGTTATATAAGATGTGAAGTGCGATATAGTTCAGAAACATTAGCATTAATATAAATTATTTAGTAAACATTGGCAAAATTGCTTAGAATAAAATAACTATTTAATAGTTTATCTAACGGTGATTTGTAGGAGGCAGATTGCATGTCATCCAGTAACGGGGGGTGGAGCTCAAGAGGTAGAGCAGGCCATCTACTGATCTGAAGGTTGATGGTTCGATTCCTGGAGCCAGTGTAAATACATCCCAAATATCCCTGAGAAAGATACTAACCCCAAGTTACTCTTTCTTCTATGCTTTTTAAAAAAGCATAGAAGAAAGTGTGAAAGAAAGAATAGGTAATAAGGTAATGATAAGGTAATAAGAATCAGTTCGTTTACCATACGCCAGCTACAATACCAGTGAGAGGTGGGATACACCCTGGACACGTTGCCAGTCTATCACGGGGCTACCACAGAGAGACAGACAACAATTCACACTCACATTCACACCTATGGGCAATTTAGAATCAGCAGTTAACCTAATCCCACCAATAGCATGTTTTTGGACTGTGGGAGAGAGCCAGAGTGTCTGGAGAGCACCCACGCAAACACAGGGAACACATGCAAACTCCTCACAGAAAGCCCGGCCAGTTGATGGAGTCGAACTCAGGACCTTCTTGCATTGAGGCAAACCACTAGTGCCAACCACCGTGATAAATTGCATTGCCACAAAACTGTTGCTTCACATCCTGCTTACTTGACTAACTTCTAATCTGAGTTTATATAGAGGCGGTTATTATAAAGTCTTATCCACTTACAAAGGAGTTGTAAGTGTGTGTGTGTGTATGTGTGTATCAAGTGTACTATTTTAATCAGCCATTTCCTCATTCGTTCACTCCCCTGATGGAAATGGAGCAGAAATCTACATTATCAAAATGCAAGCTGCCTTCCTTACATTAACCTGAAGAGACCCTGTTCTTGTAAAAGGAATATGGAGGTAGAATGTGAAATGACTTAAAGATTAGATATGCCAGGAAGTCACACAGGGATAATGTAATATTTGGCTTGAACTTGCAGTGTAGTGCTTGGGCTTCTTGTTTAAATGAGTGATTTGATGGAGACGTTGTGCCTCGCCTTTGCTGAACAGTATATCTTGATAATGCAAACATGCTTCCCGAGTATAAATTAAATGCTCCTCTTCTTGCATCTTAGTGCGCTGGATCTACGTCTGCCTCGGTGTTTACAGCTCGCCTCTACCCCAACACCTCGGGATTTGACCACTCAGATGCTGAACTCTGGCATTTTACATGCACTTCTAGATTTGGTTATGTTATTCAACTGTCTGGCATTTCCAAAGGTCACAACCTTTACTTGTTCATTTGGTGCTTTTGATGTCAGTGTTTCTGTGTTCAACATGAGTTTTCCCAGGACAGATGTCAGAGGTATGGGCCTTGTTAGGGCAGCAGAAGGGGCTGATCGGTACGACTGATCAATCCTCAGCAGGTCCTGTGTGATCTTTTCTGCCTCTCACTCCCTCCTTTAACTGCCAAGCCTAATCAATGCACCAGTGGTTCATCCAAGACAGAAGTAGAGAATTAAAGGTCGAATTGTGGCAAGATGTGCAAATCAGGGGCCATAAGAAGAGAAAACACCAAATCGCTGATCCCAGTCTTCTCCCTCAAAAATTCTAAATTCTGCACCTCGGACCTTTACACCGTACTCTACAATGTGCGCCTTTCCTATAGAGAGCAGACCTGTCCTGTATGGTGTGTATTTTCCATGGAGAGACACTGAGAATATGACAGGTCCTCCTGTAGCATTAGGCATTATCTGACAGTGGGGAAAGAAAAGCAGAGCAAAGTGGTTGGTCTGAGTGGCTAAAGACTGAGTGATGAACCGCGGTGGCCTCTTTCTCTCCTGTGAAAGAAGGCTGGGCTCATCCTGCAGCAGGAAGGTTAAGGATTTATCATTGACCAGAAAATTCAAGTGTGTGTGTGATCAGGGTGGCTGGCCCAGCTCTGGGCTAAATGGAAGACTAATGGATAGAGGGAGCGAGCCTGACGGGCTCTGAGGAGCCCTGTTCGCTCCCCCTCCACCTGTCATCCATCACATTTCCAGCTGATACTGGGAGATAGCTGTGCCACACTGGTGGGAGGGGGACAAAAAGAGCAGGCGGAATGAGGGACAGCACCAGCTGGACGAGGACAGGGACACAGATGTGACTACTACATGTCTTTAGGAGCAGTCGGTGTTTAGCAGCCATTTTCATCCCCAGATGGAGGAAAAGAGAAGCCTGTCTGTTTGGGGAAGGATGATACCACAGGCTGTGCTCAAACTACAAGTACTCTAACAAGACTAAGTTGACAATCAGTGCACTCAAACAGCATTCAGAGTACATCTTCAGGGCTAATTAGATTTTTCAAAATATCAGTGAGCTGTTTGTATTATCCCGCAACACCTAAATGGATGAAAGAGGCTAAAATGAATGGGAGAGAACGAGGCGAATGGCTTAGTGACTATTAGTATTGAAGCCTATGTAAGTAAATTAGAGCTCTTTGTGTTTTTATCAGTAAAAAGGATATAGTGCCATTTATACAACAGGGTTGTCCTTCCAGCGAGGAAGCTTTATGGGAACCTTTTCACATATCACTGGCTGTCCTTTCTCTTTGGGAGACAGTGACACACACGTGCCCACACACACACACACACATGCACAAAAGCCAGTGAAATGGCTTTTTAAAGTCCTTTTATATCAGCTCAGATTAGAGTTCTTTTAAAACAGATGTCACCGTGAGGGCAAAGAAAAGAGATTATAAATTATTTGATCACCTCTCTACCACGAATCTTTTACCATGGTCATGCCACAGTCCTTAGATTTAACGTCAGAAATAGTATCCCTTCAAAGTTAATGCTTAGCTTGGCTTTTCAAATAAAACAGGGAACAAGTGATTAAAAATCTAGATCAAAAGGAAAGGATTTGATCATGAATTGCAGTCCCATTGTGCAGTGGATGGGAAACTAAAGCATTCTGTTGTTTGGTAATTTAAGAGAATGGTATCTGCCACCGAGCACAAATCAGGGAATATCCATCCATACATGCATCCATTTTCTTCCACTTATCCGATTCTGGGTCGTAGGGAGGCTGAAGCCTAGCCTAGCTGCTGTCGGGCCATGGGCAGGATATACCCTCGATAGGTCACACTCACATTCACACCTACGGGCAATTTAGAATAATCAGTTAACGTACATCAGAGTACACAAAAAGAACAAGCTCACACAGAAATGCTTTGGCTAGATGGTAGATTCATGCCAGTGACCTTCTTGCTGTAATACAACTGTGCAACCCTACCATGGCATGTGCTGATTTTTATTATATAATATATTTTAGTTAGTGGGGATAGGTTAATTGGATAATCCAAATTGCCACTAGGTGTGAATGTGCGAGTGAATGTGAGTGTGAATGGTTGTCTGTCCCTATGTGTTAGCCCTGCGACAGACTGGCGACCTGTCCAGGGTGTACCCCGCCTCTCGCCCTATGACAGCTGGGATAGGCTCCAGCGCCCCCCGCGACCCTGAAAAGGATAAGCGGAAGCGAATGGATGGATGGATGGATCTAGCTGTCCATAAAAGATTCTAAAGCTATGGCAGAATTACTATAGGCAATCCAGATGATTTTGTATATCTTTACCTGCTTCTTAAAATACAGTTTTTTCCTCTCCTTAAAAACAGAAACTTTGCTCCTCCTCCTTGTGAGTCTTTTGGGAATTTAATCAAGCCTGATTAATTTGGAGGAGCAGGTCTAACTGCTTCTTCATCCAATCAGAAAATCTACATATTTTCACATCAAAGGGTGCTATGACAACACACAAGTGTCAGGTTAATTAGGTTAATTAGCCTAACACTTCAGGTTGATCATTGGTCTCACCTTTGATACCTTGACTAGGCAATCAAAGGAGAATCCGAAAACCTCAAAATGAAGCAATTTCTATATGCAGTCTGAATATAAATCCAGACTAATGCTTGTAATTTAGTGACTGACATTTATCAAGTTATCTGTGCACTTTCAGCTTATTGCACAATTAAAAAAAACATTTCAGAAAATCTGTGGGGAAAAAAACAAAACATAATTACCGTCTATTTTTGGTTTTGCTTCCAGTACAGCTTCAGCAGACTCTGATGAGAAAAGGAAGTTGCAGAGCTGATGTAAAACTGCCAACTCAGATATTAAAAATGTTTCTTCATGTAATTTCTGCCGCCCACCGGTTTGGACCAAAGTCAGTCTCCCTTCGAGTATTCTCTCCTTCACCTTTTCTGGTTTTCAGTGTATCATCTTGTATGGCGGTGGCTCTTGACACTTTTGTATACTGCGGCTGTTAAAATGCAAATTTCACAGGATTCAGCTTTCCTGTTCTGTCGGCAATTTACAGTATGACGTCCCCATCTCCTTGCCGCTGAGCAGAGATGTGAGTGTCAGCTATATCCATCCTCCTGAGCCTCTGTAAAATACCTTTTTGCACAGACTGCAGCACTGTTCCTTTCAGGCTCTGAGGCACGGCGACCAGCGCTTGTTACAAGCACCTTACTCTTGGGTCTCGAATGTTTTAGGCCCTGACATTGTTTGCACATCTGCTGTATGTGTTTTAAGGTGATGGTAGTTCAGGGAAAATCTTAAGCTGTGCTGTTTCCTAGATGCATTCAGATAGCTGTGATAGCTCATCCCCTGTGTAAACATCGGAGGCTTCAAGACCCTTTACAGCAAGAATAAATCTCAGACAAAACAAGCCCATGAAAGACAGTGGCATGATAGTATATTCATGTCACACTCTATTGTAATGCCAAAATGAACATTATGCAGGGCACCTTGCCACCTTTAGATTGCATACAACAAGGGCAGGGCGCTATCTGGCTGATGTAAAGTTTTTAATGCGGACCTGCTGCATTCATTAGACGTGTGGTGATCGGAGACATGTCTGCCCATTGCAGATGTTCTGATAGAATTGGTCCTTTCCCAAGAGGAAAGTGTCTCCTCAGTGGTAGTTTGTTATTTGCGGCACTAAAATATGCACAGAAGCACTAAGAATACATCTCTTTCTTTGTGGAGTTCCCTGTTGCCGCTGTGTAGCGTTTCATCAAAGATGCTGGAACAACATTGGCATTTTGTAAACACGTGGGATTAATTGTCACAGTCCCATTAACTCACAGTATGTAGAGTAAACAGCCTTAGCTAAGGTGAAATGAAGCGTACTGCAAATAATGTGCACTTAGCAAGTGGAAACACTGTGCATCTGTGTGTGTGTGGGTGGGGGTGCGCCGGCTGGCTCAAGGTTGCTTACAGATAATAAGTGGAAATGACAATTGAATGTCAGGAACAGGACAGGATTAACAATTTAGAGACTGAGAGGAACACTTCCTTTTCTCTCCTTTCAGCCCTATCGTGACACCGATTCATACAGATGAAAGAATGAAATAACTAACCATGAAATAAATATCAATGCATGTGCATCATAGAGTATCAGGTTGTTACACATTCTTAACAACCTTGTGCATTAAATCCTCTCTTCAGTAAGTACAAGAAGGTGTAACTGTGTTTCAGCATATGCAGCTTATCTGGATAATTTTTTTTGGTTATCTCTCCCACATGCTCCACCCTTTTCTGTCCTCTGCCACGTCGGACTACAGATTGTGTCTTTAACCCTTTACAGCCGATCGGAGCGGGCACGCTCTGTTTTGCGTAACTATTTTTAAATCCCGGTAGCTCTGAAACCAAGTAAGCTAGCGCAATAATTTTTTTTGCATATGAAACTGGAGGAGTTGTACTTACATCTTATGCCATCAGCTTGTCCTAGGTCACAGTTTCCTTCCACATATAGCTTTGCAAAAACTGCATAAAAATCACTTGCAGCAACAAAAACATGATATTCCAGAAACACGCTTCGCCGATCCATCAGCTGTTTGTAACACTTCCTACGTCCATCAGCGCGAACTATCACATGACCGCATGACCTGCCCGAAACCGGAAGTGACGTCATTTTGCGGAAATGTAGTTTTTTACGATCGGGGCCTTATGAGCTTGTGTTTTACTTGTTATGTGTTTTAAAAAGTTATGTTTGACTTTATGACTTTCTGTGTCGTTTCTGGGATGCTTAAGACTCATATTGCACTGCTGGAAATAGTTTATTTTGATGCACATGCTGTTATTTTGCAAATTTGCACTATAATATTTATTTTCGTTTTTCCTGCAGTATATAAAAATTGGTGTATTTCAAAAATAAAACTATGAAGACACTCAAAATAAATTTCCTGTGGTGGGAAACTAGTTTGTGTAACTTTTTTGTATTTACAGTTTTGAGGGATAAGCCTCTTAAATTTCTCTAACTAGAAATATATGTTAAAAAAACAAAAACGATTTTCAATTTTTTTGTAGTTTATTGCACTTTTTTGCAATTTATGTAATTACTATGCACCTAATGCAGACATATTATTAAAGTTTGGGCTATAATGGTTGTATTGATGTATAGCAACTTGAAATGCTCCCAAAAATGGCTCCACAGCATGTAAAAATATAATATAAGCTCTGGCGAACTTGGTTCTATGGTAGGTCTTAAAGGGTTAATATGAGCCGAGCAAAGGCACTGAATAATTCATGCTTCATATTGTCACCTCATACTAATGTGTGTATGGTGTAGTAATGAGAAGGGAAAATGTAGCACTTACAAGTCGATAAACACGGCTTCTTTTTAAGTACTTCTAAGTGTAGCCCAGCATTGCAATAGCCACTTCTTTTTAACTTCCGCTTGTTGAGGTCTTCAGAGCCACTGAAGCTGTGTTGTACCATTCATTTTTATTCAAAGCCATAGAAGATCCATTTATTTCCATCAGAGAGTTAGATAAGAAAACCCAAGATTGGAGACCGATCCATTGTGATCAGCGCTGCTTGTCCCGAGTGGTCGTTGTTGTTGTCAGTGTTACATCGCTGAGGTTCTTACAATGCTACTCGGGCTTCTCTCAGGCTCGTGGATGAACAATCGCCATGCCACTTTTTGATGTGCATAGGGATTTCATTGTGAGTTATGCTGACATGCTTTGACATGTAATTTACTTCAACCTGCAATAACTGATTGTATTTTAGCCAACTGGGGGCTGTGAAAATAAGCTGAGTAGAACACTGATGTATTACCCTAGAAAGTTAATATGGCAAAATTGTTAGCAAATAGCTGTTTAGTTACACATTCAGCAGATACAGAGCAGCATTAGCATTTATTCAGAATTCCCGTTCCTGGTCACCGGAAAAATCCTATTATTCGCTGTCTGTCTGTTTTCCATCTCCTGTTGCTCCTGAGAAATGCCTGATACTTAAACTTCTACTGGTCCATGAGCTACACACCAAATTTGACTGTCTGCTGTTTTCAAGCAGACACAGTTCCTCTTTAGTAAGAAAACTAAGACTGATCCAACGTAGTAATGCTAATGCCCATATAACCAAATCAGTGAGCTGAAAGATGGTGAAAGACTGCGCAGAGATGAGAGGAGCTGTAGAGGCTGGCGATAATTATCCACGGGTTCATTACTGCAAGCAGCGCCTCATTAGAGTCTGTGCTTATGCAAAAATATTGATTATAGCGGCTTTAACAATAAGTACTTTGATGTAGTCTGTGTATTATCTGTCATGATGATTTGTGTGGAGTCTTTTCAGACAGTGTTGCCAAAATGCCTTGCAAAAAAACAGACAACAACCCTCTAATCTCCTAAGAAAAGAAGAGCACGTGCACATTCCTGAAAAGTGTTCCAGAGCCTCTGCTGTTGGAAAAGAAACTGGTCTAAGTCTGTCTCAACCCCTTTCATGGTGAAATTCTCTGTGTACAGGCCTAGCAGAAGCTCTTGTTCTTTGATTCTGTCAGGCTTTTATGTAAAATATGTGAGATCTTAAATGCTTGGGGGAAGATGTTCCTTTTAAAGGCATTCAAAAACCAGGAAACCGTTATTATCTTTGTCTCAGCTGTAGCTTTCAAGACTTGTGCTGTGTGCTTCAGTCAGTTCAAACAAAGCCGGTGTGGATGCGCGTCAGCAGTGCTGATTTTGATGTCAAAACCTGATGTTTGCACGCGCAGGTGAAACACACCAGTAAACACGAGAGGTTCCTTGCCTATCTCTCGGTATCATTGCGTGTGTGTTTGTCTGCATGTGTGTGTCAGAGTGAGAATCCTGAAGGACACTCATCTGCCCAGGTGGGGTGGGAGAGAGCTTTTGTGCCTTAAGCACTTCAAGGGCTGCTGCTCTGTCAGGTGAGTCTATCGGGTGTCCTCAGCTGTCGACCACATACACAGGACAAGGACACAACCGTTGCTGCCCACTTCAACGCAGCTCCTCCTGGGTTTGTCATAGGCTGTGTCACCTGTCAGTCACAGCTGTGTAATATATTGTCAAGTGCACAGGGCAAGGGCACAGCAAGCTGTGCTTATAATTAACTCTGCAGAAGACCTTTGAGTCATATAATGGGGGTCAGCACACCCCACTGTAGTTTTGGCATTGGTGAAGAATTGTCCTCCATGTGGAGCCGTGTGATTAAAATGACATACTGTGGGTTTCCAGGCAGCAGTGGTGGAGGGGGTGGAGCGAGGTGTTCCATCACCGCCTATTAGGAAAGGTCATCTAGAATAGCTGTTTGTGATTTGGGAAAATAGCCCAAAATTGCAAACTGAGAGGACGTTTTGGATGTCCCATTTAGAAAGCTTTGTGGTCCTGGTGTTGACCCAACGCGCCTGCACAGTCAGTATCACATGTGCTACAATAAAGTCGGAAAAATTGAATGGTTATCGCTAGGCGACTAAGTGGGACACATTGGGACCGTATTAGTGTGCATACGTCTCCATGGCATTTTTATTTTTGTTAGTCATCATGTGTAGAAAAGTCTAAGCTACGACTAGGATGAAGACAACAGTGAAAACTAGAAAGGACGCAGTATTGGGGTTCCTTCTGAAGCCAGAAGTGAATACAATCTCCTTCACTTCTTCAAATACAGCTCACGTGGCCGAAGTGATTATGATTACTTTGATAACCCGGGGCACAAGTGGGTAATATTTCAGCATTAGGCTATATTCCTCTCCATGACAACTGATCAAGTGTCCACTGATAATAACCACAATATGTGATTACAAGCTTCAGGAATAATTAATAAATGGGGCAAATAAGCATAAAAATGAATTAAAGTGAGTTATATCAACTACATATGATGTGGCACTGTAGTGTCACTCTTAAATAAAAGAGAATTATCACTGAACTTGGGACATTTTCCTGATTTTTTTTTTGCCTTGTTGCTGTTTTGGCTTCATGGCCGGTGACTTTATTACAGCTTTATTACAGCAGGTAGCTACTTAAATTCATAGAAAAGAAAGAAAATTTCAGTTTAACCCAATGTATGGTATAAGGGCTATGGGGGCATTAAAGCGATATTTTTTTTATTACTGTTGAGGTGAGAATATTTAGTAGCCTCTTTCTTTATGTTTTAAGCCTTTTTCAGCTTTGATGATTATGGCTCATAGCTTATGAAAGTCAGAAACCCATATTTCCTTAGATTAATGTTTTTAATAAAGGGGTTTACATTACAGAAAAGTATGTTCATTTCTACACTCAGTACTTGGTTGGAGCTCCTTTACCATAAACTACCTACGCCATCACAGTGGTGTGGCTGCAATTAGGTCATGGCACTCCTGAGGTGTTGCTGAAGCCCAGGTTGTGCTCATAGTGGCCTTCAGCTCATGTGTGTTGTTGGGTCAGGTGATTCTCATCTTCTTATTGACAGTCCCCGTGGATTCTCCTTCTGGATGAAATCAGGCGAGCTGGCTGTCCAATCAAGTACTGCAATAACATGGTCAGCAAACCAGTTGCTTTTGGCGCTGTGGGCAGGTGCTAAGTCCTGTTAGAAACTGATGAAGTGCATTAAAACCTCCTGGTGTACAGCTGTGTTGACTTTGGACCTGATAAAACACACTGAACCAACCAGCACCACCACAACCAGCAGATGACAGGGCAGCCCAAATCCTCATAGACTGAGCCAGCCTCACACTGGACTTCAAACACCTTGGATTATGTACTTGTCTGCTCTAGGACTTTGATTTCCCAGTGCAGTAAAAAATGTACTTTCATATGAAAAGTATGGACTTGAACTGCGTGACAGTCCAGCTCTTTTTTTCTTTCCTGAGCCCAGGTAAGACACGTCTGACATTGTCTCTGGCTCAGGAGTGGTTGATATTAGGAATGTGGCAGCTGCAGCCCTTTTCCTGAAGACGTCTGTGAGCGGTGATTCTTGATGCACTGACACCAGCCTTGGTCCTTTCCTTTGAAGCTCTCTCCCTTTTCCTATCACACTTTTCCCTTCCAGCCAACTTTCTATTAATATGCTTCAATAGAGCACTCGGCGAACAGCCGGCCTTTGCAGCCCTGACCTTCTGTGGCTTATATATCAACAATGCATCCTTGTGAATGGCTGATCGTCACCTGGACAACTGTCAAGTCAGCAGTGCTCCCTGTGATTGTGGTTGCCTGTACTGTTCTAGACTGAGAGATAAACAGCATTTATACTGTTTGAATTATAGTTACATAACTCAAATTTGAAATGACATTGTCTAATAAATTAAGATATTGAATTTTTGATCTTCTTGAGCTAAAAGCCATAATCATTAAAATTATAACAAAAAAGCCTGGAAATATTTCAGTTTGCATGTCATGAAGGTCTACATACCCATTTGGCAAAGAAAGAAAAAAATATAGCATTTTTAAAAAACCTTCCTAGACATTTTTCTCATGCGACATTAATCAATTAAGTATATACATTATATATAACAGAAAATAAATAATGAACGAAAACTTTTAAAAAATAAATGTAAAAAATATGGATATAATGGATATAGAGATCTGACAGCAAAATGTGATGTTGTGTCTAAAGTGTTTTGCTCACACAGGTAATTTCTAGGTGGCAAGAGTCAGCTTACACTGCATGGACTAGTAGCAGTTGGATGACAGCGATACAGCAGCTTAGGTGCCAACTGTGCAGTATGAACTGAGTCTTTAATTGACTGCAATGCCTTCCCTCCATGGTGTAGTATGCTGTTAGTGGCTCTGTCGTTTTGCATGATTTGAAAAGTTCTGTCGTTACATTAGCGGCCAGTGTCTCCTTCTAATCCCATCTGCATGGTGGTAACAAACAAGGCGCCGGCAGAGCTGCTCAGCTGAAAGAACAGGGAATCCATGCTTTATACGAAGCACCCCTAATTCAATTGACATTACTGGCTGGCTTTAATGGGTTTTACCTGGTGAGCCTGAAAATTGAATATTTTAAAGCATATCAACTCCTTTGGAGTAACTGAAGAGAAGAAGTGCAATTTTCATTTCGTGAGCATTCGGTAATGAGAGGGCAACATAACTGAGATTGTAATCTATTCCTCAGGTTTGATTTGATTCATATGATTTGTCTTCTGTAGTGTGGTGTCCCTCTCACCTGCAGTTTGGGCTTTTATCTCCCTCAAGTCATTTGATGTTTTTCACCACTGCGTTTTATCCCCGGAGCACAGACTGCGCAGACACAAAGATAAATACTTACTGCATGCACAGCACTCCAACCTTTTGTACACCTCAGCTCTAGCTTCAGTCACGTCTTTCCGTGGTGAGTCAAACTTTTTTTTTCCGGTGTCATCTCATTGAGCGTCTGAGGTTGTTATTGTTTTGTCTCTCACTGTGTTGATCTCTGTGTGAGGTGGGCGGACGTCCTTCCCCTGCTCTCTCTGTAAAGGTCAGTGAGCTGTAGATGAAGTTGTGTCGATCGGATGAGTGTCATAGGCTGACAGCTAATTTTCATCAAAGCAACTCTGGGTGAGGCGGGTGAATCACAAAGTCTGTTGTCTCTCTCTAAGGATTCTCCACTACTTATCAGGCTTACTGACTCACTGTGTGGTCCTGCATCTGCTCACATCTTCAGTTTATTGCCCCTATAAAAGGTTGTAATGCACCTGTAACACCACTTTATAGGTGATAGAGGCGAGAGAGGAAGCAGGAAAGGAAATGTAAATTTTTCATTTCTAGAGCAACCTTGTCTGATAATCTGCACACTCCAGCCTTTGTTCCTCTCTGCGTTTTTTGGGGGTTTTTTTGCCCTCTTTCCTATTCTCTTCCTCTTTGCTTGTTCTCCAAACATAGTTTGCATTGATTTATTCCCTTCCACCAATTAAAAGCAATTTTGCAAGCATTAGAGTAAGCCATGCCGGGGGCCGTTTACTGCGGCAGGCTGTTCATTACCTCATTGTGTGTGTGCCTGTCTGCTCCTCTGTGAAAACTCCCGGGTGCCTCTGTTATGCTTTTTCACTCGCTGAATGTGTCTGCACAAGCATTAGCCTACGAGTGTGTGAGTGCAAACATGTGCACTTCCATGCGTGTTTAACTCTACATGAGCAGATGGGTGCAAGTTTGTATCAGAGATTCCCTGCACGCGCGGGGCATTAGCTTTCTGCTTGCAGGCTAAATCCTTGTGTTGTTGAAGCGGTGTCAGTTGCCTCTGCCGCAACACAGCTTATCTTTTACCAACTCCCGTACCCCTTGGGAAGAGGAGACCTGGCGACAGGGTGGGGAATCAGGGAATATGAGAAAGCGGGCAGGAAGTCACGGGTTGGTGTAAATAACCCCGGGCTCTAGGGGAAGGTTAAGGAGCTGACTCTATGCTGAATACTAAGCATTAGCCCTAAAGGACTGAGTGCCCCTGCACCTCTCCTGTCTTCTTCACGCTGACAGAGCTCTGTACCACCATGCCAGTCATCAAATCACTGTGTCACTGCGCACAGGTTTCATTTGAAGTGCCGCACAATCTGGTGTCACTGCCTTGATGGTGTTCCTGCTGCATAATAAGTGGTGCTGCTCCAGGGTCATCATGCAACTGATCAATTACATTTTAGTGATGTCATAGCTTTGTGACCCCATTCAGGTGAATTCTGCTCTCATTCCCCTTCCTCCAGTTAATATTCTTTGCCTAGTCGTTCACACACGCACGGTTGGCTTTTTTGGAGGACAACATGCGAGTGTGTTTTCATACACTCTACATTAGCTGTATTCCTCCCTCTGCAAAGCCAACGAGCTATGCAAATGGACATCAATGACTCCCACATTACCCCTGTGAGGATTTTGTTTCTCTACCCTGTAACTACCCTCCCCGATTTTCTCCCAGAACGGCTGCCAAAGGCCAGCAAACTTCTCCCGCTACTCAAGTCACAAAGCTGTCACGTCACAGCTACATAATTGTCAGCTGCAGTGTCGGTCCTGGAGCGACATCAATGCTGGTGTTGTTGAAATAACTCCAGCATGGCAATATCAGATCAACTGCCAGTAACCCTTTTGGAGGGCACTTGCAATTTTACCACATTGGTGTACC
Source organism: Aulonocara stuartgranti (assembly GCF_965226115.1). Classification (NCBI taxonomy): domain Eukaryota; kingdom Metazoa; phylum Chordata; class Actinopteri; order Cichliformes; family Cichlidae; genus Aulonocara; species Aulonocara stuartgranti. Next base: position 27,382,862 of record NC_138948.1, read on the forward strand.
TGTGTTTTTTGTTTGTGTTTTTGAACAAAATTCGATTGCTGCAATTGCGTTTCTCAGTGTGCTCGTCCAGTTGTGAAGACGAAACAAATTTTTGGACCAATTCCGTTAATTGAGCCTGAGCCACGGCCGCCCGTGGCTCAGGGGGTTGGGAATCGCATCTGTAACCGGAAGGTCGCCGGTTCGATCCCTGGGCTCTCTGTCCTGGTCGTTGTGTCCTTGGGCAAGACACTTTACCCTACTTGCCTACTGGTGTTGGCCAGAGGGGCCGATGGCGCGATATGGCAGCCTCGCTTCTGTCAGTCTGCCCCAGGGCAGCTGTGGCTACAACTGTAGCTTGCCTCCACCAGTGTATGAATGTGAGAGTGAATGAATAGTGGTATTGTAAAGCGCTTTGGGTGCCTTGAAAAGCGCTATATAAATCCAATCCATTATTATTATTATTATTATTTTGTCGCTCTTTGGCTTTAGATATACTTTGCTTTGTTCAGTACTTGATCATTTGCAGGATGAAAAAATTAGTAGCACTTGCAAAATAAATGGTTGCTACACTAAAATAGGACACATGCACACACACACAAAAAATGCAGTGCCAAGATATGATACTAATTTCTGTTCTTAATCACAGTCTTAATGTTCTCAGCCAGACTTCAGCAGCTGGAGTTCATAAGAGCTGCTTGACTTTACTTATCATGCTCTTAGGTGTGCACACATACTTGGAAATAAAGTATGCTTATCTAGTTTGAAATTACTTTTTAGTAGTCGGTACAATGCTGGAGCCAAGTAACAAGTCTGAGTGATAAACTATGAGCTTTTCTAAGGTACCTTTGGAAGTCTGCCATGTTTTCTTGTATTTAGCACTGACATAAATGTGCCCCTACAGTTGCAGCTTGTTTAGGGCTATTGTCCAAAAAGACAGAAGTAATTTTCTTGACGACTCGCACACTTTGCGTAGTGAGTTTTAGTTTCTACCTTCATTCTGGTCCCAAAGTATAGAACAACAAGATTTAAAAACAACTCCAGCGGCCATTACTCAGATGAACAAATTACAGCTTTGTTACATTGTGGGTTTTATGACGCTCAAAATTATTACTTGTTCTTCTTTATTTTGTACTGTCAGAGTGAGAATGTGAGGATCACGACTGTAGAAGGCGTGACTGCTGTATCTACAGGTACAAATAATTGGAGATAAAGTATCTGAATTTCACGACCTTGCCTCCAAACGTGCTCCTTCCAGTTTTTTTCTATATATGATCCCCCAGTTCTACAAGCTCTTCATTCCCGTTTATATGCCCCACCCTCCCTTGCCTTTTCAGTTCTTTCGCTTCTTCACTTCTGTTTAGGACATGGGGATCTGCCAGGCTCGGGATCCGCCGCCAGTGCCCTTTAAGGCCTTTCCCAAACCGTAGCTCAATTCAATTCATTGTTAAGACGTCTGAGAAGGGATCTCAAAACTGGACTGTAGGTGGAAGACAGCTGGTGCCATAAGCTGCCACCTACAGTCCAAGGATGGTCGTTCACAGCAACATAGATGGCTTTTTTCACTCCTCTTTCAAACCATCAGTCTTCTCTGTCTGAAAAGTGAACACTGGCATCCTCGAAAGAGTGACCTTGATCCTATAGATGCAGATGTACAGCTGAGTCTTGTCCTCTCAAGTTTTTCCACTTCTTCAGACATTCCCTTATGTCCATTTTGTTAGTTACAACAATCTCCCTCAAGATAACTGCTGACATTTGAATTTATATTATAATTGGTATTCTTTATGCTGAGACGATGAATTCAAAAACTGAGGTGAAAAAGTTGCTGGAAACACGCAGGAGGAATCAACTGGCCAATCACAATAGTTGCGGGCTCCTACGATATGACGTGTAGTTACATTTCTCAGTTATGTGAAAGGTTACGGCTTAGGGTTAAAAGGGGTTTATCCCACAACTTAGACATTCACATTACTCACACTCTCATTACACATACATATAGGATCTTGGGGGTGGGCACGATACACGGAATCCAAAGTACCATCAGGGTGTACACCCCACCCCTGGCGTCGTTGCCCACCTCTCAATGTTAAATACACGTAGACATTGAGGGCTAGCAGGAGGGACCATGCGCTTACCTGCTGCTTTCTGGCAGGTAGCTCCATGCCCTCCTGGGTTTTAAATGCACCTTAGAACACACATGCATCAACACTACAATGAGCGGGTGGAGGGAGGTTTGGAGTCTTCTCTCACCCCCATTCTCTGCGACCTGCTGGAGCGGGGGGGCTAGGAGGAGGAGTTGGCCGTCCGACTGCGGTCTGGAGTGTGGGGCCTCCCTGCTGCTGCGGAGTCGGGGCGGTCTGCCTCCCCCCACCGCAGGGAAAAGGGTAACACCACCTGGGTCTGGGTGCAGTTCCCCCTCCAGGGGCAAGGGTACCTAGACCCGGTTTGTAGAGTACGCTTGGGGAGTGTGATCGTGTGTACAGCGTCTCTTTATGTCTGTCTCCACGTTGGTTGAGTGTGGAGTAAGTGCATATGAGAGCATGAGGGGGGGAATGGATGTTTGTATCTGTGTGTGCCTGTATTTCTGTGTCTATATGTCAGGTTGGGTGTCAGGCGCCACCTCTCTGGGGACATCTTAGGCCCTCCAAGGTTTAAGATAAGATAAGATAAGATACACGTGGGAAATTTGTTTTGTCACAGCAGGAAGTGGACAGTGCAAAAGTTATGAGGCAAAAATTAGAATACAATAAGAATAAATACAGTACACAACTGTACAGAATAGAATAAAATAAAATACTATATACAGTAGAATAAAATAAAATAAATATACAATAAGATAAAAATAGAATACAAATACAAATACTATATACAACTGAGTAAAAATACAACGATGACAGAAAGGATTATTGCACTTAGTATTATTGCATATGTATGGATGTGTGTGCTTGATCAGTTAAAGTCTTTATTATGGAGTCTGACAGCAGTGGGGAGGAAAGACCTGCGAAATCTCTCCGTCCCACACCGTGGGTGCTGCAGTCTCCCACTGAAGGAGCTGCTCAGTGCTGTCACAGTCTGCTGCATGGGGTGGGAGATGTTGTCCATCAGGGATGACAGCTTAGCCGCCGTTCTCCTGTCACTCACCACCTCCACTGGGTCCAGAGGGCATCCTAGAACAGAGCTGGCCCTTCGGATCACCCTGTTCAGTCTCTTCCTGTCCCCAGCAGAGATGCTGCCGCCCCAGCAGACCACGCCATAAAAGATAGCAGAAGCCACAACAGAGTCATAGAATTTCTTCAGGAGTGGGCCCTCCACTCCAAACGACCTGAGTCTCCGCAGCAGGTACAGCCTGCTCTGCCCTTTCCTGTAGAGGGCGTCTGAGTTATGAGTCCAGTCCAGTCTATTGTTCAGATGAACACCAAGGTACCTGTAGCTGTCCACAGCCTCAATGTCCATACCTTGGATGTTCAGTGGTTGCAGTGGAGAATGCTTGTGCCTGCGGAAGTCTACCACCAGTTCCTTGGTTTTACTGGCGTTGATCTGGAGGTAGTTCAGCTGGCACCAGTCCACAAAGTCTTGGGTCAGACCTCTGTACTCCTTGTCGTCCCCATCAGTGATGAGGCCGACTATTGCAGAGTCATCAGAGAACTTCTGCAGGAAGCACTGGGTGGAATTGTGGGAGAAGTCTGCAGTGTAGATGGTGAAGAGGAACGGAGCCAGAACCGTTCCCTGTGGGGCCCCCGTACTGCAGACGACCCTGTCCGACACACAGCCCTGAGTCCTCACATACTGTGGTCGGTCGGTGAGGTAGTCCAGGATCCAGGTAGTGAGGTGATGGTCCACTCCAGAGTTCACCAGCTTGTCCTTTAGAACCGAGGGAAGAATGGTGTTGAAGGCACTGGAGAAATCAAAGAACATGATTCTCACAGTGCTTCCAGCGGTCTCCAGGTGAGCGAGGGAACGATGTAGGAGGTGAATGACGGCATCATCCGCTCCAATGCCAGGCTGGTAGGCAAACTGAAGTGGGTCCAGTGATGAGCTTATTAGGCGCCGAAGCTGAGCCAGGACCAACCGCTCCAGGGTCTTCATCAGGTGGGATGTCAGAGCCACCGGCCTGTAGCTGTTGAGGTCCTTGGGGCGTGAAGTCTTTGGCACTGGTACAACACAGGAGGTTTTCCAGAGCTGTGGGACTCTTCCCAACCTCAGGCTCAGGTTGAAGAGGTGCTCCATCACCCCACACAGTTGGTCCGCGCAGGACCTGACGATCCTCGAGCTGATGCCATCTGGACCCGCTGCCTTCTTGCCATTAATCCTCCTCAGTTCCCTCCTAACCTGGGTGGTTGAGAGAGACAGGCTGGAGCCTTGTGTTGAGTGTGTATTGGATGCTGTTGTTGGGGGTGGGGGGGAGTGAGCAGGGTGAATAGAGGAGGTGTGAAGTGTCTGAGGTGGAACAGCAGCAGTGGGGGTGGGTGAGTCTGCAGCCGATGTTGCAGACTGCCTCATGGCTGAGTCAAATCTGTTGAAGAAATGATTCAGTTCATTTGCCCATCTCACATCCCTCCCAGGCAGAGAGTTCTGCTGTTTGTGGCCCGAGATGGTTCTGAGGCCTCTCCAGACTTCACCAACGTTGTTTTGTTGAAGCTGGTTCTCTGGTTGTTGAAGCTGGTTTGGAGGCCTATCTCCACCTACCACCACTTCCCCTGCCAGTGGCGGACTCCCTCAGATATCGGTGCGTTGGTGGTTTTTTGTGTCCGGGGATGGGCGTCCAGGTACACACCGGCTCACTCCTTGGCGGCCGCTTATCGGGGCCTGGAGCCTGGGACTCGCTCGGGCCACTTCGGAGGTGGGGTGCCCCTGGCCTCTTGGCCTGGGGCTCGGTCACTCAGGCACGGCTGGCTGCCGGCGGAGCTCACGGGCGCGTCACTGCAACTCCCCCTGGCTTCTGCTCCGCGGCTGCTGAGTGAGCCCTCATCTGGGACTCTCCTCAGCTCTTACTGGGACAGTGGCGCGGCTGCCCCTCTGTTGGTCTTCCTTGGTCTCTTGTGTTCTGGGGGCCTCTGGATGTCTGGAGTTTTGATCTCCTCCATACCTGCTTCATGCCCTGGAGGACGGGGCTGTGGCCCCCCCACACCCTCTAGCAGATCATTACATGAAGGAACCTTTAAAAAAAAAATAAATAAAATTTAAAAAAAAAGGGTTAAAAGGGGTTTTGGGTTACATCATAAGTTACAGCGCAGATTTCATTACTCATCCTTTGGACTGTTTGGCTCTCTCCCATCTGCTGCATGAAGCCAGAGGTGAGACATCAATATGTGAGCAACAGAGCCCAAAACCATCAGTACTGCTTCCCATTTACTAGTCGTGTGTGGGCATGGTTCTTTTTATTTCCCCAATTTTTTAAAACTGGAAATAAAATGAAAATGAGCTAAAAAGGTGAAAACTGTGCAATTCAGTCTCTTGCCAAGGGTACCACTGTGACATTATCTCTTTGTCACAGGCCCGGGCCTGTTAGTGTGCACACGTTCAAGCCATACACGCATGAGTACATGTGTGCCCATGTGCACGCACGTTTTCAGTGCCAATCTTGCTTTTTTGCTCAAAATGAAAGGCATCATGTTTGTCTACACGCGTTCATCTGCAGATTAGCCCCTGGCTGCCTGCTTGGCCCCATGCAGGAGAGAGTGGAAACACACACTTTCCAGCAGCCTTTGTTGTGCCACACTACCGGCTCGCAAAAACATCAACGCCTCTACCTTAATATTTTTCAACAAGGGGATGATACTCCAATTCACAGAACTGTTTCACAAGCTTTCAGGCTGAGTCAAGCAATATTATTGAATGAGATTAGTTCCAATTTATTCTGGCTTTATAGAAAACCTTGTATCCAATGAAACCGGAGGAAAATGTGTGCAAATATAAGTCCTAAAGTATCTGAGTAAACACATCCAAGTATTTTTGAATCTATTCGTTCCGTTCTGCTTGTCCCCCCCCTGCATGTTTTTTTTCTCTCTTGCTGTGCACTTGGATGTCATGAAAATCCAATTAGGTGGACTCATTCTGTGAGAACACCACAAAACCACACTCCATGATGGCAATCATATGAATTCTTCATATGGGATTTTAGATGCTCCCCTCTCTTTGCACACACCTCTTTGCACACACCGTGTCTACACAAAAGATAGAGTAATTGGCAAACAGATCTCCATACAAAATGCTTTTCCCGTCTCTTTTATGGGCTCTCAGCATAACAATGGGCACTTCTGTAATCTCTGCTGTGTGATTCTGAAATGAAAAACCAATCAAATGTGTCTCCTGTTGGGCGAATACTACCGTATGTAGAGCAGGTTGCCAGCATTTAGTGGCTCCCCCATTGATACATGAGCCAAAGAAACATAATAGTCTAATGTATTTGATTGTTTTAGACTTTTTTACAGGGGTTTTTTCAGCCTTTTGGTCACAGTCCTTTTGCAAATCAAATAAAAGCTCAAATATTTCTTATACGCTCATTGGCCACTTTATTATGTATGCCCATTCAACAGTGATTATTTCAGCCAATCACATGGCAGCAAATCAGTGCATTTCTGCATGTAGACATGTTCACGACAACCTGCTGAAGTGAGCATCAAACTAAGCATCAGAAAAAGGGTGATTTAAGTTTTGGTACTAGATGGGCTGATCTCAGTATTTCAAAAACTAGTGATTTACTCTGACTAGAGTTTACAGAGAATGGTTCGAAAAGGGGAAAATAATCCAGTGAACGGCAGATCTCTGGACGAAAAGGTCTTGTTGATGTAACTACTCATTACAACAAAGGTGTGCAGAAGAGCATCATGGGCAATGGAAGCAGAAGACCACACCATGTGTAACATTGAGGCTACAATGAAAGCACTGATCCATCCAGGCTTGTATCAACACTCCAGGTAATGGTGCGGGAGTTATATTCTTGGCCCACTTTGAAGCCCTTAGTATTAGTTGAGCATTGTTTAACCACCACAGTCTACCTGGGTACTGTGGTTGGTCATGTCCATCGCTTTATGTTAGCTAGATAGCAAACAGAAAAAAGTGCTTGTATGAATGTGTGTGTGAATGGATGACTGAGACATGTTGTATAAAGTACTTTAAGTGCTTTAACCACAGTTTTCCCATCTTCTGATGGCTGCTTCAAGCAAACTGGTTTCTTGAACGTGACATTGGGTTGCGGTCAAAAGACCTCCACAGTCACCAGATCTCAACCCAGTAGTGCACCTTTTGGGATACAGTGCATCATGGATGTGGTGCTATCAAATCTGCAGCAACTGTGATGCTATCGTGTCAATATGGACCAAAATGTCTGAGCACAGCACATTGTTGTGCCAATGCCGTGAAGAATTTTGGAGTTCTGAAGCCAATCCAGGTGTAACTAATGTGTGTGTGTGTGTGTGTGTGTGTGTGTGTGTGTGTGTGTGTGTGTGTGTGTGTGTGTGTGTGTGTATGTTTTAAGTATAGGTGAGGAATCCTTAAATTTTATGCTGACATTATGGTGCTCTCAAGAAGAGCAAAGTAATTGTTCTTATTATATTTTTATTGACTTAAAAAAAAAAGGTTGAACAGTGACAGTCAAGGTCTGTGTCATTAAATCAGTTATGAACATTTTGATTTTATCACTGTTAATCTTTGAGTCTGTGTACATCGCAGGACATTTTCAATAACGCGTATTAGGATTATTTGTAATCCATGCCATCAGAAGATCTTTTTTCCTTTGCTGTTGAGAAGCCAGGAGCAGCACCACGGGATTGTGCAGTCATGCTCTGTGGCTTCTGATGTATTGACTCAGTCGCTCTGCTGCTTCTTTTACCCTTTATCTTTGTCACTGTTTTTGTACTTACCCAAACAGTGTTTCTTTCCTTGAAGAGTGAATTAAAAGAAACAAGACTTAAAGTCTATACAACAAAACTCTGTGATGTCGCACAGCAGCACTTTGACCTTAAAAGAACCAGTCCATCCTCCTGAACACCCCTGCCTGACGCCCCCTTTTCAAAGATCTGGGAGAACTCATCTAAAAATGTGAAAACATTTCTACTTAAAGATGATTGTACAAATTGTTTAAAAAAAAATAAAGACAAATTTCTATTTTTCTCTTAAATATATCCAACTCTTTGAAGGAAGCAGCTAACATTAGCATGCTAAAATGCTAAAAATCACAGTATTATCATAAAGATGCTAACCAGAGCCCTGTAATACAAAGCAAGTTCAGCACACCCAGAATATCTTTCTATTACCTTGCTTCTCTGACCCTAACACTGACAGTCAGGATATGCAGTCACACAAAGCTGGTTATCAACTTCCTAAGTTCACCTAGGATTAGGATGCAGCACGTGTCCATGAAAAAAAGAAGAGCCGGCAGCACCTGACCATCACAATTACTGGTAACAGAGTGACTGATTTTATACAGGAACAATACACCAGGTCTAACAACGAGTTCACCTGAAACCTTGGCTAATTGTGACCCTCACCTGTTTTCACACCTTGGCTCATGTGATTAGGCAGAGGATCAGTAGGAGGTCCACGATACTCTTAGGGAAACTCCTAATAGGGCTTAAAAATCTGGGACTCTTCACCAGTTGCTCTTAGAACTGAAGAAGCTTCTCAGATGGGAAGTGAAACTTAAAGAAGTCCAGATGCTGTTCTTTCCAAGCTCTTTAGACAAGTTTTGTCATGATGTTACCAGTTTTTGGACCCAAGCAGCAGACTCAGACCCCTACAAACAAAATGTAAAAGATTTATTACAGTGACAAATGATTAAAGCCAATGATTAAAGTTATTAATGTCAGGGAATCTGACTTGGGAGGGGTAGCTGGTGGGCAGGCTGGGGGTGGTGGCAACCAGAAGTGATTCAGTGGAAAGTTGGCAGGTGGGTGAAGTACAGACAAGTCTGTAGATCCCCAGAGAATGATTCGTTGCATGAATAGCGAAGCCTGGTGATTGGCCGTCAGCGCTTGACTCGTCACAGAAACATAGATAGCCTACAGAGTGAGCTCCAGATGAAGAACTTAGAGACAAACCGGGGCCCAAAGTCACTGGACAAATTGCTTAGCAATAAGCACTAGACCACAGTGGATGGCGGAGAATTGTAGCCACAGACTGGCCCACCTCTCCATCTAAGAGAATAGAAATCGAAAGAGAGAGATAGAGATAGAAAGCAAAGGCAAAACGCCCCCATGCATGCCCAGACCCTGAAAGGTTAAATATGTAATACATACTTAAAGAAACACTGCTGCTACAGACAAAGCAGGGGGATGTGTGTGTGTGAGAGAGGAAAAGTACTGTAGACTAGAGCAGCACTACAAGTGTGCAGCTTTAACAGCTTTGGTCAGTGAAATTGGGAACGAGCTACCATATTAATAAAGTTTAGCCTGTTTGAAGCCTGGAAAGAAAAAAGTGCAGACTGTGTAAGTTAACAGTATCAAACTATCACAACTCTATCATTAAGCAACAGGAGAATGTGCTGTACTGTAATCAAGTAATTCATTAATTTAACATTAAAAACAAAAACTGTTGTTTAAAACTCTCAGCCGCAGCCTCGGTGATGTTTAACAGTCAGAAGGCACCTGCTGATCTCTAACCTGGAAGTTACCATAGCAATATACCCAGGTAAGAAGTGAACCACATTGGTAGTACAGACAACCCAGAGGTAACCCTGAAGTTACCTGGATAAGACAACGATGAGTGCCGTCCCTGAGCCTGGTTGTGATGGAGATTTGTTCTTTAAAAAGGGGAGTCTTTCTTGCCACTGTTGCCAGGTGTTTGCTCAAAGGGGGTCATTTGATTGTTGGGATTTTCTCTGTATTTCTCTTTAGAGTCTTTACCTTATGATATAAAGCACATTTAGGCATCTGCTGTTGTGATTTGGAGCTATATAAATATAATTTAATTAAATTGATACTTGGACTTGGTTTGCTGTGTTTGCTGAGATAGACAAATATAACCTGTGTCCTCTTCTCCATGCTAACAATAAAGTTCTCAACAAACACAGGACAGGGGCTTTCCTCAGAGCAACTTGGGCATGTTGCACAGCAAACATGAATTTGCAAGGCAGTCTATCTGCTAGCTGCTAAGATATTTTGCAGAATAAGTAAAAACTCTGACCTGATGGGTAAACAAAAGGCCTCTGGGTGTCTTGGTAATCTTGAGCAATCCATTCAGTGGATGCCAAGCTAGCTATTATGACATAAAAGGACGGTAGCTAACATCAATAAGCAAAGCAAACTAACAGAGGGAGAGGTGCTGATGTTAATTCCACTATATGAGCATTTACACTACATGACCCCTACATGAACTCTGTGTCACACATGCAAACAAAAATCAGCAAAAAGTATAAAAATAAAAACCATGTTTTATTTTTTTAAGAATCAGCAAAAGTTTTAAAGCCTTATTGTGCCTTTGTGAAACAGAATCCGTGTGTTTCGATATGTCGCTTTGGGATTTAAGTGTGGGTGTTTGGCCTGATTTTTTTTTAATTTTTACATTATTATTATCATTGTTTTAGTTTTGGTTTTTCAATTTCTTGGCATGTTGTATATGTGTGTGTGTTCGTTCCGATCTCTGCTCTTGCAGCAGTTATGTTCTATGAAGCAGCACACTCATAGATGAGGCAACGCTTTTTACTGTTCAACCATTACAAAGTACTGTCCTCCTGCTGTTTCTCTGCCATTCCCTCACACTGCAGCTTCCCTCTTTTCTTCATTTCCCACTGAGCTCTTGCATTCCCTTCACACTGTTTATGTAGGCGGGATGGCACAATAAAACAGGAAAAGCTTCCTTGGGAGCTGCTGATTGCAGATGCATATGGTTCTCAGAGGAGTCAGTGGAGTGAAATGGTCAGAATAGGTCACCAAGCCCTGTGATGCAAGTGAGCCAAGAGCAGCCCAACAGAGACTGATGGAAACAGGCCACGGAGGTAAGGGGAGTGCAGCCTCAGTTGCGGGATACAGAATGCTGCATAGGGACTATCGTCAGTCTCAACCTTATTGGATTTCCCCCAGAAATGTTTATTTCTCTCACTGCCCTGCTGAGAAGTAGCTCTCCTACTTAGCTCATCACTATTTATTAAAGGAGCCCCTGAGGAGTCTGAGCATATAATCAGGTCTGAGGGAAAATGGCTGGCGGAGAGAGCAACGGATTCTAGGGAGAAATAAGAGGCTAGAATTTACAGTACTTGCACTGCCAGCTCCTTCGCTTTATCTGAGAAAGAGTGATGATTGTATGTGTGTCGGAAAGGAATGATCACAACTTACAACGTTAACTAATGAGATTACAGGTTAAATGTAAACTTTAATCCTTTATAATGTTTACAAAGAAGTTACATCAAACATTGTTTGGTGAAAAAAATAAAATAAAATAAAATAATATATATATATATATATATATATATATATATATATATATATATATATATATATATATATATATATATATATTAGGGGTGCAACGATACACAAAATTCCCGGTTCGGTTCGGTTCGATACTTTGGTGTCACGGTTCGATATTTTTTCGATACAAAAAAATGTTCATGCCTTTTTAATTTGTCATTTATTAAAATTATAAATATATATTTTAACTCAAAAGTACAGTTTTTAAATTTAACCCTAACCCTTGTGCGCGTTTTTTATTTTGACAGCGAATGCGCACCTGCGGACCACTTATGTGCACCCCTGGTTATTTAGCTCGTCATATTGCAGCCACAGAAATTCTTTTGTCCATGAAACCATAAAGCTGCACTTTCTTTTTGCCTTATAGTCTCATTTGTCATAACTTCTCCGTTTTGTGGTAAGCTTTTCTTTGGCTGTCACTTCTTCACCCCGACCTGTCTTATTTGGCTCAGCAGAACTAAAATATATATACTGCTACTTTTACACACGGACTCACATAAGCTCAGCGATTCTCTGCGTGATCAACCTCTCACATGTTTAAGCTGCGGGAGATTTCACTTGTCATGTTTGCATAGTAAGCTAACGATTAATAAGACGATGTCAGAGGAATTGGTGCACAAATTATCATCACTCACAGATCAGTGCTGTCATTGCAAAGTGAAAGCAAAAAAACAAGCGCAAATTCAAACGCGATTTCAATATGTCACATATTGACAGTGGCTCACCGATGCCAATGACATAATTACCCAGCTACATTTCTGAAAGAATGCAAAAGCATTGACATATATTTTTCCTACAATAGCCCGACGGGCAGGGTAGCCCGTCTGAAAAAAATCGCTAGCCCCAGGACGTCGGGCTAGCGATTTTGCGAGCCCTGTATCTGATTGAGGAATCACTCATCATGTATATGTATGTATGTATGTATATATATATATATATATATATATATACACACACACACATATATATACACAAGCACAAATAGTTTGAATAGTTCTCTGTTCTCTCGCTTTCTTTGTCCGATCATAAAGTTATTGAAATAACTGAGAGACAGACAACATTTTCAAAGCCCTCGTCTTTTTCTCCTTCTGCCAGTCTACCATAGTCAGGTGAATGATTGAACCACAGACAGTATTAAGCATAGGCGTGGCTTAGCTGATTTTTGTTTTTCTTCCTTTTTTGAATTTGAACTCACTCATCTGCCATTTAAATCAGTGCCTACAACCAACTGACTACCAAATGCTGTGTGACTGCTTGACTCTCAGCTGTATTTTTGGCTTTTTCTGGTTTAACCCTCAAGGCAGGCGTTGCAGATTTGCAACAAGTAAAAGCTAACAACCTGATTACCCCACATACATATTTTATGAGGTTTTTTTTACTTAGAAGTACCACTGCAGGTATTCTTTTGTGCATTAGCAACAAAAACTTAATTTGAGCCTGAGAGGGTTAAATGTGTGTTTTAGGACTTTTCAGCTTTACTGCCCATTTCAAAAGTAGTCAAAACATAATAAATTACAATCATTTTTTCATCATTAGCTTGATGAAAAAATGTAAATACCTTACTTATAGCTATGTTACTTATTTCTTTTTTACAGCATAAATAGCAAGCTGTGATTTGAAAACTACAACTGGGAGTACAAACCATGTACTCCCTGCATCCATTACTCAAATTACTCAGTCCTTTTTGTCTCTGTCTTACAGTACTGTGGTATAAATTAGGCTTGTCAGTGTCTCTTAGAGTCGCTGACACTTTAAAGAAGTTGCATCTTACGTCACTTTACACTGCCAGCTAAACGCTCTTTTCCTGTTCTCTTTCTTCCCACTGTGGGCTGTTGTCTCTTTCCTCCCCCTGTAGTTGTGTAATATTTAATATTCAGAACATTCAGACACAGTTCAGTGCTGTGGCTGCACAGGAGACATATTTAGTGACTGAGGAGAGCCCAGATGCATTGATATAAAGTGTTCTCTCCTTCACTTTTGAGAGGAGTGTCAGCTTGTCAAGCTTTGAGAAGGATTACTTTCTGACTTGTACTTCATTCTTTACCGGAGTCCTGTCATAGAGCTGTGTGATTAAGTTTAGCTTGAAATTTGTAAGGCAAGCAAAAAAAACACATAAAAATAATGCAAGCATAAAGATGACTCATGCATTTGTACAGCAGCCTATATATATATTAGTGTTTATTTTCAACTATGTATATGTCACCGCTCTGTAGGGATGGGAATATTGCTGCATAGATTTTTAAACCCTTTTCATGCCAACTTATGTTGCAATTTCCTGACTGTTCCTCTAATATCCACTGCAGAGTCACGCTCTGGGCTTTTCTGAGATGACTTGACAAGTATTGAATGGATTAACATAGCATTTTAGTATTGATTTCCATGCATTTTTATTTTTATTTTATTTCCTGAATTACAATTAGCAGATTAGAACACCCACACCTAGTAAACAATGAACTGGCACCAATTCTTCACACCACATCTGACTTTGGCTGTAGCATAAGTTTGGCATGTTTATAATTGTCCTGCTATAATGAAACTATCCTGTACTGTTCTTTCTTTTAGTTTAAATTAGTAATGTTAGCATTATGTAAAAAAAAAAAGTGCATTTTGATGAGGATTATTTACATGGAGAATGCCTGACTGAGGTTTCAGCATAAATCCAGAAGTCACTGAGATTGAATGTGAGCTATTTAACCTGCAGGTGACTCTTACACTGTCTGGTTCAAGCCCAAAGTGATCATTAAGTCAATAAAAGACACTTCAACTGCACTCCAACAACTGCTCTGTGAGCTCGGAGATGGTCTGTGGAGTAATGACTGGTTCCCCTCTGGGACTAAAAACATTGTGAGACCTCACTAGAAGCCACTGATAGACATCCTGATCACTCAAGTGTAAAGAAACCAGATACAAGACCCTGCTGCATCCACTGGGACCTGTGGAGGACTGTACACGAGCTTTTTGTGTTGTTTTGCCACTGCTTGAAAGTTTTACCACAGCATTGTCTTTCTCTCTGGTTTAAACAGTGAATCTAGTTTTAATAGAAAAAAAAACCTAGTGTGTGATTAATCCTTTAAGAGCGGCATCAAGCTTTTATTTTGGGATGTTCTCTGTGATTGCATAACAACATGCAGTGGTAAATCTTTTTTTTTTTTTTTTGATGTAGCTACTTTCCCTCTATCTGTGATTTCACGCTGTTTTCGAGTATTTCAACAACCGGGATCTTTTTGCATTCCCTCAAAGGAAATACATAATAGCCTTGTAGCCAACATTGTGGACAAATATATTGTATCATGGCCACTTTTTGTTATGAGCTATTACTCACTCTTACTGCAGTGGTACACAAACATGAGTATGAATTTTATTATTCTACAAAAGCCTGATGATAATATAACAAGCAGCAGAGCTGGTACCGTAGGGCCAGTTCAGTTTGTATTTATCTCTTTTTTGTGCAGTTTGTAGCTTGAACACCTGCAAGTAAAAGAAATACTGTGAGAATTACATTCCTCACTGGATTTCTGAGAAGAGCAGCACTTTTCATGGGCACCTTGGTGATTTTTAGTGCTGAATCGATCTCTGCCAGTTTACAGATTTAACAAATACTGTTCAAATCAATTAGGGGCAAAAATATCCAGAAGGATTCTTAGGCTTTTCTTCCTTGTCAGTGTTGCCAGTTTCTCACAAAGGATGCCACACAACTGCTGTAAACAGGCTGATTATTAAAGTTTCACTAATTTTCCTTTAAGTGTAAGTGCATTAGAGTAGCCTTATGCTACTATTTAGACTATTTGTATTTCTGTAGTGTTAATTCACTAATCTTCAGTTGTGTTTCCTTTGCTTGATAAAGGCTGCAGAGCATCAGCTGAATAATGGCGTGACACCAACACATGCATTTTTTCAACATGTTGCATTCTATTAAGATGACCCACAGGAGACTGCTCTTCATGTATGGATGCTCACTAAAATGCTACACAACAATCACTAAAACAATGGAGAAGTTGAAATCACAAAACAATAAGAGAAAATAATTAAAAAATATAGAACATGATTAAAACATAATTCTAAATATCTAAAGCTAACATCTTATACTGTTCACAGAATGACACTCGTGAAAAGGCTAAAGAGCAAAGGTGAGCTTTGAAAGCTATTAGAGAAGCAAACAACCTGACCTGAAGTGTTTTAGTGTTTCAGAGCTGCAGCTGCGAGGCTGTAGAAACCAGTCTGGGACTATTAACAGCTGCTGATCAGCTGGTCTAAGCATTCAACAAGGGGTATAAAACTGTAATATCTCTGCAAATACTCAAGGAAAAGCCCATGCAAGCATTTATATGTGAACTAAAGGTATTTAAAGTGAATCCTTTACCTCACAGGTAGCCAAAATAGGCAAAATATATGTTTACCAGATACTTAGGCAGCTGACTGTGCGAAGACTGCCTGTTATTCACAGACCTGCAATTTGTCAGCGGATCTCACGATTCACTGTACTCTGAGCATGGTCTGAAAGATGGCAACCTATCACTGCATCGTCCAAAAATTGGATACTCTGATCGAGACTAAACATGCGGCTTTGTAGAAAACTCTATAAATGTTCTATATGATCTCATCTATATGTGCACATCTCAAAAGGGAAGCAGCTGGCAGAAAGACATCAAATTATCTCGGAAACAGCAACACAAAGAAATATTATTTCACACGCGCGCGCACAAACACACGGAGTATGCGCACTCTCACAGAGCTGCCTTAAGTGTGTTTATCTTTGTTCCTATAGAGAGATGAAGAATACCATCTGTCATATTACCCATTTCACTTCTCACATATAACCGCCCTCACAACATGAGGCTTGACTGGGGAGGGCCGCTATATTCATTGGCATGGAGACATGCAATTGCATTTTAAAGTGCAGTAACAAATTCAGGATGAAAGCAAAGCCTTATCTTTGGTCTCATCTGCCAACCTGGTATGGATTGGATGGGGAAAGTGATTGGGCCTTCTGTTATAATTTAGTCTTCTCTTCAATCTTGGAACTTTGCTGCCACTCTCCGATAAAATCGTACGGGGCTGGGACCATGTTATTGATTGAAACATTAGCCTAAACATATTTTATGTCAGCACTTTTACCTTTAAATCAGTCTCTGTTCAGAGGATGTGCTTTATAATCTGGGTTATGTTCATCAAAGATTTTGATTTATTTTATGTTCTTTTATTTCCTTTGGACTTTTTTTTTTGTTCTTTGTAGCCTGCTAAGCCAAGGACATTGATGCTGTTATTTTGCCACAGTCAAAGAAACCTTTTTATAAATTTTCTTTCAGACTGCAAGGGAGTGAATCTATTACTGATGGAGGCGAGGAACGAAGAGGAATAGCATAATGATACGGTCACATCCCACTTGATGTCATGGCAAACAGCACATTTACCACACATGGCACATCCCGGCGAGGCTTTGCTTTGTTCGTTTTGATACATTTTCAATCAAATCCTGGTGAGAGTGTAGAGAAACGCGCACATAAAGGATGCGCAAATATGAAATGACACGCATTTTTACAACCAGCTGAAGGCACGCTAGTGATGAACAGAACAGAATGACCAAAAAAAGGATCCATCCTGTAACTCGTAGATGTACAACAACATATGCAATCATTGGGCACGTTTTCTTTGCTTTCTCCGCAGAGTGAAGTTAAAAGAAGGCGTGACGTTCCTCGGCGCTCGCCCCAGCAACCCCACCCAGTGGATAGTTAGTCAAGATGTGAGGAGCGAAGGCCACCGAGTGGTGACTCTCCACTGCCGCAGGAAGGAGTCCAGCTATGATCAGCAAAGGTCAGCCCATAAAGTGCTTTTCTTTGAATGACTATATCGAGTTTGGGAGAATGGCCTCTTAGTGACTTGTAAACATCTTCATGACCTTCAATTATAAGACATTAAAGTAAGTTCCTCACTGATGACAGCTTTTTAGTATGTGTATTTATTTTTTTAATGTGTTCATAACTACTGAACTCAACAGCCTGACTTCACATTAGCCGCTAAAAAAGTAGTTGTCACTTTTCGGATGTGCACAATTTGAGTTAGTAGCATCAGTTAGATGGCTTCAGTAGGCTTATCTCCAGAGTGATTTTTACTGTTGAATTAAAAAGTTGCTGATCATTCACATTTGGAAGGAGACACACACACACACTCACAGGCACCGTGTGAATGGTTATTTAAGCGATGTTCTCTTTGCTCAAATGACACACTTGACTTGACATAAAGGCCACGTCTGTTGACACAACTGTGGAGAGAGAAAAGTTAATCGACTATTGCAGCATCCCCTCTTCCGTCTCTCTCTCTTTCCCTCGTGCTGTCGTTTTTATTTGCGTACTTACTCTCTCCACTAGCAGGCCTCAAAGTTGTTTTGGTCATTTCCCATCTGCATTCACATCCTTAAACTAATCTGGCAGATAGGAACGTGATTGCCAGCGCAAGAGGAGGAGGAGGGGGGAGGGGGGGGGGGGGGGTAGAAAAAAGGTTGCCGCGTTAATTAAGTGCTGATTGAAGGCCTTTGTGCGTTTTAATAGTTTTTCCTTCTCGGATAAGGAAATAGTTTTAATAAATCTAACTTTCTAGTGACAGGTGTAATTTTATGGATTAGAGGCAGATGTGAAGCTGGGGAAGGCTTACTTATTCGCTCTTAAGCTTTCGTTCCACTTAGCAAATTCTAAACCACTCCCTTAAGAAAACAAGACTCCTGACATTGCAACTGCAACTTTATAATCAAAGTTGTGCAGGGGTTATTTAAGTGTAGAGCAGCCTGTGAAACATGTGTAATTTAAAGCTGCTGGTCCAGTGATTTATTTAGACATGTTACTATTAGTGGATCATCACAAGGAGTGATTGTAGGCTAACTGCAGTGTTACAGCACATAAAACAAAGACAGCTGCGCGTGCCGTTGAATAGTTGCGCGTCTAAAATTAATAGATTTTAATAGATGTGTCATTGTGAATCTGCACAGCTACATATAAGCCAGGAGCTGAGTCATGCTGTGTCTGTTGCAGATGCTTATGCTCAGATTTCAGTGGCCTTTTTATGTGAGGATTTAATATTTTTGCTTCTCAGAACAGGCAGTACATTTTTGGACTTTATTAACAGCCAGTTTCATACATGAACTGCCCCAAGAACTCAAAGTCGCCTCCGCACTGAAAAAACTTTTCAGACGCTCCATTCAGTCGCATAATAAGGTTTGACAGCTCAGTCTTATCATTATGTTTGCGTCTGTCTGTTCCAGCCTATTTTTACTCACATAGAAATAATGGTGAGAATATCTTAGGCTAACATGTTTGTTATCATGACCGAATAAGATATTAAATGCACTCTGAGGCTGCTGAAAGCTGAAATTGATTTCTGTTTGGGAAGTTTTTTGTTGCTTTAAAGCAGGGTTCCCCAATCCCAGTCCACGAGGCCCGGTGTCCCTGCAGGTTTTAGATCTCACCCTGGGTCAACACACCTGAATCACATGATTAGTTCATTGCCAGGCCTCTGGAGAACTTCAAGACAGTTGTTTATCTATTTAAATCAGCTGTGATGGATCAAGGACACATCTAAAACCTGCAGGGACACTGGCCCTCGTGGACTGGGATTGGGGACCCCTGCTTTAAAGCTTGTGAGATTTTAAAGGTGTTGGACTAGAGTTGATCTTACATCATATTTTGTTACAAACCTGAATACTAAAATGCATTTTAGATCTCTGTAGTACAGTTGTGATCAGGCTCATCACAGGCATGAGTGCTTTGCTAATTTGGGGCTTTTAATGATTTTTTTGAACTGAATGGAGCGACTTCACCAGTGGTCAGTATAAGAAAAGCAAAGATTATTCTGAACTTTGAGTCATACAAAGCTACTTTAGAAGTGTCCAAGAATAAGGAAGCTTTTAAAGGTAGCATGGGTACCAGATGAAACTCGGAGGTCATGTTTCATTTGTTCTGGCAGAATTCATCTGGACTCCTTCCGGTTTACACAAATGTTCTCACAGCTCTGCCTACAGTGCACAATGCCACACGTTTTTAAGATGACTTTTTATAGGTCTAATTATTGTAGGTCCAATAAGTATTTTGGTCTAAGGCTGTTACGGCGAGTGAGATGAGCCGTGTGGAAGAAATAAAGGAGGATCCAAATGCAGGCACTTGCAAAGGTGTGAGGGTGGTTTATTAAACACAAAATAAAAATGGGCAAACGGCAAAAGGAACAGAAGGCTATCTAAACTGAGAACAACTAAACTAGTGAACACAAACCCGGACATGAACATGAAGGAGGATGAGCAGCCGAGAATGACGACGGACAGCAGGGAAAACACACGAGTGAGACATGGTGGATATACAGACGGACCAGCAACTACAATGACAGAAGACACAACTTAAATACACACAAAGAAACACAGGGAGATTACACACAGGTGGTGGACACAGCTGGGAGTAATTAATGAGACGAGACAAGGGAGGTAAACTGAACACACTCACATGAGACGCAGACTTTCACAAAAAAACAGGAAACAAGAAAACACTGCACGAAGACGCAGACACGACACTGAGACAGACTAGACACTGAACTAAACCTGCAATAAACATGAGAACACAAAACCTACGAACTAATCCCTAAACAAGAATAACTAAAACATAGATTCATAATCACCATCATCATCATCATCATAATAAGAAGAAAAGAATCCAAAATGCAAAAACACACCAAAACACAACAACTCATAATACTGGGTCAAACTGACCCAGAACTGTGACAAAGGCTGTGGATGACACCCTTTAGAAGTCAAAACTGACCTGAGAGCTGGCACACTAATCTGCATTTGTCCGGTTATATGAGGCTAGCTTAAAGGTGTTTTTCTTCAAGGTCACTTCTCAACTTGAATTTCAGTTTTAAGTTTTTCAAAGTTTATCCAACTGCATGCTTCGCCTTAGAAACTCATATATTCATGCACCATATACACTTTGCTTTACTTATAGGTCTAAGCAGAGCTACAGCAACAGCCTAAGTAGGACTGAGCAGCAACACTTGGCACCTGGCTCCTCCTTGCCTCTGGAGCTATTTTCCTCCTTTAAGCAGGTTTTATTCTCTCCACGCTATTCCGCGACCTCACCGTCTCTCTCACCCACACATACACATTCTCCATTACAGTAGTAAAATCATGTTTTATTGATTTACTAAGTGAAGAAGCCAGAGACAAGAGTGAGCATATCTAGTCTAATCCCAGCTGTTTGGGCCATGTACATTGGGCTGCTCCTTAATCTCCACAGCTGTCAAAGTCACTTCACAGAGAAGACCAAAGAGGCCCCATGATGGCTATACAATGCACAATGCTCCAATTTTTCTTTCGTCTGGTCCTCCCCGCTTAGAGTGTTTTCAATGAAGCTCTTTTAAAAGGGGATTAAACATTGCTATCTCATCTGTTGAGCTGTCATTCAGTCTGCTTTGGTCTCTCCTCCGCTGCTTCCATGCAGAGGGGAGGATGAGGGATGTGAATGGTATAGGTCAAACAAGTGAGGATCCCATTTGCATTTTAAAGTTGTTTTTGAACAACAGGATGTATACACGATTATCTAAATATGAGTTAAGCACTCACTTGAGGATTTAGTTATTTACTTCTTCACTGCGACTCTGGAAAGCCATTCTTCTGTAAGAATAGAGTCTGTTTTCAATTGAAAATTTTCCTCATCTTTTAAAAGAAAATGTCCATAACCCTGCATAGGTTACAGTTAACGATGGAGCAAATTAGACCCACACTAATCAAAAATATGTTCCATTTACTCCTAAAGTGCTTAGACCAGTCTTACATCTCAAAAGTGTGGATTTCCTTGTACCCACAAGTTCACTGTACATATACAATTACAATAAAGGGTCATTCTATTCTATTTTATTCTATTCTATTCCTGTTTGCTACTATGTTATACTGCTGCACACTCAAAAGTCAGCAGAACATTGTCCTGTGCAATTTCCTGGACATTTTGAGTCATTCCTCTTTCCTGTACTGTGTGTCTGATTACACGTTGTTTTTACCATTAGGATGCAGCCCTGAAGTCACATTCCTCATGACGGCGTGTGGAAAACAGAATCATTTCTGAATAGAAGATAAATCTGAAAAGAATCTAATGGTTGACCAATTACTATGTTTGTGCATTCTCAAACATTTATGACAAGCATTCAAATTTTCCATTGAATTTAAAGGATTTTTTTTTTAATTTAGAAGAGTGTGCTCACCTGGCTCTGCAGCTCTTATTTAAATCAGTGCATTATGCTAACAAATACACAAGTTGTTAGTAAAATGCTCTCATGATTTTACCAATGTCGGGTTGTTGACTTCACAAACAGGCTGCAAAGGGACAAGGCAGGAACACAGACTTTTAATCATCGTTTTACATGCCATTTGTACAAATGAATAATTTGCACTGTCACTCTACCTTGGACTGCTTCCTAGACTTAAGTGTCTTTGAATAACGTCTGTGGAGCTGCTAATTGAAGCCTGTATGTATGTTTGCCGTGACGGTTGTCCAGATCCGATGTGTGCATGAAAGCACGACATTACAGACGGTGTGTCAGGTGTACACTATGTGCCGGTTCAGCCACTCGCTTTAAGCGGCTCGCCCTGGCCAGCTGAGTCCCTACTTTGTACACGTTCACACCTGATGCTCTGACCACACCTGACTCCCTGTGACTACACATGTAGGAAATACATGAAAAAAAACTGCTTTCGCTCAACCCTCATTTTTTTGTATCATCATCTAATTGTTGTAAATCAAAAAATAGATAATATGATTTTTGAACTTCTTTTCCTAAGCTCAGACATGGGTCTACTGGTTTACACACTAATAAGACCAATAAATTATCCCTAGTTTGATCCCGGGAGGAGGCGTAAATCCCTTCGGGGGTTGTGTCAAGAAGGGCATCTGGTGCAAAAATCTGCCAAATCAAATCTGCAGGGTTACCTGCTGTGGTGAACCCTTGTGAATAAGGGAGCAGCTGAAAGTAGCTATTCTTCTTAGAAGTTGTTGAATTTGATCAAGATGAACAGCTGAATCTGTTCCTCAGCTCTGCAGACTGAATTTTCCTATGGAAATGCAAACCTGTGCACTTTTCCCTGACCGACAGCATCTCTACCAATAACAGCAATAGCGAGGTGACAGCTTTTCATCAAGGGTTGCTACAGTGAGAAGATGCGGTGTGCTTTTAACTGGAAACAACAGAGCTGAATTCTCCCTAAAGCCACCAAAGGAAAAGCTGACGGCAGGTCTTTCCGATTCAATGCAACGAAACAACAACAACACCACAGTGAGATAAGAGCTGTTCACATTGTTGTTATGAAAAAAGTCAAATCAGATCTGCCCCAGTTGTGCTGTGTCACATAACACATTACCTTATAGCTCAGTTCCTAAAGAGTTTGTAAGTTAGTGGTTTTCTATTTCTATGGTCGCTATTTTGAAGCCAACAATAAAGCAAAGGGGTAAAAAAAAAAGAAAAAAGAATGAACTCACCTTGTCATAGTCAAGACTTAAGCTATCAAAACCAATGTATTTTGACCTGAAATGAGAAGCGTGCTTTTTCCCTCTGTTCAAAAACAAAGATGCAAATTTTTGGGGTAGAAAAATATGTCACTTTTCTCTCTGCATACCTTCGATGTGCCACGCAGCAGCACCAAGGAGAAGACGCTTGGCCCCTTTTCCATATTTCTCTGCTCTTTGTTATTTGTCATCCTGTGTTCTTAATGAATAATTGATATATTGTAAGAAGAATGATTTTTCTCTAGGCACTTCCTGTTGTGTTTATGGGCCTGTGTGATGGGAGATGACAGTCTTGGATCTTAAGTGAGCATTTATGGCCTCATTTATATGTAAATTATTATTTAACCTTATATCCACCGCCCTTTCTTTGACAGGTTGAGATTCTTAGCAATGGGGCTACAAAGACAAAAATGCCCGTGTGGAGTGCACATGTTATTGGGTGAAATGCACTAGATTGAAAGCTTTCCTTTGTCTTCATTAAAGGTGAGCTCATTCAAAACGAAAGCAGTCCTGCTTCTTCAGCATGTCACAAGGCATAAGTGGAGACCTCGGTAAAAGTGCCATGTCCAGCCCTTGGTTGTTCATTATGTCTGTCTGGGTGCAGATGTAGCTCTCTTGAGAGCCACCACTTCATTAATCGCCCACACCACACCCAGTTGAGGGTCGGCAGGCAGTTCACTCATTACAGCCATTTCACGAGGGAGCCAGTCCAAGTAGGAGCAGGGGGGGAGGGAAGATATAGTATATATCTAAAAATCTTGCTTAATTTAATAACGGTCTCATCGCAGCCTGTTTTATATTGTCTGAATCACATTTGCATAGAGTTCGGATTAATATAATTAAATTCGGCATTCATCCATTTTGCTATAAAGACACGTGACTTTTCCACTAAAGCAGCAGCTTGTAAATCTCATCAGTGTGAATACTTAGGATCCCAGATGGAAAGAAATCACACAGCTGTGTAATAACGGGTGAGATTTTGTAGCGACCCCACAATATATCTCCATTTCAAAGTTTAGAAAACCTTTAAAACAGGATTATTTATTGTTTGTGTCATTTATTGCAAACCTGAAATGAAACAAAGGCCTCAAGATAGCTGTTATAGTCTTCTAAGCCCCCTGGAAGAACATTAGGCATGTGTGGTCCTTGTCATTCTTGGGGCTTCAGAGAAATTCATAATTATATGTGAGTGTTTCTCTAGACAGACAGACAGACAGACAGACAGACAGACAGACAGATAGACAGACAGACAGATAGATATAGTCTATCTATCTATCTATCTATCTATCTATCTATCTATCTATCTGTCGATCTGTCTGTCTGTCTGTCTGACTTACATGTGAAAGAATTGTCTGAACAAATGAAGTTTTGTTAGGGTTCAGTAGTCCTGAGAATGAGCCACATGTTGTAGGCTTTATGCTGTATAATACTGCATAAATTGAGGCTGAAATGAAATTGCCTAATTACATTAGGGCCAAACAGGAACTTGACAGTCCTTATGCTAACACCCTTAATAATGACTCAGCCCCGTTCTCAGTGGCTTCCATCTACCGTAAATATACTCCGTCACTGAAGCCTCATTGATAGCATTTACCAAAATACACTAGTCCAAATTTTGGTTAATCTCTTAATTATATAATTGGCATGTGATCAGTACTCATCTGTGTCAGCCAAACTGTCATTTTTTTAACGAGTCCTTTTTTTTATTTTACTGTAAGGCTGGCGGAGAAACATTCAAAATGCTTTTAGCGGGAGACGTGGTTTCCTTTATCAGTACTGGAGCAGAGATTTGGCATATACTATGCCCCCTCCCTCCCCACACACACACACACACACTCACACACACACACACCAGGACAGCCAGATGATTACAATAGACAGCCTAGATTACATTTGACTGTTCGTGCTGGCCCCCTGCTCAACTGCCAGGGAAACAATATTGGGAAAATATGCCTCAATGTGCCTCATTGCACTTTCTCCTAGTTCACCAATAGCCAGTAATAAAACTCAGCGGAGAACATTATCAGTGCTGCATACATCTGCACCAAATGGCCATGAAACTTTTCAAGTAAGCTTTGTGAAAATATGGAACTTCTTCATACAGTACATTTCACTGGCTTTACGTGGAATCCTGAAAAGCTTTTGAGAGGTGTGGGAATGCGGCTTGGTAGTTCAGATTCACTCATGTCATGCCACAGTGCATGCCACCTATCAAAAGTGTACATGCAGACAAGAGACAGATTGAGGTTTGTATTTGAGAATTATGAAGGTTTATCAGTGGATATCCCTCTCTTAGAGATTAATCCCCTGGAGGATTAGAACATGGTCTCTAGTATTTGGAGGGTTGCATCACTTTTTTTTCTTGCTGTGGTTATGTGGATTAAAGCTATTAATAATGCTTTCTTGATATAACAAGCAAAAGTACCTTTTTAATGGAGATAAACACATTTTTATTATTTTCACTTTTTAATTGTGTGTTTCCCTATTAAAATAAACAGCTGCACGTTGCCTGATTACTTTCAGATTTCCATTATTCCTTTATTTTGTTCAAAAGATTTGGCTAAGCCAGAAAATAGGGTGTTTTTTTTTTTAAGGTTGAAAAAAAATCAGGCAGCGTGCGATTGCTTATAAAAATGCATCGTTGTTGTTGTCGTTGTTGTTGTCGTTAATAAAATGTATACAGCTCTATGATTCTTTTTATTTACCAGTGATTCACGCGGTTGGTCAACATGACAATCAAAAAGAATAGGGATTATTCTAATTGTGATAAATGAAAGTATGTGTGACAATGTTCATGCAAAGTTTCAGATTCACCCACCCGTTAATGAGATAGTAGCTACAGACCTTATAGTAAGATTCACTCAAGATACAACACTATGCGGTATTCCACCTTAATTTGCGTACTTTATTCTAAAGACTATATGACAATAAATCACATTTTATTAATAAATCATTTTAAAGCCATAAATAAACAGAGATCTTCCTCACATATGAAGTTTATACCATAGATGGTAAAAAAAAAAAACAAAAAAAAAAAAACAGCTAGCTTCTAGGCCGGAAAAATTAGGGCAATGGACAAGTGTTTAATATACTAAAGACCACTAGATGGCGATCTAAATCGCTCGTTTTGGTCATGAATTAAAACGTTTGTATAAATCTTGATCATACCGTGTTTCCAAATAGAAGATTATCTGTGTGCATGAAACCAAATATTTAACAGGTTGTCAGTGTGTCATCAGCCACAGTCGCCCCTCCTCCCCACATCCATTGTTTTGCTCCCTTTTTGCAGCGACAGTAGAAATCCTCAACTCAAGGCTTTAAAATAGGGCAAATCGCCTGCTTTGCATTTAAACCTCCCCTATAATCTATTAAGACCTTTCATCTTTGTTTTCAGCGTGAAACAAAGGCCAGAAACGACCACACTTTTATTGTGTACGTGATGATGCTTTTCATTCATTTGCATATGACTTTAAAATGATTTAGTAATTAGATTTGACAAAATATCTTAAAGTCTAAAGTCCCCAAATTCCACTCAGATTCAGGAAAGATAATCTGTGGGAGGAAGGCCGAATGGCTAGTCTAGTGTAATCAGATTGTGGTCTGTAAAACATTGTCCCTGATCTAAGAGCAGTTGTAATGGCATCCCCCTCCTAGCTATTAATGCACTTCAAAGCTGAAGAGCATCACTTTGGAGAATAGAAAGTATATCATTATGCATGGCTCTGGTGTTTGAGCATTTAAATAGTACCCAATCTCAGAGCATTTCTTACTTTTTTAACCCAAAAGCAGCCTTTGCCTGTCGAGAAGACGGCTGGCTTATGCAGACGTAACCTTGTGGAGGGGAAAGTCAGCCATCATGGGAACTTGCAGCCTGATAAAGATGCTGGTGGTAGGCCTCTCACCTACAGGGGATCCAGCATTTGCATCGTATCCCAGAAAAGACCCTTTCAGGACAAGATGATGTAGCTGTTCATCAAAGTCTTAAATATTCAATAATATGAATGAATAATTTGCATCCAGCACAACTGGGTGCATGGGCTCCAGACCAGGTTGGATACTGTGGTGTGGGCGGCAGCATACATAGAAGAGATCATCTATCCAGTTGAATTCAACATTGAGTACAGCGGTGGAATCAGATGTTCTTCCTCCATAAACATATTTATGCTGATTACATTTTCTGGGCACGCCAGCACAGTTTTGGCAAAATTAAACCTGTGGTGAGACTGAAACTGTTGCTGGTGTTGCAGTGCTCACTTCAGTAGCACTCAGCCAGGGAGACAAAGTGAGCTAAGGTGTAAACATGTAATTGTCTACAAACTCACTAACAAACACACTGCTTGCTTCTCTTCTAATTACATCTCTGTAGTGTCTGCTGAAGAAGTACTAAGTCTGGACTGAATTGCAATGAGATTTAGCTCATTCAGCACTCCGGCTCTGATGAACAGCAGCTGAGTGCGGAGAATAAGTCCACTTGTCTTTAATATTTCCGTTCAGATTTAACTCGAAAACTCCCTCCCTACAAACGTGTCTAACTGAACGGGCAAAAGAAACCCTGGCCCACAGTTGGCTCTAATTAACCTCAGTTTATCTTGGCTTTCAAAATGATTGGCTTTATACTGAAACCCATTTCATTTAAAGAAATGCCTGGCCTGGCACCAGCACTGTCTCATTTATCTAACCTGCACAGGAAAAATATTTAAATGAGCCTATTAAAAGAGGCCCTGGGCTGTTGAGAAAGGTATAGAAATGGTATTTGAAAAAACAATGACCGAAGGACTTTAGACAGGGAAGAGAAATGGGCAGCAAAACAAACAGAAAAGGTACCAGTCACATCCTCTCATCTGCACTACAGCACTTGCAGTGCTAACACTGACAAGCAATCTTTTGCTGTCCTCTGTTATCATTCCCGGTTTAACAGGTTGAAAGCAGAGCTCTGTCTTAAGGATAACATGCAGGGAAAAGTAAAATGTCACTAAAGGCACTCTCTTCCTGCAGCCTTAGTGCTAGTTTAGCAGGACTGACCACCCCTGACATGTAATCAGGCAGTGTGTACAACTGACTGCTAGTGCTGAACAACAGATACATTTGGAATTGAAGCTGTAATTTATTTAACTCGGCACAGTTATTTCTTTTAAAATAGCTGATCTGGAATTTGTATCTCAGTATTTTGACGAGATCTCGCGTGGTAAAGATTTGTCATGACTGCACGTGACATTAATCTTAGAAAATGACAACACAAATAAAATTTGCCACAAAAACAATCAAAATGTGACTTTTTTTTAACCAAACTGTTCATTCTTAATCAGTGAGCAAGTCAAAGCAGGACCAGCGGACACGTTCATGTGCATGTCACCTCTTCCCACATAAACACTCAGCACAGGTTTAGTAGTGCAGATTTTCCCACTTTCTCACAAAGGCAGACTCACGAGTGTTGTTGGAGTGATTCGAGTTGTAACCTCGGGTGATGGTGAAGCATCTAAAGCGGTCCTTGACTTGTGTGAAGAGACACTGAAAAGACACCCACAAAAGCTCCTCGGCAAAGCGATGATTTCACTATATAACTTCACTACATCGACGGCCACTTGTGCTCATAACAAATGCATAATTCACAATTATTAGAACACCTTGACGGGTGTCTGCACGCCTTTCATTGATGCGCCTGTTAGCGGTGGCAAAAAACCCACACAATCTCAGTCTGGTGCCGATGCAGTCAGATGTTTCCTGTGCGATCTAACTCAACTCTTCACAGCCACTGGATCAGTCCCCCATCTCTCACAGGCCATAAGTCAGCGAGGAGCACTGAATCACTATGTTGAATATGTAAATGGATGCCATTAAAGCTCTCTTTCTTTAATTAGTCTTTTGATTTCATGACTGAGTGCTTCCAATTATGGATCAATGTCTCATTTCTGCGCACGGACCCCTGAGTGTGCGGAGGCACTTTTTTCCGTTACAAAATGCTTTATAATTTCTCCTCTGCCAACACGGCCGTTCACATCACACTTCCCAATCAATGAAAAATCTTGCTGCTGTAAGCCCGCTGATATATGTGCACCAGTAATATATTTTTATAAACAGGATCAAATTTCAACATATTAATGTAATGGCCAAAATTTGTGCTGTGAGTGGGAAATGTAGGGGGAATGTCGGTGTACTTATTCTGGTAGAAATTTTGCACCGAGCACTTTAAGTGGTACATAAGAGGGGCCTGAATAGAGCGTAATATCGAATTTCACTCCTGACTGGGAGCCGCGAGTATGCTCAGGAAGAGGTGCTGACGTAGCGCTTTCAAACGGTATCGTGCTACTCGTGTTCTGCAAAAATAGCGTATAGGTGAATGGATTGGAGCAGATGTTAGCTACTCAGGGGTTTTATCAATCTAAAAAGATAGACATCTCACAGTATGTGTGCAATACTAATGCTTGTGTATGCTGGGAACATTATTTCCGATATAGGTTGGTTCTTGAGAGTCTTTCTGCTAAAGCCTAAAGCATACAAGATCATTTTTTCTTTTCTTTTCTTTTTTTATATACAGAATGAAATATAGAAAG
This sequence comes from Aulonocara stuartgranti, assembly GCF_965226115.1. NCBI lineage: Eukaryota > Metazoa > Chordata > Actinopteri > Cichliformes > Cichlidae > Aulonocara > Aulonocara stuartgranti. The sequence goes on from NC_138948.1 coordinate 27,412,322, forward strand.
GCATCCTCTTCATTTAGTCTGCATTAGTTAGGTGGGAAGTAACAAAATTACCTTAAAATACTTACTTGTATTTATTTTTCTGACAACCTTTTACTTTTAACACAAATATCGGTATTTTCCACTCCTCACATTTTCAGTCTCGTTAGGGAAATTATTAAATCCCAGCAATGCACAGCTTGTGACATCAAAGTGAGATGAGCCTAAATGGAGAGAAGAACAACACACAACACAGGCTTTTTGCATACAAAGAGATGGAAAAGGCAAAAAACATAGAATTTATGTAGCATTATATGTACCTTCATAGTATTATACTTAAGTAGGAGGAGCAGGAGTTAAAGTGGGATGGAATCATCCACAACATTCTTTTTTTTTCTGGTGCAGATGTCCATAAGTTGTGGTTTCAGTTATTAGTTGGTGATGCTGCAAATTTTGGTACTGATCCAATATTAAGTATATATAGGGCTGGTATTGCCAATGCCAATATTAATACTTTTAACTTATAAAGGCAGCTTGTGTCATGATTCATCAAAAGAATCATCACCAATCTGCAATTTCTGAACACATTTAAATGACAACTAAATTACTCTTATTTTTACTTTCAACAATAATTAGTTAATCCAACAATGCACACCACCTAGTTTTTCATTTAAATAGAAATTGGGTTTTTTGGAGACTTGAAATGTAAATGTGTGTGTCTTTAAAGTTTTTTGGGTGACTTTCTGTTTGTTAACCCTTATCCACCTGCCTAGTCACACTTTAGTCATAAACTGTACTCCTTTTTCTTTTTAGGTGTGAAGGCAAAGTAAAAACAAAATACAGTTTGTATTTTCATGTACTAATATTTTGTTATTATCATATTAATATAGTGCAAGGTTCAGCTAGCTTTGCGACTTTTCAGACCCTCTACTGCAGACCTTCTCAAAGTGTGGGGCCCGCCCCCTGGGGGGGGGGGGGGGGGGGGCAGAGCCATTGCTGGGGGGGGGGGCATGAAAAGGGAAAAAGCAAAACAATGCTTGGACACTGCTAGCATGGGGCGCCCACACAAACGCAAAGCAGGAGATGAAGCATCACTGAATATGTTTCCAAACCAACTTCATTCTAAGCCAAAGACTAGAAAATATGGTGAAGCATATCTTCCCTTTGGCTTCACCTGCACAAGTGCCGAGGTAGCTCTCCCCTGCAGAATTGGTTTCCCCTGCGCTGGGCTCTTCAAATCACGGACAAACAGTATCCCACCAGGGTTTTAATAGTTTTGCAATTTTCATTAGTTTTTATTTTTATTTAGTTTTGACTTCAGATTTTCAATTTTATATCAGTTTTAATTAGCTTTTACCAATTGTTTGCTAGTTTAGTTTATTTTTTATTTTTTTGAAAATCCTTAGTTTCAGTTTAGTTTTGATTAGTTTCAGTTATAGTTTTAGTTGTGTTTGCAATAATTAAGTGTAACAAAATCCCAGTTTTGTCATATCAGTCATGCTCTTCTGCTTATCCTTGGGTATGTTGCTATTCCAGCTACCACACCCTGCACCCTGGACAGGTCGCCTGTCTGTCGCAGGGCTAACACGCAGAGACAGACAACTCACATTCCCACCTATGGGTTCTTTAAATAAATAAATAAATAAAGGCAGATGAACAACCATTGATACCAGGCAACTATAAAATGTATATCTTGGCCCCAATGAGACTATCAACTCTTGCAGCACCGAGTGTTCGTAATTTTGGTTCAAGTGAATTGATAAACTTTTTGAAGGCAATTGACTCACACGGTTATGTAGATATCCCAGTCCTGTTGTCTCGGGATGCATCACGCTGCCTTGCCTGGGGTTAGCTTCTGTTTTCTGGGGATGAGGGTTGAGTGTGCTCCCTTACCTTCTCAAGGTAAGCTAGGTTAGCCTTCTTGTGTGAGCTTTTCAAGAGCACTTTAAGGTTTGTGGGATTTTTTTTCCCCCTTTAGAAATGTCCCTCATAATTTGTCTCTTTCCACTACAAGACACTTGCTTTATCCAAAACACAGTCATATTCAAAGTAATCCCAAATTGGACTCTGGCGCTTTCTCTTGACTTTTCCTGACATGATTCTGCGCGTGGACGGAGCAGCAACACAGACGACTCGACTAACGTACTGCCACCTGCTGGCATAATGAGACACAGCAAGACAAAAATCTGGAAACTAAACTTCATTTTCTCCCTTGACTATTGTATGACACGCACACATCTACGAAAACTAAACACATTTTTGCTATAAATTCAGTTAATTTTAGTTAGTTTTGTGAAAACTCGTTACAGTTTTCCTTTTTTTGTTTTTATTTTTATTTCCGTTAACGAAAATGTTTTTTCACTTCTAGTTTTCGTTATTTCGTTAGTTTTCGTTAACGATAATAGCCTTGTATCCCACATTCTTGCTTTTTAGTTCACAAACAATTGTTGTAATAAATAACTACTTCTGACATTTTGGAGATATTAGCTCTTTATACAGTAAAGTTACAGTGGGATACGAATAATATCAGGCTGATCCTGCCAGGATTTATTCCCTAGGTTCAAATAACGGACAAACAGCTGTTTATGTTTTTGAACCCATTTTGCACAGAGAGGCATTTTTTTGAAAAATGTATTGATAGCAATGTTGAATATTATTACACAGGGGAAAAAACAACTACATGTAAAATAATTACACCGTGATGCCTCTGCCTTTCTAAATAGAGGGACAGTAACTGCGTGTGTAAATGTAAGCGTGTAAAAGCTTTCTTTTTGCCTTATAGTCTGATTTGTCATAACTTCTCCTGCTGCTTTTACACACGCACTCACATAAGCTCAGCGATTCTCTGTGCGATCAACCTCTCACATGTTTAAGCTTGCTGCGGGAGATTTCACTTGTCATGTTTGCATAGTAAGCTAACGATTAATAAGACGATGTCAGAGGAATTGGTGCACAAATTATCATCACTCACAGATCAGTACTGTCGCTCTCTATACACAGTTTGCACGATTGCAAAGTGAAAGCAAAAAAACAAGCGCAAATTCAAACGCGACTTCAATATGTCACATATTGACAGTGGCTCACCGATGCCAATGACATAATTACCCAGCTACATTTCTGAAAGAATGCAAAAGCATTGACATATATTTTTCCTACAATAGCCCGACGGGCAGGGAAGAGATAGATTTTGGTAGCCCGACTGAAAAAATCGCTAGCTCCGGGACGTCGGGCTAGCGATATTGCAAGCCCTGTATCTGATTGAGGAATCACTCATCTTTGGAAAAGAGAGTTTATTACAGAGAAATGGCTCTTTCCAAAATAAAAGCTATACTATCCGCTTCTTCTGGGCTATATTCTCAGCAGCATAAGGAGAATCATGTGCTAACAGCTGTCTAAATGACTCGGCTAAAGTTAGTAGCATGCTTGTTGTTTTTGTCTTTGCACTAGGATGATGTCGGCGTAAATGTGCAGTCATATTCGTTGTGTTCCCACTAGTGCTTTCAGGTTAATCTCGTTGAAATGACCTTAACGCCACAACACGGCAAATCTCCGTTAACGAGCTACCGCCGATCGCCCCGTGCATGGGGCTAGACGGCCAACACGTTAACGAGCTAACTGCGCTAACACACTAGTTCACACCAATGTAATTGAGCATTGCATGGCACATCCAACATACTGTTTTACTTTAGTCCATGACTCGCTTACCTTCAGGGTCATACGTCACATGAAAACCAAAATAATTCCAAACGCCAGATCTGAATGAGAGTGGGGGAGGTCCATGTTGCTGAGAGCTTAACTTCTGTCTCGCTAGCTTGCCCTGTGCTCTTCCTCCTGACTATGCTGTCTGTGTGGAGCGCTCAGTGGATCTGCGCTCGACAGTGCAGCCTAGGCGGAGTAGTCGAACACAGATTCACTGAGCGCTTAACACAGACAGCATCGTCAGAAGGAAAATTGATAAAATAAATTACAAATGTTGTATTGTTCGATACATATGCGTACCGAACCGAAAGCACTGTATCGAACGGTTCAATATCGATACGAATATCGTTGCACCCCTAGTAAACATGTAATTGTCTACAAACTCACTAACAAACACACTGCTTGCTTCTCTTCTAATTACATCTCTGTAGTGTCTGCTGAAGAAGTACTAAGTTTGGACTGAATTGCAATGAGATTTAGCTCATTCAGCACTCCGGCTCTGATGAACAGCAGCTGAGTGCGGAGAATAAGTCCACTTGTCTTTAATATTTCCGTTCAGATTTAACTCGAAAACTCCCTCCCTACAAACGTGTCTAACTGAACGGGCAAAAGAAACCCTGGCCCACAGTTGGCTCTAATTAACCTCAGTTTATCTTGGCTTTCAAAATGATTGGCTTTATACTGAAACCCATTTCATTTAAAGAAATGCCTGGCCTGGCACCAGCACTGTCTCATTTATCTAACCTGCACAGGAAAAATATTTAAATGAGCCTATTAAAAGAGGCCCTGGGCTGTTGAGAAAGGTATAGAAATGGTATTTGAAAAAACAATGACCGAAGGACTTTAGACAGGGAAGAGAAATGGGCAGCGAAACAAACAGAAAAGGTACCAGTCACATCCTCTCATCTGCACTACAGCACTTGCAGTGCTAACACTGACAAGCAATCTTTTGCTGTCCTCTGTTATCATTCCCGGTTTAACAGGTTGAAAGCAGAGCTCTGTCTTAAGGATAACATGCAGGGAAAAGTAAAATGTCACTAAAGGCACTCTCTTCCTGCAGCCTTAGTGCTAGTTTAGCAGGACTGACTACCCCTGACATGTAATCAGGCAGTGTGTACAACTGACTGCTAGTGCTGAACAACAGATACATTTGGAATTGAAGCTGTAATTTATTTAACTCGGCACAGTTATTTCTTTTAAAATAGCTGATCTGGAATTTGTATCTCAGTATTTTGACGAGATCTCGCGTGGTAAAGATTTGTCATGACTGCACGTGACATTAATCTTAGAAAATGACAACACAAATAAAATTTGCCACAAAAACAATCAAAATGTGACTTTTTTTTAACCAAACTGTTCATTCTTAATCAGTGAGCAAGTCAAAGCAGGACCAGCGGACACGTTCATGTGCATGTCACCTCTTCCCACATAAACACTCAGCACAGGTTTAGTAGTGCAGATTTTCCCACTTTCTCACAAAGGCAGACTCACGAGTGTTGTTGGAGTGATTCGAGTTGTAACCTCGGGTGATGGTGAAGCATCTAAAGCGGTCCTTGACTTGTGTGAAGAGACACTGAAAAGACACCCACAAAAGCTCCTCGGCAAAGCGATGATTTCACTATATAACTTCACTACATCGACGGCCACTTGTGCTCATAACAAATGCATAATTCACAATTATTAGAACACCTTGACGGGTGTCTGCACGCCTTTCATTGATGCGCCTGTTAGCGGTGGCAAAAAACCCACACAATCTCAGTCTGGTGCCGATGCAGTCAGATGTTTCCTGTGCGATCTAACTCAACTCTTCACAGCCACTGGATCAGTCCCCCATCTCTCACAGGCCATAAGTCAGCGAGGAGCACTGAATCACTATGTTGAATATGTAAATGGATGCCATTAAAGCTCTCTTTCTTTAATTAGTCTTTTGATTTCATGACTGAGTGCTTCCAATTATGGATCAATGTCTCATTTCTGCGCACGGACCCCTGAGTGTGCGGAGGCACTTTTTTCCGTTACAAAATGCTTTATAATTTCTCCTCTGCCAACACGGCCGTTCACATCACACTTCCCAATCAATGAAAAATCTTGCTGCTGTAAGCCCGCTGATATATGTGCACCAGTAATATATTTTTATAAACAGGATCAAATTTCAACATATTAATGTAATGGCCAAAATTTGTGCTGTGAGTGGGAAATGTAGGGGGAACGTCGGTGTACTTATTCTGGTAGAAATTTTGCACCGAGCACTTTAAGTGGTACATAAGAGGGGCCTGAATAGAGCGTAATATCGAATTTCACTCCTGACTGGGAGCCGCGAGTATGCTCAGGAAGAGGTGCTGACGTAGCGCTTTCAAACGGTATCGTGCTACTCGTGTTCTGCAAAAATAGCGTATAGGTGAATGGATTGGAGCAGATGTTAGCTACTCAGGGGTTTTATCAATCTAAAAAGATAGACATCTCACAGTATGTGTGCAATACTAATGCTTGTGTATGCTGGGAACATTATTTCCGATATAGGTTGGTTCTTGAGAGTCTTTCTGCTAAAGCCTAAAGCATACAAGATCATTTTTTCTTTTCTTTTCTTTTTTTATATACAGAATGAAATATAGAAAGGCATCCTCTTCATTTAGTCTGCATTAGTTAGGTGGGAAGTAACAAAATTACCTTAAAATACTTACTTGTATTTATTTTTCTGACAACCTTTTACTTTTAACACAAATATCGGTATTTTCCACTCCTCACATTTTCAGTCTCGTTAGGGAAATTATTAAATCCCAGCAATGCACAGCTTGTGACATCAAAGTGAGATGAGCCTAAATGGAGAGAAGAACAACACACAACACAGGCTTTTTGCATACAAAGAGATGGAAAAGGCAAAAAACATAGAATTTATGTAGCATTATATGTACCTTCATAGTATTATACTTAAGTAGGAGGAGCAGGAGTTAAAGTGGGATGGAATCATCCACAACATTCTTTTTTTTTCTGGTGCAGATGTCCATAAGTTGTGGTTTCAGTTATTAGTTGGTGATGCTGCAAATTTTGGTACTGATCCAATATTAAGTATATATAGGGCTGGTATTGCCAATGCCAATATTAATACTTTTAACTTATAAAGGCAGCTTGTGTCATGATTCATCAAAAGAATCATCACCAATCTGCAATTTCTGAACACATTTAAATGACAACTAAATTACTCTTATTTTTACTTTCAACAATAATTAGTTAATCCAACAATGCACACCACCTAGTTTTTCATTTAAATAGAAATTGGGTTTTTTGGAGACTTGAAATGTAAATGTGTGTGTCTTTAAAGTTTTTTGGGTGACTTTCTGTTTGTTAACCCTTATCCACCTGCCTAGTCACACTTTAGTCATAAACTGTACTCCTTTTTCTTTTTAGGTGTGAAGGCAAAGTAAAAACAAAATACAGTTTGTATTTTCATGTACTAATATTTTGTTATTATCATATTAATATAGTGCAAGGTTCAGCTAGCTTTGCGACTTTTCAGACCCTCTACTGCAGACCTTCTCAAAGTGTGGGGCCCGCCCCCTGGGGGGGGGGGGGGGGGCAGAGCCATTGCTGGGGGGGGGGGCATGAAAAGGGAAAAAGCAAAACAATGCTTGGACACTGCTAGCATGGGGCGCCCACACAAACGCAAAGCAGGAGATGAAGCATCACTGAATATGTTTCCAAACCAACTTCATTCTAAGCCAAAGACTAGAAAATATGGTGAAGCATATCTTCCCTTTGGCTTCACCTGCACAAGTGCCGAGGTAGCTCTCCCCTGCAGAATTGGTTTCCCCTGCGCTGGGCTCTTCAAATCACGGACAAACAGTATCCCACCAGGGTTTTAATAGTTTTGCAATTTTCATTAGTTTTTATTTTTATTTAGTTTTGACTTCAGATTTTCAATTTTATATCAGTTTTAATTAGCTTTTACCAATTGTTTGCTAGTTTAGTTTATTTTTTATTTTTTTGAAAATCCTTAGTTTCAGTTTAGTTTTGATTAGTTTCAGTTATAGTTTTAGTTGTGTTTGCAATAATTAAGTGTAACAAAATCCCAGTTTTGTCATATCAGTCATGCTCTTCTGCTTATCCTTGGGTATGTTGCTATTCCAGCTACCACACCCTGCACCCTGGACAGGTCGCCTGTCTGTCGCAGGGCTAACACGCAGAGACAGACAACTCACATTCCCACCTATGGGTTCTTTAAATAAATAAATAAATAAAGGCAGATGAACAACCATTGATACCAGGCAACTATAAAATGTATATCTTGGCCCCAATGAGACTATCAACTCTTGCAGCACCGAGTGTTCGTAATTTTGGTTCAAGTGAATTGATAAACTTTTTGAAGGCAATTGACTCACACGGTTATGTAGATATCCCAGTCCTGTTGTCTCGGGATGCATCACGCTGCCTTGCCTGGGGTTAGCTTCTGTTTTCTGGGGATGAGGGTTGAGTGTGCTCCCTTACCTTCTCAAGGTAAGCTAGGTTAGCCTTCTTGTGTGAGCTTTTCAAGAGCACTTTAAGGTTTGTGGGATTTTTTTTCCCCCTTTAGAAATGTCCCTCATAATTTGTCTCTTTCCACTACAAGACACTTGCTTTATCCAAAACACAGTCATATTCAAAGTAATCCCAAATTGGACTCTGGCGCTTTCTCTTGACTTTTCCTGACATGATTCTGCGCGTGGACGGAGCAGCAACACAGACGACTCGACTAACGTACTGCCACCTGCTGGCATAATGAGACACAGCAAGACAAAAATCTGGAAACTAAACTTCATTTTCTCCCTTGACTATTGTATGACACGCACACATCTACGAAAACTAAACACATTTTTGCTATAAATTCAGTTAATTTTAGTTAGTTTTGTGAAAACTCGTTACAGTTTTCCTTTTTTTGTTTTTATTTTTATTTCCGTTAACGAAAATGTTTTTTCACTTCTAGTTTTCGTTATTTCGTTAGTTTTCGTTAACGATAATAGCCTTGTATCCCACATTCTTGCTTTTTAGTTCACAAACAATTGTTGTAATAAATAACTACTTCTGACATTTTGGAGATATTAGCTCTTTATACAGTAAAGTTACAGTGGGATACGAATAATATCAGGCTGATCCTGCCAGGATTTATTCCCTAGGTTCAAATAACGGACAAACAGCTGTTTATGTTTTTGAACCCATTTTGCACAGAGAGGCATTTTTTTGAAAAATGTATTGATAGCAATGTTGAATATTATTACACAGGGGAAAAAACAACTACATGTAAAATAATTACACCGTGATGCCTCTGCCTTTCTAAATAGAGGGACAGTAACTGCGTGTGTAAATGTAAGCGTGTAAAACCTGAAGATAGAGACAAAATTAAAGAGATTAAAGTTATTAATTAAAGATTAAAGTTAATCTGACTATCTGCCATTCTGCAATTCCTCTCCTGTAAACAATAACGTGGCGCACAGCTTGACGTAGAAAAAGGCACATACCTTTGACGTTGCATGATGAACTCTGTATTCCTCGTCCACACATAAACCCAAAAAAGGAGTTTTAAAAAATCTTTTCGGTGATTCCTAACGCCGTTTACGTGTGGACGAAACAGCTGCGTTTTCAAAATCACCCGTGTACGTGCGGACGCAGCGTAAAAGAGTTAGTAGTTTATTTTCTTACTACCTGCAGATTACTTGTATTTGCTTAATTGTTTACTAAATGTTTGAGGTGTGAAATAAACCGCAATGGAGCAAAATATGGGTGTGTGTGGTTGAAGGATGTGTTTGTGCGTGCGTGCGTGCGTGCGCGCGCGAGAGTGGGGGGTGGGTGAATATTTTTCTTGTAAAACAAAGGGGGGCCCAGCAAAAAAGTTCGGGAACCAATGCTCTACTGTATCACTTTTACTTCAGTACAGAAGTTGAATCAGTACTTTTGCTTTTGCCACCTCTGGTTATAACAATTAAACATAGCAATTTCATTTTTTATTGAAATCCTTGTTACATCCTTGAAAGTAGGCTCAAACTGACCTTTTTTGATCAGTGGGGGAACCTGTCCACACGCACAACACAGATTTATTGATGTACATAATCAATTATTGATTTGCAGTAAAAATCTGAGGGGAGCATTTGTTTGAAACTCGTGTTTGAGCACCAGTCCGAATGCCATATGTACACAGAAGCTAATGTATGCTAAAAGGAAATTGATTTTAGTTTAACAAGAACAATCTGTCCTTTGCAGGTAGAGTAACAATTTGTTTCCTTCCTGTGTTTCCTCGACATTCCCTTTATCCCTACTACCTCTGATTCTCTGATTCTGAAGCCCAGCTAATATCCACTGCTTTTATACTAAGGCTCACTTGATCTCTCTTGAGACTCTCTTCCTATCCCCAAAATAAATTTTCCTCTACATTTCACATTTAAGTCACAGAAAACATTAAAATTAAGTCCCATACCCCGATCCCTGCTGGCAAAAAACTTTCACCTGTTAGCACATGGACATGCGACCTGAGCCTAATCTCATATTAACGAATAATTAGACTGATGATTTATATAGTTTTTCATTTGTATATGTGACTGTGCTTCAAAAATAAGGTTTTCCTATTCTAGTAGTAGGATGTGAAACAGTGCAGTCAGTAAGTGGGTGTCAAAATTATACGAGCCTCTGAATTAAAATTGAGCTCTCGTGGACTTTTGAGACGGGAGGCTATGCACAGAACTTGACTCTTCATCACTAACTTTGACCTCCCAGATCCATTAGACACTACATTAAGACTTGAAGGCAATCACGCTCACGCAGCCTCCGCATCACTTCCTCAGCGACACTGTAATCATCGCAAACAAAGGGGTTCAGTTTACACATTTATGTTTGTCTTTCTGCATCTTATACATTTAAGCAAGCATGTCCTTGTGCACACAAATATTTGCTGTTCACAGATTAGTTAATGCGACTAGGCCTGCGTGTTTTCGATGTTGTTTGTCCACATGCATAATTCTTTGCATAGATTTTAAAGGTTGAAATCCCTTCCATTTGGATCTATTTTTTTCATAAGATACTGGCACTTATCTCACTCTGCTGTTACAGCAAATTCAACATCTGGCCCTGCTGTCCTTATCTACAGCTGACCTGTTTGCAAAACACATGCTGCGATATGATATTGAGCCGATTCTTTCAGGGGCTCTTTTCTGACACACTTTTTCATGTTTCACAGAGTGGGAGCTTAACCTTGCGCAGACAAGCCTCGGGGCTGCAGGGCTAGGGGGTGAGCCTGTTTGTGTGTCTGCCTGTGTGTGTGTGTGCGTGTGTGTGTGTGTGTGTGTGTGTGTGTGTGTGAGTGGAGGGGGGTTGATGCCTAGGTTGCAATAGGGTATCATTGATCTGATAGTCTGGGCCTCTCTGGTCAATGACTCTTGTGTGCTCTCCAGGTTCTGTTGCCATGCCAACAGTGGCAGAGCTAAAAGGTTTGGTGGGTTTTTAAGGACTTTCCCGAGAAGGACAGGCACTATCAGTGTCGGAGCACCTGCAGGTGCTGGTGCAGGCCTGCACGGTCACAGATCAACCAGGGGAGGCCTGTAAGGAGGGAGAGGTTTCAGTTTATCTGCACAAACACTTGTATCATCACCCCAGGGCACAGTGTCTGCTGCCCCCTAGTGTGTGTGTGTGTGTGTATGTATGCGTGTGCTTGTGTGTTTCTAAGCGCTGTCAGGAGTTTTGGTGGTCGTTCCCAGTGGCTAATCTCTGTTGAGACGAGTGTTTAGATGTGGGGAAAATTGAGTTTGACTATCAGGACAAGTAGCAATTTATTATATTGCAATTTAACATTTAGATAGCTTTCCCACGAATTAGACAGATATAGAGTGTAACTGACTGAGAACTGATGCCTGATGCAATAAGGTCTGAGGTCACCGGTGGTGATGACTGCCATCATTAGGGATCCATTACACTACGGAGCCTACTTCAGCTGATGGACTCTAATGATGCTGCAGTGCAGAAAAGCATTTGGTTTTGATTAGACATCGGTGGAATGGTGCATTTCATTAACTCCAGGATGAGCTTTTGTTGTCTGGGAGTTGTTATGCCACTGTTTGAGCTCAGGCTAATGCGTCGACTGTGCTCATGGAGCAATTTTAGAAACAAATGTAATTAAAGAGTATTTCCCTCCTAACAGTCTAAAGCCTTTTACATACACTGTATGTCTTTATGCCACCCAAAACAAACTGATTAGGCACCACCTGGCCCTAACTTTCTTGACACAATATATTATTGCGCTATTAAAATGCTTATGTGTAAAATGTGTCTCTGTACCTTTGGAATCTATTTTTTTTTTGTGTGTGTGTGTGTGTGTGTAAAATGTGTCTCTGTACCTTTGGAATCTAAAAGACAAATGTTCCCACATGATTTAAGCAACCAAAAAACCCTCGTGTGTCCAAATAAAGGCCACATATGGCAGTTAGGTACGGCGCAAGCCGAATCCCTAATTTTTACATCTTGTGTCTCACAGTTTGCATGACTTACAGACACAGCTTAGCAAGCAGAGAAAGAAAGCGTTGAGTGAGTGTGTGTGTGTGGGAGTTGAATTTTTTAGCAGCTGAATTCAGCAGAACACTGTTAAGATAATTAGAAATATGATCCACTTATTGGGTTTGATGCACACAAGCCAGAAGCCCTCAGTTTGCGTCTATGCTTCATTATAATTGTATAATTAATAGTACTCAGCCCTTTTGTCTGTGTCGATGTTAGAAAGGGCTAAATAATAAGCGATTAAATTAAAGGGAATCTGATGCTTAGTAAAAGTGGGCTTTAATTTAAGCACTGCAGGTTGTTTGAAATATAACAACCCGATCTTTTTGTATGAGAATACAATCAATGGAAAGTACATTTCCAGAAGTATTTCTTTTCTGTCGGCTAGAACAACATGAGTATACATGTAGTACTTTCGGTTAGCTTTTTAAGTCTTTACTGGATAGCTCAAGGAAGAGCGGGAAGTGGCATGCAAGCGTTGCAGACAGATGTGAACCAGCGACACTGGACTTCATGGTTAGTGGCCTCAATCCGAGGCCATCTGGACAACCCACTGAACACTAAGCAGTCGAGAACCAGTATTAAGAAAATTGAAAATGGAAATACTTGCAAAATGCAAAAAAATGAAACACTTAAGTGTACTTACTTAACTTGTATGCATTTATATGTTTACAGAGAGTGGTGGGGGATTCATAAATTTGACCAACAACCTAAACCATGTCATTTGGATGAGCATGCACTCACAAGTCTGAAAGTAAAAATCTTGCATGTGTAGTTTGTTTTTTGCTGCTAACATGACCCACTGAATGCCTGAATCTCAGGTGCACTGTGGTGAAACAGTGGGCCAAAGATGCAGTATAAAAAATATATATCTTTGATCCTTTTGCCTGTGTGTTCTTTGTAAAAGCAAACCGAGAATACAATTTTTAAAAAATGAAGGAAAAAATGGTTGTATTGAGATTGGTCACTATGCATTGAAGTCATTGATTCCTTCTGCTGGGGAGATCATGTAGATTCTAACTTTTGCCTTTCTTAGCGCGCGGGCTTTCATTGAAGTAAGATTAATTAAAGACTGGTAATGCAGCAACACTTAAATAAGGACACAGCTAATGCAGCAAGGTTAACCTCGCCGTGATTATCCATGGTTGTCACGTAGATAATTCCAGGTCACTTCATTTAGTTAAGGACCTTCCTAAGCAAAAGGAGACTATTGAGCCTTTACCGCAGAGGAAACTAACAGCAGGAGTGTTCAAAAGTGTGTTTAATAAGACAGTAACTCTGGCTGTACATTGAAGAAAGAAGCCAGCATATTCACAGTGAGACTGCCAATTTTTACAGGATTTAATTCAAAAAGATGTGAAAAAGCTGAATGTGTGGGTGCATTTACCTCTTTTTTTAATGTTTTTTGTTTTAATTTCCAGGTTCATTTCCTAAAAATAATTATCAAACAGATAAGATGGTTGTTTTTTACCATAGAGGAAAAGCTTTCTGTAATTTATTTTAGCATCCATGTCAAGGAAATTATTTTATGGCATGACTGTGTGGATTGTACTCAAGAGGAATTCGTGTGCCAAAATAGAGACGTGTTAAAAGATTTATGCTTCCTGCCGTCAATTTTTATAAGACTATTACCAGCATGTTTTATTTATTCCATATCCCCTAACAACCCTTAAAACAGAGACTTTCTTATAACAGCCCCAGCTCGGTATTTCCTCTATTTTTGTTCTGCCAGTATAGAGAGGTATAAATGAATGTCAGTTGACGCACCATAAATCAAAGCTATTGGTTTAGTATCTTGGAGGAAATTATAGCAACATGAGTGATGCTCCGACTCATGTGATTGTATCGCCAACCATTCATTGCAGTCTTGGTGTAGGAGGCAGTTCGACATGGTTGAGACGGAGGAATCTCGGCGGCACGCACATGCAAACACGCGCACGAGCGCATCCTTACGCAGGCGCAAGTGTCCCGCAGATATCCAAACATTCAGTGGAGCTCGGTGTTAAAAAATATTTTGAATGTCATATTGACGAGTTAATGTTGGGTACCAGGGGTTCCTGTTAGCAGGCACTCCGTACAGATGGATTTTTATAGCTGATGATGGAACGAGCACTCGCCAACTGGAGAAAAGTTTCCGTCAGGTAAAAGGAAAGAAAGGCTCTTTGAATTTGATGTTCTTTTCTTGATTTTTTTTTAAATGACTCACAGCAAACGTGACAGTTTGTTCACTTTTTCACACATAAACCACTTTTCACTTTCATGCAATGTGCAGATTTCCCCAAAAAATACATCAGAGGAAGCGATAAAGTATGTTTATTGGGTTTTTTTCCCGCACATTTGCATTAAATCATCACATAAATGCACTTCTTTTGGTACTCTATATCTTCTATCGTCTATATTCTGGTACTATTATTTCCTCTTCTGACTGAATTTAATGCTCTTGTGGCCACCGCATACAATAAGTCACTGCATAACCATGAACCTCCAAAGCCAGAGAGGCAGCTACACCTTGGTGACATTTATCACTATTATAGTCATTCTTATCTTCCCTTTATTTGACAGTGTTTTGGGGGGAGTTTACACCTTTTTCTCCTCCTGTCACTATCTCTCTTTTCTAGTCTGGACGAGGCTGAATTGAAAAGGTCTCCTGGGTATTGGCGTCTGAGGATGCTTTCTCCTACACCTCTTCCCCTCTTCCTGCCCTCAAACACATCTTGTATTTGACTAGGGAGGGAATAAAAGATATATCTGTATTATAGAATTCAAAACTTTAGAATTCTTTGTATTTGTTGTTATTAGTAAACCTTTAGTAAGTATTTATGTTGCATCCAGTATATGCTACCCGATTTATTATCAGTAGCCAAGCTGTGCCACACTGTGTACTCTAGTTATCTGGTCTGTTATGTTATTGGTGTTCTTCTGTGTAACTGCGTTGATAATATTATTTCAGTCCTTAAATACTACAGTACATTTTATTAGCCCTTGTTTTAGCCATTATATACTGAAATAAGGTGTCTGACCAGAAGATGAATTGCTAAATATTTCTTAAAGTCAACTGGGTTGAATTAAAAACAAATCTAGAAATACTGTGGGTTTGTCCAAAAATTAGAATGAAAAACCCATGAGAGGATCATTATTTTGTAACCAGACTCTGTATACATTCTCCCAGCTAGTCTGGAAGCACCTGAGGGAGCAATTTGAGCAAGTTGCTCTGGAAATGTCATCTGGTCTGCTCAGCTCTCTCTTTTCATACCCCAGCAGTATGGTATGGTTCGTGGTATGAAACTATTTACTGTCGAGATTGCACACATTTACTAAATGGGGATTATAAAAATGAGCATCTTTCTTGCAAGAAATGTTATTAAAAGCCATTTTAGCACTAAAGTTATTGCATTTTCCAAAGAGAATAAGACATTTTTTCCCATTTTCACAGAAAGAAGCATGACCATCGTGTGACATGGACACAATTTAATCAGAAAAAGAAAAAAAAATCTAGACCGTTATTTTCGAGGTCTCATTTTGGAAAAAAAAAAAAATTTACACCGTGGTCCAGTTTCGCCTTAGCACGTGTTTAATGTGAGACTGAGCTGTTCCTTCAGCGTAGCCTTCTAGCTCTACGCTCAAACTCTAATAATAAATATTACATTAATAATAAGTATCCATGGAGACTCCGGTCCATAGACACTGTTTGTTCTCTTAACTTCCCAAATTGAAGCTGCGTAGTTTTAAGCTTTTGTCTGCGCTGACATTTTGCCTTTTGAATGTATCCATGACTACAGTACATTCAGGCACGGAGTAATTTGCTTTGATTGCAGAGAGGCTAATCAGAGGGCAGCGAAAATGTGACTGGGCTCCGGTTAGGGCTCCCTCGGCAGAGAGATTACGCTTCATGCTGGGATCATCGGAGTCCTTTCTCAGAAATCAGGCCTTAAAAGAGGCTCTGACCTCTGAGGTGAATTCTCGTTGGAATTAGCCTGCGGTAAATCACTTCTAATGGGCTTCCCGCAGACTAATAAATTCAATTCACCTACAGCTTAAAGAAATTAGACCGTTGTGTGTCTTCCTATTTATGTGCTATTATCGCTGGAAAGCCAAATATTTGTGCGCCTTTCCATTGTTTTTACTCCTATGTGTTTTGCATATTTTATGCAGCCAGTGTAATGCACAAAATGGCCAACTTAATACAAAATAAATGTTGAAAACAATGATTTTAAAGCATTTTTTGGATACATAGGCAACCTACAGTTAAGTAAAAAAGAAAGTTTTCACAGGACTCTGTGCAGTTATGTAAAAAACTACTTGAAACGCCTTTTGATTCAGTAGCACGCAGAGCCACCTTTAGAAGCAATAACTTGAAGTAGTCATTTCCTGCAGGACCTTTCAATTTTTCAAATAGTTGAGGAGGAATTTTGGCCTGCTCTTCTTTACAACGTTGCTTCAATTCATTGAGGTTTGTGGCTATTCGTCCATGCACAGCTCTCTTAAGATTCCACCAAAGCATTTCAGTCAGGCTGAGGTCTGGACTTTGACTGGGTCATTGGAGAGCCTTGACTCTTTCCTTTTTTGCTGTTGAAGATTTGCTAGTGTGTCTTTTCACGTGACTGTATATATATTCTTCAACAACAGCAACAGTTTTACATGCATAAATAACAATTGTACTACATGCATCATAATAATGCACAAAATCAAGCAGTCCACAAAATCTGGTAGTAGCAATTTGATTAATCAATCGACAGAAAAATAATCTGTTTGAATTTGGCTCCTTTTCCCTTTCTTCTCATGGGCTAGCCCTCACAGAGAGATGATTTTAAGAGCAGGTAGGTGGTGTTTCTGGACTTACAGCCAGAGCTGTGTGCCGAAAATGACCGTGTTAGGGATACCCACTCTCTCTCTCTGACATCATGAAGGGCTTAGAGAAGATAAGTCTGAAAGGATTACTTGTACGTTCCCTCATCTAATCATTTGAAACACTTTAATATGAGCATCAACAAATGATAGACAATAAGAAAATCCAAAATCAGTGATTTGGGTGCACAGTGGTGCAGTGTGCAGTGTTCTCTGGTTGGGTGCAGGACCAGAGAGGCCTCCTTGGGATGTCCTCAGAGTGCTCGAGTTTCCTCCCACAGTCCATGGTTGGAGTATTAGCGTACAGTAGTTTAACTGTTATTTCTGAACTGGATATAGATGTGGATGTGAGATTGTGTTGTTGTTGTCTGTCTCTCTCTGTTAGCCCTGTGAGCAACTGGTGACCAGTTTAGGGTTTACTCTTGCTCTCCAGCAGTTAGACAGACTCCTGCTCCCTGCAACCCTAATATGGGTAAGGACAGCAGGGTGTATGCTTAAGCCCCCTTGAATCAACAAATTTTGCACTCCCAGCTTCTCATTTGGGTGTTTTTTATTTGTAAAGACTAAATTTTACATTTGCACTAATCTTGTATCATTGATCTTCATCTATCTTGATTATCTTGATCACATAAATAAGATATCTGAAGACACGTCACAGTTTCATTAATAATGGCTAGAACTTGTAAGTTACAGCACTGAAGTCAAGCTCTGTTAAAAGACATTAATTTTTAACTATATTTTTTGCCTTTTAAAGAGGCAAGGGACTCCTTGGAGCAGACGGTCATAAATATTATTTCTATTTTTTTGTTAATTCAGTAGTGTTTAAAATAAACAGATAAATGCAGTCTTCAGTGAACACACTGTTTTTGCTTGTTGCAGAAGCATTTGTGAAAATGTAAACATGTAGCAGTGATTATTAAATAATAGATCCTGGGCCAATAGTAAAGAATGTGTGCTGCATACTGTTGTTGTATACTGTATGTTTAGATTTAGATGTTTGACTTTAGAAAACGTTAACAGCATGAGCGATTAGGTGTACAGTATTTGTCTGTGTGTGTGTGTGTGTGTGTGTGTGTGTGTGTGTGTGTGTGTGTGTGTGTGTGTGTGTCATTAATAACTTTTCTGTGTGGAACTTCAGAAAACAGTTGCTGTTAAATGTGAGGAGGCCATCATATTTCTGACTTTTGGAGTACCATTGAATCGTGGTAGTCCTTTCTATGTTACCAACACACATACACCAACACACCAGGGTTTTAATAGTTTTGCAATTTTCATTAGTTTTTATTTTTATTTAGTTTTGACTTCAGATTTTCAATTTTATATCAGTTTTAATTAGTTTTTACCAATTGTTTGCTAGTTTAGTTTAGTTTTTATTCCTTAGTTTCAGTTTAGTTTTGATTAGTTTCAGTTATAGTTTTAGTTGTGTTTGCAAAAATTAAGTGTAACAAAATCCCACTTTCATCATATCAGTCATGCTCTTCTGCTTATCCTTGGGTATGTTGCTATTCCAGCTTCCACACCCTGCACCCTGGACAGGTCGCCTGTCTGTCGCAGAGCTAACATGCAGAGACAGACAACTCACATTTCCACCTATGGGTTCCTTAAATAAATAAATAAATACATAAATACATAAATAAAGGCAGATGAACAACCATTGATACCAGGCAACTATAAAATGTATATCTTGGCCCCAATGAGACTATCAACTCTTGCAGCACCGAGTGTTCGTAATTTTGGTTCAAGTGAATTGATAAACTTTTTGAAGGCAATTGACTCACACAGTTATGTAGATGTCCCCGTCCTGTTGTCTCGGGATGCATCACGCTGCCTTGCCTGGGGTTAGCTTCTGTTTTCTGGGGATGAGGGTTGAGTGTGCTCCCTTACCTTCCCAAGGTAAGCTAGGTTAGCCTTCTTGTGTGAGCTTTTCAAGAGCACTTTAAGGTTTGTGGGATTTTTTTCCCCTTTAGAAATGTCCCTCATAATTTGTCTCTTTCCACTACAAGACACTTGCTTTATCCAAAACACAGTCATATTCAAAGTAATCCCAAATTGGACTCTGGCGCTTTCTCCCGACTTTTCCTGACATGATTCTGCACGTGGACAGAGCAGCAACACAGACGACTCGACTAACGTACTGCCACCTGCTGGCATAATGAGACAGCAAGAAATAAATCTGGAAACTAAACTTCGTTTTCACCCTCGACTATTGTATGACACGCACACATCAGTGAAAACTGAACACATTTTTGCTATAAATTCAGTTAATTTTAGTTAGTTTTGTGAACGCTCATTACAGTTTTAGTTAGTTTTCCTTTTTTTGTTTTTATTTTTATTTCCGTTAACGAAAATGTTTTTTCACTTCTAGTTTTCGTTATTTCGTTAGTTTTCGTTAACGATAATAACCTTGCAACATTTTGGGGTGCAATTTTGTCCTTTCCATACACACATGATTGTTTACCCACACACATCACATGAGGCTTATTCTGAAATCGCCCCTGACCTCCTAACTGTACATTAAAATTCTTTCCACTCTTCCTCACTGTCATCATCATCAAGTTGACTGCCCTCAGTGAGTGCATGGTCCTCACAGGGATAGAAAACATGCAAACATGTGTATGCTTGACTCACCATTCTAGTCTGACATTCTTTACTATACTTAGCTAACCTGTCAAATGTACAAATCTATGTGATTGTGGATTCGTATAAAATATTTGTAGATGTAATTCAGATATATTTTATTTTTGCAAACTTTCATCAAGATTGGTCTTCTCACGTTGGAGGAAATGGGGAACACACATATAATCTTTATAGTATGATGATTACCCTTAGAAAAGTGGTCCAAAGGCATAATGTTGCACGTTGATATTTTAATTCAAACAACTAAAAAAGGGAATTAATCTCATGCAGATTGGTAGTTGAACTAGAGCAATGATGCTGGAGTGGACAAGTGCAGTCTCTGTGTTTACCTCTACTGTTAGACAAGCAGAAGGAGAATAATCTCAAGAATAAACTGGGTCAGATTTCATTTTAAGCACACTACCACACTTCCTGTATGCTTTGTGTGTACATCAGAGTTAGCTAGTCACCCCACATTGTTTAGGATTGAATAACTATTTCCCAGTGGTTTTTCTATATTTGGCTTTGGTTATATGAAAAGCAGGGAAAGCACTTTGAAATAAAAATGCTAAAACACATTTTTGAGATACATGCACTACCCGTCAAAAGTTTTAGGACACCACAATTTTTCTTTTTTAAAAATAAAATGATGCAGTCTTTCTCTTTGCACTCTGAAATGAAAGCTTAGTACAAATAAGTAATTGGAGTTAAAAAAACAAGAAGTCCCAGAATTAATTTATAGACCAAAATGTATTCTACATTTTTGACTCATCAAATTAGCCACCTTTGGCAGATATAACAGCTGAACCCACACGTGGCTTTCTTTCTAAAATCGAAATCACTGTTGTTCCCATATCTGTTGCAAAAGTTCCAATAAATGTGTAGCACTTGTAGTTTGCTTTACTTTCACTCTTCTGTCCTGTGCATCCCAAACCAGCTCGATGGAGTTTACGTCTGGAGACGGTGGCCACTCTATGTTTTCAAGTAAACCATTTTGTTCTTTTTCCCTGAGGTAGTTCTGGCATAGCTTGGACTTATGTTTTGGGTCATTATCTTGCTGTAGGATGAACCCCTGACCAACTAGGCGCATACCAGAGGGTACTGCATGGTGCTGCAGAATGGTAAAAATCAGAAGTTAAATCAAAATAATATTTAGAATAGACCTTTTCAAATTGCCAAATATGCACTAGATGACAAGCTCTCTTTTCATTGTTCTTGCTTGAATTGTACCAAATAGACATTATACCTGAATTAATTTAGCATAGCGCTAGTAAAACTTTCCGAAGATCATGAAATGATAATATGATGAGGCACAAAGTCCATACTCCTTGTTTTGTGAAATTCTGTAACTTATTTGAAACAATTATGTGTCTGAGTTTGACAAACACAGTGAAAATCTTCTGAAATCTTAGTGTTCCCCTGTGTGTTGACACAGACCATGTGTCCCTACTGAGCTGCAGCAGAGGATCAGTAACACATGAATTGTAGTATGTACCTTATATGCAGTATTTTATTTATTTCTGTTTGTTTGTTTTGTTTTTGCACTACATTAGGTAAAATCAAAATAGTGTTGTCAAAATGGACAGTAGTCATAGCTGGACTGGCCATCGGGCATACTGGGCATTTGCCCGGTGGGCCAATGGTGATTTTTCGTTTTTATGGGCCGATGATTTTTTTTTTTTTTTTATAACAGTATAAACAATGAGAGGTGGTGGATTGGCCAGATGCTGGCAGATGTGTAAAAATAACTCAGTTGTTTGGTGGTGGCTATGGTGGAGCTGCCACAAGAGGCCAGGTGGATGAGGGAAAGGGGAGGCAGGAGGAGCAGACCCGCCCGTCCGAGTGTCAGGTGAACTGAACTTCAGGTAAGAAGTTATGACCTGCAGTCTATCTGGGTCAGATATAAACCAAGTTTAGGTGGAGTTTATTTTCGTTGTGCTGAGTTTTTATCGTCAGTTACAATAACTCGTACTGCGTACTGGCTAGCATGACGGAGTTTCTACAGCTAGGTGAGCGCTATGTTACTGATAGTGAACTTTATTTTACTCATAAGGTTAGTTAGTAGAGTTGCCAACCATCCCCTAAAAAACTGAATCGTCCTGCATTCAGAGAAAATATTACGTGTTTCGTATTGAGGTGAAAAGGAACACAGTTTGTCCCGTACTTCAGCTAGGATGGAAAAAGACACAAAGCTAGAGTTTTTCTCTGTCTTTACGCTGTCAGCTGTCTCTTCTTCTCTCATTCAATGGTGAAACTGATCAATGATCAGCTGATCAGCTTTTCTCTCTTGCTTGTTTATCGCCCACTATGTGCCAGAAAGAGGAAACCAGCGGATGTCGCGCTAAACAACAGCAGCACATTTAAGCTTGATCAGCTTTTGTTAGAATTTATTTAATATTAATTTCTAGTATCAGCAGATGTTTGCTGGAGCCACAGCTGTAAAAGCTACTGGTCATTATATCGGTTTGGTTATCTGGTGAGAGGGAAACATGAAGATGAAACCAGGAGATGTCCTTACTGAATCATCAGAGCTGTGACGGAGAAACAGGTTTACCTTTTAGGTGACATGAATGATTGAAGGGAAGTTAAGAACTGTTTCTGAGAGACAAATAACACCAGGATCCTTTTCTAAATAGTTGACAGCTGGTAACTGTGCAGGGACGGGTCTAGCAAAGCTTTGCCAGGGGGGCCAGGTAGGGCATTAACAGGGAAAGGGGGGCACAAATAAAATACTTTTCTTTCTTATTCTCATTTAAAATATCTAGCTTTTATTAAATAATTATCTGAATCTTACAACCAAAGTTTTTATCTGATGTACAACGTATAGAAATCATACATATACCAACAAGACAGTGTACATCACTGTCACAACAGCGTTTGTTTTCATTCAAAGGCTTTATGGTTTTTCCTATAATACCTGGTGGGCCGGTCTCTAGTCAAAATGCCCGGGCCGATTTTTTGTCCCAGTCCAGCCCTGACAGTAGTGTGGTTATTTTTGCTATTTGTGTTGTAATCTTTAATTAAAAACAAACAACAACCACAAAGTGTGGAGACCCAAGTTTTGTGAATACAACAACTCCAGAATGAGGCAACGTACAATTTTCAAATCAATACCGTGGTTGCATCTACTAAAACTCTCAGTTACCCATATGGAAAAGAAATAGAAAAAACCTATAAGACAGATACAAACTTTATAAGATTTATATATATCTTTTCCATATGGGTAAGTTTAAATCTCAGTGACCTTGACTTCAAGGTCAGAGGTCAACTTTTCTGAAAATCAGAGGATCTTCACATTTATACCACAGGTGTGTCTACTAGGAGGCTGAAGAGAAAAAAGAACTGTATTTTTGAAGAATTACAAACAACAATCAGTTGATGATTAAAGCTGGTTTATTTAATTCATTTGTATCCAATTTTACCTATGTTAAGGTGTTTGAGGTCTGATTGAAGGATTGGTGTGATGGTAAGGTGTCCGCTGCTCCGCTTTGAATATTGATATAAACTTGACACAGTGATTACTAAATGGATATTCACCAAAATTGTGCCCAACAACCAACACTATATTTGTTGGTTGTTGTTGTTGTTGCTTTTAAGGCTTGTTGCTTTTAAGGCTTTTTTTTTTTTTTTTTCGTTTTCACAAGAATTGCTAGCTCCCCTAGAGCAGGGCTCTCTAACTCCAATCCTCGAGAGCTACTGTATCGCAGATGTCCTGCAAGCATTTGTTTCAGCTGTGTTGAAGTAGATTGAGACCCCTGCCCTACAGCATTGGCCACCCCAACAATCAAGGATTCCCTATGAGCAAGCATTTAGCAACAGTGGGGAGAAAAATCTCCCTTGTAAGAGGAAGAAATCTCCGACAGAACCAGGCTCAGGAAGGGACAGCCACCATCTGCCGCGACTGGTTGGGGTGGGAGGAGTGAAAATTAAAAAAAAAAAAAAAAAAGCCAAAGTGATAATTATTGGAGCAACTTATTAATTTTTTGTTAAAATATTAAGCTAGTTTTGTCAGATTTAAAGGAATATTGGTTTTGCGTTGTGGATAAGCGTTTGCAGTGTAATTAGGCTGGAAATAGCCTTTTCCAACCCCTGCTTGTGGTTTTGTCACATTTGTCTGGAGTCAAAGAAATACTGCTAGAGATTTTTGTGCCCCTCTGCTTCTCACGTCAATGCAGGGGGAACCATTAGAAAGGTCAGGCTCAAAAAAGAGATGCTGGAGAACCTCTGAGGGGTTGATGCGCCGGTTTGGATCCAAGGCCAACATCTCCTTAATCAGGCTGACCAATAAATTTGTGCCACTTTAAGGTCCTTTGCTAACCATGATTAGTTGTTCAAGCTCATCAAGATGCTGAGGTGTTTCCTTGGACTGGTCTCCTGTCTCGTACTGAAATTGTTTGTCCATCTTAAATGTCCAGCGTTGTTCGCCGTAGTCGTCTTTTCTGAAATAATATTCTGTGGCCGTGCCACAGTCTAGAATATAATCTGGTGGCTGGCCCTGAGTGTGTATGATGAATTTTAAAACGTGATAATCCTCATTCCCAGGGTAGAGTGGCACCCCTGTAGCAAGCTCCACAGCTACCTCTCCCATGCTCCCAGGGTGTGAGTGTGAATGCCAGAGCACTCTGAAATGCACACAAAGTCTTTGCAGACTCCTAAGGATCACACATCCTATCACTACACAATCGATTATACACCTCTAAGCACATATGGTTAAATATTTCTAAGCATAAATGACAATCAACAATATAAACCTGACAGCTACCAGCCCCAGCGACCACATTTCAATTGCTTCATTATATGGAATATGAAGCATAACTTCAGGTGCCCTACTAAATGGTCTGCACACAGGTACCACAAATCACTGCAGACACAGGACATGCGAGGCCAAATTCAATAACTTTGACAGGAGACTGATGGCGGTTCACAACCACTATGTTTCCAAGTTTGAGATCAGCATGCACTATTCCCAGGGAACTCAGATGGAAAAGAGCATTTGCTAGTTGTTGTAAAATTGGCCTCAGTTCTCTTATGGGGAGACCCTGGTGATTCCGATCTTTCATGTAGTCCCACAGGTTTTGATCAAGCAGTTCAAAATTTAAGCAGATACGCTTTCCATCTAGGAAATAGCCATTCCACTTAACAATATTGCAGGTATCCCCATCCAAACATTGCAGTTTCTCTAGGATGAAAATTTCTAATTTTGCCTGTTGCAAAATTTCAGGTTTGCTCTTATTGATTTTGATAGCCATGGCTTTTTTGTTTTTTGTTTTTTGACATTTGGTTACGACACCAAAGGGGCCTTCTCCAAGGAAAGCCTCTACCTTGTGGTCTTTTCCCAAAATTTTTTTGCTCATTATGAAACTGACAATTATTTAACTGCGTGTGTGTGTGTGTGTGTGTGTGTGTGTGTGTGTGTGTGTGTGTGTGTGTGTGTGTGTGTGTGTGTTCAGCGACAGATTCCCACACTGATGCACCGGTGCAGAGCATGTATTGTGTTTGCACATACTTACACGGACAACTATTTGTGTGTGTGTGTATGTGTGTGTGTCTGTGTGGGGGTACGTGTGTGTCCTAGCTCCATTCTGCTGACTGGTTTATTGCTGTTCCAGGTGACGGAGCATGAGAACAGCAGAGATTCAGGGTGCTGTTTTCAAGCACCACTGAAGCTACAAATTTCATTATTTTCACCCACAAGAAGTTTGGTGTTCCATGCATGAGGCCCCATGCCACACACACACAGACGCTGTCTGAGAGTGTTCTGGACAGCATCTCCTCTGGTCCCATCAGCTTGCATTATGCATATTCATTCTGACATTCTGTTCAACAGCCCTTGTTGCATGTATCAGCAATGTTTCTTCAGTTTCTCTGCTGGTGTTTATTGTGAGCCTTTGTAGTGTCGCTTACACTTTACACTGTGCATCCCATGGCATACAGTTAGAAAAGACGAGTCTTGCTTTAACTACAGATGTGCAGCTGGGCGTGAGGATGTTATTCTACTGTAACTATAATATGACAGGATGTCTAAGAATACTTGACCTACAAGTTGAAGAAATGAAGAAATTGGACCTGAAAATGTCACTTTACTTATTCCACAAAAGCTCCCTGTCTATCTCTCTCTCTTATTCTCCAAATCCCACGAGGCAGTGGACACAATGATCCTATCACATCAGAGGGAGATTAAACAAGGAGTGTCACAATGACACAGGGAGTTTGATAATGGCACAATAGAAGCACTTTCAATTATAGCTCCTTCTCTGGAGATGTCTGCTAAAAAGGAAATTCTTCCAATAACTTTGTCCTGTGTCTTTTTATTCATTTTGACATTTAAATCTATCTTTCTTTAACCTTCTCGCAGCATCAATTCAATAGCTCTCTAGTATGCTGCTAACAAGATAAGATTGAGCTGAATAACCTGTGCAAGGTGCTTTTTAGACTGTGTAATTAGTGAAGACAGAAGTTTGAGTTTGTTGATAACGTGCTTTTGAAAGGGCATATGGAAGAATATTAGCTAAATATACTAGGGTATTTGTTATAACCTTAAACCTAGGTGCTGCACCTTTGGTAATTTGTTCCTTTTATTTTTGCAAAACAGAGCTGACAATACGACCTAATTAACTTATTTCACTGGCAAAAAAAAACCAAGAATCAGGTACTTTTGGATTCATGCTTTTTGCCATCCAAAGCATCTTTTTAAAGAAATAAAAAACAATTCTCAGTCGTGCTTCCTTTTTAGTGTGATACATGGCAGTAAGCTGAACACACTCTTTTAAGAGTGTTTACAGGCCATTTTAGATGCTTGTTGCTTTTTAGATTGCAGGATGTGCATGAGAATGTGAAAAAAATGCTTTTTATCTTAGAGTTATGTGAAGGCTGATATTACTCCTTTGTTTGTCTGTTAAATGTAATGGAATAGACAGCAGCTCTTTGTCTAGACTCAGCAGTGAGTCACCAAACTTCACCAACCCACATTCCTAATGTGCTTAAATAATACAGAAAATAAAGAGGTATTTTTTTCTTTTTTACAGTTGGCTTCTAACTCTAACTGGGAGTTAACCGTCTAGCCGAATGTGTTCAGCTACTGGATACTGTGGATTTAGGCATTTATAAAACATTTTTAAAAGTCCCCTCCTAAGACATGCAAGCCTGTGTCTTAGGAGGGGGTTTGCAGGTGTGAACGTGAGCATGAGTTGCTGTCTTTAAGTGTCAGCTCAGTGAGTGACTGGTGATGAGCCTGCCTGAGGTGTACCCTGCCTCTAACCCAATGTAAGCTGGAATCAGTTCTAGCACTCCATGACAGTCTAAAGGATAAGCCGATATATGGGTGGGTACAACGGAGCTGATGGATGGTATATAGCACACGGCAGTGGAAAACTTTAGAAAGGTAAAGGCAATCTGCATTTCTTTAACCTGTAGGGATACCAGCGCGCATGCAAATCCGGTGAAAAGGTGCCGTTATCATAATCACATCCGTTAACGGCAATGATTGACTTTACATTGTCATTTTGATGCATTCCTAAGCTTCATATAGCATTTTAAACACATTATGATGCTAGGGTGTTCACTTATGTTTCATTGTGCGTGTCTGACAGATCTGCTGGTGTCATTGTGATTTATGGGCAACCTGAATGGGCCCAAACACCATCCTCTCAGAGATCTCTGTGCTATTCTCAGTGCATTGGTTGTCAGCCGTCACCGACAGCACCTTGTCAAGTCTGATTTCCTCTCCAGTCCGGTCCCTAGAACCAAAGGGCCAGCTGCTTCCAACTTTTGGGCCAGTTATCTCTCTCTTGCCTTTGGCTGCCCTCTGGTCGTTTGTCTGCTCTCAGATTTAGTCAAACCGTGGCTAGCTTACAGATAATTATCAGACCGAGGCCAGCTGTGTTGCAAGCATCTACAGCCCCCTTTTGTTGCTAATTGAATTAGACCCCATGCTGGAAGTGACAGAGAAATGAACAGTTTCCCCCAGCGAGCCATGTGATTAGCAGACTTGCAGAAAAAAGGTCAACTCAGGATGGCATGCTGGTGTATATGGTTGATGTCACTGACTCAACAACTGTGACCACAGTCAGCCTCACACCGATGTTTCTGTCAGGTTTCATTTTATTTGATGTGTGTCAATGGAGGTCAAGTACAGAGGACAGTCAGTGGAGTGGTGCCAGGGCTGCTATGTGACTTTAGGAGGCAGGAACGTGTCGTTGTATTTCTTCTTTTTGCCATCTGTTTTTCACTTTATTGGTTAGCAATTCATGTGAGCAGGAGCTTTGGTTTTTAAGTATCATTATTTAAAAAAAGACATTTGGTCAGACACGGGCAATTACACATGTTTGATTTTTGCAATCGCATGCACAACTGCGTTATAAATTAGCCATTTGTCAAATCACATATTAATGTAAATATTTTTTACCCATTCTTTCTCGCAGGTCACTTTATTCATGTAAGCATAAGCATACCACTTCTCAGAGATATTCAGCAATGCCCAGGAGACAGTGAGAGCTACTCTTAAAGCTTTTAGTTTATTCTTGAGGTGTCCTTTGGATCATTGTTGCCTATTGTTGTACAAACTTTTTTCAGTGTCACTTAAGCATCCATTCTTCCTTTAATGTAAGGGGACAACAGATGTTAGGGTGTGCAGGTCCACACATTTTTAATATTGCTGATATTTTCCGTTAAATATTGTTGGATATAAGCGACAGTTCATTTTATTGCATACATATATGCATTATATGCAATTAATGATTTTTCCAGTTGCAGGTATTCATAAGCAACCCTTAAGTAGTTTTGAATCTGCAGTACATTTAGATATGGAATGCAAAGCTTCTGCCATAAGGTGGTGCTAAGTGCGGCACGTTTTTACACAGAAGTGGTAGAAGAAGAATTGAGTTTAATATATGCTGTCAGCACAAGCTAGGTTTTCGGGGCCCCAGAGGAAGCTCTGGGCAGATTAGGAGCCAGTAATGTTGCTTTAATGTGCGGATTTAAATGATGATGGAAAATTAACAATAATCCATATACAGCCTCACAGCAGTACATATTGATCCCCACAGAGCTTTTGACATTCTTATTTTTGTCAAGGCAAAATCTTCTAAAAAAATATGTGTGTAGTCAAAAACTCAGTTTAACTTTTTAATTCACTTGTTTATGTCATTGTTTCCAAAGTGAGTGCATCAAAATGTCTCCTAGCATACGTTAGATATTGTAATTTCTGTAACGTCTCCTTAAGATGACTCTTCCCTGCAGATGCTGCCTGGGCATCAACGCTGTTAATAGGACTAGCACATTATTTGTCCCTCGTTAATCTTTCCTGTAGGTCTCAAATGACAAACTCTGGAGCTGAAAAATGAATTGAGTGAATAAAAATGTATTTCCTTGCATCCAAAAGTCGATCCCTGTGGACTCGCACGTAAAAAGGTTGGACGTTTCCAACAAAGAGCAGACAGTTTACAGCCTCGTGCAACAAAATGATTGTGATCCCTGCAGCTATATTTGTCCATTATAACAACTCTCTGGGCTGAATTTTCTTTATAACTAAGCCTCTCAGGGTGTTTTTAAACCTTAAAGTTTCCGTTTTTAAGGATATCGCATTAACTGATAGCTGGTTGCTAACTAGGCTGATAGATTTGTGTTAGGACTTACCTCGATGTTCCGAATCACTGAACTAGATCACTCCCCCATGTTTGTTTCATTTATGTTTTTTTATTTTTATAGCACGTTTAATTACAACAGCAACATTGACCAAAGTGCTGTGCAGAAACACAAAATAACTTGTATTAAATAACTTATAATATTAGTAAGAAATACCAAATAACTCTCATACTGTATTAAAAGCCTGTGAATACAAATGTGTTTTAGATGAGATTTTAAAAGGAGCCTGTCTGATGTGTAGATTATTCCACAGTTTAGGCGCTACGACTCCAAATGCTCGATCACCTCTGTGAACCAGCCTAGACCTTGGTATGGCTGAAATCAAAAGATCATTTGATCTAAGAGATCTAGAGAGCGCATAAGGCTGCAAGAGGTCAGACAAATACCCGGGAGCCTGTCCATCCAGGGCTTTGTAAGTCAACAATAAAATTTTAAAACCAATTCTGAAGTGAACAGGGAGCCAGTGAAGAGAGACAAGCACCGGGGAAATATGTTCAGAAGACGAGCTGCAGCATTCTTGACCAACTGCAGTCTTGCAAGGCAGGTCCGACTAACCCCAACATTTAAGGAGTTACGATAGTCCAGCTGGGATGTAATAAAAGCATGGAAATGATTTCACCTTGGATAAAAGCCTCAGTTTGAAAAAAGACCACTGTAGAACTGAGCTAATCCGTTTTTCAAAGGTGAAATTTGTGTCAAATTTAACCGCTGAATTTTTGCGTGTG
The DNA here is from genome assembly GCF_965226115.1 of Aulonocara stuartgranti. Classification (NCBI taxonomy): domain Eukaryota; kingdom Metazoa; phylum Chordata; class Actinopteri; order Cichliformes; family Cichlidae; genus Aulonocara; species Aulonocara stuartgranti. Next base: position 27,442,333 of record NC_138948.1, read on the forward strand.
ACTTAATAAAAGGCTCAGGACTAGGGATGGGTATCGTTTAGGTTTTATCCGATACCGGTGCCAAATCGGTACTTTTGAAACGGTGCCGGTGCTTAAACGGTGCTCGAACCGGTGCTTAAAGAATGGAGAACACAAACTTTGTCCAAAAACCTCTCATGTTCAGCTGTTTTTTTTTTTTGTAAAAAGATAACAATGTGTGCCTTTTCTGCAGCTATGTGGCATATATGGTATCACTCTTGGCTGGAAGCAGTGCTTAAACAATGGAAAAAACACAAACTTTGTCCAAAAACCTCTCATGTTTAACTGTTTCCCACTTTTTCTTTGGTCATTTTAGCCTTTTTTGGCCAGGGTGAAGGGAGTATCTGCCATCAAACAAGAAGACAGCCGCATGTAGCTATGATGATGTTTGCTAGTTCACCTTACATGCATTAATGTAATAACGTGGTTAGCCTACTCAACGTAAATTACACACGAACAACATTAAGCGACTCACGCAGAGAAGAACGGCTGCTGCTGCATCATCATCCTCATCATTTCTGCTACACTGGCAGGGCTAGGGGCCAGGACTCTATTCTTCGGGTTTTTGGGGGATGTTGCTCCGGGTCCGATAACTGGCAACCCACCCGACGTGCACGGTGTGAGGTCTCGCAGCAAGCTATCAAATACGGCGTATTTCTCGGCTTTTAAAAAAAACGCTATGCGTCGCCAGGTGTTTCATCGGATTCTTGGTGTTACCTCCTTTGACAGTATCACAATATCACCTTAAAGCACTTGTTGCAGGCTGCTGAGTTTGCATATTTTGCTGTGAAGTACAGCCAGACTTTTGACCGCTTCGCCTTGGACATTTTTAATCTGGAGCTCTGCTCTAACAGAACGTACGTACCTGGCCCCGCCTACTATCCTCGGAAACGTAAAATGATTGGCTAGAAGTGTATCACAGCTCAGGGAAAAAAAGCACCGAAATAAAGCACCGAAATGTGCGCTGCTTTTCGGTCTGGTTACTACCGTTTATGTCAGAACCGGTGCCATCATGGCACCGGACACCGGTACCCATCCCTACTCAGGACTATGCAGGTTAAAATGAGAAGTGCTGGGATTGCCACTTGGTCCAAACATTATCACGTCAGTTTTGTTCTCATTATAGTTAAGGAAGTTAGAGGCCATCCAGGCTTTATCTTCACCGAGACACTGAAGTAAGAGTTCTAGTGGAGCAGAACAGCTTCTCTTCAGTTTCTGCTGTCGGACGACTATTTTAGTCCAATTACTTGACAAAAGAGATGACCAGTGTGATTATTTGTACTAACAGCTTAACTAAAAAGCTGGTGCTCAGGTGTGTTTGACTGATATTGAAGCTTGTTACTTAGGATTAATTAGCAGGCATCAGTGTCTTTGTGATGTACTGCTATTGTCTATGGACACAGCTTCTAGCAAAATTTAGTGGCATTAGCTGGCAGCTTTGCAGTCCACTCTCTTGCATATGGTCACTTCTGGCTCAAGGAAAACCATCATGGCAGTGGCCAGAATGCTAAAACAATGGCTTCAAATGTGACTTCCACAATTTCATTAAACTTCAAAAGGAAACTGTCCTTTAAAATTCAGGAAACTGAACAAGTGGAGGACAAAGAAGAAATGGCTGTGCTAAAAGTGAACTATAGCAAGTGAGTATATGAAAGTCATGTCCTCAAGAAATAGGGGGGGAAATCCAGCAAAGATCTGACACAGGACCTGAGAGAGGCACCTGCCCCTTCAGTTTATCCATCTACTGTTCACTGAAGCCTCATCAGAAATGGTCTCAGTGGAAAGGTGGCTGTCAAGAAGCCACTCTTAAAGAAGGGAAATAGAGGGGAAAGCCTGAGCTATGCCAAATTACACAAGATCTCTACTGAAAGTCAGTGACAACATGTGTTCATAAGTGATGTATCCAAATTAGAAATTTTTCGTTTAAGTAGTCATTATTGTGTATGGGGAAAGTCAACAATGAATGTCTACAGCCATCTGCAAACATTTTGGAGGCTGTGTCATGGTTTAGGGTTGTATTTCAGCTAGTGGTGTTGGTCTTGTCAAAATTTATGGCATTATGAATGCACCAAAGTACAGTCAGATTGTGACCAACCATGTATTACCATCTGAAAAGCATCTGATTGTCAACAGCTTCTTTTTTCCCAATGGCAATGATCCCAAACCATGAAACTGTGAAAACCATACCCAGATAGGAAACATACAATGAAACAGTCATGGACTGGCCTCCTCAGATTTCAACCCTCAACATTATTGAAGCAGTGCAGGATCATCCTGACAGAGAACAGACCAAAAAGCAGCCAACATCCAAAGAAGATCTTTGAATGTCTCTCAAGAATCCTGGGGAACTATTCCTTAAAACTACTGAAAGAAATGACAAGAAAGTTTGATTAAGAGAGTTCAGGCTGTGCTGAAGAATAAAAGTGATCAAACCAAATACTGACTTTTAAGCTCATTAGAATTATACAGATCTTATATACTCTATTCCCATGCGTGTTTTGCACAAGTTTCAAATTTCACTGGTAAAATATTGGGTAATATTATAGCTCAAAATTTTTTTGTACCGTACTGAATTCCAGACCTTTGCATAGAGCTGTGTTTTTCACACTCTAACTTATTTCCATTAGTCCCCAGCAAAGGTGAGGTCAAATAAACACCAAGCTATGGACTAACAGTGTGCATTCTCATGTCTGTGCTTATCCTTCTCTTGCACTTGTTTTTATATTGCTGTCATATGCTGTCTGCTTTTGAAGGAAATGTATTTCTCTCACAAAACTGCCAAATTAGCAGCATGTCTGCATCCTAAAAAGAAAGACCTGTTTGTCCAATGTACAATCTCATAACCTCAACATTTTGTTGACACTGTTATTATAAGGAGAAATACAGTAACCTCATAAAAGTTGCAGCATTTACAGCAGCTATTAAACTCTGCCAAGTGGATCACGCAAGGAGGGAAATAATTGACATGTTTCAAGGAGAGAGGGGGGGAAAAAAACTAATAATACATTGTGTCTGTCTTTTCTGGAGGCCCTTTGACTTTGTGAGTGTGTGCGCTCTTTTCCCATACCTGGCAGTGTATGTAAAGTATAATCAAACCTTTCTGCTGTGCAGTCGCTTTCATTCTTTTGCCTGTCTTCCTTGTTGGCTGCCTAAAATGTGAGATGTTTTTTCCAGAACAACCTTTTAAAAAAGAAGAAAAAAAGCCTGTTCTAAGAAAAGTAGGCCACTTGGACAGATGACTGACACGGGTTTTGTGTGACACTGAAGCACTTTATTTCGGGACGTTTAGTGCATCATCTGTTGAAATTCTTCACCTGCTGAAATTTGTGACTTTGCTCATCTTTATACAGATATTAGTATCTGTGGTTTTTTCCACAGCAATGTGGAGCGGTTACGTAAGTCCACGCTGTCGTTCTGTGTTTTCAGCGAGTCGTACACTCTGATTAGAACGATAATATGAAATGTGACACAAGTTGTTCGGTTGTCATCTTAATTATTTATACACACCTCTGTTGGATGTGAAAATTGGGTTGTTGTGCTCTGCTGCGTGACAAATCTTTCATTCTTTCAGTGTCAGATGCAAGAATATAAGAACGATGTGAAAGATGTGTCCTCTCTGAATATTTCTATTATTTATTTTGCCACTGTTTTTAGTCTCCTATTTATAATTTAGGATGTTATACATTTGCGTGTGCTGTCTTTCCACGAGTTAAATGTATCGTCTCTCCTCATGGCGTTGTATTATTTGCTTTTTTTTCTGCTTCATGTTTGACACTATTCCCCACAGGCTCTTCTCTCCAAACAAAAAAACATGTGAATTTCTTCACCCCTGCTTTTCTCTGTCTCTCCCCCACACCATGCTCAAATTACATGATGCTGTTTTGCGCCGGTGTGCCACAGAGACCGTGCATGAAATTTATTGGGCCCGAGTCCTGCCATTTGACACGCACGATGTGGCTAACAGATCTTGTGCCATTTCCCATCTCCTCCAGCTCCCGTGTAATGCTGACCTTTCCTGCCTCAGGGCTATATTTAAACCGTGAGCACCGGAGACTTATGGCGGCATGGGAAATTTTGTTATCGACGCTCTCCATTTGTCTGACTTAATTCAGGCCTACTGTAGATCGAGCTGAAGCATGCCGTATATTTATACTCCTGCAAGGCAAACAAGGGCAGCGGTGACAAACCCAGCCATCAACAACTTAGTGGGGGTTACTCTTGATGAAATATTCCTTTGAATTGCTCTTTGGAGTGTCGGGGAGATTGTGCCGTAGGTTGTGTTTACATTGCACATCACCTACTGTAAAGTGTGAGAGGAATATAGAGCGGGCGGGATGATATTCCATAAAGCAGAGAGTTGAACAGAGAGTCATACACAAAGGGACTTGGCATTTTGGAGAATCTCAGCTGGTAAAATGTCATAGATATCCACCTCAGACACATTCATCAGCCTTTACCATTTGTCGTCATTAGACCAGAAACCGGGTTGAATGAACTCACCAACACACATAAGTCACGACATCCGCACACGCTCTTTTTTTTTCAAGCCACCTGCTTAACTATTCACTCACGCTCTCTTTTTTTCCTGCACGCTGATAGGCCTGAGATGGGAGTTCAGAGGGTGCTCCAGGTGGATCTGAAAATGGAAAGCTTCCCAGAGCCGATGGGCAGCCGCTGGATGGCCTGGCAGGTGGAATACCCGGCCAGTCGCGCTGCCACTCAAGAGGTGGAGACAGAGATCCGCCTGGCTCAGGAGGACGTGGCGGGCATCGTGCCCCTGGCCATGGTGAGTGATGCCACTTCCAGCTCAGTGCAGTGCCCAAAACATATAAATGGCTGGACTCATTACCCTGAATGCGTGTAGAAGATGCTGGTAATATGGAGCACCATATTGTAAATTCACACCAAGAATCAACATTTGCATATGTGTTTGCACGACAAGAAAGAAATGCATTGCAAAGACTTTTTGCCCTATTAATTATAAGCAGGATATCAGTATATTTATGGCTGGTCAGATTTTTAAAAAAACAACAACAAAAAAGATTAGATTCAAAGTATTAATAAACGAGCAAGGAGAATGCATTCGTGGTATACGGAGTGACATTAATTTAGCTGAAGCTGAATAATCTTTGATAATAGTATGTTTATATCAGTGATGCCATTCCAGGGGGAAGAGCATGTCAAATTATTCAAAATCTTTTCTCTGTCCAGTCTGTTGCTCTCAGACATGACAGAATTTAAGTTTAACATGAGAGTTTGCTTAAATTCAGCTTTTGAGGAATGGCCTTCCTCTCATCCTACTGCGATCCCTATTTAAGATCCTAAAAAATGCTCATTTTCTCTCACTGCTCCCTCACTCTTTATTTGACTGTAACAATCAGCTTTTGAGATAACGGTGAGAATGAAAGGAAAACTTGATTGGTTTATAAATGGGCTTGTGAAATGTAAGAACGTTGTTTCATTGATCAAAATGAGGCTTTGTCTCCTTGTTTTTCTTGTGCTTCTCCTGTTTTTTCCATCAAACTGGACAGGATGATTAATCCTAGACTGATTTCATTCGTTTTGCTCTTTATTTGTCCAAAGGGGAAGCTTGGGAGAAACAGCTTAGAAATGAGTAATCTCCATATATATCAAGATGATTTGTTTTGTAATGAGACAGAAAAAACAGGCTATAGTGAGCAGGATTTTTTTCTTTTTCCTCTGGGATGCTTCAAATAATGCGTCACAGACAGTTGCTCCTCAGCTGGGCTGGAAATTAACAGTATTATTGAAGCATTTTATTTTCCTTTTCCAGCTTTATATTTGATGCTTCATTACATTTCACAGAGAATTATTACACTTTCTAATCAATTGCATGTATCTGACAACAGGTTTTTGTATATACAAAAAGTTAAACCCATGTTTCAATAACAAACCTTTATATTTAACTAAGCTATTAAGCTATTCTGCATAATAGGCATTTTAACTTTTAATTCTTTAAATATATTTTAGTGATAATACAGATAACTGCATTTACTCGATTCTATTTTTTAACTTGTTTCTTTGTAGTGTATCTGCTTTAACTTTGCTAAAGGACTTCTAAACGTCTTCCATGACTGTTGTTTTGACAGCGAAAGCAGAGGCAATGATGTTTGCTCTGTGCTCACAAAGTGTGTTTAGGAGCAGGGCAAGAAGAGAGCATCTGTAGCTCCCAACAGGCCACAGTTGGAGTCTCAAGGCTGGCTCTGGCTTGAGGGTTTGCCCGGAGCTGTGTGTCTCCCTCAGCGAGGCGCAGGTAGTCGGTTGTGTTGCTCATCCCTCGTCGAGGTTCATGCAAGGAGCATTTCATGCATCTTTGTAGCTTTGTTCAGCGACCCGGAGAACACGGTTTCTGATTTAGATCAAGAGCGTTCAAGTGAATAAATGAGTGAAATGAGTTGTGTTGACAAAAGGGAAAGACATAGTGTCACAGTGGTGCTGATTACTAAAGCAGAGATTGCGTTTGTTTCTGATTCGGTGCTTCTGATCTGCGTGATACAGACCTGACTGCTTAGTCATTGTTATTCTGTAAGTATTGCCTGTAGCTGCGTAGATGATAGATGCCTGTGGGTGGCTGTTCCAAAATTCAGAGGAATTTGAGGCATCCTCACTCCCAGATCCAGTCTTGGGATAATTGAAGTTATGTTTTTAATGCTTCAGTATTGCTCGAGTTCCCTCTCTCACGCCCTTTTTTCATGTCGCTGATGCATGAACAGTGCATCTTCCTTACTCTAGGAAAACATGACTTCTAGTGGCATAAACTACAAAGATGATTTGCATGATTACTTTGCAAAAGCCTGTGCTTGTAAAAAAAGAGACCCCAGCAGAGATTTTTCACCCGCTCGCTCAGTGAACACACTGTAAATAAAATCTTTATTTGTATTATCTGATTGTATTTAGCTGTTGTGCAGGTCGTATTCTTGGCAGTATTGCCTTTATTGTTTTTGTAAAATGAAGTCTGTGAATGAGTGCACAAGCCTGCAGACACGTCCCTGCATTTTCACTCCACCCATTGTGCACAGAGGAAGGTTTTCACTGCTAAGTATAAATCACACATTTTATCACTGCGACAAAATGCATCTCAATTAACTAAATATTGCAATTATTTGCTGAACTTATAGACCGAAGCCTTAAAGATCGCTAAGATGTTATGTGTCCCATAAAAAAGACGATGCACTGTCTCTTCATTTGTGTGTCTGTGCCCTGTATGCACTGAAAGTTTTGATTTTTGTTTTCCTTACCTTGATTTTCTAATCTGTTCAGAGGGCTTGTCAGTGAGTCAGTGAAGCAGCTGCTATCACGTGTGAGTGTGTGGATAAAGTATATAAAAAAGGACTGGTTTCACTGATCAGCCTATACCTTTGATACTAACATTTCTGACATTTTCATCATCAGAAATTAAGTTTAAAATTTCTTTTGGGGACTTCTTTTTTCAAAATTTCATTTTATTTGGGTTCAGCACAAGACTGCACACATATTCTCTTTGCTTTGCTATTTCATTTTTCTCCATGGCCATCTCCCACACAGACAACAGCCAAAGGTGCACATCGACTCCAGCCACCCCAGTGGTGCAGTACTTAACACATAACGTAAATAGATGGAGATACATCCAGAACTCATTAACTCTCATTAACTGTATTTCTCTGTCGTCCCCCCCCCCCCCCCTTTTTTTTTTCCCACCTGCACACCCACAAATACACACAGGCACGTAAGGCTTTTTGCAATCTGCATGCACCAGTATGAGAAAAGCACACAAGCGAGAAAGAGGAAGGCTGAATTAGATTACTTGGGATCACTGTGGCATGAAAAAGCCCAGAGATAAGTTCCTCACCCTCCTCCCTGCTACACTCTTCGCTGATAGAAAAGAGGAAGTAAGGTAATGTAAGAGCAATGCCATCAAACCCCCTTTACACACGCACACACCTGCAGGTGTGTCGCCATCACCATCTTGCCTCCGAAAGGGAAAGCAAAATCTAACATCAAAACAAAACTGGTCTCTGCACATGGAACTGAAGTTGCCATTTTCACAAAAATGGAAAACGTGGAGCAGAAGTAGTCTTTAATGGTATGTGGGTTGCCCTAATGCTGCCAAAGCAGCATGGGCAAGGAATATCTGAGAGGGTATTATGATGTTCAGGAGGCCTCTATGGATTATGCCTAATGCTGGGGCTTTCCGCTCCTTTCCAATCTACTGCCCACTAGCCCCCTGCTTGATCCCGAGTTTTCAGCTGCTAGCCGGCTGCCTGCTACCTTGCTCTCTAATCTAGCCAACCAACACCCCATGTGTTAGGTTCGGTCTGCTTCATCTTTAGCCAAGTACTCCTAAGCTACTCTTAGTACTAGCCGCATCCACCCTTCCACGGACACTTTTATTCTGTGCCTTGAAGTTTGTGTTTGTGTGTGTTTTTCCTAACACGCACTCACACTCTGATGAATGCATCTGGGGCAATTTGAGGTTCAGTATTTGACTGGTAGATGACCTCCTCTACCTCCTGAGCCACATCTGGGCCTTACTTTTTCATCTCAGATTCCCGGGAGTCATATATTTTGAGACTGAGCTTACTTTCAAGATGATTTCTCAATAAAAAGTAAATGTCAGAACTCTCTCTGTCATTCCGCTTCCTGGTCAGTTGATGTGACCACTCAGAAACACAGAACAGTTTGTTTGGTCACCTTTATGGATGACATTCCTAGATCAGCTGATGCCAAGTCGAGCCTGAGTTACTCACTTCTATCCCTGTTGCTAATCTTCTTCCTGGTTCAGTCAATGTCTCTTCTGTTCTTTCCTTTTCTTCTTGGGTTGGGTGAAACCTCCTGTTTTTTGACTGATGTCACATATAGTCCCAAGTCTTTATTCAGGTCAATCCTGCCTTCTTTAGGCTCATGTTAAAACTGTCCTGTGGCAGTGTACAGGTCTGTTGGCCCTGCCAGTCTCACCTCTTCGGTTGCTTCTTACTATGATAGTGATACAGAAGCTCTTCTAAGAATTTGGACCACACGGTGCAGTCTTTGCTCGACAAGAACATCCATAATCCCACCAGTTATCCTTCTTTTGACTGCTTTTGTTAAGCCGCAGCATCTCAGGAACATCACACTGTTTTGCAGATGTTCTGATCCAGTCACTTAGCCATCACAATTTGTAACTTGTCCTATTTGCAACCTTTCCAAGTCACTTTAATCTCTATTGGCTTGCCCGGTTTACTTCCTTCCAAGAACTGACTGTTATTGTCTAAAATATCCCATGAACTGTCTTCTGTTCTGACATTAAATTGTTCTTTTCTCCTTCTCTGAGCACACAGCATCAACTAAAGGATACTTGGGTGAATGTATCAAGGAGTTTAACAGTTTAAATTATCTAACAGTCAGAAAGATTATGGTTATTCAGTTTCTCATTTGTCTCAAAACTAATTGTTAATGTTTATACACTTACATGCTCTTACATCTATCAGAAACACTGATACTCCTTCACAGTACAAACCTGACGGCTGACCAAATTTAATATATAGTTGCGTTTTTAAAGGCACAGCCAGTAATTTTTTAGGTTATTTAATAGAAAATGTATATGCTCTACAAAAATATACATAGAATAGTGTTTCATTACATCTTCCAATAAACTGATGCATTCTCATAAACCCATAATTAATCTATTAAAAATACACAGAAGATTGTTTGCTGCTTGTGCAAGCTGCCATGATCCCCCACCATATTTGAGTACAGGACTTCTCCGTAATCACATTTATAGTACGTCAAAGGAAAAGACGTGCTGCAAAGGGATGTTTATATTCTTAACATATGAAGGATCATACTGTACCTTTGTTTTATCATCACAGAAGGGGTTCGCTTCACCAAAGAAGCTAAAATCCGAAGGAATGCGACAGTGCCACTGACATCTTATTAAAATATCATTCACTTCCTCCCCATGACTCTAACATACATAAACATCCTCATTTATTCCTGTTATTGCCACAGTTACCTGTCGTGTCCCTGTCACCACAAAAAGAGCTGGCTATGCAACAACACCTGAATATAAGCTAGCATTATGCTAGCTAATGTAAAAAATCTGACTTTTTCTCTAACAAACAGTACGATTACATTCTCACATTGTATGAGAGTTTATTTGCTAAGCATCGCAGCCTAGCGCTAGACTGTGGGTGCATAATGGCCTACTTTAAAGAAAGTTTTACTAATGCTGGCAAACAGAGGCTAACAGAGGCTAACAGTAGGTAACGGCACAAAAACAGCAGCATTTGCCGACAGTTGAGCATCTCCTCAGCTGAACTGAAATGAGCGTCTCTTACTCACTGACTCATATCAGACTCCTTTCAGAGAGTCTTACAGTCTCTTCCAGAGTAAATAAAAGTGGGTGCTTTTCACCTGGCATTGACAGCTGGCATAAACAGTGGACTGACAGCCATCCACTGATAGGGAAAAGCTCCGGGACAGATCCAGATCCCAGCCAACTTATAAACTACATTCTAAAATTAGCTTTTCTTATACTCTTCGGTGACTTAAACATGTTTTTCCTATAACAGCCATTGTTGCTATGGTATGCACTTGATAGCAAACAACTCAGTTGACCGCAGTGAAAATTTTACACCCTGCAAATTTAGGGTATATAAAATTTTGTGTCACAGAAATATAAAAATGTGACTTGCTGGAGCTCCAGGTAGCCAAACCACTAGCTTTTTTTTTTGCGTATTTATTTGCATTTGTCTTTCTCTATTATGGATATTGTTGTAATTTTTTTAAGGTAACCGTGCTTAAAAATCAGTAATGTTGACATCACATTGAAGTTATAGATAATATGGAAAAAATGGAAAAACAAGCGGAAGCAGCGGATGGCAGACAAACGCAATCACAGAGGGCAATTTTCCAAACTTCATAAAGCATGCTGAAGGCATCTGTTGACACAACAGCTTCTCTAGAAAGTGTTTTTCATCTGTAATTAGCTCTAATTAGTCTAATAAGCTGGAGTGAATTTTGTCACTCGTACTTTAAAAACTGCTCTAATTGTTTTTAGAGCAGAAATCTCATAAACTCAACGCAGATCCATAACTGACCACGTCTCTAAAGGTTATAACGTAATAAAGCTAATGAGTATTAGTAATGGGAAGCTGATTTTTGGTTTGATCACATTTATGGTCTATTACTCCAGCGGCTCCTCAGACCCATTCCCTCCCCATTTACGGCATGTTCTAAATTATTGTGCCCTTGCTTGAAGTGATTATTATAAAAAGCTCCTTTTATTTCATTACCCATGCCAAGTGAATGGCTCTGCTATGGGTGACGCTTCTGGGAAAGCACTGACATCGTTTTGAAAGATGAGCGCTCCTTTTTCTGCTCTCTTTGAAGAGGGCTCCTCCTGTGTGTTGTCACAGATCCACCTGCACTGGGAGGGCTTAGAGCGCTGCTCTCCACTTTGTCACCAATTTCAAACTGTGAAGCAGGAGTTCTGCAAATGCAGCAATTATTTCAAAAGACGAAAATGAAAAGAGTACTCAAAAGTTTCCGTCAGTTTAGAGCGAGGGAAGGCTTCTGAACTCCCTCTGTCGACTGTAATACCACTGTGGCTGTCCTAGCTTGTCTCCTCTTCCCCCTACTTTTTAGATGCTTTCTTCTTTTTTGAGACCTTTTTCCACTCTGTATTTTTCTCCTGTTTGCTCCAGATGAGCATAAATTTATTTAATAACAATGCAGATTAATTGCCTCCCTTCTCAACCTCCGCCTCCTTAATGCGGGCATCCTCCATTTCAGTAAAAGTGTGAAAAAGCTTTGTGGGTTTTTTTCTGTCATCTTGAGATGGATTTTAAGGGCAGTAATTGGATGCCTGAGCAGATTCCCCTGCACAGTAGGAGGCTGGTCCATTATCTTTTACCATCGTAAAGTAATGTGCTCCTGTCCAGGCTACCCTCATCATCATTACCCATGCTGTGGATGCCCGGTGATGGAGAGGGAGCGGGAGGACAGGGCATACATCATATCTTGACTCATCAGTCTTCCTATTCCAGCCGAGACACCAAACTGTGCTCACTCACACGAGCATTCTCAGGCATAGAGATGAGGAGAAATGAAAGAAGCCGTTAGCTTTCACGTACTGCTTCAATGTATTGTTAACCAATACATCATCACCCCGGCCCTCTCTGGCCACTTCTGCTCTCGCATGATAAAGTCATCTATCAGCATCTTCCAACCAATGTTTTATTTTACTCCTTTCTATTCCATTCCCTCTGTTGCAATGCATATCTTTTCTCTACCAGGCAAGTGAAATCTGGAGTGCCATTCATCAAACATATAGTCAAACATAGAGATGAGCACTTACATCCCAGCTAATCCTGCAGAAAACCCATCAAGGGCACTGGTAAAATCATGCAAGCTGTGTATTACACAATCATGCATTGTACAGTTTTCACAACCACCTTCCCCCAAAACCCATCCCACCTCCCAAAAACCTGATTTTGGTCTTCTGAAAAGCTTAGCCACTTTATTCCACTACGGCCAAGCCTGTGTTGGATACCCCTGCTGTTTTAATGAAACATTGCATTTTCCCCCTTCTCATGAGTCATGCAGTTTACAATAAAGAGCTGATGGATGCATCCCAAGCAAACAGTCCATTAGCATCTACTACAGCTTAGAGGCTGATGATGAAGTGGTAGCACTAATTGAGGAGCTGCCGTATGCACGTGGCACACTACATGTAATGCTAACTAGGACGGACGATTGTGACAAATGCTTTTCTAAACCATGATCTGAGTACTCGAGACTGCGTGCCTAAACATTTTCTACGTGCCTTTGCTCCTTTGTCATCGCAGGATGTAAAAATGCTCTCGATAGGGACTGACACCCCATAACTGCACTTACGGCGAGAACAACCATCTTTTCACTGCACCACTGCACACAAACGAGCACACACACTGAGGTTTTTATGGCAAAGCCATTGTCACTTGGATAGACTTTAAAGTCATTTTATTAAACAGAGAACAAACATTATAGGTGAGCAGGATGATACCTCTCAAAGCTTGCTCATTACAGTGACATTTGCAAATTAGCGGATCACCATTAAGACAGCTAACCTTTCCGCTGCGGTTTGGAAAGCTTCTCTACAAGTCAGGTCAGAGGACTTGTTTACTGTGCCACTGCAGATCTCGGAAGATGGTCTCCGAAGCGTTGCATAATTCATGCATAAAACACCGTATTTGTGCACAGCCTTATTTTCCAGCACCTACAGAAAATGCCCAGGACCTGCACCACCCTGTGGAACCACTTATAGTTTTGTTTTTCTAATACATTGCGCTGAACCTAAATCGCTTTCGCTGCAGACCTCTCTATCCTGACTTTGCCAAGTTGAGCTGAAAAAAAAGTTTGTTCAGCTCAAAAAAGAAGAAAAAAGCAGGGATGACGCAAAGGGCGGGATGCAGACTGACAGATCAATTTCAGAGTGACATGTGTCCATATCTCACATCTCCCCATGATTGTTAACATCCTACTTCACATTCCGGTCCAGTTCTATTCACTCTGACTTTAAATCCTTACCCACTGAGGTTTGAAAGGAATGTGTGTATTTTTTTTAGCAGTAATGGACTCTCCAATAGAGCTGACCTTTGTGCCTGTTGAGAGAGGTCTGTGTCCAGAGGGCAGCTAAGCCAGGCTAAGCCAAGCTAAGCTGGCAGTATGGATCTCGATCAGAGACGGGTGAAGAAATCAGACAGAGATCAAGAGGTCATTCCCCTACAGGCATTGCTGGCTGTTGCTGAAGAACTCTTCATCGATCGGCTGTGTGTGATAGATATCGGGCTGAAATTGAGCAGACTGGCACAGGCGGGGTTGTTTCCCTGCCTTCTGGCCTCTGGGCTCTTACACAATGGGCGAACAGCAGGGGCACGCACGAGGTGTACAGGAGCCAGCATCACTCAAAGCACCGACCGGCTACCTCCCCTGAGCCCCCGCAGCTTTCGTGCTCATCTCTAGGCGAGCTCAGAGCTGATTGTGTCCATGGTGGCTGACCTTGATTCTGGGTTCTGACTGTTATGGAAATTCGCCAGGGACGTCTTCGCCTCCCTTCTGACCCACTGATCTAGATGTATTATAGGTATAGTATTCATGAGAACTGCAAGAGGATTCGTCCCATAAACTTAAAATGCAGAGCTTCCGCAGGCAGCCATGTTTTATTCACAAGCTCCCTTTCTCAGCAAGGGTGGCAATTCGGGGCCAACGGGCTCTTGAGGATGGCTCTGTCCTTTTAGGAGCAGTCCTCAATTATCCACGTATATTTAATTTTGCAAGCACAGACACTAATAAGTCTGTTAATGTATTTTCATGGACAGGCAGGTTTACAGATTGCCTGAAGATGAATAGATGCAGCAGGGTTTTATAATTGAATGCCCGTTCACAATGTCATATTAAACTAAATATGTCTCCCTTTGCAATGCATTTGTGTAATTTTTTTTCCAAACTTATTTAGATCTTACGACATTAACCAGAGCCCACAATAATAATAATAATCCACACAGGCTAAGGAATGAGGCACAAATAAAGCAATTACCTGTGGAGAGATTTAGCCTGTCTACAGCATGTCGTTGTGACACTTCCACATAGTCAGAGTTTACCCATAACTTATGTGCACTCATAAATAATTAACATTTGAGAGCAAGTCAGCGTGACTAAAAGATCAATACTGTCCATAAATAGTTGCGCAAATCCTCTTGCATAACTGTGCAAGCAGATTAAATGAGAGGAGTTCTTCATACATCACTGGTTGCCCTTCTTTTGAAGGGTGTGAGGGCAAGAAGACAATAAAGAACAGAAGGAAGATGATTTATTCTTTTACTTCACTAAGAGGCACCTCAGTCAAGGACCCGACTATCTAAATGGTTATATAGTCAGATTTAGACGGAAGAGGCTCAGAGGGACTTCAAAGAGTCGAAGCAGCAACAAGGATTCAGCTAAAGTATTCACCAAATAATGAATATTTGAATAACTTGAAATGGCTTCATTCGCTGTATAGCCAATCGTCACAATCAGTTTATTTTTTTTGACAGTGCATATGAAACATAAGAAACTGCAGGCATTAAAGGCTCAGCTCAGTATAAAAAGTGTAATAGTGGGAAACAAGTATCCATCCATCCATCCATCCATCTTCATCCGCTTTATCCGAGGCTGGGTCGCGAGGGCAGCAGCCTAAGCAAACAGGCCCAGACCTCCCTCTCCCCAGCCACCTCCTCTAGCTTATGCGGGGGAACACCAAGGCGTTCCCAGGCCAGCCGAGAGATATAATCTCTCCAGCGTGTCCTGGGTCTGCCCCGGGGCCTCCTCCCGGTGGGACATGCCTGGAACACCTCACCCAGGAGGCGCCCAGGGGGCATCCTTGTCAGATGCCCGAACCAACTCAGCTGGCTCCTTTCGATGTGGAGCAGCAGCTGCTCTACTCTGAGCCCCTCCCGGATGGCCGAACTTCTCACCCTATCTCTAAGGGAGAGGCCAGCCACCCTTCGGAGGAAGCTCATTTCTGCCGCTTGTATCCGCGATCTCGTTCTTTCGGTCACTAACCACAGTTCGTGGCCATAGGTGAGGGTAGGGACGTAGATCGACCGGTAAATTGAGAGCTTCGCTTTTACACTCAGCTCCCTCTTCACCACGACGGACCGGTGCAGCGTCTGCATTACTGCAGCTGCAGCCCCAATCTGTCTGTCGATCTCCGGTTCCCTTCTCCCATCATTCGCGAACAAGACCCCGAGATACTTGAACTCCTCCACTTGGGGCAGGAACTCATCCCCGACCCGGAGTGGGCACTCCACCATTTTCCAGCTGAGAACCATGGCCTCAGATTTGGAGGTGCTGATCCTTATTCCCGCTGCTTCACACTCGGCTGCGAACTGTTCCAGTGCGAGCTGGAGGCCCTCACCCAATGAAGCCAACAGAACCACATCATTCACAAAAATCAGAGATGAGATTCTGAGGCCACCAAAGCGAAAGCCCTCCGCCACTTGGCTGCGCCTAGAAATCCTGTCCATAAAAATTATGAACAGAATCTGAGACAAAGGGCAGCCCTGGCGGAGCCCATCACCCACTGGGAACGAGTCCGACTTATTGCCGGCAATGCGAACCAAGCTCTTGCAACGGTTGTATATGGATCGAATGGCCCATAGCAATGGGCCAGACACCCCATACTCCCGCAACACCTCCCACAGGACACCCCGAGGGACATGGTCGAATGCCTTCTCCAAGTCCACAAAACACATGTAGACTGGTTGGGCAAACTCCCATGCACCCTCAAGTATCCTCGAGAGGATAAAGAGCTGGTCCAGTGTTCCGCGACCAGGACGAAAACCGCATTGTTCCTCCTGTATCCAAGGTTCGACTAGCGGACGAACTCTCCTTTCCAGCATCCTGGCATAGACTTTCCCAGGGAGGCTGAGGAGTGTGATCCCCCTGTAGTTGGAACACACCCTCCGGTCCCCCTTCTTAAAGATGGGGACCACCATCTTTAAGAAGGGGGACCCCGTGGACTGGCACCCCGGTCTGCCAGTCCACGGGTACTGCCCCTGACCTCCACGCAACATTGCAGAGGCGTGTCAACCAGGACAGCCCTACATCGTCCAGAGCCTTCAGGAACTCGGGGCGGACCTCATCAACACCAGGGGCTCTGCCACCAAGGAGTTGTTTAACTGCCTCAGTGACCTCACCCCCGGAAATTGGCGGGTCATTCCCCTCATCTCCAGACTCTGCTTCCTCCTCAGAAGAAGTGTCAGTGGGATTAAGGAGGTCCTCGAAGTATTCCTTCCACCGCCTGACAATTTTCTCAGTCGACGTCAGCAGCGCTCCGCCAGCACTATACACAGTGCAGGTAGAGCACCGCTTTCCCCTCCTGAGACGCCTGACGGTTTGCCAGAATCTCTTCGAGGCAGTCCAAAAGTCTTTTTCCATGGCCTCTCCGAACTCCTCCCACACCCGAGTTTTTGCTTCAGCCACTGCCCGAGCCGCATTCCGCTTGGCCTGTTGATACCTGTCGGCTGCCTCCGGAGTCCCACAGGCTAACCAAGCCCGATAGGACTCCTTCTTCAGCCTGGTGGCTCCCTTCACCTCTGGTATCCACCATTTGGCTCGGGAATTACCACCACGGCAGGCACCAACCTCCTTGTGGCCGCTGCTCAATGCAACAGCTTCGGCAATGGAGATGCTGAACATGGTCCATTTGGACTCAATGTCCCTAGTCTCCCTCGGAATGCTGTTGAAGCTCTGCCGGAGGTGTGCGTTGAAGATCTCACAGACTGGGGCCTCTGCTAGACATTCCCAGCACACCCTCACTACGCGTTTAGGTGCACCAGGTCTGTCCAGCGTCCTCCCCCGCCACCTGATC
The DNA here is from genome assembly GCF_965226115.1 of Aulonocara stuartgranti. Lineage (NCBI taxonomy): Eukaryota > Metazoa > Chordata > Actinopteri > Cichliformes > Cichlidae > Aulonocara > Aulonocara stuartgranti. Next base: position 27,459,722 of record NC_138948.1, read on the forward strand.
CAACTCACCACCAGGTGGTGATCAGTTGACAGCTCAACCCCTCTCTTTACCCGAATGTCCAGAACATATGGTCGCAGGTCTGGTGATACGATTACAAAATCGATCATCGACCTACGGCCTAGAGCGTCCTGGTGCCACGTGCACTTATGGACACTCTTATGTTCGAACAAGGTGTTCGTTATGGCCAAACTGTGATTAGCACAGAAGTACAATAACAAAGCACCGCTCGGGTTCAGATCAGGGAGGCCGTTCCTCCCAATCACGCCTCTCCAGGTCTCGCTGTCGTTACCCACGTGAGCATTGAAGTCTCCCAGCAGGACAACAGAGTCTCCAGGTGGAGCACCTTCCAGCACCTTCCGACCCCTATGGCGCCTCCTACGGGTGGTGGGCCTGCGGGAGGATGGGCCCATGTCTCCTCTTCAGGCTGTGCCCGGCCGGGCCCCATGGACTAAGGCCCGGCCACCAGACGCTCGCCCTTGGGGACCCTCCCCGGGCCTGGCTCCAGGGCAGGGCCCCGGTAACCCTATCCCGGGCAGGGTAAACTGTTCCCTCGATGTTCTTTTCATAAGGGTCTTCTGAATCGCTCTTTGTCTGGTCCCTCACCCAGGAAACAAGTAGCATTATTTATTTATTTTTCGAAAATGGCCACAACAGACCAGAACTTAAGTTCTTATTTTCCTGATTTTCAGTTTTTAAATGATTAAACCAACATGCATGTAACTTGTTTTCATTGTGGTATTTGATAAATGGTAAACTTTTGCTGTAATCACTGCATACAGCACATCTTAGTTCTCCCATGATGTTGTGAAGGGGGTAGACATGGAATGGATGTACTGTATATAAGCAGAATAAAGCTGTTACCTTACCAAAGCTGCATATGAAAATGCAAAAATGCATTCAGACACCCTACTAGGTCCCTACTAGGTACCAGTTTTCAGCTGTATCTATGTTAGAATATCCCCGGTAAGCCTATGGAGTATTGTATTTCCACTAGTGAGAATGTACTGTTGTGTGTTACATTGTGCAGAGAGCAACAGCAGACAGTGTCCTGACTCGATTCTGGAGACGTAGTTCAGAGTTCATGCGTGAAAACAGCTTAAAAGCTTAAAAACACTGGACCGTAATTTCTATATTGTACAAGTGTTTGAATATTACTAGGCAGCTGCTAGAGAAACAGCTGACTAATTATGGATGTTCACAGTGATTATGAAGTACATATGAAACAGCTGATGCTAATCAGTTGCCTCTTTTCCTACCGAGGCAGTGACGGTGCATTTTAAAGGGGAAAAAACGGTACAAAACCCAATATACACTCTTTCACACATTGACACCTTTCATGGCTTATTTTTATTCTGTACTTTAATAGGGAAAAAAGGTACCCTTTCTTTGATGTCTCTTAATTATTGACTGAGGTATCTACAAAAGTGGCCCCCTTAACAATACATTTTATTCTGAGGTGCCAGTTCATCCATGTCCATGTCCTCATTACATCTCCTTTTAAGCTGAACAGATCAAGTATCAAAGCAGCCATCAAGTTAATCTTCTCTCTGCCAGCCACAGCCCACAGTAATGAGCAGATCAGATCTCTGACCGGCATGTACCCCAGACAGGGCACTGCTACTGAAAGGCGGTTAGATGTCTTTTAGGAGGCAGTGAGGGTTGACTGCCAAGCGGAGATGGGCCGCGTACCGCAGCCACCTTTATCCCATCAGCTGGGAGGAGACAAGGAAGAGGGGGAAATGAAGGCAGGAGAGTAACCTGTTCTTACTTGGAGAAGTAAAAGTGGGATGAAAAGAGAACGACGCAAGGGAGAAAGAAAGAGAGAGAGAGAGACCCTCATTAAAAGGCACTGTGTTGGCTTCACAATCATCCCACCACTTCAATGCGCTGTCATGCAGTGATGTATCGCTCTGCATGGCGCTACCAAGGCCTTTATTCCCACTCTCCTCCATGTTTCTCTGTTCTAGCCAATTAAACGCCCACTAGAATCGAGGGGAGGAAGTGCCACATTGAGCATTGCACAATGTGGAGAGAGAAAGCTGATGAAAGGACATGTCTCTTTTAGTCTGCTTAATAGCTCCAGGACACTGTCTGAGTGGCGTTTAATGTCTACAGCATATTCGCCGTTCCTGTTGTCCCATTTCAGTTTCTTCACACGTACATATACTTTATCACCAAGGGATGAAAATGTTTATCACAACTATGAATATTTCATTCACTGTAGTTAAGCTGACTATTGGCAGGCATCACGGCTGTCTTAATGCACCTGCTCTTGAAATGACATGAAAGATCATAAAGAGGCTCACATCCAATGATGAGTCGTCAGTCAAACCAAAACACTCGTAGAATTTTTCAACGCTGATGTCTTTTTCTTTCTCTTTTTTTACGTTTTTGTTTTATCTTGGCATCCTGCTGGCTTCAGGACAGCCACATTGACGTGGGGGTTGACACAAACAGGTGCACACGCTAAGCATTTACACTGTATTTACCACACTCTCCTCTGTCTGCCGCGCTATGAATAATGCAGGCCCTAAAATCCTCAACTCGACAATGTGTTTGACCTGTTCATTTGTAGCTGCAGCGCCGATGGCGGGGTCAGAATATGGATGTGTTAACGCCGGGCTGAAGCAGAAGTTAATCGCAACAGCGGGACGGGACAGGCTTTGCTGCTTCTCATGCTGCCTGTGTCACTCAGGCTGACACCATAAATCTCACTTATTTTCAGATCCAAGTGAGACACGGGCAGAAATTATGGCCCAGAGCACATTACCAGCCTCAGCAGCGTGCTGAATGCTAACAGAGAGATCCTTGATAAAGCAGACAGGCAGTTCTCCTGCACCTTATTGGACAAAAAGAATCCCATGTATTAGACTTGAGGGGCCAGACCGGCTCGTAAGTAAAGCACAAACACCGGCGTCAACAGGTGAGATGCAAACTAACATTCAACCCACATACTTAGAGGTGTCTCTAAAGGTATCGGCTAAAAATCTATATAATGCATGCAGAGGTGAAGGACACCACCGTTCAAACCTGAGAACATCTTGATTGGTACAATACAGTTTCGGGCCAGTTCTCATTTTTATTGCTGCTTCGCATGAAGGAATAAAAAGTACTCCGTTTTTATTAAATGTGTGTGTCATTTTCAGATGCATGCTGCACATCACTGTTCTAAATCAATGCTCACTGGAGATGGTGTTTCAGGTGTGACTAAGCTATAGCATCTTTGCCTGGCTGTCATCATGAGGATCTGTTTTGTTAAGGGTCTTTATAAGAAAGCCTAGTATCTTTTTTTCCTCCCTGCAAGGCCTCCTAAAGAAATAATATTATCTGATAAAGATAATCCCTACTCCCCATTTAAAGGCGACATTGACACATGACATAAACACAGAATATCCTTAACTGTACGTTTTGCTCATAAGTCAGTAGCCATGCTGCCGACGTTCGCAGTTACTGTATGTCGCATATCGTTCTCGTCATTTCTCCTGATGAAAACATTGTTTGTCACCGCTCATCTTAGGCCTTGTTATTCTTGTAACAACAGATCATAAATCATAAATAATTTAAAAGATAACATAGTGGCAATACTGCATTTTGACGTGATGTGTTAATTTGTTAGAGTTGTAATCTGCTGCATTCAGTACAAAGGAAGCTCGCTTCGTAACACGACACAGAAACCAATTATTTTATAGCGTGTCTTATCTCCTGTTCAGCCAATTTCACATTAAATGCAATACGTATTTGGTCCTATCAAAGGCTGCTGTTTTCTCCCGCTGTTTCTGATACGACGCAGAGGAGGCCTTCAGAGAAATCTTTACATGCTAAAAGTAGCACTGGTATTATAAATGGCACATTCAGAACTATCAAAATAAAGCTTGCATCTCAAAGACCAGCCTGATCTATAGTAAGAACACGTGCATTTCTTTTAGTTTCGCAGGCCCATATTTCATTGTCTCTTCATTCACACTTTTTTAACCTGCTGATGTTCGCCACTGGTCTCTATTATGTGTTTAATTGCGCTGTCTATGTCCGAGCTTGCGGACCGCTGATGCATCACCGTGCGATCCCGCTGTGGCTTATTACTGCCAGGCTTCGCTCTCTACAGCTCTCGGGTCATATCCAGCTGCTGTAATCTAACATTAGCGCCAGCTTTCACCAGGTCCCCACCATTTACCCTATCATATATTATAGATGACCCTCTGAAAATGGAGGAATCCCAGCAGACGTGGAATTAATTTACAGCATTCCTCGGTTTTAAGACGAATTGAATCAAAGTCAGTGGCACAGCAAGAGAAGGGTTTATATTGCTATATAACACTGTCACAGTCTATAAAATTGTAATGAAACGCCATTTGAAGATTAAGTGGGTTTTTTTGTGATTCATCGGTATCTCTTGGCTCAGCTAATAATCATTTCACTCCAAAGCTGAATGATGCTACAAATGACCAGCCTTACAAACGACGAGCTTTCTTTCAATCAAACTTAATCCTCCTTTTCTTTTTTTTCTTTCTCTTTGAATGAGCTCCATTGGAAAGCTCACAAACAAGTCTTTGGAAAGCGAGTGCACGGCTCTTGTGTACTTCCCCGGTGACTGTGGGATATATATGAATATGGACAGGAAGTCAGCCACTGTAGATTGGTCCTGTCTGTGCCTGTCAGGTTTAGCAATAAAACACTAAACAAATGAGACGTTTAATTCAACAGGCATCACTCAAGAGGAAGATTTCTCTGTTAAAAGGGGGGAAAAAATAGTAGGAACACATCTTCAGTGCTGGCAAAGCTTCAATACAGTGGGGACAGAAAAAGATGCCTTCGGGTTCTCGCCTATTGAAATCAAGGAAATCTGAGCTTTTGTGAGACTGTCTCTTTAGCAGAATGAAAACATCTTGAAAATAGAGACTTTTGTCATGCTTTACAATTAGCTGAAGTCCCTTAAGTTCACCAGGCGCAATATATGAGTGCTCTACACTGTAACTATTGAAAAGTACACTTTGACCTTAGTAGCGACTATTTACTGTGGCGCTCAGGGTTCTGTAGCAGTTTGTGTAATTGAAGTGCAATTTCTTTGGGCTGAATAGGCAGAAGAGACAATCCAATGTGCTTTGGTGACTTCAGAGAGAAAAAAGTTAACTCAGACTTATCTTAATTGGTTCCGATTATCTTCTGTGACAATGCTGGTGTGTGTATGTGTGACTGCGTGCGTGCGTGCGTGCGTGCGTGCGTGCGTGTGTGTGTGTGTGTGTCTGTAATGAAAGGTTAAGATTTCTGTTCAGAGTAATGAAGCTGTGCCAGTGGACTTAAAGGACCGGGGCTGTCTGATCACTGATGTCATTTACTGGAACGATCTCTACTGCAGTCCAGGGGCAAATTGGAGCATTTGGTTCTTCTGTTTCTTTCACAGAGCCTAGTTAAGTGTGATTGGGCAGCAAGTGCCAATTTATACATAATGGAACTGACTAGTGTTGGCAGGTTAAGTTTGACTTTTATGAAAAACATTGTAGGTAAGGTATGGGAAAGATAAAGGATAAGATAAGATATCCATCAGTTATTAGTCTGAAGGTTTATCCACAAACGATTAACTTTCATTTCTAAGCTGTTACTTTCTAACTGTTTCTTTGCTTTGATCTCTGTCTTCTTTTTATATCTTCAGGACTCTGAGATTCTGAACACCGCTGTATTGACTGGAAAGACGGTGGCTGTTCCTGTAAAGGTGGTGACTGTTGGAACTGATGCCTCTGTTACTGACGTCTCTGAAGCGGCGACATGTCGCTCAACAGATGAAGACGTGGTCAAGGTCAGTAAAATCAACTTCTGAAAAGAGGGGGGGGAAAGACTCCCGCAATCTCTGCTCTCGCATAAACACCATGCCATCGCAGGCTTCAGATTAGTTTCTGTTGGTGTTTTTCAAAGAGTGACATTTTATTTATTTATTTTTACATGAGCTGCTACAGCTCAGTGCAGTACCAAGGTGATGCCCTGTGCAAATATGACTTCAGATATATAGACAGGTGCAGTACTAGTATGTAAAGGGTTTGCATTCTTAAGTAATGTTGTGTATGTGTCTACTCTTCGGTTTTAGTTCAGTTTGGTTTTTAGTTTCCAGAGTGGGTTTTATTGATTCAGTTTGATTTTTATTGTTTGAAAAAGTGTAGTTTTCTTTAGTTTTCATTATTTTCTGTGTTAATTTTACTATTTTAATTATTATTGTATGAAAGGCATATGTCAAGATTTAGGAAACTCTATACAGGTATAACAATAAAAACACAGAACTTGTTGAAAGCAGTTGACTCCCGGTCTTGCAGACATCCATCAAAGTCTCATTAGGCAATTTGGGCATATTTTATTTTATTTTATTTTTGATAGGTTTTCAACTTAACAACATCATTTTTTTGTAGTTCTTTACTTTTAAGACTAGTTTTTATTTTTATATTAGTTAACAAGATTTTGGTTTTCAAATTTTATTTTATTTTAGTTATCTATAATATAACCTTTATGTGTGGATATACCTGCAAAATATGTTTAAATGCTTAATAGTAAATCTGTTAAATGTGAACAACATGTAATCTAAAATGTCTGTAGTCCATTTAAGTTAATCAAATGCAATTTGCAATGGAAACTCAAATTGCCATTATAATTAACCCACATATGAGCCCATGTAATTATATTAAAGATTAGGTAGGTAGTGCATTTTTTATAGAAAGTGTTGAAATGATGTTTAGTACATTTAGCACACATGCACCCTGAAGAAAATGAAAACAAACACTGGAAAACAACATGAAAGAGCATGTTTGATATGCAGTGACAACTGACAACTTTTTCTTTATACGGTCCCTTTTAAACCTGCAGCATGAAACCAAAAAACAAAAAAGTGTAAAAGTGGCTTTGCTATGCAAACAAAGGAAGTCACACTGAGACGGGATCCAAGAGACTCAATGCAAACCCAAAGAAGAAACAGTCACATCAGTCAGCACCCCCACGGCTCATTTGGATGAGTGTGCAGGCCCGTGGACAGAAGGTTTGGCCCTTCCTGCAGTGTCTTGGTTAGATTCTGCCTGAGGCTCTTTGCTGCATGTCATCTCTCCTTTAATTGTCCCACTATTTTTTCTGCCTCTACTGGCTCTATCCAAAAAGCCCTACAATGAAAATGCCTTTGGTCTGTTTCCATTTCCAAATGGCTGTGATGTCAAAAATTAAAAGCTATAGTAGACGAGAACATTTACCATAATTGATCACCTTAAATTGTCTTAAGTGTGTTCTGGAGGACGATTAAGTGAAGAAGGATGCTTCTGCTTTAAAAACAAAAAGCCCCACCTGCAGCATACTTACTGTTGCTCACTCAGGAGGGTTTTTTTTGATAATCATAGCCTGTGATCGTATACATAAAGGTGACAGATTGTGACCTGGACGATTAGGATTAAATAAACACAGAGTGACTTTAACATAGAACAGTGAATCACATCACATGAAATGGTGCTTCCACTTACTTCAGCCTCCTAAATTACAGTAAATTATAAAGAAATACCAGGTTACATGATTTTTCTTTAAAGCTCTTTGGGAATTTGTGCAGTTTACACAAATTTGTTCTGTGTAGGAAGAAATAAGGCTATGTCTGTGCTTATTCTGGGTTATCATGTTGACAGCTACGTGTAAGGCTCATGCAAAGCTCACCATATGAGCTGCATTTACTGTGTGTGAATCTATGGAAATGTTTTTTCAAGCTCTTCTATTGGCTGTGTTGTCAGATTGAGGCAATTTTGATATCTCATTTGTGTCATTGTCCTCTTTTTTTTTTCACTTAGCTTGCCTACATCACCTTATACATGTTCACACAATCCAAAATAAGTGTTACCTCTGGCTCAGATCCAGCACTCTTTCAAAGAAAGCCACGTTTCTTTTAGAAGGCATATTTTTGTTTTCCAGGTGCCTCCTTAGCACAGTCCAACCAAAGCCATAGGAGTGATAGCTTTTGCTGTAATGTTGATTAACAAGTTATTCTTTCTTCAGGTTGCCTCCACTGGCTGTGGTTACCCATGGTTTGCTTCATAAATCCATATCCATGTAACAGATTTAATTTTTCTCCTCCTGGGCAACACTGACAAAAGCCTTTTAAGTGTATAGAACTTGCCTCTGTGTGAAGAAAGTACTGATACTGCAAAATAACAATTCATTCATAACATTTGCAGCATTAATAACTTGGAGCTCTGTCTTCACGCTCAGCATTAAACAATTTCTTGTTTCAGAACTGAACTGTGAATTCTAGTCAGAAAAGATGTGCGGTATTTCAGCAGCTCGCACAAATAAAAGAATCATTGAAATAACAACAGCAACACACACATTCATGAAATTGCAGGGATAATCTTCCATCTTCACATTAGCCATGAAGGTCGTGTTATGAGCGAGCTCCTGCAACTCCTGCTATCGTCGCGCAGCATAATCATTAGAAACCTTGCTATGTGCAAACCTTTTCCTTGCACTGAAGTGAGCGCTGAATCTTATGCAGAGATGTCTGAGCAGCTTAATTGCTTCTGTCAAACCGGCTCTGTACAAGCCAGAGACAGACTCATCCTACCTTCATACTCCCTACTCCCATCGCTCATATCTGCCTTGGATTGTGACTGTCTGGTGAGTAGTTAATTTCCTGGGCTAGATCCAGAGACAGCCTTAATGTCCTCTGTAAGTATTCTCCCGTTAGCTGCCTAATGCGCCTGATTAATGTGGCGGTGGATCCTCCTGGACGTTTACGATACTTTGTAAAGAAGAATGACGGAGAGCGTGTAACTCGCAGAGGCAGTTCCACCCTCGGCGTGGCGCGACACATACCCAGTGGTGAGGGTGGAGGAGGGGTTAAAGGGCCTGCTGATTAAGTGGCAGTGTCCCCTTATGTCGCAATATTGATTTAAGTCTATTCTGGCCAATCAGAGCGCACAGCAGGGCGGTATAAGCACGCCTGTGTAATTGGTCGGGACAGCACGATGTCAGCTGCCATGTTTTCCGTAATTGTTTCTCCCTAGATTAGTGGGGTGTTGATCAAATTCCTAGCAGGCAGTTACAGTAATTTCCTTGTCATTAAGAATACCGTAGCAGAGCTGTACGTTAATAAATACCAGATGTTTACAATTTTTTTATTAATTTAAATTTTGTAGGCTTTTTTTTGTAGTTTTTTCATTTAGCTACTAGATATGGTGAGTGAGCCCTGCACGTTTTTCGGTCAGGCATCGCATAGCCTGCAATTCGCTGCTCATGCAGCTCAGTTGCTTCACACCAACTAAGTAGAGTCAGAGATGAAGAGACTGTCAAAGCACTTCAGTCTCAGCAGACTGAGTGTGGTGAGAGAAAAAGAGGCTAACAATGAGAGCTGATAAAGAGCAGGGACTCCTCTGACATCTTTATCTGTTCAAACACACTCCCGCATCGGGAGCACTGAGTCCTATCTGCTCCATGACTGACTGTAACCAGGGGAAGGACACCGCGCTCGTACAGACGTTTAAAAGCTTCTTTAAGCCGTCGGTCTGTGTTTCATTGCACTGTATTACAAGGTACCACTTTGTACGTTCTCCGTACTTGGCGTAATAACACAGAGGAAATATCCACTCATCCTTCATGTGTCCACTTGAAAATGCAAGGCCTGTGCAGTTCTTAACAGAAGTTCTCTGATGGTTAGATGTAGCCTTGAAGGATGCCCTACAGCGTGCTTTTCATCTTTCTCACAGGGGCTTTCAGAACTTTTTGGTCTCTGGTCATAGAGTCCACTGCTGTTGATAGCTCGCTGCTGTGCAGGAGACTTTTTAAAAGTTTAAGAATGGCTGGTGTAATAACAAATGTTATAAATAGGGGGTAGCAATTCAAGTTTGTACAAAGAAAAAAACAAATAATTATACCATGAGTAATTTTAAGTAGTGTGCAATCAGTTCAGTTACAATCAGAAACTGTTCACAATGTTTGTGGATCTGCACCAAAAATGTTAAAATTACTATTGTTTATCACTTGTCCCTCCTTTTCTGTAAAATACCTATAAATGTGCATTACTTAAAGTTACTTACAGTATAATTATTTCTTCTTCTGTATTTTACTCAAGTGTATCTATTAGTAGATGTTTGTAAGTAAGTGTAACTACATTGTAATGCCAGATAAATTACACTGAAATTCCTTTTAATTCTAGCAGAATTACACCCTTAGTGACAGGCCGTATTCATACATGCCAACCCTCCCGATTTTTCCGGGAGAATCCTGAATTTCAGTGCCCCTCCCGAAAATCTCCCAGAGCCATCATTCTCCTGAATTTCTCCCGATTTTCCACCCGGACAACAAAATTGAAAAACCATATCGCAGAATTCATAGTGCGGCCCAGCCAATTCCAGTTTCCAACAATGACGGCAGCTACTTAGTTTAATATTACTCTTATTTCTCTTTCTGGGTCGCAAAATAAACTTTTAACATATTTTCAGGCGAGAATGTAGCTGTGTAAACTTCAAATATCTGAGCTGGCGAGAACACCAAACACCCGACACATCGTTTTCAAACCCCCGCAGTCTTTCGCTACTCGGGTTAAACATGATATATAAGTCACTTTGATAACTTAAAAATGTTATTGTTTGGCTTTTTCAGTGTTTTATTTGTTTGTGAGTAAAATGGTTTGGCTGAGATTAAAGTTATTAGATTAGGTTAATTTTAACTTTATTAATCCCTCGGGTGGGTTCCTCCGGGGTTTTCACACAGCTGAATAAAAGTCAAACAGAAAACTGATTAAACAGAAGTGTGAGACGGTCAAGAATTTACGCCAGTGCCCGGTTATATTTTAGATAGCAAGGAGCAGACGGCAGAGTTTCACTCCACCGAGAGAGCTCGTGACGTACTACCCGGCTTTCTTTAGACCGCGAAGGCCGGGTCCTCAGGTGGAAGCAGCCTCTGAATTTGGACACCCAGCCGTTTCTGGCCAACTTATTTTATCCAATAAATAAACACTGTAAAATTTATTTATCAACCCCCCAACAGCCCTTTTGAATGTTTCCCTAATTCTGAGGTCTCAAGGTTGGCAAGTATGGCTGTATTCTAAAGTGCTACTGAAGTTCCCAATGATTTGGCTAGTTAGATTCCATCCATCCATTCGCTTCCACTTATCCTTTTCAGGGTCGCGGGGGGCGCTGGAGCCTATCCCAGCTGTCATAGGGCGAGAGGCAGGGTACACCCTGGACAGGTCGCCAGTCTGTCGCAGGGCTAACACACAGGGACAGACAACCATTCACACTCACATTCATTTGCACATTCACACTTAGTGGCAATTTGGATTATCCAATTAACCTATCCCCACAAGCTGCATGTCTTTGGACGGTGGGAGGAAGCCAGAGTACCCAGAGAGAACCCACGCAAACACGGGGAGAACATGCAAACTTCACACAGAAAGACCCCAGCCTGATGGTGGAATTGAACTCAGGACCTTCTTGCTGTGCGGCAACAGTGCTAACCACCGTGCCACCGTGAGTTAGATTCCATTCCTGCGTAAATTAGAGTAAAATTCAAGCATAACATAAAGCCTGATTCTTCCAACCAGTGAATTCCATAGTACGTGCTTCAGAAACACTTAAAATAAGATAAAAACTTTTTAATTTAGCTGATGTTGGCTGATGTTGTCCCCTTCAAGATCCTCTCCTTTTGCAGTTCTGGACTCTTTCCAGTGCTGTTACTCTTACAAATGTGTGAGTTTGTGATGCATGCTGAATTTCATGCACTGCATCCAAAAAGTGATTTTGAGGTGTAGGACAAAGAGAGGTGCTAAGTGACAGTTGTGTTCATACAGCCAAAATATTTTGTACACAATGCCCTGCTCCACAGTTCAGGCCATTTGTTCTGAATATTCATAAATATAAAAACAATCATAAGTGCTTATGATGCTCACCGCATGTGCCGCCTCTTGGCTTGGTCACTGCGAGGTCTTCCACTAAAGACTGCTGTTGTAGACCCGGCTCACCTCTGGTCCCTGATATGAAGGTTTGGTCAGTTTGACTCTGAAGTTTTCTGCACAAATGTACAAGCAGTCAGAGGGATAAGCGGTTTACCAGTGGAGAAGGAGACAACCTTACAGAGAAAAGCAGCTTAATTCAGATCAGATCAGGGGCAACTTTGTGAAAAAGTATAAACTTGTATCATAATCACTACCATGTCGTCTGGTTGACAAAAAGAAAGAAAGAATCACCTCTCTCCACTGCCGACCTGCTGTCAAACTCGGGAAGGCAAAGAGAAAAGAAACAAATGTGCACATGTGGACTACAGATATGTCCAAAATAGTTTTATACAAAAACTGAATAAGAAAACAAAGTACCGAAATAGTGTTGAAGGTATGTATTTTATTGCACAAAAACACTACTATGCATTTCATTTCAAAGCAGATTTTGCATGTACATGTTATTGCATTAAATTGTTCTTTCACTTCTTTCCTGACTTTGAAGCTGCGTGTTTATATCCATATGTCAAGATGAATGGGAGCAAAAGAAATCAGCTGGAATGTCTCTCATGATGCTGTTTTGATGTTCTGTTGTTTTGATCAAGCGTACACCAAGTGGGGCTATTCTTGCAATCCACATACCAGATCTTGAGGAATGCCACTAGTTCAGCCTGCAAGCTCAGTGGGGCAGACAGAAAAAAAGAAATAAACAAAATTTTAAAAATCGATGCGGCAACTCTCCAAATATCTGCTTTTATTTATACAAAACAGCCACATTTACTTTCCACGGTCCCGCACAAACTCCACAGCTAGCTTCATGCTGAAGGTGAAGTGAACAGAACACATTCTGTCACACACAATTTTTTTTTCCTCCTTTGGTCTCAGAGGATATCCTGCCACAGCTTCATGATAAATGGTTGTTTATGGTTTTATCTCACTGTAGAGAAATAACTTGGAAGAAGAAGAAGCAAGGGAAAAAAAAGATTTTTTTCCCAGACCGTCGAATTCCATCTGGTACCAGCCATGGCAGTCTGTTCCAAGATGAGATTAATATGTAAGATTGAGAAAACGCCCAGAGGAATAAAAAATGTGTTCCTACATTCAAGGTATACTAAATAATTACCCATTAAGTGCTTAGACTTAAAGAGGTAATTGTATGTGTCTGTAAATCCTCATAATCAATAATCAAGGAATAACCTTCTGACGGTTACATGTTTCTAAAGCACAAAACTAGCTCACTAATTCTTTCTATGACATAATTTACAAAACCACTAGCTTCAACTTTGGTCATTTTTATCAGCTGTCATCTTACTAGTGTCCATCTGCTGGTTCCTCTTTCAGCTGCAGGCTGAACAACAATAAAACAGCAGACCATGCTGTGCTTTCCCTCAGGTTCAAAGATGTCCTTGCTGTCCTCCCCCCTCTTCTCCTGAGAGTCGAGCAGATCGAGGACCTTTCATCTTGTTCAAAGTAGTTACAGGAATGCTATATCAGAGGAGTGCTCAGAAGTGTAAAGCCTTATAATCAACTCGCAGGGCCGGGGCCAACATGGTACTCTGTACAGTATATTGCACTGTGTAATTTGCTGTGTAGTCATCTAGTGCAGCCGTCAGAAGAGCTCAACTTAAATGCTGTCTTTTTTAATCCTCCCCCCTCCTCACATGCAGGTGTCTGACAGGTGTGACTACGTTTTTGTGAACGGCAAGGAGATGAAGGGCAAGGTGAAGATGATGGTGAACTTCACCCACGGATACCTAAGTGCTCAGCTGGAGCTCAACGTGTGGATCCCCCGTCTCCCCCTCCAGATTGAGGTGTCAGACACGGAGCTGAGCCAGATCAAAGGGTGGAGGGTGCCAATAATGGCCACCAATCAGAGGTACTGCAGCGCGTGCATCTGTTGCTAAAGGGGCTTTGCGACTGTGTGTTCTGCTCTCTTATTTTTTCAGGGAGACATTTGTTTTACTAATTGGATGGAATATAACGTGATCTTTATAATTAACGTTTAGTCATTTTCTCACTTTCGTGTCAGCTCCTGCGCAGCCATTTCCAGGCGTAATTTACAGTTATCCAAGAAAGAACACCAAGGTTACATCACAAACTTTAGTACAAGTTGTTAAGTTTAATAAAAATAAATTGGTAATTTGTTGACTTTTGCAGCCCCAGTTTCAAGAAAGTACAAGTTCAAGAATAGCCTTTCTCCTCGGTGATGTATTTGATTTCAGTAATGGCAAAGATAAGGTAATGATGTGACATGTGACGAACACCACTCCACCTGTCTCTTCCTGACTTCAGTCCTACTGACAGGTCTTGGCTGATAACAAAATGGCTGACCTGTGCATTACAGCTTGTCATTACGACTGGCTTAGGGTGGCCTGCCATTGCGCCTTGTGCCTGTCAGTTGGAAAGAACATTATTAGAGCTGTCTGGAGGTCAGACTTCTCCCCTGGGGCCTCATCACTACACAGCACCTCTGCTAACGCTGCTGCGCAGTGTTACTCTGCAACTGTTGAAATCCATCAATTGATGGAGCAGTTATCAGCCACCTACGGTAATTACTTCAGGAAAAGCGTTGAAGTTAGACTTTAAGTCATCCCATGCACCAGTGTGGCTACTCTAATTATCCCTGCTCCCCTCTTATTTTGAGTGACAGCATTCAACTAATACTGTGGCTTGTCCAGGTTGTTGCTTTTCCAGCTGTGTGCTGCTATGCCTTTATCAGCGGAGACAGCAAAGCCATGTTGTCACTGTTGACGCCAGCACCGGAGCTTTGTTTTTCCCCCATCTTCGGCACGTCTTTGTTTATCGGGGGATAACAGGCGTGACCTTGCAAAGAAGCACTATACCTGTTGATGAGAATAAGCTTTGGTCCACGGTCCGTAAGCACACGGAGAAGTAAGCCAGCGAGCAACAATAGCAAGCGGCACGCCATTCCTCTATCGGGAAAGCTGGCAAGTTGTGGCCACGCTGGGAGGAGAGAGACAGAAATATAAAAAATAAAATAAAGACACATTAGGCCTGTTAGTGGGAGAACTGCAAATGTACTCCTCACACAGTTTTGACTGACACTGCCTGTATGGCTCACCTCTTCCCTCCCTAAGCCCTGTCAAAGCACAGACAAGATAAGCCTTTGCAGACAGCAAACCTAAGTGTAGGCGTAGCACTCGAGCATCCACCATCCTTTACCGCTTCTCTCAGGATATGTATGTTGAGATTTTACTTGTTTAATCAAGGTGATCATTTAATATTCAAAAAGAAAAGAAAAAGCGGCCCTCAGTTATCCTATAGAGTGCATACCGAGTGTTTTCTTGCTGCTGTAAAACAAATAGCTGTACTGACATGCCTGCAGCATTCAAATTCGAAAAATATCCACCAGTGTTCTTTCATATAGAAACAACATTCCTGCTATAACGACCTTCATCGTGTCACTGTAGTAGTTGAATGCCAACACAAACGCAGCACATGATCCACAGGCACAACAAAAATAAGCATGGCACACGCATTAATATGCAGCACCTCCTCTGAAGTCAGAGCTGGGCTTGAAAGCGAACGGAGCAGAAAGAAAAATTGCTTTGTGAAGCGGGTTGTTCTCAGCACTGAGTGTGATTTGTTTATTAGATTAACCTTAGATTAGATTTTGAGATGGTTGCACAAGTATTGGCATATAAGATTTATGCCAAGGCTAAAATGGTCAGACTTTACCATCAGCTTGTTTACTCCTGAATGTGTTACACCTAACTAATAATCACATTTATTAGGTGTAACAATTACATGCCGGTTCAGTCTATGTCAGCGCATGCTCTCGAACATCAGAGCTATTTGTCAATTCATTGGCTGTGAATTTCAAGCGTTTACACTCAAAATGATTCAAAAAACGCAGTTATTGATGAGAAACTTTCAATTACTGCATTGGAAAAATAATATGGCGATTGTTACTATGGGCCTGGACTTGAACAGGTAATAAAGGCAGGGATGAGGAGTCAGGCTTGTAGTATTTCAAGTTTCATTTCTACCTCTTTGTCTCTTTGAGCTGGTTTCCATCTTTGCTTTGTGTTGCTGATTTGTGATGGTGTGTGGAACAGTAGCCTAAGGTTTATATAGTCAACTGGCAATTATGTGACGGTGCATTTCAGGTCATTTCTGAAGTAACGTAAGAGTATTGTTACGAGTAGTGTAACCTCACAATGTACAAGGGACCAGTTCAGTACGTCTCTAGATGCTGAATGACTCTGAGTGTATCTCACGCTCCACTTTTCTCTCACTCTGAACACGCTAAAGCTGTTCTCCACTTGAAGCAGCAACTCATACTCAATCTGGAGCAAGCAAACCATATCTTTCGGGGACAGAACTGTGACCTCTGACTTGTAAACTCATACCTGTCAGTTTGCACTTAACTGAGCACTGAGACACCAATGGTTGGTGCTGCAGTAGGCATCCAAAACCAGGTGTGCCAGGTCTACCCAGAATCCTCCCCGACCACCTGGGGGGGGGCGATCGTTTGAGTGCTGAGCTACTCTGCTCACCCAGGAGTCTTAAGACTCATGCAAAGCTGATGACATGATTACAAAATCGATCCCCTAATTAGACTTAGCTGGTGCCAAGTGTAATTAAGCTTAAAAGTGTTATTCATAATGCAAAACCAGTGATTAGCACAGACATTTAATAGCAAAACTGTCACGGGTTGCTCTGAGGATCCACTCGCAGGTCTGTGGATGAAAACCTGATGAGAGACTGACCTGGGCCCCTAAGGAGGTGCAGAACTCCCTCCAAACACGCGACGTGAACTGTGGGCCTCGGTCCGAGACCACTTCAGCGGGGATCCCGTGGAGGCGAAATACATGAGTCGACAGAAGCCGGGCGGTCTCCAGGGCAGTGGGGAGCTTGGGGAGAGCAACAAAGTGGGCAGCTTTAGAAAAACGGTCGACAATGGTGAGGATGACTGTGTTACCTGATGACGGCGGAAGACCAGTGACAAAGTCAACCGCAATGTGGGACCAGGGGCGGCTTGGCGTAGGTAAGGGATGAAGTAGGCCAGCAGCGGGCTGGTTGACAGGTTTATTCTGGGCACAGGTTGGACAGGCGGCAATGAATTCTTGGACGTCCTTGGCCAGTGTAGGCCACCAGGCGAACCGCTTGATGAAGGTGACGGTGCGATGAATGCCCGGATGACAGGTGAGTTTTCCGCCGTGGGCCCATTGCAGCACTCGTGAGCGAACGGACGTGGGAACAAAGAGCAATCCCAGTGGACCAGTCCCCGGATCTGGTTCTGCCCGCTGGGCCTCCCGTATGGCGGACTCGATCTCCCACGACAGGGCTCCGATAACGCATGTGGGAGGGAGAATGGGAGCCTCACGGGTGGGGTCCTCTGAGGCGGTGAATTGGCGGGAAAGGGCATCGGGTTTCACGTTCTGGGAGCCAGGCCTGTAGGTGATGGTGAAGCAGAATCTGGTAAAGAACAGAGCCCACCTGGCTTGTCGGGCGTTTAGTCGCTTAGCCGACCGGATGTATTCGAGGTTCCTGTGGTCAGTCCATACCACAAAGGGTTCTGTTGCGCCCTCTAGCCAGAGGCGCCACTCCTCCAGGGCGAGTTTGATTGCCAACAGCTCCCTGTCCCCGATGTCGTAGTTCTGCTCTGCAGGAGAGAGACGACGGGAGAAGTAAGCACAAGGGTGGAGCTTACCCTCTAGTTGCTGGGAGAGAACTGCTCCGACCCCTACATCCGAGGCGTCCACCTCCACGATGAACTGCCGCTTGAGATCCGGTTGCCGAAGGATGGGCGCCGACGCGAAGCGTTTCTTTAGTTGGGAGAAAGCCTCCTGAGCCAGATCATCCCAGCAGAAGGGTACCTTAGGGGAAGTTAAACGGGTTAGTGGCAAAGCAATCTTGCTGTAGTCACGAATGAACCTCCGATAAAAGTTTGCAAAACCGAGGAACCGTTGAAGCTGCTTACGGTTAGGCGGAGTGGGCCAGTCTAAGACTGCAGGGCGATTTAAGAACCGACCCAGCTAAGTACCTTAGCTGGGTCGGTTCTTAAATCGCCCTGTTCGATGATGTAGCCCAAAAATGACACAGTACTCACATGAAACTCGCACTTCTCCCCTTTAACAAACAGCCGATTCTCCAGGAGGCGTTGCAGGACTTGTCTGACGTGGTGTACATGATCCGAGAGAGAGTGGGAGAAGATGAGGATGTCGTCAAGGTACACAAACACAAAACGATCGATGAAATCTCAGAGAACATCATTGACTAGACCCTGAAAGACAGCTGGAGCATTAGTCAGTCCAAACGGCATGACCAAGTATTCAAAATGGCCCAGGTGCGTGTTGAAGGCCGTTTTCCACTCGTCACCCTCTCTCATCCTGACTAAGTGGTAAGCATTCCGCAGATCGAGCTTAGTAAAAACGGTCGCCCCCTGCAGGAGTTCAAAGGCGGAGGATAAGAGTGGTAGAGGGTATTTAATCTTAATAGTAATGTTATTGAGGCCCCGGAAATCAATACATGGCCGAAGGCTTTTATCCTTCTTAGTGACGAAAAAGAACCCGGCAGCCACAGGGGATGAAGAGGGGCGAATCAGTCCATCAGCCAAGGATTCATTAATATACTTCTCCATGCATTCACGTTCAGGTTGAGAGAGACTGTATAAGCGACTAGTGGGAAGAGGTGCACCCGGGAGCAAATCAATACTGCAGTCGTACGGGCGATGAGGAGGAAGAGAGCGGGCTCGGTCCTTACAAAATACTTGCTTGAGATCATGATACTCTGACGGGATAGCTGAAAGGTCAGGGGGCTCGTGTGGTAGTGGGTTAGCTGCTGTAACGGGAGTAGCTGCTGTCAAACAGGTCATGTGACACTCCTCCCCCCACTCCTGAACCCTCTCCTCCTTCCAGTCGAGCACGGGGTTATGCTGGCGTAACCATGGAAATCCTAGCACCAGGGGCGTGAGAGGGGCTTCAAAGACGTAAAACTGCAACAGTTCAGTGTGATTCCCAGACAGCGTTAGGGACACGGGTTCTGTAACATTTGTTACGTCGGGAAGACGTTGACCGTTTAAAGCGGTGACCCGCAACAAGTGGGGTAATGCCCGTGTGTAAATCTTAAGTTTGAGAGCCAGGGAAGCATCCATGAAGCTCTGCTCCGCCCCAGAGTCAATCAGCGCCTGAAGAGAGTGAGAGGCAGAGTGGACAGTCACTTTAGCGGCTAGCATGAAGCGTGGAGGAGAATGTGAGAAGGAGACCTCGCCCACCCGTTTCCTCCTTTCTACCGGCGGGCGGGGTCTTTTGGCCGAGCAGGACAGACCTTGGCGTGATGGCCCTTGCGGCCGCAGTAAAAGCACTCACCGGACTGCCATCTGCGTGCCCTCTCCTCCGGGGAGACTTGGGAGCGTCCGATCTGCATGGGTTGCTCCTGCTCGTCGCCGCGGTCCACTTCCCGATCGCTACCTCCGCTTCCGCCGGAAGCTGACTCCGCTCGCCCCAGAGGCCTCTGGGAACTGTAGTTGCTGGCGCGGCGACGCGCCCTCAAATGTTCATCAACCTTAACACATAAGGTGATCACTTCCGACAGAGTCTTGGGCAGCTCCCTCATTAACAGTTCGCCCTTAAGTTCATCACAAACATTGTTCAATAAGGTACTTATCAGCGCAGGCTGCCCCCATCCAGTCTCCTCAGCCAGTGTCCAAAACTCCACAGAGAAGTCCGCCATACACCGTCTTCCTTGTTTTAAGTTCAGCAAACGGTGGCCCGCTGCCTCAGCTCCGGTGCCCCTTTCGAACACACTTTTGAACTTCGAGAGAAAATCAGCATAGGTAATCTCCGGGCTAGTTCGTAACACAGCTTGAGCCCAGTTCAAGGCTTGACCGCGGAGTAACTGAACGAAAAAGGCTATCTTAGCTCCATCACTCTCATACGTTCGCCGCAGCTGCCTAAACTGCAACGTAATCTGTGTTAGGAAACCAGCACACTTGTGGAACTCACCAGCGAATGGCTCCGGTGACGGTAAAGCTCGTTCCGGGGATTCCGCGGAAGCGGGGGCTGGTGGCGTGGAGAGTTCCGGGGCTGGCGGCTGTGCGGGAGCAGACGAGGGGGGCATAGCGGGACCTGGCAGCGGAATGTGCTGAGCGAGAGCCTGAGTGAGTGCGAGCAACTGATGGTTAATGTGTTGTAGCATCTGCTCGTGTCGCTCCAACACGGCTTCTGGAGGAGGGGTGGGTTGCAGAGCTGAGTCCGCTGGATCCATAGTATGGCTGGATTGTTACCGTCACGGGTTGCTCTGAGGATCCACTCGCAGGACTCCGGAGTTGTGTTTTAACAGAGACGGTTTATTCACAAAGTCTTCACCAAGTGTATTTACAGACAGTGCGAGGACAGTGCTATACACAAGATGTGAGAGGCAGGGTTCCAGGGCTCCAGGGAAAACAAGGGAATCACACACGCGCTCACGCCAGCCTCTCTCTGCTAGTGACCAGTCACCTCTTACACACTCCACACGGGGAAACACGGGGACGGGTCCGGGGAATCTAGAACAGAGAGACAAATGTTAACTTTCTGAGACGGAAGAGTGGGAAACTAGGGCTCGACGTGTACTGACTAGAGTCTTCACAACAATCCAGCGTTGAACAGCTGATCTCCTCCTTCTGATATACCAGCTGGTCTGATGAGGCCCAGGTGTGCATGATCCGGGAGGGCGTGGACCGAGGGCGTGAACCCGCCATGAGTTCCGCCCCGGCAAAACAGGGGAGGGGGAGAGAGATGCTGATCAGTGCCTTGCCGATCCCACAGGCCGTGACAAAAACACTACTCAGATTCAGATCATGCCCCTCTAGTTTCCAATGCCATGTGCTAACGCCAGGCTAAACAGTGTTTCCAAAAAGCCTCTACCTCTCACCTTGGGTCAACACACCTGAATCACATGATTATTTTGTACCAGGGCTCTGGAGAACTGCAGGAGCTAATTTAGCCATTTAAATCAGCTGTGTTGGTTCAAGGACACATCTAGAACCTGCAGGGACACCGGCCCTCGAGGCCTGGAGTTGCCCAACCCTGCTCTACCACAACCTTAGTTTTAAGGTGGGGCGTAGTGTTCCTGAACCAGACAATCTTTTTTTTTTCTGTCTTTCTTTTTTTTAAGTCTAGCCCATCACCTGAAACTAGTTTACTAGTTTTCAGCTGTCACTGTGCGAATGGCAGGGTGTATCCTGGACAGGTCACCAGACTTTCAGCAGTGTTGGAGACATTATTCAAATAAAAAAAAAAAGCCAAATCAAGTGAATTATTTATATAGCGCATTTTCAAAACAGCTGACAGTCACCCAAAGTGCTTTTTAGGCACTTATTTTGCAATCTCCAAGAACCCGTTAACAAAGCCTGGAATTCACATAAAAGACAAATATAACAACTAACTTCAAAAAATAGTAAAGACATGTAGTAATGTATTACATTTCGTTTTAAAGCTCCTTGCATTACTTTTATATTACTCCATAACAAGGTCTGAAATCACTGTCACATCATTAGCAGCTGATAATACAGACCTTGAGCTTATGTCCCACACGCTGACATTTAATGAGGACACATAAGAAATCTTTGTTTTTGTGTTTGCACCCTGAGACAACTGTTTTTGTGATATGGCGCTATATAAAATTTAATTAAATTAAATTGAAGTTTTGATATGAACACAAACCTAACAACACAAAGAAATGTTTAAAATCAACCCAAATAGACTTTAAAGAGATCTCCACTGTGATTCTGCTGTAGGAACATGTACTGGTAGAAATGGAGGCTCATTACTGCCTTTGTTACCCGCTGAAGCGCAGGCCCCGGCTGCTGGGCTGGGCTCTGCATACACTCACCCTGGGTTCTTCGCTCGCTTTGTTGTAAACATGCTGTCTGTGCAGATGCTCGCAAAGCATCCATGTTGTGTGAGCAGTATAATGCAGTTGTTTCAGGACATACCTGACATGACAGTGAGATAACCATAACTTTAATGTGATTCTTCAAGTTAATAGAACAGAATAGAATAGAATAGAATAAACCTTTATTATCCCACGGATGAGAAATTTTGGTGTTACAGAGCTCTTACAGCAAGGGTAAATAAAATATAAAAGGAAGACACAAGGTGGTCCCATAAACATAAGCAACCGAAGTTTGTATATACAGGTAACAATGCACAGAATATGTATAGAAAAATTGAAGAATTGTACGGAGATATGTATAAAATGCAGTAAACCTTTACAATACTGTGTTAATTAAAAATGCAATGTGATTATGTGTTACCTTGTAGCACTTGTATACACAATACTTAACTACACAGGGCACATCATGAAAAAAAATTGTATTTGAAAACCAAAATGCAGTGAAATTGCAAATGTACTTTTCATAACTGTATGCTGTGACTTAGCTGGACAAATTGTTTCTTTTCAGTGTTACAATATTGACTCCACAGTAATAAAGGCGGTCTTTCACTTGCGAATATGAAATCAGTCCCTCCAGCAAAGCTTTTAAGCCCTTATCTTCAAATCTCTCTCTACCCTTGGCTTTCCTCTGGAGAATGCAGCTGACATCTTTATTCCCACAGCTTCGCATGCAGTCCGATTTCTCAGGGGATTCAGACAGAAAGAGACAAGCAGAGCGGATAATCGCAAGAAAAAGAGTTTAAGAGATTAATTTCGTTTTTTTTCTCCCCTTCATCACGATTGCAACCTTTACTAGAGTTTATGTGTGTGAGAGAGAGAAATAGCAACACAGGAACAAATGAAGATGATTAGATGAAAAGGAAGGCGCAAGTCTGTACAGTAAGATATATGATTAGTAGTTGTGTTGACAAAGTGCTTTTTTTTTCCTTTGGAAGAATCCCAACCGTGCCCCAGTGTAAGCCTGAAGAGCTGTAACAGCATTTATTTCCCCAGAATAACCATTCAAACAATGCTTTGTCAACATTCAAGGCTGATTGTTTTCTTCAAAGGTGTTTGTTAATGCGAAAATGTAAAAAAAAATACAGTTATAAGTAAACTAATGATATTGCGGCTGTATTGTAACCATTTAAACCTAGTTTGTCACACTCAAAGCAATTTTCCTAGTGAGAGATAGTTGTGCCTCTGTTGGCTGATTTGTTACCGAAAGTAATAAAATTAGATTTTCTTGCAACAGAGCGATCTGGGAGGCTATTAAGTAAAGCCGTAAGGAGGTGTATGCACATTTACAATCCAGGCCGGGTGCTCCAAAATAGTAAAGGAGAGACATTTAGACAGAGAAATGATGGCCATTCGCTGGATTGATCCCCCTCTTACTGGTTTAATCAACAACATTGCATCATAGCTTGAGTTTTGTCGGGTGAACATCCCGGTATGAGTTACACCCGTCTGTGTGTTTGTTGTTTACTCCAATTTAAAATGCTACTCAAAATACCACAAACCATACATCAGTACAAAATGAGTGTTTTAAATTCTGCCTTTTCTAGATTGTTGATACCGATAAACACAAAGTACGCAGCAGCGTTTTGTTTTTTAACATCATTATGCATGCTACAGTTGTTATGCATGCTCATTGTGTGTTATCTTGATTAAAACATTACACAGTACAGTAAATCAAAGTTATATGACATATAACTCTGATTTACTGTACTGTGTAATGTTTTAATCAAGATAACACACAATGAGCATGCATAACAACTGTAGCATGCATATGCATAGCTCATATAATGTTAAGCACCAGATACAAAAGTAACAAATTAGCAACACATGTTGCTAAATGCACTTGTCAGTGCATTTTGGATGTAGGCAAAGTTCTGCAAGAAATCCTGTTTCAGCCTCAATTGTACCAAATTTCATGGCAGCTTATCCAATATTTTTTTCTTTTAGTCTGTAAAACAGCCAACACTGCTGTCTCTAAAGGCATGCCACTCTCACTGCTAAGAAAAGAAATTCTTTCCACTTTGCACATCAGACTGTTTTATTTTTTATTTTCTTTCTTTCTTTTTAAACAGGTCGACACGGGACAGCGAGGATGAAGACGACGAAGACAGGCGAGGGCGAAGCTGCACTCTGCAGTACCAGCATGCCATGGTCAAAGTCCTGACTCATTTTATAGCCGAGTCAGCTGATCCTCGAGGCCAGACCAACTACATGCTGGGCACCGATTGGCAGGTGGACATTACGGAGCTTGTTTGGGACTTCCTCAAAGTAGAGAATACACAGGTTGCACAGCTATTGGACAAGAAGATACTAGTGGGCCTTGACACAGGCATGACCACTATTCAGGTATACGAAGAATCTGTATCTGTATCAGAATTTGTTACAACAACAGCTTACAGGTGCTGTCTAAAATTACATTTGCTGCAATGAGACAAAATCTGAATGTTAGTCAGGCAGTGGGGGGTTTATTAACACATAATAATCATAAAATTTTTATCTTTAGTACACATGCAACCACAATACAATTTGTACACCGGCTGTTTTGATTAAGTTTAATTTCAAAGCACAGTTAAAATCTTAGTGGGCACGACTGTAACATGCTTGGTGCAATCCCCTGAAGCTTGGCACAGTGTTATCATGATAAATAGAAAGAAAAAAAACTGTTAAAAGTGGTGGTTCCTAAAAACTAATACTCAGTAGGCTTCTTTCAAGTTGCATTTTATAATTTTTAAAAATGCAATTTTACTGTAATGCTCCACTTTGGTCAGTTCTTCCCTGATTTGAACCATATGTTCTCTGAACAATGTTGCCTCTGATTCCAAATAGGTATTTGCCATTGATTCTTGTTCTTCCCTGAATACCTGCTTTGTTAACAGCAAAAGAGATCCAGAAACTACTCGAGTGAAATGCTGTCATTCAGTGTGCAATTATTCTGCCGTGGCTAGAATCTTTCAAAACTCCAGCAATGTTTGTGTTGGAAGATCAGTGCTTCCTTTTAATCCTCTTTACTCAAGTAATTGTGCAAATCTCAAAATCTGTTGTATAGATGCACACACACACACACACACACACACACACACACAGTAGTGTAGAAGCTATTTGAGGTTGGCAAAGATTTGTTTTAATATAGAACACTATAATATTGTGGTTGTTCTAATGAGTCAAAAAAAAAAAAAAGACTGTAGTGATTTTATTAGTGATTTAACTACAACCACTTGGGAAATACAGTTCTATGCCTCTGCACTCATCACGGGCGTAGCAGTCATGGTAATTTGGGGCTTTTTATGATTTCTCTGAACTGGACTGGAATGATTTACATCCTTAATGACATTAAAAACAATCATTTGGTGCACAGCTTTGAATCAATTTAGGATTTTCTCTAAACCACACAGGGTCATAATTCTACGTACAGGTTCAAATATATACGTACACTCACTTAAATCTTCGGTTAAGGTGCTGAAGGTGAGATGAGAAACCACTTTGTCGAGGTCTGGAAGAAAGAAACCCCAAACTGTCACCCTTAGATGAGAGTACCATCTAATTAGTGGTACTGGTACATTGCACAAAGTGGGTGGAGTAATGAAGAAGTATTTCTACCTCTAAATTCTTCAACTTTAGGTCAGTTCAACAGGTAGTTGGACACAACAGAGAGTATCAGCAGGACAATGATCCCAAACAACCATGGAAACTAGTTTTGGAATGAATGAAGCAGGCGAACACTAAGCTTCTAGAAAGTCCTTCACAAACCCCAAAATTGTGGACTTTCCATAAGAACTTTGTCCATGCCAGAAAACAAACAGATTTGAATGAACTCTACCAATTCTGCCAAGAAGAGTGATTAAAAATATCCAATTGGAAGCTTGTTGATGTCTACCAAAAACATCTGGCCGAGGTGCAACTTGCTAAAATACATTTAATCATATATTAGTGTGATGTGTGTATGTATTTGAGCCTGTAGGTACACTTTATCCCTTTGTTGGTTAGACAAAATCCCAATAGGCTTCAAACTGGTGCACCCAATTTGGTTTTTTTTTAATCATTTAAGATATATTCAGTATAATCATTCCACCCTGGAAGCTGAACAGTTCTAAGAAATCATTAAAAGCCCCAAATTACCATGACATTCATTCCTGTAATGAGCTTAAACTTCTGACCACAACTGTGTGAGTTTGGGTGTAGCATTCATCCATCCCATCAGCATAAACGCAACATCTTAGGGATACTTCTTTTTATAACTTTGTGGTCAACTCTGAAGTCTCTTTGCCTGGCCAGAACTCGAGAGTTTATGCACTAATTAGGCAAAACATTGCAATAAATTTCAGAATAAATGTTAAATTTGTAACCTTTTATATTTAACAAGTCAATGGTGAAATTTGGTGCCATAACTCAGGAACTGGTGAGCATTGGTGGTGCTTTGGTGGTTCTGTCAATCTGCCAGGCTAAAAATGTGCTTGAAGCATTCATGTTTTAACCTTTTTTGCTTCTCTGTAGCAACAGCCATGACTGCTGTCATGGTTACAGCTCTGTACTCTGTCAGAATCTTTAAAAATAATTACATTTATTATGTTGTACTACAAATCCTTGGATGTGAATGTGTTCACAGCCAGACAACAACATGGTTGTAATTCTAGGTATATCTTAAACTCTAATTAGAGTTTACCTAGCTTAACATTACATTATTCTCTCTAGAGAAAAACATGTCAGAATAACATGCTGTGGAAACATGTTGCTTATCCCGGGGACAGTAACAATTGTGAATGTTGCTGTTGCAGTTTGACTAGTACCTCCCTTTGACCATAGCAGACAGGTGATTACTGGTGTGTCACAGCCTGTACTTCAGGCTCTCTGTAGTGAGTGGGTCCTCTCCCCTCAGCCCTATGCTTTGTCAAGCTCTTCACACTAACTGGATGAATATCAGCCTCCTAATGACATCTGTGAGAGTGGGATCTGTTTCCTGGCTCAGAGTACTCATCCGTCTGTTTCTGTGCAGAGATGTGTTCAATCCCCAAACACCACAAACCTGAAAATATAAGCACCAACCGGAAAACACGGCAAGTACGAGGGTCTGACAGCTGACTGCCTGTGCCATGCATCATGCTGATGAAAGATACGGCACACGGATGAGGATAAGCATGCGGAGGAAGTCTTCCTCTGCATGCTTCGTTCTTCTGTTTTGGGGTTAAAGTGTGCCTCTTTTTTAGATTACCAGTATTAGTCAAAGGGAATGGATTCATACCTACATGAGGTACAAGGGTTGGATGGCATCCAAGTTGAGTTGTTTTTTGATCCACCCAGCCTGAGTAGCGACAGATAAAATTAAAAAAAAAGTGTGTTTTGTGTATCGTTTTGCATATTGCGGAGGAGCATGCAAGTCTTTTATGTTAGATGAAAACCCTTGGAAAGACATTTTCTCAGCTTCACCTGTAACTCACAGTAATCCCTCCCTTTTTTTTCTAAAATCAGTGGCATCTTCACAGCCAGATGCTCATTGATGTGTTGTTTTTGCATTTCACTTGCCAGAAATCACTTGTCAGTCAAACAATGTGACCAGTGTGTATTTTCCGTTAATGAAGTTTTTTGCTGTTTTCTTTCTGCTCCATCCGTTTCTGTTTGCTGTTGCTGCTGATTTCTCTTGGGAAAGACCTCCCAGGCCTCAGTGTTTAGAGCAGGAAATCATAAAGCCTTCATCAACAGGCTATACACTAGGTTGAGTCACTGCTGTTGAGTAGCATCTATAATTGTTCGTACCAAATGTGACAGGTTACTGCGTGTATTCGTGAAGAATACCGTCAAAGAAAAATGTAATTATTTGCCTTTTTTACTTTAATGTCTCCATGGTAATCTGTCATCTCTCTCCTTGTTTTTCTTCACTTTTTCAGGTGTTGTCTCCTTTATCAGACTCAATCCTGGCAGAGAAGACTATCACAGTGGTGGATGACAAAGTGACCATCACAGAGTTGGGAGTCCAGTTGGTGACAGGCCTTTCCATGAGCCTGCAGCTCAGTCCGGGAAGTAACCGGGCCATCCTGGCTACTACAACCACACAGGAAGTCTTGCAGAGCTCCAAACAGGTCAGAATGCTTTAAGAAATTAAAAACCACAAAACTACATTTAATATGCGTAAGGGTTATTGGCTCACAAGTTTGAAAACATATTGTCTAATTGAATGAGCAAATTCATATAAATTTATACACTCACCTGCCATTTTATTAGGTATATCTTGTTAATACTGGGCTGGACCTCCTTTTTGTCTTTGGAACTGCACAATTTTTCATGGCATGAATTCAGTAAGGTGCTAGGAAACATTCCTCTGAGATTGTGGTCCATATTAACATGACAGCATCACACAGTCGCTGCAGATTTGTCAGCTGCACATCTTTGATCCAAATCTGCCGTTCCATCAAATCCCAAAAAAGCTCTCTTAGATTGAGATCTGGAGACTGTGAAGAGCATGAGAGTACAGTGAACTCGCCGTCATGTTCAAGAACAAGTTTGGATTTATTTGACTTTTGGTGTGTTATTCTGAGGGAAGCAGCCATCAGAAGATGGACACTTTGTGGTCATAAATGGACATGGTCAGCAGCAATACTCAAGTAGGCTGCTGTGTTTAAGTGATGCTCAGTTGGTACTAAGGAGCCCAAAATGTGCCCAGAAAATATCCCCCATTTGAATATAACACCGGCAGGCTGAATTGTTAACAAAAGGCATGATGGAGTAATTCGCTCATATTGTTTATTCAAATTCTGACACTAACAGCAGAAATTGAGACTCATCAGTACAGGCAACATTTTTCCACTTTTGGCAAGCCAGAGTGAATTATGTGAAAAATGTTCAGATGGCTCTACAGGGAAAGGAGAAAATCTGAAAACCTGATTGTAAAACGTCGTAAAGATAGGAAAAGATATTTTAGTTGACTGATGACCAAAGAAAACATCGCTTGAAACACATTCTGCTGCAATCAGGGGGAACATAAAGAGCCACATGCAACTCATCAGATCTGCAGAGGCCACTGTCTTAAAATGACACAGTGGGCATTGCAATACTTGCACAAAAAACAGACAAGTGCTTCAAAGATTGTGGTTGGGGTGGGGTTATCAACTGGAATCTGAGTTTCTGTGGCAGCTCAGACAGTGTGAAATAGATTGCATAATGTCAACAGGTATGGAAAGAGTCCAGTTTAAAAATCATTGTTCCTTGGCACAAAATATTATATGCAGTTACAATTATATTCATTTAAACTGCTTAAATACCCTACTATTCAACTTAGACGTAATGTAGTTACTGGAAGTGATTCAGTTTTGACACTTACAGTGCCTTTGTTGCATACAGAAAGTGGAGGTGTTTTAATAAGATAAAAAGTAAAACCAACGAATAATCGTTAATCAACTGTGATTTTCTATTAATCATGTTATCAGTTATCCATCAAAATCAAATATTTGATAGTCGATGCTCCTCAAATCTAATTTTCTTTGTCATACCTAATATCTTATTATCATCTTTCCATTTCCTTAAGCTGCAGAAAATTATAGTCAACACTTTCATGTGTTTTAATAGATAAAATGATTAATGGATCAAATGAGTGGATAATTAGCAGGTTAGCAGAAAAAGAAGATAATAATTTGGTGCAGACCCACGTATAAGAGACTTCTATGTGATTTTACTTAACAGCTCATTTCTCCTCAGAGCCTCCTTTACAAAAGTGAGCGCTGATTCTTCTCTACTAGATGAAAATTATTCACAGACCATTTAGACAGATCTGATTAAGGCAGATAATTATGTTCATTTGTTTTACATTGGCAATTATTATCACCTAGAATATTAAATTACTCTTAATTAGATGAAATAATTTTTTTATATAAATATCAGCTGAAGCCAAAAGTGCTCAATCGCCAACTCAAATACTTTTAGGGTCTCTATAAAGTTATTTTTTGTTTGCATTACACTATCCTTAACTGTCTAAATGTGCAAAAGAAAAAGAAAATAAGTGAGAGATTATAAAAAGTTATCTACACGAGGAGCGCTGCTTTGAGACAAGCTGGATGTCTTAGGACAGCAACCCCAACCTTTTTTGGGCCACAGACCGGTTTATGTCCAACAATATTTTCACGGAACGGCCTTGTGTCGTGGATAAATAAACAAAAAAAACCACTACCGTACCAAAGAAAAAGAAGATTTATTCTTAACACAAGAGAAAAGACCCTGGGAAACCAAGTTAATGATCAAAACAATTAAAAAATAACAATAAAAACCTATAAAACCCCTGAAAACCATACATTTCACACCCGAGCCTCAACTCTCGCGGCCTGGTACCAAACGACTTGGCCGTGAGAGTTGGGGACCGCTGTTTTAGGATTATCAGAAACTTCAGCAGAGTCTTATTGTCATGGCTTCCAAAGCTTGTGAGCATAGTGCAGCCTGAGGGCTGGCAGTCCATTGGCATAGCCTCTCTTAACATTTAAGCTGGTGGGCAAGCCCATAGCTTCAGCCTGGCAGCTTGATTCTTTAATGAATAGCAAAAACAATACAAAAATAGAAAAATGCTAAGCTTTTTCATTTACTTCTATTTGTAGTTCCTCTTTTTTAATTAATTTTGTTATATTATTTACTTTCCTGAATAGATGTACATTTTTTTCTTCTATGTCTTGGCTAGTCTGTTCTTTTTACGGCACTCATATATTAACTCAAAGGCTTGAAAGCATGTAACGCAGCGCTTCTCTTTGGTTATCTAATGGAAACAGAAGTTTAATCTCAGAGCAAGCTCAAGCAACACCACAGTACTGTACAAAATTTCGACTTAAAATCTGAACTTTGCAATTCTGTCATGTTTGCTTTTCTTTATAATTTGCTGCAGCTACTCTCGCTGTGGCTTCTTTGATCAAGCTCTCCAGTGAGCTCTCCGAGCTGCCCCGAACTATTCCACTTCACCCTTTTTTCTGACTGAGGGCATGAAGGCTATTTATCAGCTCTATCTTCTTACATAGAGTGTGGGGATAAGCAGACAGCACTGCGCTTGCAAGACCTCTGGTGTTACTAATATAAGGAGCATTGACAGACCACTGTGGGAATCTATATACTTGTGCGCCTTTGGGGGATTTGTCTCTTGGTGATATTAAAATGCAAATTGTGAAACTGCAGTAGTAGGCGGCTTCACGACACCCATGTATGGCGAAGCCTCAGTGGCATGAACAATATTTAAAGTAACTGTTTGATCTTTTCTGCCCCTTGGCTGAGAGAAAATAGCTGCTGAGGTAGCTTAACCACAACTTAGTGAGCTTGACTAAAGGAACACTGAATCCAAATAATCATTATGCAGCTCATTTGAACAATTCACTATACTCCCATAAGTTAAAGCCGGCGGAACAAGCAAGGGGAGTTTCAGAGCTAACCTGTTGAAAATGATCTGTTTCCATGAAATTATGCTCTATGCAGTATTTTTACAGCATCATTTCAATCCTTTGTAATGTCTGACAATCCTGCCTCTCTCTCTCTACCTCTTTTGTAGGAGGCCTTGATTAGTGCCTGGCTACAGTTCAGTGACGGCTCTGTGGCTCCACTAGACCTCTACAATCCGGACTTTTTTGTCCTGACAGCCACTTCACTAGACGAGGAAGTCGTGACAGTGCAGCAGGACCCTTCCTGGAAATGGCCTGTCATTGTGACGGAGGCAGAGGGTCAAGGCCTGCTGGTCAGGATGGAAATGACTGTTAGTGAAGTGTGCCAGAAGTTCAAGCGACGCAGCATTATAGCTGCGGGGAACTGCAACATCAGGGTGAAGTTTGGCCATAGTGACAGCTCAAGGGGAGGGAGCAGCGACTATGGTCCTGATGGAGATGATATGGAGAACAGGGGCAGGCTCTCCTCCCAGGACAGGACTGGCCTTGACACACACTATTACGGTAGTTCGATCTCTGACATGGAGGATGGTGTGCTGAAGAGAGCCACCACAACGAGAAGCGCAATAATCCGCAGACCCAATGGGGATAAACTTTCAGTGGATGGTAGCCAGAGCATACCAATTGACTTTGCTGACTTCCCCGCACAAGTAGATCTACCCCGTGGTCGCAATGTGGACGACGAGCTCATTCAGACTGCCCGAGGGCTCACAGACCTAGAAATTGGCATGTACGCCTTGCTCGGGGTCTTCTGCCTCGCCATCCTGGTCTTTCTTATTAACTGCATTTCCTATACGCTCAAATACCGTCACAAGGAGCTCTCCATCGAGGGCCAGGAAAACATGAACCATGCTCACGACTGGGTGTGGCTGGGGAACGAGGCCGAGCTGCTGGAGAGCCAAATCAGCCTTTCGCCTCAGCAGGAAGAACAGACCTCCATGATAGACTCAAGCAGCGGCCTCGAGGAGGGCAGCCACTTACTGAACGGAGGCTCTTCCCAGAAGAGCGTGCCGAGCCAAGTGCATCGGGCGGCGGACACAGGCTGCATAGCCAAGGACAGCAAAGGAGACTCCCCCACCACCAAGAGAAAGCGAGTTAAGTTTACCACGTTCACCACTATCCCCTTGGACAATAGCTACCCCACTGTTAGCACACTGACTGGAAGCCACAGCCATGACATTAAGTGGGTGTGTCAAGACGTGCAGCTTGGAGACTCCAAGGAGTTGCGCAGTTACATGGAAAGGTTAAATGACAGTGCTTTAAAAGAGGTGGCATAATGTACTGTGTGCACTTGTGACAAACTCACCCATATGCCTTCCAGCCAGCGGAGAGTGGGTCTCAACAGAAACCAGATCCACAGTTGGTGATCGAGGAGTAAATTTACTTCAGAATCAACCCAAACTGCCAAAGGGTCATTAAACTTTGCGAGAAATGTCATGATTCCACATATGACTGATGATAAATCACTGACAAAAAACATGAGGTGGTTCTTTTGTTTGTCAGATGGTTGCCACTTAAACATTGTTTTATTATTACACGATTTAGAATCGTGCAAGGATCCCAGAACTGATCTGCAGCAAAGCATATAGAGTTTAAAACGAACAGTGACGTGACTAGATAGATATTCCGAGTGTGTGTGTGTGCACATTAAATGGCTTTGGAAGTTCTGTATCAATTTTGGATTTCTTACATGAGAGTTCTGGAAAGGTCAAAGCAAGTCAAGACAAATCTGCATGTTGTTCGGGGGGGGGGGAAGAAAAGAAAAACAAGAATGGCACAACTTTCCAGTTCATTGTCATCCTCCTTAGCAAGGCATACGACCTGTTATGTATATACTGAACAATCTCCAAAGCATTGTACTGTTGCTCTGTATATTGTATTTTCATAACATTTAAGGAATACACAGTAATGTCAAGAGTGTGCATCAGCTTTTATTGACTGCAGCATTGTGAGGCATTGAGTCTTTAGATTGGAGAAGGTGAAGCCAATTACACACTGATCTTTGTATCAAAGACTATTTATAAGATGTAATTTACCTACAAGCAACAACACAATCTAATCTCGTTTAATGCTGGCCAGTGAAGAAAAGCATCAATACTCTCATCTTGTCCATTACAATCCAGTACCCTGACACCACAGCCAGTATATGTGAAGGAGCTTTTAAACCAAATGGCTGACCATCATGATAATGTGACATTTCCCAATACCGCCCTCTCAGTTAAAAGTTTTTCAAGGTTTGAAGAAAATACCAATTAACACCTCTGTCCCATAATTACACGCAAGGTAGGAAATATTACCTTTTTTTGGAAGTGGATCTTTTATTATTCAGATAATTGCACAAATAATAATCTTCTCTGAAAACTTCTAAACAAGGGCAGTCGGCTGAAAAATTGCATTTTGCTCAGTGAACGTTATTATCATCACAGTGGTGTTGGGGAATTGTGTGTGCGTGAGTGTGTTATTATTTTCCATCAAGCAGAGAAATGTTCACATTATGTTAACTGTTGCCGCAGTATGAATCAGGTTGTTAATCAGGGGCATTGTCAATATTATTCGTTTCAGCAAATAGTGGCGCTACCTTGAGTAGAATTGGGGATGTCGTATAGAATAGCTTACTTCTGTCAGCATTCGGCACTAAATGGAGCCCCACCAGATACCTACACAGCGGTTTAGCAGCTTTTCCGGCTATTTTTCTGCCTATTTCCCTTATCGTGTGTCAGCTGAGAAGGTTTATACCATTTTCATGTCCGCACATTAGCTTAAACATCATACTACAGAGGCCCCAGTCACAGAAGACCCCCAAGCAATCTTTAGTTGCTAAGGGAAATGTGTTTCCCCCAACTGGTTGGTCAGTCATTGCTGACTGTTGGACCGAAAACCTATTCATGATTACTTTGGTCGCTAGCAAATTGCCCCAATCAACTGTAGTTTGCACGGAAGACACCAGCTTGTCTGTAAAGACTTGCTAACTTCTACAGGAGCAGTAGTAGACTTAGGTTGTGCCTGCTGCATCTGACACATTTCAAAAGGTCAAATTTTTACTTTGAAGACTAACACTCTCTGTTTCACTACCATTTAGCGAGTAGTTGGTGAGCGTTAGCAGACAAGTTAGCCTCTTTCATGCAAACTATAAGTAATAGTAGCAATCTGCTAGCAAAAAAGTTTTTGTTGCGGCTAACTGGCAGTAAATGCTACTACAAAAACATACAGGTAACATAATTTTCTTAGCTAACCCTTATCAAAGAAGAATATGTAATAATATGCATTATTTTTTAAATGTATAACTAATGTTTTCTGGTGTTGCAGTGTTTTAAGTGCTGATATTTCTAAACTGGGGTAATTCAAGTAGAAAAAAATTAAGACATCTATGAGCAATGTAACACGCACACACACCGTGATACACACAAACAATTATGTTCTGTCACCATGTCGTGATCCGCTTCATTTTGTGGGGTTTTCCCGCTTCTGTGGCTTTAGCGTTATCTCCAGGGGACTGAAGCGGGGGTCACAGCTGCTGCGCTCAGTCGGTGGACCGTGAAGGGCGAGGAATGCCTGTGTAGATATGGGAGGGATTTAACTGCCAGCCACAAGGGTAATGATTGATGGAGGACCCCGGTTAATTAAAACACCACTGCAACTCTCTTTCTGCAACCACTGTTGGTGGCTTCAGCCTCTTCAAGTAAAAGCAATACAACCCATTAAAGGCACACCACATTCACCCCCTTGGGCTCCAGTTGTGGATGTGCTCATACCTGCTGGGATGTAGCACACGAAATATAATGGCTGTATTCACTTCGGTTCATGGAGCATGTTAACTCAAGTCTCATTTTTGTTGGCCTTGAAGTCTTGACTTCATGAAAAGGGAAAGGAGAAAAAAAAAGCTTCCCCAGGCCTCCATCTTAAATGGATTTTTAATTAAATTGATGATGTGAGACCAACAAACTCTCACTAATGGTTGGCTGTGCTCCCTGTGGTCCTAATGTGCCGAGCCCGTATTTGCAATTTCCAAATGATTATTCGCTGTTTGATTTATGTTGCTTCATCTGAATTCATTTTACCGTCAGTTCACAGCAGGTTCACGACAGCTAAATGTACACAACCACCCCGCTGGAGAGGAGCGAAGAAACAGCCAACGAGGTCGGCTTGACATTCCGGTCCGACCGATTCTTACAGATGGAGTCGCAGGGAACTAGAGGCAACATTGTTTACAACGCCCCTGTGCCAAATCTGTCTCCTGTAAACACAATCTCCCACCTGACCAGCAGACCACATTGGGAAGATAAACACCACAGCACACATGAACAAATGTTCCCTTGTCTTACCATCTTTGTAAGGTCTCTCAGGCAAAGTCCCTACCCACAAGATGTAAAGCTCTAAAAGAAAAAAAAAAAAGGTCACAAATATGTTTTTTCCAAATAAAAGTAAGTAAATTGTACATCTGTTAGAGACTGATTCAACTGCACACTTAGTAAACGAATGAGTGAGTACATCATGAAATAATTTGTGTCGGAGTGCTTCAAAACAACCAAGAGTGCGCGTGTTTCTTATAATGAAGACATCACCCAGTGCAGCAGCGAGTGTTTATCCTTTTGGACAAAAGAGGGTCTCTGTGGCACAGAAAAAATGTGCTAGTGTGTTAGTTGTGGAGATTATTCATTTGTAGTCAGTTAATTAGTTTTTGTCTTTTTTTATGGGATTTCTTGAAAGTAAGAAATAAACAACCCTGTGCAGGTATTTTTGGCCTCCAGAACCAACAAAGTGATCTCAGCACAAGCTCACAGGTACAGAGTATCAGTGATAACTCAGAACTCCAGCAGCTATAAACAACTACAGTAGCTGGCGAAAGGCTCAGCAGCATGACTCGAGCACCCAGCCATGTCATTTAGATGTATTGGCCCACTAGTAAGGGCAACATGCACAGGGGAGCGACATATCAGGCAGTGCTCTCAGGGAGGCTGAGGAATTTTTCTTCCTGCTGAAGAACAACAGAAGGTCAGAGGGCTACCAAGATACACCTGGCACAAATGGTACTCCTCAGAGTGGCTAAAAAGATTTATCTTGATACCTGTACTGTTTTATGGGAGTCAAGTCCCATTCTGCACAAATAGGATACTCTAAACCACGGGGCATGCACATAATAACTAAGGCTGATGCCGTAAATCCAGATGGATGTACGCTGTTAAAGCGTTTTTACGGTTGCTTATTTCACACATCATCTGTCTGAATGAACATCCTCACCTGCCGCCTCGCTCGGTCCTACAGAAATCAGTCTTACAAGCGACAAGACAAGCACATTTTCTGGAACAAGAGATTGGGAGAGGTTATGTTATCCTCAGCACGACTTCTTCGTTGGTGTGGCATTTCAGAAACATATCAGACACGAGTTTAACAACCCGCCCCTTGTCCCACTTAGATTCCCCGGACTCCAGGATGCCGCGTGATTAGTTCGAGGTAAATGCTGATGATGAGTACTTAGAGATGAGTGATTTGTCTGCTTGGCTGTTTTCTTAAACGTTGTGTGTGCATTAGCTTATCCTAATTAACATGCAGCGATACCTCCTAATCCTCCAATTACTGGAGCAACATCTTAGGGAGCATCTGATGGCCGCTCATTACACAGGTAAGACTCAGTAATACAATTAAAAGCAGCTTAACATTCTGTAGATTAGCCCGCCGCGCGCCCCTGAAAAATCATTGACATACAGCACGCACAGTGGTCTTAATTGAGAAGTATGGAGACGCACAGACCAGAATTCACAAATGAAAACTCTTTATGGGATTAAACCTTTTTTCTTTTTTTTCGCAAGGAAATACTGTTTGATACATGTCTGCTTAGTACTAAAGATACTTGGAGTAATAGTGCCTCTAATTAAAAATTACAGTCATAATTTAATCTTCAGTTTCTGGAAGTCTTTCGTCTTTTACTTGATCTTTTATCACAACTGTGTCGCACAGACTGCAGACAGAACAGGGATTCAGCTACATCCATATTGTTTGTAAAGTCCTGTTTTAAAGCCTTAATTTTAGTGTCTTGGCCAACTGTTGCCAGTTTGAGTTTTTTTGGGGCCACATATTATCATTTGGTGTTGTTGTAAGCTAGCGCTAACTTTTGTCCTTTAATTCAAAGGGGTGAGTTCAAAGGAAATCTAATCCCATGGAGCCGTCCTACAGGTGGAGAGAGATGGCAGAGATCAACACTCCACTTTGTCCCAGAATATATAGTAAAGTGAGGCATTGCATCACATCTCGAATCAGAACATTTTCTGGACAACCATCTCTAAGATACATAAACATTTTATGGCCCAAAGTTTGAACACTTATTATGGTTACTGTGAGATTTTAGCTTGAGATATAGAGTACTTTTCAAAATATATACATTCAGCCACATTCAGCCACATTCAGACCATTTTTTGGGACATTGAAATCTGAAGCAAGGTAGGATCCTGAATATCTCATTAACTATTAAAGATGATAATACTGAATGAAAACGTGGATGAAAGAAAATGGATCAACGCATCATTTTCAAAAAACTATATCTTGCAAAGTATTTAATATATGAAGCTAGAATTTCACAGGAATCATTATATATTTCCAAACTTTGTACCATGTATTTTTTATGCAAATCAGATCCAGTCGAGCAGAAGGCCCGCACTGATTTTAAATGGAATGACCCATATGGGAGTCTGACTCTAACATTTGGACCCAGTCTCAAGTGTACCCCGAAGGGTTTTGGCGCTTCTGTTTGGTAGTTTCAAAACCAAGACAGAGTTTAAAAAAAAGACAACACCTAGAACTAAGTACTCATCCAATCATGTAATACAGCAATGACTTGTGAGCAGGTAAAGTATTTTTGTATTAGCTGTATCTGATGTGAAACCATTGCAAGACTCTCACTTTAACATAATGATCGCTAAAGGCAGAAAACAAATTGAGTTTCCATTATAGACTGCATATAAAAGATGGTTGTAGCCAAGCTGCAATTTGTGACACCACCCCAGAGAAAAAAGAGAGGCCTTAAATATTTATTATGTTACTGCTGTGAATGTAATGTAATGTTAAGAAAATATTCTGAACTTGAACATATAACCAGAACATTTACAAGAATAGTGGGGGTTTTTTTGTTGTTGTTGTTTTTTAATGACTTGAATATGTTCAGTCTTCTTGGTCTAAAGTGATCCATCCACCTACTATCAAAGACAATACAAATGGTTTACGATGCCAGAATTAAATGCCCCTGCCCTTCCCAGCAACCTGGACATAGGCTCACTCTCGTTCCACTTATGAAGCCTCAATCTCAGCATTTTGGTCGTTGCCATTTTGATAGTTTGCAACCACAAGTGAGCAGCTGACTGAAAACAGAGACACTGCACGCTCACGTGGCAGAAAATTGTCAGTCACAAAGAAGCATTTGATTTGCAGGAAGAACTACTGACTTAGGAATTGTATAAATGCTGGAGGCTATGAATTCAATGAAAGATAAAGAGCATTCAGAAGGTTCTCCGAGGAACTGTTGTTTACTCGCACCATCATCTTAAAATACGAGGAGGCCAGCGTCAAAACTACATCTATGTGTTTTTTTCCCCAGTTCTGCTTCCACAACCGCTATGATGTGTCAGAAATTCCTCTGTACATGTGAAACAAGCCACCACGCTAGAATTATGACCTCAAGGCATTGTGTTGGTTTTGAAACATCAAGCTGTCTGCTCAGTCACTGCTTCATGGGCGCTCTGACCAAATTAAACAGGAAACGGCCCTCCCCGAGCCTCACGGCTGGCAGGCCTTACCATTAAAAACTGATCTGTGATGACGCTGATTTCAATGATGAAACTAAGAAGAAATATGGTGCTTCCACCCCCAACAGGAATGCAAAATGAGGCTTTACACCTCTGTGTTAGCAACCTTTTTCCCCTACAGCAAGCTACAGGGCGTGTTTTTTGTAATATAAATAATTCAGGCATTCCACTTTGAGTTTGCCTTAGGACCAACAAACCATGACCCTAATCATGAAAGCAGGCTGTTAAAAGCACGATCCGTGATTCACATGTCAACAACGGTGTCGCCATGCTGCCTGAATTTAAAACACAGGATTGGAACATGTCCTTCCTGTCTTATCAATAAAACATTTGTGTCTCGTGTAATAAACTTACAGATCTGGAAGTTGTGCAACAAAGCTGTGATTGCATGAGTGGAAACTAACCAGTACAGTGATGTGACAGACAACTTTGTTAGCTTCAAAAGTTCTTCTTTATTTAGGCACTGGCTGAAAATGACAAAGAAAAGTCACAAAATAATACACTTTATTAATGGGAACACATAACACTACAAAACATTATCACAGTTCTGTACCATACTGAAATGTAACAGGACTTTTTTTTGATGTGACTGAGATGACAACATAATTACACATACAGTAAGCAATAGAACAAGAACACATAATTATCTGATCAAATAAACGCAAACAGAAAAAAATAATCACTTGAAGAGGTGTTTCATACTGTCAGTGAGATAGAATCTAGCTTTTTTTTCTTCTTTTAAATATACAACAACGCAAACGTAACTTCATTTAGTTCGGATCATAAATGACGACGACTGTTCTGAGCTCCCGAAGGCAGGTTTACATTTCCAGGAGCTTTATGTCACATGACACGATTCCTAGAGAGCCCTGAGTTTTCTTCCTTCATGTGTTCGGCTTAATTCTGAGGATTGAAAACGCACAGACGATGGTGCACACACACACACTTAATAGTATAAAAGTAAAACAAATGAATCACAGTCTTATAAATATAACAAAACAAAACAGAATTTCTGGTAAAGCTGCAAAGCCGTAAACGTTTCTGACAGCAAATGATTCGAAATAATGTAAATAATGTCACAAATGTTATGAATTTCTCAGTACTGAGATGGCATCACTGTGAATGCGTTACATTTTTTAACTGTTATGCATCCATTTCACTGTGATCCGAGCATTAATGCCACAAGTCTAAATACAGAGATTTTTTTGTTGGGTTCTGTTAATCTAACATTGAAGATATTCGATTTTGCAGCTTGACCAGAAATGTAAAACCGAAGCGTCACAGGAGTTGTGGAGTATTTCTGACATGAGGAGGCATGTATGTATTTATGTATGTATGTATGTATGAGTCATGTAGAGTGCTATCTGAGCATTTACAGGGTAGATTAAAGTGGCTTTACAGTGACTGATCAAACAAAAAATGTGTTTGTTTGAAATCTTCTCCAACAATCGGCATCTTGAACAGCAATAATTTAAGGGACTGTTTCAAAATTACCATCGAAACCAATTCCCCTTTTGGTGCGATCTCTTCCAAGATACTGCGTGAATGGGAATGAAATGGTGCTGATTCTCGAGAACATTTAATGCACGAATACCCGAGATTAAGCTTAAGGACCTAAATGATTTAAATACTGATGTGTCGTACCAGAATAAGTGAAATGAACTGTCTCTGTTAGATAACACAAACACAAATATCTGTAAAACAACTTTGAAAATATTCAAAGGGATCACATTTTATGGCACCGTTTCCTAAGTGCAAATGATCAAAGAAAGGCAACAGGGGCAGACACGCGCACAGAAGTAAGCAAGTACAGTATGAATAGTTAATCTCTGTACTGAAAGTGGTATTGCTGCAGTCACCCAGTGATTTCAAACCCATTACCAGGAAATCTGGAAATTACTGGATATCCAAAGCACTTTAAAACTAAATCTTACATAAAAAAGGGTGTAGTTATGACAGTTACAACTTCTTCGCTCAAACTGCTGTATTATAATTAATAAGGGGTTCTTAGAGCACTGAGTGATCTGACGAGGGGGTGACCTTAGTGGGCTGCAAGTTTATGAATGTGCAGCCGTGTTGGGTCAAGAGGAAGCGCGTCTCTGCTGCTGAAGCCCTGCTCTGGCTTTCTGCTTGTCGTACTTGACCGAGATAATAAGGAACACCAGCAATGTGACGCCCTGGATCCCCGCCAAGAGGAAGAAGTAGTAATGCAGAGAGCAGTCATTGATATTACCTGCAAGAGAACAAAATAAGGACATGTTATTAATAGAATATGTGAGAGTTTAGCTGAGAATGTGCACGATGAAACTGGCATTCATGTAACTCTTAAAAAGTTGGGAGCTGCATGAAGGAAAAAAAAAAAAAGAAGACAAATATGGAAATCTGGAGAACAAAAGCATTGCAACATATTCGGAGGGTGACAGCAGGAGGGTTCTTTGTCACAAAGTACTTCTCCACGTTAAAAGAATACCAAAGGCAAAGGTAAATGGCCACGAGCTTGCAACTGTGTCAGGTTGCTGTGTGTTCAGCAGACATAAAAGGGGTGCTTGAAGTGAGCATGTTAAGGAAACACGATTCTGTCAGGAATTAGGATGGAGCGAGTGAGTGGGGGGGCTGAGGGCTTGTTACTTCTCACTTCACCATTGTGAAATCTTGTGAAAGTGAAGACAATTGACCCCACACTTCAGCGCTGATAAAGGAAAGCGGTATTGAAGCAACAGAGCAATGCAAGCCCTCAGCTATGATTCCAGCCCAGGAGTCTTTCATCGGCATTAAAGCGATTTTTGTTCCTGGTGGGACTGGGATGTGATTAAAGAAAAGAGAAAAAAAAGAAAGGTGGAAAAAATAAACTGATGCTTCCACTGTGATCTGTGGGACTTTCTTTTCTATTTTGGAGCCAGGAAGAGAAGACAAAAAGACAAAGCAGAGGGTTGCAGAAGACAAAGAGGAAGCAGTGATGGTATTTGCTGACATTCCCTGCACATTTATTCCTAATGGATTTGGCAAATCCAGCCCGACATCGGCCAACTTTGACTGTCTTAGCATTTGCTACACTGTTGGCTGAAGTGGCCATTCTCATTCAGCGACAAAGCTCGAGAGGACAGCTTAAAACAAATCCTGTTTTGGTCATGCTAGGGGTTTACATGAAGGGCAAAGCCGATACAGTTGGTTTCGCTGGTCAAGTATGGTGACAATTGGATTGGCATTAAAGCAGCTTTTTGTACAAATGACCGTGCGAGACAGATCAATTGACTTTCAGCCAACAGCATGAGACGATGCTGTGAACTACTCTGCTGGACACGGAGGGATTTTTAGGCTATTATTATTATTATTATTATTATTATCTATAAATGTGGAAATGTGAAGCCCAGAGTAATCTGACGGAGAAGCAGGCTTGATTTTAATTAGATAAGCGTCTGAATTAAGTCAAGTTCTGTGTACTCACGTGGAGTCTAATTATGCCTGTCAGTTTAAAGTTAACAGGCCCCTAGGTTAAGGTAGTATATGGTATACAGCATATGGTCTAAGATTTTTCATTTATTTCATTCTTTTACTTTTCTAATGATTTTACTGAGCAATTAAGAAACATGAACAGTGTGCTGCAGGCATGCACTCACTTACTGAATCACTGAGATTACGTTTAAAGTCAGCAGTTCTAACACACAGTGAGGTTGAGCCTTTAGTCTAAACACAAAACACAACACAAACATACACAGAGAATACAGAATGTGTAGTTCACAGTATGTTGCTTTAAACTGTCTTTTTTGTACAATATTAGGATGATGACTGAAAATAAGAAGAAATATAACAAGGACCTTTAATCACATGAGGTTCATTAGAATATTAAACACAGACATATTAAACAAAATCAGGTAAATCTAATTTTAATACCACAAAAATATTTGACTTTTTAATCAATTATTGAAGATGTCATTCTCCTTCTCTACCTTAGCTATCATAAATGTTAGGGACTTTGGCCATAACCACTTGCATGTGTGCTCTGGGATATTACCACGGACCTCAAATATCAACGTGTGTCAAACGGACCAGACCTCTGTATTGAAAATCATATGAGAGCTGGGTTTAAGACTGTGACCCAGACACCAAAGCAGAGTTTTCACTTGAAGAGTTAACAATTTCCACGGCTGTCACAGTCAGAGCCTTTTCCTTTTCTCTATCACTCATATCGTTGCCCCATGAATTCAGCCGCCACGTTGAGGTTGGCGTACTGTGGCATCTGAGGGAAGATATTAAGCGGAAAGAAACCTAACTGTGGTGCATGCCAATGTAAGACAGCTCACAATGCTTTGTTTACCCATTCTACTTGCTAGATTCACAGACTCCCTGTGACTCCACTCCACAAACTGAAATTCAAGTTGAAGGTTGCACTGGAGGAGATCCAGCGCACATTACCAAAGCACAAGTGCAAGACGACAGAACAGAACTTACAGTGATCTCCAAAGAACAGCTACACTGAAGGCAGTCCAGAGACACTCGGCGAGTGAGCTGCCAAATTTAAATCAGGTGAGGTTTTAAGGGTGGATCGCACAGTGCGTTCCAGGCAACTGAGTGACTGCTGAATGTTCTGCACCAACTAAAATGCTGTCGTGCTTACACAGCCAGTTAAATGTCTGTGTAACTTAACTTTTCTAGAAATTATTGAAAATTAGCCCTCTTCCTTTAAGGATGTTCATTGATTTCAGCCTGGCCTCAAGTCTTAGATCAACTGCCGTCGGTCCTTACTGCTCACTAAAAATATAAAAAAAAATAGAAATAAATCAAAGAAGGGATTATGGAGGACAGGCAGTCAAACATATGGGTGCTTTGAGAATACTGGAGGGCAAGATGACTTAACAAATGCATACATAAATCTGTCCATCTGACCCGCCATAATTTATAAATAATAATGAACAAATGAACAGCTGTGACTTACAAAAAAATGCCAGTTTTACATAAAAAGGTTTTTACAGAAAAGCCACAACTCACTGCAGAGGTGCGATCCACAGCTTCAAGTTCCTTCTAATCAAAGAGCAGAATTTGTGGCAGAGCTCATCAGATAACACCGTGCACATTGTGCAAATACAGATGGCCATATTCCCACTCGCTGTGCTGTACGCACGTTCTTGTGGATAATTAGACATTAAGGCGAACAAAGCAGCGCTGCTACGATAGGATACATCCCTCAGGAGCGACTCCTCGTCAATGCCCTGTGCACTGGGCTGTTTCTATAGCTTGAAACCTTTGATCAAGGAACAAAGACGCAGCTGATGACTTTGACCCGGGCTGAAGTTTTAGCTTATTTTGTGATGTCATCTTAATCTGGTCAAGGGTGTAAATTGTGAGAAATAGATCAAAAACCAAGACAGTGTTTAAATAATTCATGAAGATGAAAAAACAATGTGTTTGACAGCAGGGCATGAAAGGAGAGGGGTTAGCGCGGTGAAGGTACTTAGATTTTCAATCGATAATTCACAGATGGTAAAC
Source organism: Aulonocara stuartgranti (assembly GCF_965226115.1). Taxonomy (NCBI): domain Eukaryota; kingdom Metazoa; phylum Chordata; class Actinopteri; order Cichliformes; family Cichlidae; genus Aulonocara; species Aulonocara stuartgranti. The sequence continues at coordinate 27,504,226 of NC_138948.1, forward strand.
AAAGAAGAGTCTGCTGCGGTAGTCTTAATTCACAAAGCAGTATTGCATAAAGTAATATAGCATACAAATGATGTATGGGAACACATATACATGCTCAATAGTAATAACAAGAGTGTTTACTAAAATATGACCCATTTAATGTAGGATATAGACCATAGAAAAATAAGTGCAAGGTCTACAGAAACATATTCAACAACCTCTGAGTTTGCTCCCGGGTGCTCGGCCTGCAACAAACCAAGATTTTACTAAAGTTTCCTTCAATTTAAAGTAAAAAAAAAAAATCAAAAAACCAAAACCTTAAAGTAGCTTTAATAATATTCTAACAGATGACTGGATCACAAACCTTGTTCTAGTTTTGCAAATCTACCAGAATGAAAACTGCTGCTGGTAAAAAAAGTAACATCCAATTTTTTGGAGCAGTACTGAAAACAGTGCAAGGTTCTGATGCAACCTATTGTTTTCGAACATATGTTTACGGTTTTCAAAGTATTTAATCAATTGTTGGGAGAAAAAATATGCCCAAAAGTTCTCCCATTGAAATGGATGGGAGGGCTAGAATGTGCCAACTGAATGACAGCTTGGAAGAAGCTGCAAAATTCTTAAAATGTGCTTTAACCATCAATTTATCACCAAATTGAGGTGAACTCAGTTTTCTTTTAAATGATATCTTCTTTATACCCAATACAGTATTTTTATCTGTAGGCATCTAAGAGGATTGCCATCTACTTGCCCACTAAAGGTCAATCATAATTTTTCATCTTTTGTCTCACTCCTCTGAGCACATTTTTAACACTAATCAAAAAATCAAGCACAACTTCGTCCAAGGAGATTGCTATCCTATTTTTACCCTAGTGTGACTGAACCAAAGCACGAGGGCACAGGTGTGTGTTGGCTTTTAAAATTAAAGCCCTTGGATTATTACTGGAAATGCAGTATGCTTTAAAATCTGCTAAGTTTTCAATATAAAAGCACTCACTGGCCAACAAGCACTTTGCTACTGGGATTTTTTCATGTTTACTTCAACAAATTTCACTTGCTGACTCCAAATCTGAAAAATGCTTTGATCTCAAACATCACGTTTTTTAAGTTATAGTATTCCAAATGTTGGACAAATAAGATGAACGGACAGAAACAGCGATGCATTTCAGCATTTAAGAACAAACTCTGATCTCCCGAAAAGTGAAGCCAAAATTAAGGAAGGTGTTTTTGTTGGTCCTGAAATCCCTGAACTTATAATTGACAATAACTTCCAAAGGACACTGACGCTAACTGAAGCAGCACATTGGGAATCATTCACACAGGTTATCCAGAGTTTTCTTGGAAATCAAAGAGCAGAAAATTATGCTGAGGTTGTGGAAACATGCTGAAAGTCCACCAGCTAAAAAAAATGTCACTGAAGATGCACTTTTCACATTCTCATCTCAACTTTTTTCACCACAAAATCTGGGAGATGTCAGCGATGAAAACAGGGAAAGATTTTATCAAGATATAAAAAGTGACGGAAAATTGGTATCAAGGAAAATTTAATCTAAGCATCACGTGTCACCACTGTTGTTTCTTGGATGTGCAGTACAAGTGCAAAAGCAAGTGCCTCAAACACTTTTGAGCTGGTCTTGTTTTATTTGAGCTGCCAGAAATATGCTTAGACACAGATCTCATATAATATCAGTGTAATAAATAGATAAACTGGTATAAAGTTCCTAGTAGCAAACAAAAAATGTGTTATGTAGTATTTATAGCCTGAGTTTCAAAAGTCTTATGGTAATTATAGGCATAAAAACATCCAATTACTTACTGGCAAATGCTTTGACCCTTCAGCTTTTTTTTGCCAATCTTTTAAGCTACAAGCAACAATCAGCAAAGTCCAACAGCCAGCAACACTAAAGACTCTAGAGGCGTCTAACGGGAACCATCAGTTTCTTAATAGAGGGAGGAAAAAAAAACCTTAAACCCTAACCTGCACCACACAATGCAACAGAACAGGCAGGAGCAACAACCCCACTTCATAAAAATCCCATCGTTTAGCTAAATCTTAAATTACATTCAAGCTCCACCCCTCTCCAGTGCCCACTTGGCTGCAAAGCACTTTTGAAAAATATAAAAAACTAATTACAGCAGCACAAGACCAAACAAGGACATACTTAGAAAAAGCACGCATTAATAAAGCTGATAAACATTTGACAGATGTATGAAAATTAAATTCAAAGCGAGGTAGTGAGGGGAGAAAAAGAGTACCGTAATTGTCGGGCTATAAGCCGCTACTTTTTGCACAAGCTTTGAACCCTGCGGCTTTTAGTCAGGTGCGGCTTTTCTATGGATTGTCCGTGATTTTTGTCATATCGTAAGACGATTTGTTTTGTGTGTTCCGCTGTTGTACGGCACTACGTTGCCTGGCGGAAGGATCGGGGTTCAAGAGTGGTATGTTAGTCACATGTCCGTCCGCCAGGCAACGTAGTGCCGTACGAAGTAGCGCGAAAAACAAACTTCAAAGTAGCGCTACGCATTCAGCGGGAGGCGTGGATGATGAGCGGCGATAAACTTGCAAGTTATGCCCAAAAAGCAAGTTATGCCCAACTCCACCGGTGGATTCTGACAGCGTGGAAAAGTGTGAAAACATCCACGATCACCAACGGATTTTGAAGGGCTGGACTGCTGCATGATGGAGAGGAGGACACCGCCACGGCCCTTCTGAGGGTGTTCGACTCTGACACTGACAATGAGGATTTCTTTGGTTTTGAAAGTGACAACGAAGGAGAGAAGAAGAGTGGATGACGAAGCCATCCTGAGCCTGTTTGTATCCGACACTGGAGAAGAGGACTTTGGTGGTTTTAGTGCGCAGGAAGAAGAGAAAGATGGTGGTGAATGACTGACTTTTCTTCTTGTTAAAGCTGTGTCACTGCACCTGAGCCTAAAAGGTAGTCCGAATCTATTTTTCTGGTGTGCTGTAGGCTACTGTTATGTACTACATGTGCAAATATGTACCCATAACTTGTTTTTCAAAATATTAATAAAAGTGATGTCTCCAAACAGCCATCTCTTTCCTGACAATTCCCTTTGTGCATATTCTCTTACATATGATAAGTCAACATTGAAACACCTGCGGCTTTTGGTCAGGTGCGGCTAATGTATGTACAAAACAGGATTTTCCCCTGATTTTAGCTTGTGCGGCTAATATTTAGGTGCGCTTTGTAGTCCGGGAAATACGGTAGTACTGCTGATACACTTGTTACTAAAATGTTGCCATGTTTAGAGGATCTGTTTGGCAGCTCTGAGTTAGTAAATTTCAAGGTTGTGATTAGACTGAATGCCGCAAACAGGAGGGGTCACCCATCCAATACTGGAGCGTTGTAAACTTGTGGGATAATTTACCTGCAAGTGGGCTTGAGGAGACCATGTGAGTCGAAATGAAATGGGTCAATATCAATTTAATGTTTGAAAATGGATCAATTGATCCAGACCTTCGGTATTATAACCCAACATTTTAATGCTCCAGTGACTTCAATGCCATCTTCAGCCTGAGAATGAAATCGGGGGAAAGAATCGATGCATGTTTGCTTCAGCAATAAATATTATTTTCTGCAGCTCTCTGCCAGCTTGGAAGACTTCATGATTGATCCTGAGGTTGCTACAACAGGCTAACCATATGTATGCGCCCCCTATTACTTCTGGCGTGTATACAGACCTGCACAGTCCTTTCAGACAGAGTTTATGTTAAATTCTACAGATCTGACACTAGAGGCTTCTATTAACACCCTGACATTTCACGAAGCCCGGCCCAACAGGATGTGCGAACGTCAGCTCGCTGTGAATATCGGAACATGTGCCAGACATCTGACATAACATCAGCCAGGACTTGAATGCTGGTAAAAGAAAAGGCCATTTCCTGTCACGTGACTACAGAAATTCACAAAAACCATTCACTAACAGTGAATAAAACCTACACAAAAGGGAAGGGGAATTAAATGCAAGCGCCATTATCTAAAGACAAAAGCCTTCTCTTGTGTAAAGGATAATATTGCATAGAGCGTAAAGGCTGATGCTTGACTGACTTAGCCTGAGAATAAAAGTAGCTGCAGTGTTTTTATACCAGACCTATAAAAATACCAATGAGAGAATGTGATGGATGACTACTCAACCAGATGTAACTACGGTGGAATACAATTTGTTGTGAGATTTAAGGGATCAATAATTTCAACACGAGCTTGAAAGGTTTCAAGTTTGAGAGCTAAAATGTTGCATAAAGCACTCTGCGGACCACTGCCGTGTCCTTCAGTTGCACACACACAGGGTCATTCACCCCAAGAACAAGAGCAGGTTTTGTACCCATCTAAATATACCAGACATAAGGATTATCACACACAGAAAACAAACAAAGAAGAACATCTAAAAACTAAAGACTCATCTGCAGTGGCATTGACGTTTGAGCTGCACAAGTGAAGAGAAGCTCACTCAGCAAAATAGGTCATAACTGGGCAGAAAATTAAAAAGATAATAGAAAATTTTCAATGACTGGCTCTTTGCTGACTCTGTCCAAATGAGGCAGGCTCCGTGAGGAAAAATGTTGCCCATCCCAGGGTTGGAGCATGCACGAGACTGCAGATTCCTTCTTAAGATGAGCAATAGAATGACTTGCATATCATTTAAGCCATTTAAATCTTGGACGAGTGCTATAACTATCTCTGTGATGCAGAAAATTACTGGAAATAAAAAGGGAACTACACTACTATTCAAAAAACAAATATAATTTAAAATTTTAAAACCAAACGCTTACAGTGTTGTCAGAAAGTCCTTTGTAAACACATTTTACTTGCTAATTGTATTTTAGTGATGAAAAAGAGGCTTATGTGCTCCCTTAGTTTCTAAGACTTTTAAACAATAACTGACCAGTAAATGGACTGGTTTATATATAGTGCCTTTCTACTCAAGTTGTCCCCTTCCCACTACAAATCTTATTTACCCTTAAACATTTATTCATACAGTGCTATGGCGAGGTGCACTGTTCCATCATTCACACTCAGGCATCAGGTGCAAGTTGGGGGTCAATATCTTGCCTGAGAATATTCCGATCGGTGAGTGGTAGTCAACCCCTTCTAACATCTGAGCCACGGGCACCTCTGGTAACGCTAGTAGCTGGGCTAAACACACTCTGGCCTGATGACCACCATCCATGTTCAGTGCAATTACCGCTTAAACAAAACATTTTCGGGATCACAGCTTACACACATTTACTTTGTAGCACACTGCCAAATCATAAGAAGTCCCTGATGAGATAAAGAAGGGACATAAAAGACAATCATCTGGAAAGGGTTACAAAGCTATTTAGGAGGCTCTCAAACTCCACAGCTCAACGACCCACAGCAACAAAGATTACTGGAACAAGAGCGAACAGCAGGAATAGCCAAACCTCTTAAAACTTCCCAAGAGCAAGTCTCAACAGATGCAAGGAATGACAAGTCTCTGTCACCTCAACACGTGTCTATTTTTGACTCCACTAACCAAAACACTGGGCAAAAATGATGCTCTTGTGCTTGCAGAAATATTGTGATGGCGCATCACAACCAAAAGCAATAATTGGATTTCACAAGTTCTTCTATAATATGTTTCAAACCTATTTCAATGTGAGAATTAAGGAGTTGCAAATAGATATATCCTTTAACCACAGTTACAAGTAATATTCTGAGTACCACAGTCTTTCTGTTTCAGTCTGCTGATGGTAACAGGGGTGCACAATGAGATTTAGGTGCAAGTTTGCGAACCTTTTGTCACAATGCAAATGTGTCCACACATTCATACTGGATACACTATTTTTCTGGCATGCTTTCTCACATAAGAAGCTGTGTTTACGCAGGTTTAACCTTTAGTTTTTAAAAAAAAATACGTGACACAGTTTAGTTTAGGGGGAAAAAAGAAGTAAATATGAGGTTGAATACTTTGTTATGCTACTGCCGTGTGCAGTTATATTACAGCCACTGTACCTTCTTAGTTAAACCTTTAAGTGTCTAATTAATGGTCATCTAAGGTTTTGGTACCTTCTTTGATCTTGTCTTTTAAAAATATGAAAACACAAATCAGCCATGATCGTCCCTGACTTCTTTACCAAACCGAAAGTTTGAATCTGCAAAACAAGGAGAAAGCTGAATTCTCTCTGTGACATTTTACCTACACTGACTAACAGAGGCTTGTGCAGAGAAGGGGGATGATAGAGCTACAGCATGACAGGAGGGCTGAGCATCTACCAGTGTGATGCCAAACTAGCAGCGCCATCTCCATGTAATGCTCGAGGGACAGCTTTACTTAAGAGGAACAGGCCTATGTAATCAGACCCCCAGCCTGTGATTAATGCTGCTGTCTGTCTTCAGGCCTGTGCAGGTCAGTACAGCTCGGCACAGCTCACCCAAGACGCTGTTTACCGCACGCCATGTTGCCTGCAGCCATGGAAATAAGCTGAATCTTTTCCACGTAGAGAGCCAGGAGATGTGGAAAAAAGCTAGCATCCAACAAAATGTGAAAAACAGCCACAATAACAAACAGCATAAACCCTGACTGTACGTAATGCCTAAGCTTTGTGCCGTATGTCTTTAATCAGTGGCCAGGAGGGTGTTTTGTTCCATTTCTGCAGTTCACCTTCTTTTTTTGGAAAGCAAAGGGAGTCTTACGGGCAGAACAACTTTAGCTTACCTTCCCCTCAAGTTATGCACGGCTGAGCTGGATATATGAGGCATGCAAAGCATTTTCTAGTGCTAACATCATCAGAAGTACCACCCTACCTGTCGGTACACTGTATTAATGAGCTATTAGGTGTTTGTGGATAAACAATTTACAGTGTTGGCTTATTTACTGAATGCTCAGGGAAAAGTGCATCTGGGTGGGGAGCCTCTACTCACTGGGAGTCCATCCATCTGCTGCCACCACCACGCTATTCATTCTAGCACTCGGACAGATTTACACAAACCTTTTGTCGTTAGTCTGACATGTCTATTTATAATGTGAAACACTCTTAAAACAAGAGACCTGTGCAGGGTGTTGTCCCCCTCCTTTCTGTGTATAATTTACAAAGTCTTTAAGTGGATTTTAAATTAGCTCAAGCTTTTGAACATTCTTAAGCTATGTTCCTGGAAGATTAATTTCAGGCAGTCTGAATCGATGCCTCTCTTGTGGTTTTATACCTAAAGTCGATGTGGGAATACAATAGTATGTGGTCTAGCACTGGGTACCTAACAGGATGCTTGGCAAAAGAGGTGACAGGTGACTTACAGATAGCGCTGAGAATCACGTCACTACTGTGTGTTTTGATAATGATGAAGTGATGAGAACAGGTTGAAAAGAAAACCAGCTTTTATTTCAAGTTTAAGCACAAGTGCTTGAAGTCTTCGCCTTTGTGGTAGCTTCACCTACACCAAATGGTTCCAGGACCACATTTTTCAATAATACAAAAACACGCACAGACATATGTGTGCGCTTACACTTCCACAAACATACAGGTGCACGCACACACGTGCTATCTGCTTCAGTCGAGTTCTCTACCTCTTGATCACGGTACGTGCGACGTACCTGCCAAATTGGAATTATCATGAGCTAAAATATCTCTTACCGAAGTCTCTATGGGATGACATCCAGCCAATTGACTTGAGGGAGACAATAGCCAGCAATCCGGAGCCCACAAAGGATCCAATCCCAGAAAAGAAAAAGAAAAGCCCCATGATGGCACTCTGCATGGACTTGGGGGCTGCAGAATAGGCAAACTCCAGGCCTGCAATAAAGATGAAAACACATACGTAGAAATATATATGATTAAATGTTAATGTAACGCAGCTTTATAGTTTATATGGTACAACATGTAATGAAATATGACAAAAGCTGCCACTGATGATGTAATGTAACTTGGAATTCAGTGCTACTTAGACACAGGATTTAACCTAAACACGTTCTGAATAAATCCAAGTCTGAGATACTGGAGCAACAAGGTAACATAATTTACTTGGATACGAGCGGTGTGATAAATAATAATATGTGGAAATCTAAGTCTTTCCCGACTAAGATTAATGCTTCTTCACTTTCAATGTCATCTTCCGATGCATCTCTGGACCACTTTAAATTACATTTGGGGAAATGGGAAAACTTGCACGGAAGCAAATATGGCAAGCAGGATTGGTAGAGAAAACAATATTGTGTTGGTATGTCTAACAAAAAACTGTTCTTTTTAAAAGATAGTCCCCCAGATTTCAGATCATTTCAATTGAATGTCCTTCCTCAGAGACCCCAGAATATTACACAGTTTGTGCAAAACCCAGAGACAGCCTCTTGGTTTTAGACACACGGTTTTCTGGATTGTAAACTGTGGTAACGCCACTGATATAACAGCTTATCTGACTCATGATCTATTACAATTTACATGTTATTGCCCATAAAAGTAACCAGTACCCACTAGGTGATCAATGCGTTTAGGTTTAATCAAAGATCAATACTGTAGGAAGAGTAGTGATTTTTGTTACTTCTAGTGGACAGACAACTAAAAACATCAGGCATGCTGGTGTACATTTTATGGGCGGAGTAACATTTCAATCCCAACTCTTCGCGTATTTATCCATCTGTGTAAAATAATTTTGTTTTTGTTTTTTGGGTGGGTTTTGTTGACTGTTCACTTGTTAATTGCAAAAGAATTCCTTGGCAGCTCATTTCCTATTGTGGCACTGGACTGTGGTGTTTGTAAGTACTAAATAATTTGTGGAAGACAAATTATTCAGTATTTACTGTGTGATGGAAAAAAAACAGACTGGAGGGGGGGAAAAAAAGAGCAAGAAACTTTCGAGAAAGAGAGAGGAGTATGGGGAGAAATCTGTGTGTCCTCTGCCTAAAACATTCTGTCTTGCTGCAAGCTGACATTGATAATTTCATGGCACCTCAAACATAGGAGCCCCTATAGCTACATCTGTCAGAAGAGATTAGGGACTTGTGCTTATGTGTGCCTTTTAACATCCTTGGAGGGTAACATTGTTCAAATTAACGTGATGAACAGTTTCTTGACAGATACCTGCGATAGTTCTGAGAAGGAAGGAAGGAAAGAAAGAAAGAAAGAAAGAAAGAAAGAAAGAAAGAAAGAAAGAAAGAAAGAAAGAAAGAAAGAAAGAAAGAAAGAAAGAAAGAAAGAAAGAAAGAAAGAAAGAAAGAAAGAAAGAAAGAAAGAAAGAAAGAAAGAAAGAGGGATCCTTTTAGAATAAAAAGGCACAGATAGATGTGGCAAATATTATCACTGGGTATGCATGAAAATAACCTATATAACCTAAATGCCTCACCTGCTTTCAGGGAGTGTTGAATGACAAGTTTAATTTTAATAAGGAACACAAAAACACTCAGAAGGGGAATACATATGTACATATCTGATGTATATATTGTTTTCTATTCCCAAGGTCAGAGGTTTTTTTATGGTTTAGAAAGTAACATAAGCCTTCTACTTTTTTCATAAGAAAAAAAACATGTTTAAAAATACTGCGGGCACTATTTTCTTTTCTTTTACGAGAGGGTTTTGCATTTTCTTGCCACCTTAAAGCAGACGAACTTGAGTGGCATATGTGGAAAGCATTACCCATTGCCGTACAAGACTGGGGACTGCAGTCAGAAAGTTTGATAGCACCAGAGGTTTTACACAGATTTATTCAAACAGAAGATGACTAAGGGGAAATATTCCTCTTTACCAGACACATGCCACAATTCTGTCAGACATTTTGTCTTGAACTAAGCCCTGTGGGATGGAGAGAGAGAGAGGGGAGAGCAAGTTTATTTTAAGGATCCCTATAGCTTTGTCAAATCCCGGATTTGACTTTCATAGGGACTCTCTTTACGCAAGTTCCAGTGTTTTATAGAAGCCTTATGCATTTCTGCTCAAGGGTTGTATAATACCCAAGCTCATTAAACAGATTTCAGTTTCCAAAGATTTTTAAAGATGACAAATGTTTTCTGAGGGAACTGGACTGACCAGATATTCCTTCAAGTCCTAAATATTAATGGTCTCATTTTCACTCTTAAGTAAGAAATAAAGAATGTACTACACCGAGACCACACAATATGTTGTAGGACATTTCATAGTAGTGGGAGAATGACTCAATCATGCCTAGAGGGATTAACAAAGTTGAATCACTAAGGCAATGACTGCAAGAGAAAGTAAGCAAAAAAATACAGATTCCAATTAGATAGATAAGCAGAATGCGAGGTATATTGCCCTATTTTGTATGTCTGCATGCTAAAGGATAAAAATGGCCCACAGCTGCTACTCCGTTCAACGCAAAACAACTTCATAAAGAATTTCACATTTAGTGCATTTCTTACAAACACAAACAGCATTAAAGCAAATCCCCACATTATTGTATTACTGGGGCAATATGCTCTCCCCAAAGCTGTTAATGAAAAGTCATTTACTCTTCACACCAGGGCTCGCAAGAAATGAAATGACTCTCATTTCTCGCGAGTTTCTTACCGAGCAGTTTTGAGCCGATACCTGGAAACTGATCACAAACAGGACTGTAGCTGTTGTTTGAACTAAGAGCTACTCTGACCCGCCTTGATCCAATGCAATTCTTTTCTTTTTCATTGCTTTTGCAAACATAAATGACAGGAAATGTATTTCTCTGAGAAAAATAAATAAATAAATAAATGAAACACTTGAAATTTGAAGCAAAAAAATTTTGTGGGGAGAAAAAAATACGGTTGAATTGCCTTCTTAGAATCGTCTTGTCTCGACTAAATAATGTTCACAAACAATCTCAGCCATTGTAACATTTTCTACGCTGACAAAGAGGAATGTAATTACAAAGCCTTACCAGTATTAGTTTAACGTATTTGCTGCTTCTTACTGGACAAATGATAGAGATGGATGAAAAATTATGAGCCTATTTAAAATATTACAAATTAGAGGTGCAAATAACCTGTTATACTATGTCATCTTAAATGTAAATGAATGTAAATCTGCAGTACAATCCTTTTAAAAGTGCAATTTGATAAGAAGAAATCTTAATAGGATGTTTAAGAGCCGTTTTCTGCTTCTTTGGTGTATATACGCAGATGTAAATGTCAGATCTATCAAACTGCTGGACTGATAATTAAACTTTCATTTGCTATGGTGTAACACGTCCTTATTAACAGCGTGTCAGCTGTGAAAGCTAACTAAGTGAATATGTGTCAGTGCAATTTGTTAGTATTATCTCTGAGCCGTCCCTTGTTTGTAGAAGGAAAAAGGCCCAATGTAAGAGTCATTGCATATGATGGCGCATATCTAAAAATGTCAGCTTACCACACTATTAAACATTAAAGGTGAAAGCTTTATATCACGCTCCACCTTGCACTGCAATTACAAATATAACCTATATATAACCTATCTGTACCTTTATGCATCTCGCCATCTCCTCTATCTGTTTCAAGAGCACTGGACGTAAAATGAAAGCTTTGCTTTTTCCTCCCTGTTTGTTAAAAAACAGTTACTGTAACGGAGCATTTTCCTTATTTGGAAAATGCTCCGTTACTTAACAATGTCTTGCAGTAGTGTGATAAAATCGGGATAATCAATTATCAATTGATGTTGTGGGCTATTTACTCTGGAGTATTGTCTGCAACCCACAAACACATTAAGCTGGTGCCGGATGGCAATAAATCAAACAAATTGTTCAAAAAGGATTTACACATTAGTCTTCACTGCATTGTGCTTACAGGAATAGGCACAATGGGCTTTAGCCCCCAATCTATTCTGAATGTTCAAAGGGAAAAGCTGATCAACTCAAAGTACAAGTCTCTTACTCTGGAGAAGGATGTGACATTTTACCATTTGTCTGAGTCATCATGTTTACCTGATCGCACTATTAAATGAAAGTGTTTAGCATTTATTTGAAAACTTCACAGAGGATGTCAACTGGCTGTACCTGCAATGCTGGCAAATATTTCGCTGATTCCAATCAGCACGTACTGAGGGATCTGCCACCATATGGCCAAATCTGCCGCGTGGTAGATGACGCTCCCAAGCATCTGGTCAATGGTACCATTGGATTTGACGATCTCCAGGCGCTTTGTCTCCAAAATACCTGATGGGGTGGACCCAGAAAACAGTGCAAGGAAGAACAATTAACTAAGGGGAAAGCAAAAAAAAACAAGACCTAAAATTTATTACACACACACACCAATTACCCATGCTATATTTAGCATGGGTAATTTGAAAAGGCTTATATATTTTGGAAAGGATACTTTAAAGTTCGTGACACCAACATACAGCAAGAAGCTGCCAGACTTAGAGTTTTCAACACTGAACAGTCCATTAAGGATTTAGCTAATTTTAAGGCTAGCCTACACTTCATTAAGATCACATCTGCACGCTTCTATATTCTGGCAGCTGGTAATGGGACGGTGCAGATGAGTCAATAATAAGAACCAGGCAGTTGTCATCAACTGCCGCTGCTTCCTAAAAGCTTTATTCGATAGCTATTATCATGTAACCAGCGGCTATTTCCAGATAACTCCCAGAGACAGCCTCCTATCATAACTGCACTTAATGCTATATTTGAGAGGAGTTGTAGCCTTGTAATCCGGATATCCTATAATACCAGCTGTCCATCTCGAACAGCACGGCCACTGAGCTGCCCCGAGCAAGTCGCACTCTATAAACGCACACATCTCTGCTCCCCCCCACCCACCCTAACTAAATATCACACAACAGACAACCCAGCGTGATCCCTGGAAACTCTGCTCCAGCTTTTCTGGAAAAAAAAAAAAAAAAAGGAGAAAGAGGGCGAGAAAGAGTGAGAGAGAGAAATGCTTTGGGTGCAATAGCCATTGAGCTTTAACCAAATGAGATCAGACATAAAGTGAGAAAAGTGAGACAGCATGCTAAAAAACAAACAAACAAAAAAACAACAGAAAAGACAATGTCAGCATAGTTTTTGAGAGCTGGTCAGCATGTGGCCAAAGTCTGGGAGCGTTGTACATAAATGATCAGAAACAGTCCACTGTCTACTTAGCAGCATGCCTTCAGTAGTCCCTTTTCACTGCATGGGTAGTCCACCTGTCCTTGTACCACGTGTGTCAGCACATACAGCTTCACTGTGTAAAATACTGCTGCACCAATCCAGACAAATACACAACAAGATGAAAGAGATGCTACCGCCGAGGAGCAGCGGTGTGGCGTGCCGGCAGTGTCATGTGTGACAACTATCTAGTCTGTGGATAAAAGGTGCCACACTTGGACATTCACAGCTATCCATCTGTCAGTCTTTGAACTTCATGATTTTAGCTTTTGGACCGCTACAGATAAGCACCGAGTAAAGTCAACTTAGAATGCAGCTTGAAATGTAATAACAGTGTAAGGCAGCTCCCAGGAGTCAGTGTGCGTAACTGAACAAATGTGAATCGAGTCAGTTCTGGGGATAAACGGTGCACAGGCTCTGCAAATGACTGCTGTCTGAATAATTATTCAAATAAGCTGCAGATGCAATATCATTATACTGCATCTCAGTAATTCACTTTACAAAGCATATTACTGTAAAACTTTGACAGAGTCCTCCGATTTGTCTCCTGGAATCCAGGTCAGAAATTTGTCGCACACGAGTTGTGTACTCATCTGTCCAATTCCCACACCATAAACATATTCTCTCCACTCCCAGAACTCAAAACAGCCTTCTGCAATATTCTGAGTTTATTTTGCCTGAATTTAAATGCAAGTGCTGCACTTTATTTCAGTGAGTCGAATGGAAAAGCAAACAGCTAACCAGCTTTGGAACATGAAAATGAAAATATTAGAAGGACCTTTACTTGTCAGAAACCTCACATCCTCTGATATTTAAACTGAAAAATAAACACTACGGATTTGGTTAATAATCATTCTACCGCATCAGGTTGATTGAAAAAGATTTGTTTGATGGTCTTACTCTGCCAATCAACACTAGAACATTTGAGGACTCTACAGTCTTCTTTTTACACTCACTGTTTTGATGAGGTGAGCTTTAATTTATTAAGTTGCTGGGTTTGGGGGGTTTGTTGTGTTTTTTACACATTCTGCTATCAGATGACCATAAAGGAGCAAGAATAAACAAGTTTATCATACGTGGAGATAAGACCAGTTTGTAAAAACAGACGTAAAACATACCATAAAATAATCGTGAGCTAATGTTATGACACTTCGGTTGTGATTTGTTGAAAACTGTAGAATCGGCTTGCTTGTGCTATATAAGGATACAAAGCATGCTTGTCGTGGAAACTGTTGTTAAGACATTTGACTACAAACTCAAAAATGAAATGAAATGAGATGAAAGAACGGCCAGTTCTACAGAGATTCCCTCACAATTATCCCCAACAACTGCTGTTTATTTTCATTAAGTGCATTATTCCCCATCTATAAAACCACACTAGTCAATATCTAAGGATCACTAATAGTAAAATATGTTCATTTTGCACATTTGCATTTCTGTGTAAGAAAAAGTGGAGCGTTTGTGGAATACAATGTAGACTGATTGGCTTTTCTTCCTGCCTTCATGCTCGAAACATTTTAGCCTGGATGCACTGACAGGCCTGGCTGAAGCTTTCGAAAACAATCTACAGACTGGAAAAGAACACGACTGAGCACGGCTGGTGCAGTCACACAGGACTAAAAAGTTAGATGCCACAGCGCTCTCTATAAGCTACTGAGTGAGGGGGGACAATATCTGCTGCTTTTCCTTTGCCAGATGGAAAGTCATGGGATTCTGGAATAGACTATAAATCTGTGACAAACCATCTTTCGAGTCCCACATAAAGCAACCCCAGAATAGCAATAAAAAATTTTTTAAAAAAAGTTCAGTGACCATATTCAAGTCATGTCAGTGAAGCGGCTTTGTATTAAAGCCATGTTACCAAAAGTAATGAAAATATAGATGAAGTAGATGTGGCACTGGAACTGCTGATTGTATGTTCCATCTGCCACAGAAAATAACACCCAACTTTGCCTTTTTACTTTGTTGTGTTTGTACTATTTAAGTGACATGTACAGAGAACTCGGCTGCGGGTGCACTCACCCGCTGCCACGGCCGAGCACATGACAAAGAACATCCCTACTGCGATCCTTTTCAGGGAGGAGGGCAGCAGGCCGCGCCGTTTCAGGATTGGGTCCACCACTTTGTCCTTAAGGGGAATCAGCATGATAATGAGCACTGCGTCAAACATGGTGAGCCAAGCAGGCGGGAAGCGGAACGTCATCTGGGGAATCCAGGGGGAGAAACATGGGATGAAAGAGAACAAAAGGCAAAAAAGTATGAAAACTACACAGTTCGCCAAATGTTTGCATTCACTGGAGTCTGTGCATCCTTCAGACTTGATACTGCTCTGGCACCCCCAGGTGGTCAAAAGCAAAACATGAAGCAATTTAAAAAACAAAACATAAATAGCATGTATAGTAATGCAAGCAGGCAGTCAATACCGAATAAATATTCAGCTTATTATTCACAGCCGTAGCAGCAGCAGCACTAGTATTAATAGGATTCATAAGTTCTCTTTTTTACATTCCAATCTATTAAAGCTTAAATGTGAGACAAAATTGACAAAACTGATTCTGAATTATCACGATAAAGCGTAATCTTTGGAAGGAATAATTGCACTGTGTAAACAGACTGGATGACATATCAATCAAACAGAAATTCCACTATAAGCATACAAAGTATTTACAAGTTGAGGCAATATCTCACTGACTGAGCAGTGTAACAGTGCAGACTGCTGGAGCAGAGTTTTTTTTTGTTTGTTTTGTTTTGTGCAATTCAAATTCCAAGTGCCATCTGAGCTCCTGATGTGTCTCTGGTTTAACACTTCTGATAGGATCATTTATTCTCAAATTGAATTTCCATTTCTTAGAGCGACCGCTGGCAATCTGTACGCAGCTCCTTAGAGAGTGTTTTTCTCTCTTGTTTGTACATTATCATATTCAAAATGATAGGAAGTGCTAAATGAGACTTCTTCTTTGCCAAGGCAAGGCTGGCATGAATGACTGAGGTGTCTCAGCAGGCCCAAATCTCACAAATCTCCGTGTGTTTTTTTTTGTTTTGTTTTCTTCCCCACTTCCCCAAAACAAAACCACACATACACACTGTATACTGATTTAGCAATTTGGGAAATGATGAAGACTTATTGCAAGATTTATATTTTCTGCTGCTCTTTATCTTGAGAAAATTGGATAGTGCCACCATTTAGGGATCAAAAAGTATCCCATAAAAATATGGTTGCACATGGCAGGTTGTGAGCATTTTAGCCATTATTTCCCTAGACCACCCTTTAGATCAGCATGAAACAAGATTTATTGAAGCATGCTTTTAATATATGCAATAATATTACATTTGAAATATGTATTCATTTTTGTCTGTTAAAAGGTAAAAGTTGGCTTGGGGTTAATGTGGGAGTCACGAAAGCAGTAAAATTACACTATTAGGTGTTTGGGAACACATTACATGCAATTATAATTTCAATAAGAATGCTCTGTTTTTCAGCTACAAGTACTGTTACATTTAAGGAGAGGAAGAGCCTTTAATCTTTCATAAATGATAGTATAGGATTCTTTTATCACATGCTGTCATGAGGCACAGTACAGGGAGTGCAGAATTATTAGGCAAGTTGTATTTTTGAGGAATAATTTTATTATTGAACAACAACCATGTTCTCAATGAACCCAAAAACTCATTAATATCAAAGCTGAATGTTTTTGGAAGTAGTTTTTAGTTTCTTTTTAGTTTTAGCTATTTTAGGGGGATATCTGTGTGTGCAGGTGACTATTACTATGCATAATTATTAGGCAACTTAACAAAAAACAAATATATACCCATTTCAATTATTTATTTTTACCAGTGAAACCAACATAACATCTCCACATTCACAAATATACATTTCTGACATTCAAAAACAAAACAAAAACAAATCAGCGACCAATATAGCCACCTTTCTTTGCAAGGACACTCAAAAGCCTGCCATCCATGGATTCTGTCAGTGTTTTGATCTGTTCACCATCAACATTGCGTGCAGCAGCAACCACAGCCTCCCAGACACTGTTCAGAGAGGTGTACTGTTTTCCCTCCTTGTAAATCTCACATTTGATGATGGACCACAGGTTCTCAATGGGGTTCAGATCAGGTGAACAAGGTGGCCATGTCATTAGTTTTTCTTCTTTTATACCCTTTCTTGCCAGCCACGCTGTGGAGTACTTGGACGCGTGTGATGGAGCATTGTCCTGCATGAAAATCATGTTTTTCTTGAAGGATGCAGACTTCTTCCTGTACCACTGCTTGAAGAAGGTGTCTTCCAGAAACTGGCAGTAGGACTGGGAGTTGAGCTTGACTCCATCCTCAACCCGAAAAGGCCCCACAAGCTCCTCTTTGATGATACCAGCCCAAACCAGTACTCCACCTCCACCTTGCTGGCGTCTGAGTCGGACTGGAGCTCTCTGCCCTTTACCAATCCAGCCACGGGCCCATCCATCTGGCCCATCAAGACTCACTCTCATTTCATCAGTCCATAAAACCTTAGAAAAATCAGTCTCGAGATATTTCTTGGCACAGTCTTGACGTTTCAGCTTGTGTGTCTTGTTCAGTGGTGGTCGTCTTTCAGCCTTTCTTACCTTGGCCATGTCTCTGAGTATTGCACACCTTGTGCTTTTGGGCACTCCAGTGATGTTGCAGCTCTGAAATATGGCCAAACTGGTGGCAAGTGGCATCTTGGCAGCTGCACGCTTGACTTTTCTCAGTTCATGGGCAGTTATTTTGCGCCTTGGTTTTTCCACACGCTTCTTGCGACCCTGTTGACTATTTTGAATGAAACGCTTGATTGTTCGATGATCACGCTTCAGAAGCTTTGCAATTTCGAGACTGCTGCATCCCTCTGCAAGATATCTCACAATTTTTGACTTTTCTGAGCCTTTCAAGTCCTTCTTTTGACCCATTTTGCCAAAGGAAAGGACGTTGCCTAATAATTATGCACACCTGATATAGGGTGTTGATGTCATTAGACCACACCCCTTCTCATTACAGAGATGCACATCACCTAATATGCTTAATTGGTAGTAGGCTTTCGAGCCTATACAGCTTGGAGTAAGACAACATGCATGAAGAGGATGATGTGGACAAAATACTCATTTGCCTAATAATTCTGCACTCCCTGTAGATATACAACGTGGCTGTTTCTGAGAGCGCACAACTGTGTGAATTGCAATGGCCATTCAGTTTGGGAGAAGCCACCACACGCTTCCAGCAAATGTCTGCAGCCTCTTTTGTGTACTCTACACAGTTCTGCATTTTCAAACATTAGTAGTAGTAGTAGTAACCCAGTAGCAGTAGTAACCCAGTGTTTTTGTTTACATTTGGACTGTGAATTGACAAAATAAATAAATAAAATAAAAATCTATTTGCTGTAAAACATCATGCATGGCTGATCATTATCACATTTCGGGCTTCAACTGGCTTTCACATGAATCCAATTTTGAGATTCAAGTTTTCAGACTTGCAACAATGATCCTGTGCGCATAAGCTCAAGGGACACATGTTAATGTGTGACTCAAATTTCAGCATCTAAGCATTACGATCGTTTGCAAATATCACAGAATTTTCTTTACACCTTAAGATCAGAGTTTGTACATACGCCTAACTTAATACTGAGATATTGAGAGATTTTAAAAACAAGTTTTTAAGAAATTAAAAAAACAAATTTAAAGACAGAAGAACAATGGAACAAATAATTTTAGATCACTGCAAAGCATTTCTGAGATAACTGCAGAAACATATACTTGATTACTATGTCCAAGTTGGTGTGAGACGTTGGGGGGATTTCTAAACCATGTAATGAAGTTTCCTGCAGCTTCACTGCTCTAACCCTTATAATCTATTGTAACAGATTAGAAAAAAAAAGCTTATAGAAATATGTAATCTCTGCAGACGAATAATACATTGTTTATCCTCTGAACGAGTAACAGGGCATGAAGTATTGAATTTATTGTGGGTTACCATGAAAACAGTTTTAATTTTAAAATGTGATTTTCAAATTCACGTAGTTTTGTTTTCAAATTGCCAATCAAACCCAAAAATAAAGCAACTAGTCAAAAAATTACTCTAAATTCATAAATTGTAACCTCAGAGTAGTAGTTATAGTAGTATGGGTGCCATTTCTCCAAAGAGACAGTTTTTGTTCAGGTTGGCCACTGAAATGTGTCAGGTGAGACGAGACATCTATTCTCACTTCCCTTTTGATAATGACAAATGTCGAGGCCGGTAGCAGGAAGGGCCTAGTTCCATTTTTTCCTACCAGATAAACGGTGCACTTAGGAAAACTTTGTAGAAATGTAGTTCTTAAACACAGTTGTAAACATGTTACACAAGTAAACAAAGCCATGTAACATAGTTTCACGATGTTCCAAGTCGAGTATTTTTGTGGCTTTTCAAGAGCACTAACTCAGACTGCGAGGTTTACCGACAAGTGTTTCACTTCACAATTCTGTGAAGTCGGTACACTTCACAATCACCTCAAGCATGCCTGTTCAGAAATATGAACAGACTTACTGCACTACATAAGCTGCTGTTACTACTCAAGTTAATTTCATTGCTTTTGAACCTTTTGATTTTCAGTCATCAAAGCACCGCAGCGCTCAACATCTAATCTACTACAGTTGTCCTGATAGACAAGTATTGGGCGTGTATCACATAGGCACAAATGCCTGAGCACTGGTTCCTCCATTCCTTGCTGGACCATTTACTGAATGTCACTCCACTGGTCCTTCCCTGCTACCCAATTTTCTCTATTTTCTAGTGCCACTATAAAACGAAAACTTAAATTTGCCAAACTGAAAATAGAATCAGGCAAAGTGAGAGACAGGTATACCAGCAAAATTTGCCAAACAGAAACAGGTGGAGGCGCTGCTGTGGTGAGATACAATGCCAGCCAGTTGCTAATCTGTGAGGTATTAGTCTATGAAGTTCTCACTTAATCCCCGTTGCATTATCAGCCTTTGCTGCTGCCTCCAGCTGTTGTGTGTCAGTGGCCTACTGACTCCTTTAGTTTCAGCAGTAAAAAATATAGATCAAAACCACTTGTGAGAAAGCAGGCTAGAGCTCCACGCTGTTATGTTTAACTACAGAGAATTAGAGAACAGTTAAGAGTGCCACAGCACAAATCAAGTCAGAGCACACTGGCACTAAAATTGTTAATTAAACAGGAAAGAGGTGCAGGAGAGTGTCTCCACTTCAGTTTACCTTAGAGAAGTCAGAAGTGCTGTTTGGGGTTGTATCAGGAATCTTCAGATGGAGGCTCTGCAGGATGTACGTTGTCTGCATCTGTAATGCGAAAAGGAGATTAAAGTCTCAGCGTGAAGTCGTTCTCCACTTTGTGATCACCAGGGTGTCTGGTGCACACCATTCTTCTCCAGTTTTGACACAAACAATGTTTTACCTGATAATGTGTGCACATTATCTCTTGTGTTCTCACTTTGCATTTCTCATCATGCGCAATACTGTGTTAATGTTTGGATCTAACTTTATATCGGCTGATCTTACCTGAAAGTATACAGTCCAGTACGGAATAAGAGCAAAGAAAACCGGAAGGACCTTCACCAGTGCTTTGACTTCCTCTACTTTCTCTTCAGGAAATTTCCCTCCGTAAGTCACTTTGGCACTGTCCAGTAGTGCCGGTTTGCTGTTTCACAGGAAAAATTTAATAAACATTAACCTGATTGAAATAGTTTAAAAATACAGTGTAATTAATGGCATAAAGCAAAAATAAATCCAGAATAAACTAGAATTGGTCTGTGCTCTTTAAGTGGGAAATTAACCAGCCTTTTATGTGAATCTCTCGGCCTTTAACAACAGCACTTCTAGAGATATGAAAGAAACTTTTTTTCTAAAGCCTATAATCCCCATCTCTGGAGAAAATGTCTTAATAAGAAATTCTTGAAAGGCAGCAGGACTGCCCAACTTAAAATATTCAATGTCAAGTTTATGAGCTAATAGTGCTACTTTGGTTCAAAGTCAAGTATCCGCACTTCAGAATAACTTAACCACATGGAACGAAGATGAATGCCTGAACCAATGGGGGGAAAAAAGAATTATACAGGTGGATCAAAGGAGGTTTTAACATAAAGCTCTACCAATAAAATAGAGCCATTTTATTCCACTGGTTCACAGTCACCATCCAACTAACGTCACTACACTACTTTAGGAAGCTGTCCCACTGAGACTGATCTGGGTGTGCTTTGTTTGTATATGTATTTAATTACTGTATGAAATGTCACTCTTACCGGAGCAGGTTTGGCTCCACTGGTTTCTGTGAACAGCAGGCAAAAGCCAGGATCTTGAACATGTCAGTAAAGGCACTTCCATCTGCGGGCTTGTTGATGAAAACCATACGCCCCAGGAGAAAGACCAGGAAAGAGATCCCAAGGCACACAGTAGGAAGGATGTAGCCAACCTCAAAGCTAACGTTTTGCTGGATGTAGGCCACACCTCCCAGTGACAGAATGGCACCCAAGTTAATAGACCAGTAGAACCAGTTGAAAAATCTGCGAGTGGCCTCTGGTCCTCTGTCTTTGACCTGCGAGCACACAAAGCACAGGGTGACATTTTTTCTTTTCTTTAATCCAAACAAAAAGAGCGTGTAAGAAGAGTAAGTGTACTCTGAACTTTGCAACAGTGGTTTGTCATGAGTTTGTAAGTTAACTACCAGCATCTGATTGTTATAAAAAAATAAGTGAAGTCACAAGTCGTCTGATATAAAAGATTAGGTTTCAAAGCCAAGAAACAGGGTTTAAATTGATTTAAACTATGGCTGCATGACTCAAAGCTATAACATATAGTACAAAGTACAGTTTGTAAAAACCTAAAATGATCAAAACACAACCGTGAACTGTCACTAACAAAGAGAAACAGTGATCACAAGCTGAATACCAATTTGCATGAGTCAACACGTTTGCCACATTTATGGTAAAATATACATAGCAATACTGTGCAAACTTTATAATAACTTTATCATTTTATCATCTCAGCTGAGTGAAATGAGCATAACAATAGAAGCAACGTTTTCTTTATTCTTTATCTGCTTATTGTAGTTTTTAGCATTCTTTAAAAGGTTACAATTAAAGGTTATAATATTGGCTTAGTAACGCTTCAATAGCTGTCTATGCCAACACATAATATTATCATCCGATCCATCCCACATACAGTTATTCTTTTGAGTGAAAAGATTTTCTCAATTCCTGATGGATATGTCGCTTATATACAAGCACAAACGATGCTGGTACAGCTAAAACATGCTGAACATAAGGTCAATATATTCAGCATAAATTTTTCTGGGGTTCATCAGTGCATTTGTGCAGAGTCAGTTATGAAAGTAATTCCCTCATGGCATAGTTGGAAAAATAAATTCTTGTCAGTTGTCTGAAATTACTGGGATTTCTGCAATGATTAATCATAAAATGTTGTCCAGGCTTCATATAGGTCACAATTATAGTAAACACAACTTAACTAAACTCGCAACTCTGTGTGAACCTCAGTGGTATCCAATTAAGAAAATGATGCTGGGTGGTTGTTGGGGTGCCCCCCATATAAAAAAGGCATAAAAGTCTGACTTTTGATTGTTAACATAAACGATGAACACCTCCCTCTCGATTGTAAAAGCATTTAGAGATATATGAAGCTACAAAAGGCTATAAAAGCTTTTTTCTAAAGACCTGAAGCAAGACTATAGTTACAAAAACATTTAAGTTACCTGAAATAAAAACTAAACTTAACGCAAAAAGTAGGAAACTACAAGAGGAAATATGTTTTAGTCTTTGTCAGAGCAACACACATTAGAATGTTTTGGTGTAGTGTGAATACATGACACAGAAATTGTGTTTTTATAGTGATACTTCTTCTAAATTTCTTGAATATTTCCCTGACAAATACCCCTACATAATGAAAATTCAACTAAATATGAATAAACTCTCAACACAAAATAAAACTAATGAAATATTTACAATTAAAATAAATCTGTCTCCGAGTGGTAACACCTGTAGATATTTCCACAACTGGATAACAGGGTTCAAGGGAAAACACACTACTAGCAAAACAACCAGACCCGGCCATTAGTTGGAAAGCTTAGAAGATCTACAAATTTTTAATGACATTTCTAGATCAGTGATGCATGAAGAGATTTATCAAAAGGTGGACAACACCATCATCCCAACTTTAAAGTCTGGTTGAACCAACATCATTGTTTGGATAGCTTGTTATCACTGAATTAAAGAGCAGCTGTCTGTGTTTTAAAGGAAAGGTTGGGTGAACTAGCAAACAAACATTAAATCGTCTTATGAGCAGCTACCGGAAACAGCCCCCATGTGAAAGCTGTAGCTGCTAAAGGAGGTTCAACAACGAGTTGCTACAAACAATAAAATAATATAAATCCAACTTTTTGTGCTATATGTTCAGTCAGATTGTGTTTCTTTACAATTGTCACTGAAGATCAGACCAAGTATCATGACTGACAAAACTGCAAGTCCAGGTTTGGTAATTCCAAAGAGGTCACAAACTTTTTTTTTCATGCAAATGCACTGTATTTAAAAGGGGAAATCACAACAATCAGTATGATAATTTTTTTACGCTGTGAGAGGGTGTCGTTATTAGGAATGAGGCCAATTTTAACAGGGACTCTTCTGTTTCTCTTAAATATTCAAATCTCCCACGCACCAAGGACTTTCAGTTGGAGGATCACTAATGGGAAAATTTTGTCTGTATGAGGTAAAACTTTCAGTTTCAGTACGCAGGAAAAAGTAACCTCATGGTGCATTGCGTTTGCTTTAAGGTTAGTGGACTTTTACCAAAAAAAAAAAAAAAAGCAGTGTCTTTTGTGTGTTGTGTATTTGAACATAACATTGCACTAATCATATTCAGTCTGCCAGCTCCCCTTGAAACATTTTATCCTTTCCTGATTAGATAACTCTGAGAAACAATGACCCCATTGATGAACTTTCCCACTTCCATGATTGCATGTTGTGGAGGGCCCTCTAGATAATTTTGATACTAAACTGACAGATGTGTGTTTCACTTCTTATTACCAACTAAGAACAATTGAAGAAGTGTTTATAAATGTCTCCGTTTGTGCATGTGTTCCAGAGAGATGTGTTGTCTATTCTACAAGATGCTTCAAAATGTTTAGTTTTTAATGGTGACAGCCATGAGTAGCCATGATAATCAAGAGCATGTCTCAGAGAAATGTCATGGCGCAGCTAAAGTCCCATCACATGTCTGACTTCATTGATGTCCCCACTACATATTTTATACAAGCCAATTCCAGAAAGCTAATGGTTCAGGTTATAGCCTTCTGGTAACAGGAAATTCCAGGTATTAACTAATTAATACAAACTGTAATAACTCGTAGTAGTGCTGTTTATACTCTACCTGATCTGCCCCAAATGGAGTGATGTTAGACTTCACAGTACCCACACCTAAGGCAATTAAGAAAAGTCCACCATAGACTGCTGGGCCACAATATGGGGCACGAATGGGGCAGGTAACGTTTTTTGGAGTGGTAACGTTTGTGTTCAGACACTCAGCAGGCTGCACAGGAAATGCCATTTCTTCCCCGCACAGGTGTATCCTGGTGCCCTCGTTTGAAATAAAAGGGAAAAACAGCATGCCAAAAATGTACAGAACCAAACTTGCAGCAATGGTCAAGAATTTTCCGAGGTATGCATCGGCCAACCAGCCTCCAAATGGTGAAATCAGGTAAGTTACTCCCATGAACATGAGTGGTGCCTGGCTCGCCTGAGTGCCCTCCCAATAAAAAGGACTACCATTCAGAAAAAGAACCAGGTTTGACGTTATGCCATAGAAAGCAATCCTCTCTAGTGACTCGGCCAGCAGGATGGCCGCACATGCCAGTCTTCTTCCCTCGAAGACTGACGGTGGTGAAGGTCTGCTCTCAGTGTCTGAGTCCAAAAGAGGGGTGCTCTCATTGGCGTCCCTGTTGTTAGCCATTCTCGCCCAACTTAGTGGAATGGAGTTTCTTCCTTATTTTTAAGAGTTCAAACCTGAAGATAAAACACAAATATAAACCAAACGGTGACACCGCAGCACAAACACAAAAAACTGTACCGGATTCACAACATCTAAATTGTCAAAGAGCCCATTTTCTTGTCATATAGGTTTTTAGCTTATTACAAACCTGAAGTAAACTAGCTTAAACACCACATCAGCTTGTTAAAGTTTCTCATTACCTTACCTTTAATGACAGAAACACGTCCCAGAGGTCTTCGGTTGTCTCCATCAATCTAGATCATACTAACCGCTCAAATGTTTCGTTTGTACTGTCTAAAAGCTGAACTTTATGAAAAGAGAACTGGGTGTCAACAGAAAAACAATGTCACAGTTCTGTCGCGTGACACATAGCTCAGTCAAAAGCTGTCACTCTTGCGTTGCTGTGGAGACGATCTGAAAATGAAACTTACGCGACGGGTACTGCAAATCGAGGCGCGCAACACCATCCATGTGATATAGGGATTTGTTCCGCTTACGCAGAGCTAAGCAAGGGGAGAAGGAAGTGGCACTGCAGTGCAATTTAATCTTCTTTTTTTTTTTGGCTACGGCTGATTCTGTTATTATATAACATGAACCAACAGGGTTTGGGGTTTGGGGATGGGCATAACAAAAAAAAGTAAGAAGAAAATGAAGTGAAATTGGCTGGCAGCACTTCGCCGCTTACAGTCATGTTTCCAGGGGGCCGTATAGAAGACGGACTTGTAAACATTACAAGCATGGTGCACTACATTAGACGGTCTGTTTGCAACCCTAACATGAACCAGCCTTGCCCTTAGGTGCTGCTACGTGTTAAGTTACGGACAAGGAAATGTAATTGGAGCTCGGCTAAGCGAGCTCATTGAAACGCAGATGTCCCGATCGGTGCCGTCAGCTTTTTGCGAATATTTCGCGTTAAGTAGCTAATTAGCACGTCAGCCCTGCTTTCATAGGAGATATGAAATTACTTTTCCTTGCCTGTCTCAACCCCAAAACTGGGAACCATACTACAGCTGAGAGAATAAGGTAACAAACATAGTTGCTAAGTGTAGCTGGTTCTTATAGCTGGTATGATTCATTAATTAGCGCGTGACACTATGACGCAATAACGGAGTATTTAACTTCATCAGGGCAAGTGTTGTTGGTAAAATCACTTCACTGTGAAATAAGTGTAACAAGTTGGCTCCAAATACAAACCTTATCGTGTAATGAGACACCTTAAGATGAGTAGCAGTAAACTCGGGTGTTGCCGGTGACCTTGGCTTCTGTTCTTAACAGGAACTGAGCTTAATTTAATGTGATTGGTAACACTTGTCCGTCTACAGTTTCATGTTAAAATAGCTAAAATAGCGGAAGACGTTTCCTGGCTTTAACCATTATGAATTTGCTCAACCGCTCAGTCTTCCTTCCTGCCTTCCATAAGCAAATGTTAATTTTATGTTTTAGGTCCTACATTGAGTCAGCAGGACACACTTGCGAGCTCAGAGACGCACGAGAGTTTCAGTCTCCTGCTGATGTGGTAAATCTGGTCTCTGAACATCCCAAGTTTGAAGCTGCACTGGCTATTCATCTTTTCAAAGCGGGCAGACTTCTCATGGGTAAACTGACTTGCTGTTATATCATCTACTTATCAGCTGTATACTTTAAATCCGTTTTCTTTTTTGCTGTCACATAATGGGTCTTCAAATGTACAGCTTTCAGTCCCACATTGCCTTTTTGTTTTATGTCTGTTCTTTACAATAGATATTGAAATACCCTTTGGCGTAATCTTTGGCGGCACAGACATAAATGAAGATGTGAAAGTGGAGCAGAAGCGTGTGGTTATGGAACAGGTGCTACTGAAAGCCAGGTGATGTTGTACTGTTACAAATTCCTATTTTAAAACTTCCGGATGGCTCCAAACTTAGTACATGAACTTTAGTCCTTCATATCATACATATTCCATACCATTTATAAAATGATTTTGGAAAAGTTTCATTTAAAATAACGGAAAAGTCACAATTTGCAAAAGAGTCTACATTATAAATAATGTGATATCAGCATCATCTGTTGGCTTTGTTAATTAGACTAGGAGGCTGCATCTACAGCACATTTGTTAGCGTCTTACGATAGGACAAGGAGCACAGATGCATTAGAGGTGGGAATGGAAAATCAGTTCTAGCTAAGAAATTCAAATTGTCCAATTTAGCAGAAGCTTATCAGTTCTTGCGTTTATTACATTTGTGCATTGCAAAGCACTGAGGTCAAACTCAATGCAGGGAAGCTTTTCCACAACCAAGTCGGATGCAGGCCTTTCTTTCTGCTCTGTTTCTACAGTGCGTTACGTCACTGAGAAGATTTTTAAAAGTGCATTGCAATCAATAAAATCTCATCAATATTCATTCCTACACATGCCGTTAATCATGTATGCATTATATTTTTGGAGTGTCATTTCAAGAGGACTGCTCATTACAGGAAATACCCTGTAACATGTCTCCCATGAGAAGGACCTGCTGATTATATCAAATTTGACAGTTATCATTAATCATGACTTTATCCATATTTAATATCTAGTATGTTAGTAATGTGTCATATCATATTTTTGCCAACTTCCTTTTTATAAAGGTTTGATTCAGATGTCTCCAACCTGAAGTGCGAGCAGGAAGTAAATGTCACCACTTTCATATCTTTTATTAAAATTATTCACATGAAATGAGAAAGCTTCTAATCCACTAATCATGTGATTTTTATGTATTTTATTCAGTCTTGGATATAACAACAAATCACAAGTAACACTGCTGTCTGAATATAAGCTTAAAATATTTTTTTCCTTCAATACATAAATTCCAGGTTTTCACTGGGGGTAAAAAAAAAAAACAACACAAAAACTCTGGCTCTGTACAAGATCTTCTGGCCTCTGGGGCATGAAGAATCATAGACTGTATTTAAAGGATGGACATAGCTTCAAGTCAGAATTCTTTCTAATGATCAGGAGGGGACGAGACAGCTGTTTGCATGGATTAGCGGTGTGTAGATCGATACTTAAACATTGATTGATTCCACCAATAACAGATATTTATATTCTGGAATTGATTTTCATTCTTTTTTTTTTGCAATTTGGAGTGAATTTGTAGATTATGATTCACAAGAACAAAATGAAAGTAATGATATTATTGGGATCGCCTAAATCGTCACCTGCGTGTAGCACTTTGCTAAATTTTGGAAAGTGACTTACATCTAGGCTTAGGCTTTGTGTTGATGTATAAGTGGTGGGAATTCTCCGCATCCTTAAAACTATGAAATCCCATTTATTAGAATTGTAGAGCTTTTAAAATGATTATATTGGGTAGGTGTCATTAAATATACAGCCTACTTGCAGTAAAACAGACATTGTAGGCTTTAAAAAATAACAAATTCAACTTAAAATATTTCATATGTAAGATAGATAATAACATGTATTAATAAAATGTTCCTCAGCTTTATTATTATTATTATTATTGTTAATCATTCATATTAATTTTTGATTGTTAATTGAATATTGTAAACTGTAGGTGTTGAGTTTTCAGGGTTTTTTTTTTTTGTTTGTTCTTCATAATTAAACAATAAGAACAAGTAGTCTGATGTCTTGTATTCATTATAAAGGTATAATTGGAAATACACTACTTTTTGTTTTGATTTTCCAAACACATTAAGTTTATTATCCTTATTTAGTACCGGAATTTTATTTGGTATCGAAAAGAAAATCAGTGGCATTGCACATCATTAGCATAGACCCTCGAACCTCTTGATCCAAATTTTTTTATTTGGGTTTTGTTTTTGTTTTTTTAAATAAATCAATGTAAAACAATTTAATAAATACAATTAAAAGTAAAAATAATTAAAAGGTAAACAGTTTGCTGATTATAGACTCAGTTGCTAATTTAAAATCTTACTGGAAACTACATGATGTTGATTTTGCAAATTTTTCCCAATTAAAGTCAAACAAGAGGATAAAGCAGCGTGTGCTCTGCTGACATAGCTACCTTATGGCTGAGAGGTTCCTCCTGAATCGTTGTGCAGCGTCCTTTAGTTTATCAGTCAGGTCCACGCCTCCCTCATCATGTCCAGGTTCAAAATACCAAAATGGCTTCAAAGCACGACCTCGCAAACTACTGAGACTACGTCCATCTTTAATAAACAATCTATGGAAAGAATAAGACTGAAAGAATTCAAGCTAACCACTAGTTTAGCAGGCTAATGGCTAATCTGGCTAATCTAAATTTTATGCTCTAATCCAAGCCGACATCACACTGAAGTGTCTCAGTTTTCTAGCTGATTAAAGTAGATGGCAGTAAATCTAGAAAAAGACCTCTGGAGCAGGGGTGGGCAACTCCAGGCCTCGAGGGCCGGTGTCCTGCAGATTTTAGATGTGTCCTTGATCCAACACAGTTGATTCAAATGGCTAAACCTCCTCAACATGTCTTGCAGTTCTCCAGAGGCCCGGTAATGAACTAATCATTGGATTCAGGTGTGCTGACCCAGAGTGATATCTAAAACCTGCAGGACACCGGCCCTCGAGGCCTGGAGTTGCCCATCCCTGTTCTAGAGGAATGTGCGAGAGCCTGTTTTCCAAAGCTTTAAACATCTCAATCCACCCGCCTCCCACTATTAGTGCCATCTCATCCCAACCTTGATCATAAAGTCCCATCACTGCCCAGGGCTTGTTTGCCCATTTAATAATGCACACTTACAAATGAAAATTAGTATCTTCTTTCAGTTTTTTTGTTTCGTTTTTGTTTCTTTGCTCTACATTCCCTTCATTTTCCAGCTTGTATTCTTTCTCTTTTTGTACTGAAATCCTTTCGCTTCGAGCTACAAGCAGTTTTTCTGCTCTCATACTGCTCTGCCTGCAGATTTCTGTGTTTTAGTGTTGTTAGCACAGCTTTTTCCCCCCTTTTATTGTTGTCAAAATCATTATGACTTGTAAAAGGCTATAATTTACTGCCTATAGTGAAAATTCTTGTTTTGCTGAAATGCCTCGCACAGCAGTGATAATGAAGTGTTTCTTTGTTCCCAATC
The DNA here is from genome assembly GCF_965226115.1 of Aulonocara stuartgranti. Lineage (NCBI taxonomy): Eukaryota > Metazoa > Chordata > Actinopteri > Cichliformes > Cichlidae > Aulonocara > Aulonocara stuartgranti. The sequence continues at coordinate 27,534,276 of NC_138948.1, forward strand.
AGGTTTGCTGTTGCATTTACTGACAAACTGAAAGAAGAGGCAGAGTTATTTTTGGTATGATTATGCGCTTATGTTTTTTGATACACTGACTGAAGTAATTCGTGGTTCAGTTGAGTCGAGCACATTTTAGGCTATCTCTCTGAGTACCGCTGATAGTGTTGCATTGGGTTGAACACATGAAATTTAGTGACAAAAGGGAGAAAAGAAGAATTACTATTTTCCCTCATCTCTGCACATCTAACCAGAAGTTGTAAATTCTGGATTGATAGTTGCAGAAAGTTACAAAAAATGCCCCCTCCCCCAGTGGGAGGAGGGATGGGCTTTCAGGTGGGGCTGTCCAGCCATTTGACATGCAGTTTAAACTTTGACGCATGATGGTTACACATGCAGATATCACTTTTTTCACACATGCCCTATGTTTGGCCGCAGTTCATGTATTTCAATTCCCCCAGATTCTTACTCTGTCTGCTTAATTGCAGCTTATAATAAGAGAGAAAGTTTTTGTTTACATTTTTACAGCACATCTGCAGACGGCAGGAGAATGACAGCGTCAATAAATACAGCAGAAGGGCTCTGACTATACAAACACAATATCCTGCCCTGTCCCGTAATAGTCTGGCATTAAAACAATATTACAGTGTTTTATTTTCAGATTAGATTCCAGCCATAGGCTGCAGATTGAGGCAAGTGGAGTGCTTTATCTCTGCCATTTAGTGCTGACAGCTGGTAGACAGGACAGGCACTGAGAGGCATCGCCAAGCTTTTTATTGCGACAGAAAACACACATAGCGGATGGATCTGGTGTGATAACATCCAGTCAATTTCTTTCCCGTCCCCTCTGATTTATTTTGCGGCACCCGCATTATCTTAGCGACTGCTTTCCTGAGTCTCTTTTTAAAGTTAGTACTCTGTTTAAATATGCTTAGAACACAAAGAGCTTTAAATGGCTGTCCCTATTGTCGGACATAAAAAAAAGAGAGAAGCACAGTTGGTGATAATCAAATGTAATTTCTATAAACAAACGCTGCCAATAATTGCTGATTGCGTTCTGTTAGCTGTTTTAACCACTTCTTTTTTATTTTTTTCCTCTGAAGGTGTCCCAAAGCAGCAAAATCTACGTCCAGCCTCAAGGTAAGTTCTGCAGGATGGACATCCTCGCCTGATGCTGTGCATCCTTGACTCACCATTGAAGTGTTGCACTAATCAGCTTTGACATTTTCCCTCCATTATCATACTTTCTGCAGTACAGAGTTGTGTTTGCTCTTGCCATTGGCCACCGTACCATGTAGGACAGCCCAAATCTCTCTTCCATGTTGTTTACCACCGGTATCCTTGTTTGGCAAATAGTGTCCCTTCATAGATTAGACAAGAGCCCCCGGGCCAGCTGCATGGCTGAGCCCAAACCAGTGAAAGCTTAATTTTCAGGCTTGTCCCCAGAGAGTGATCATGCTGAAGTGCTTTTTACACAGAACACAAGAATTGTATTTTGGATCACTGATAATTTGGAGCACTTTGCACTATTTTTTATGAAGTTCACTATGGCTGTCTCTGTGTTTATATTACAGGCATCCAGACAGACGTTACTGAGAAATTCTGCTGGACTGAATTCCTGAGGAGCTCAGGTACTATTAGTGCTTCAGGTTGTCATCATTCCAGGTACACTTTGCAAAATGTGTAATTGACAGTGGAAGATTTCTTTTTAGACGGTCTTTTTTATATATATTTTGTTTGATGATGGTGGAAAATCAGTTATTTATCCAAAGTGATAAAAAATATTATTATTTCTTGTAATGGAAGGCCTTAAAGAAAATATTGAAATTATGTTCACAGTAGTGTGCAGAAGTCTTGAGCTACCCCTCATTTCTTTAGGGAAATGTGAAGTAGGTGTAGCAATTTATTGAAACGTGTGCATATATGGAAATATTATAATATACAGTAAAGTATAAAGCAATTACAGAGTTCATACAATTCTTATAAGCTTGAAAGTCAACGTTTGGTGTCACTACCATAATTCTTCAAGTCTGAACTCTCTCAAGCTATCTTGGAAATTCTTTAAGTATCCTTTGGCTTCTTGAAGGACATTCAAAGCTTTTCTTTTGATGTTTCTGCTTTTTCTTTTGTTTGTTACAAATATGATCCCAAGCTGCTTCAATAATGTTGGGGGTCGAAGCTCTGGGGAGCTTAATCCAGTGAGTTTTCCTTATCCAGGTATGCTTTTAATGCATTGGCAGTGCTTTCCAGATGGTGTCGTGTGGCATGACTGATCAAAATCTGTGTTTATAATTCCATCGATTTTAAGGAGATCCCCAACACCTCTGGGTGAAATGCAGCCGCAAACCATGACAGAGCCTCCACTGTGTTTTACAGATGGCTGTAGACACGCACTGTTGTACGCTGCCTCTCTCCTACCTCCTCTAAATGTATTGACAATAATTAATCAAAAATGTCATATTTGGGTTTATCATTCCAATAGACCCTTTGCCATTGATTTTCAGTTGCGTTCTTGTGTAATTTTCTCCTTGTTTCCATTCCTTATAAATGGCTTCTTGTCAGCCAGCCTTCAACTGACACCATTTCTGATGAGGCTTCAATGAACAGTAAATTACCAGATGCATCTCTGGTAGGTATGACCTCTCTCAGGTCATACCTCTGGTCTTTACTGGATTTTTTAAAAATGTCTTTTTGAAAGCTAAACATCTGCTGAAGATTGTTTTTTAGTTCTGCCACTTGTTCTTTTGTGTTCCACTTGTCCAGTTTCCTCAAATTGTTTAAGGACACACTGCAAACCATACTGAGATATGCCGAGTTGTCAGCTAACAGCACTTTGCAAATCACATTGTTGGTGCAAAAATAGTATTTTATGCCTGTCAAACTGTGTTATCTTTGACATGTAGATTCAACTAAAGATAAGTTAGCAAATTATATGTTTTTGCGTCAGTTTGCTGTAAACAGAAAGGTTAAAGATTCAATTTCAAATTTGTCTAAGCTAAGTTATCTGTTATGTGCCGAAACAACACTGTTTTATCCCTTGAGTTGGGGACCTTTTTTATGCTTGAGTGATTCATAAGTTGGGGTTATGTGGCTTAACAACTTAACAACAACTTCAGAAAGCCTGGAGAGCTATTGCTGAAAAGCACTTTAAAAAATTACAAATCTGGCTTCTTGGAAGCAAAATATAAAGGACTGAGGGATAACGAATAGTTATGTCTATAACTTCTGTTCCCTGAAGGAGAGGAACAAGGTACAACACATAAGTATGGGATATCACGCCCTCGCGTGTCGTGGCTGAAGAAACCTTTATTCACGGCTTTAAGGCAGATGACGTATGATGACACGCGCACGGCCCCGCCTGCACATATAGCCGCTGTCATCACAGTCATCCCTCAGTTCGATAGCCGCTCTTCACCGAGCCAAACTGCTCAGTGGGGCCACCTTGTGTTGTACCTCGTTCCTCTCCTTCAGTGAACAGAAGTTATAGACATAACTATTCGTTCCCTTTCAGTCGATTCACTCGGTACAACACATAAGTATGGGCAGTGTTGGGGAGTAACGGAATACATGTACCGCCGTTACGTATTTAAAATACAAAATATGAGTAACTGTATTCCGTTACAGTTACCGTTTAAAAAGGTGGTATTCAGAATACAGTTACTTTGTTGAAATAAATGGATTACACTGCGGTACTTTCCTGTTTCATTTTGTCGCGGGTCAGGACTGTTTGGGTTTTGTTTGACAGCTACGTTCTGTTGTTCCAGGCGGCAGCGTTACGGTTGCCATGGTTACAGGGCGACGCTCTCTCTCTCTGCGACTGTGTGTTTCCTGGGTGAGAGAGCGCCTGTTGTTGTTGTTGTGCTAAGCTAACAGGCGGAATGCTACAAGCATAGCTCTAAAGAATGGAGCATCATGGGCAGTGTAGTCCGTGTTGCAGGGAGAATGGACTGCCATACACGTTATGGGTCTGTGAGCACGAGGAGGGAGAAAAAGGAAAAGTATGAGCTGTCATGGAGCAGAAACGGGAGCTGGAAGCATGTAAATATAATAATAACCACTTCAGCCAAGAAGAGTGCCTGACGAGCCCAGTTGTAAGTAAGCTATTAAGACTCGACTGTACGCTGTGTTCGTATTTTCCTCCGAAAACAATAAGTTCTGTTGGAGCAGCCTTTCAACGCCTCTCTCTGTCTCTCGCAAGAAAAGTTGACCCACACAACAAAGTAAAGCTAGTTTTCGGCTACAAGCCGACACGGACCCCGCCGTATTAGTCAGAGGTCCCTTTACTACAGTTCGGAGTCGCGGACCTTCAGTAATAGTAATAAATCACACAGCAATAGTACATTCACGTTGTTGTAAAAAGCATGATAATATATTAAGTAATCCAAAGTATTCAGAATACGTTACTGTCATTGAGTAACGTAACGGAATACGTTACTGAATACATTTTGGGGCATGTATTCTGTATTCTGTAATGGAATACATTTTAAAAGTAACCTTCCCAACACTGAGTATGTGACATACACTCAACAAAAATATAAACGCAACACCTTTGTTACTGCTCCCATTCCCCATGGGATGGACGTAGAGACCTAAAATTCATTCCAGATACACAATATAACCATCCCTCCCAAACAGTGGTCACAAATCAGTCCAAATGTGTGGTAGTGGGCACATCTGCCATATTGAGATAATCCATCCCACCTCACAGGTGTGCCACATCAGGATGCTGATCTGACATCATGAGTAGTGCACAGGTGTACCTCAGACTGCCCACAACAAAAGGCCACCCTGGAATGTGCAGTTTTGTCTCACAGCAAAATGCCACAGATGCCACAAGCAATGAGGGAGCGTGCAATTGGCATGCTGACAGCAGGAATGTCAACCAGATCTGTCGCCCATGCATTGAATGTTCATTTCTCAACCATAAGCCGTCTCCACAGGCGTTTCAGAGAATATGGCAGCACATCCAACCGGCCTCACAACCGCAGACCTCGTGTAACCACACCAGCCCAGGACCTCCACATCCAGCAGGTTCACCTCCAAGATCGTCTGAGACCAGCCACCCAGACAGCTGCTGGAACAATTGGTTTGCACAACCAAACAATTTCTGCACAAACTGTCAGAAACCGTCTCAGGGACGCTCAACTGCATGCCCGTCTTGACCTGACTCCAGCTCGTCGCCGTAACAGACTTGTGTGGGCAAATGCTCACATTCGATGACGTCTGGCACGTTGGAGAGGTGTGCGCTTCACGGATGAATCATGGTTCACATTGTTCAGGGCAGATGGCAGCTGAGAATGTCCCAGTTCTTGCATGGCCAGCATACTCACCGGACATGTCACCCATTGAGCATGTTCGGGATGTGCTTGACCGGCGTATACGACAGCGTGTACCAGTTCCCACGAATATCCAACAACCTCGCACAGCCATTGAAGTGGAGTGGACCAACATTCCACAGGCCACAATTGACAATCTGATAGACTCCATGCGACGATGTGTTGCACTGCATGAGGCAAATGGTGGTCACACCAGATACTGACCGGTTCTGGGTCCCCAGACCCCCAATAGCGCAAAAAACTGCACATTCCAGGGTGGCCTTTTGTTGTGGGCAGTCTGAGGTACACCTGTGCACTACTCATGATGTCAGATCAGCATCCTGATGTGGCACACCTGTGAGGTGGGATGGATTATCTCAATATGGCAGATGTGCCCACTACCACACATTTGGACTGATTTGTGACCACTGTTTGGGAGGGATGGTTATATTGTGTATCTGGAATGAATTTTAGGTCTCTACGTCCATCCCATGGGGAATGGGAGCAGTATCAAAGGTGTTGCGTTTATATTTTTGTTGAGTGTATATACACACCCTGCAGAGCAGCCACCGAACCGGAATCGGACCACCACGTCCTTAGTGAGTGGTAGACCCAGCAGAAAGGACAGCATGAGCCACCGAAGGGGCTGTAACGTCCAACCTATAAAACAGCACAAAAGTGTGCGGTGATGCCCAACTAGCTGCCGCACAAATATCAGCTACAGGTAGGGCTGCTCGATTATGGCAAAAATTATAATCATGATTATTTTCACTGAAATTGAGATCTCGATTATTTGACGATATTTATTTAACCCTTTAAGACCTACTATAGAACCACCCATATGGAAAAGAAATAGTAAAAACTTATATGTGATTACTCATGAAAGTGGCCACTTTCTCATTACTTTCATACATTGTTTTAGTAAGTATCCAAAACATACAAGTTTCATTATATAATTTTTCAAGGGATCTTATATCTGTTTTCACTCTTATATGCTTTTCATACAAGTTTCACACAAGACAGATACAAACTTTATAAGATTTATATATAACTTTTCCATATGGGCAAGTCCGCCAGAGCTTATATTATTTTTTTACATGTTGTAGTGCCAGTTGTGGGAGCATTTCAAGTTGCTATACATCAATACAACTGTTATAGCCCATATTTTAATAATATGTATGCATTAAGTCCATAGTAACTACATTAATTGCAAAAAAGTGCAATAAATTGCAAAAAAATAGAAAATCGTTTTTGTTTTTTTTACATATATTTCCACTTGGAGAAATTTAAGAGGTTTATCCCTCAAAACTTTAAATACAAAAAAGTTGCAAAAAATAGTTTACAACAACAGGAAATTTATTTTGAGTGTCTTCATAGTTTTATTTTGGAGATACAGCAATTTTTATATACTGCAGGAAAAACAAAGAAACAATCCTATGATGTAAATTTGCAAAGAAAACAGCATGTGCATCAAAATAAACTATTTCCAGCTGTGCAATTCGAGTTCTAAGCATCCCAGAAACTATTCAAAGAAGTCAAACATGACTTATAAAAACACCAGTATAGGCTTTTAAGGCCTACAAGTAAAAAACTACATTTTTCGCGAAAATGATGTCATTTCCTGTTTCAGGCAGGAAATGGCGGACATGCGATAGTTCGCGCTGACGTCTGTTTCAATGTGGGAAGTGTTACGAACAGCTGATCGGATCGGTAAAGCGTGTTTCTGGAATATTATGTTTTTGTTCCTGCAAGCGCTTTTTATGCAATTTTTGCAAAGCTTTATGTGGAAGGAAACCGTGACCGAGGACAAGCTGATGGCATAAGATGTAAGTTTTATATGCAAAAATTATTGCGCTAGCTTACATGGTTCCGGTTCTACAGGGATTTAAAAATAGTTACACAAAACGGAGCGTGCCGCTCTGACCGGCTTTAAAGGGTTAACAATAACAATGTATTGAATAATGACTTTAAAAAATAATATAAAATAGTGTGCAAATACTGATAACAGTGCAAATGTTTGCAATGTAAAAAATAAATGAAAAATGTAAACATCTATGTTTAGTGAACTTTGCAGTGTTGCTCCGTGGTGCAGGTACGACACTGTAGCAAAGTTTACACACTATGTCTACTTGATCCACGTCTGACTCCGCGAACCCATAAGGTTTCCACACCACTTAAATTTTTTTTTACCTCTCTTTTCAACCAACGGCAGTCACGCTCCTCTCCAAATAACTTCTGCTTAGCTTTCCGAGCTTCCCTCGGGTCCTCTTAATTGTTGTGACGCGTGTTCGAAATGCAGAGAGGTGCGCTCGATTTGCCACACGGAGCAGCGCCAGAGTAAAGCATGAGGGAGGTGCTAATAATCGGCACATTCATTTTTAATGATCGTTGAAAGCCCAGATCGTAATCGTGATTAAAATTTGATTAATTGAGCAGCCCTAGCTACAGGCACCCCTTTAAAAAGAGCCCATGAGGTTGCCATCCCCCTGGTGGAATGAGCTCTCACCCGGTGGGGCAAAGCAAGACCTCTGGTGCCGTATGCCAGTGAGATAGCTTCTATGATCCAGTGGGACAGCCTCTGTATGGACAGAGCTCTACCTCTATTTGGATTAGCGAAGCAGACAAACAGCTGGTCACATAAACGCACATTCTGAGTGCGCTCAATGTAGGTGCGTAGCACACGCACTGGACAAAGAGAATGCATCCTCCTCTGCTGCTCAGATGCAAAAGGAGGGGAGCAAAAGCTCAGCAACTCAAACTCCATTGAGCTATAAGATGCAGTCATGATCTTGGGAAAATAGGCAGCATTTGGACGCAATACAACCTTGTGGCCATCAGGAGAGAACTGTGTGCAGGAGGGATGCACAGACAGCGCATGAATTTCACCCACTCGCTTTGCCGAAGCCAAAGCGAGAAGTAATGCAGTCTTATATGAAAGAAATTTCATATCCACAGACTCAATGGGTTCAAACGGGGGGCTACAAAGGGCCTCCAGCACCAAAGACAAGTCCTAAGCAGGGACACTGGACTTAAGCACGGGCCTCAGCCGGCGAACTCCTTTCAGAAAACGTATGGCGAGGGGATGTGCACCTAGTGTCACCCCGTCAAAGCCAATATGACAAGCAGATATAGCTGCTAAATAAACCTTAATTGTCAAAAATGAAAGGCCCTTATCCAGCAGCTCCTGCAGTAATGTCAAAACCATCCACAGTAGAGCACTGAATCAGAATCAGAATACTTTATTGATCCCTGGGAGAGTGTGGCGGTCCTGGCACCATTGCTTGAAGGCTCACCATTTGTAAGCGTACAAGCCTCTAGTAGATGAGGCCCTAGCACTCTGAATTGTCGCTATCACACTAGGTGGCAAACCCTTAGAAATCAAGTTTAACCTCTCAGCAGGTAAGCATGAAGGCACCACAGATCTGGGCGCGGATGAAACACTTCTCCTCACGCCTGAGAGAGGAGATCCCTGCGGAGAGGAAGCTGCCAAGGACTCGCTGCTAGCAGGCTGATTATCTCTGCATACCACGACCTTGTGGGCCACCAAGGGGCCACTAGAATCAGAGAGAGGGAATGCCGACGCACTCTCTCTACAACTGGAGATATCATTTACTCTGGGGGAAATGCATACAGGAGCACGTCTGGCCATTGGTGCGCTAGCGCGTTCAAGCCCAAGGGTGCATTGTGGTCGATTATGGAGAAGAACAGGGGGCAGTGAGTATTTACCCTGGAAGCAAAAAGATCTATTTGTGCCTTGCCAAATAGATCCAAAATCTGAGCCACTATTAAAGGGTGTAACCTCCATTCTCTCACCAGAGGACCCCCCTGGAGAGAAGGTCCGGCCCCAGGTTCAGGTGGCCCAGAACATGGGTGGCTCTTAGAGACAGAAAATGAACACTGCACCATAACAGCAGAAAGCGAGACAACTTCAACAGGGGGAGAAAACGTGTTCCTCCCTGCCCCTTTATGTAAGACACCACTGTTGAATTGTCCGTCCTGACTAAGACATGCTGGCCCTCCAGGACTGGACGGAAATGTTTTAGAGCTAAGAACACTGCTAACAGCTCTAAGTGGTTGATATGCAGCTGGCGCTGGGCTGCGAACCAGATCCCTCTCACTGATGCACCCTCGCACAGCGCTCCCCACCTTCTTAGGGAAGCATCTGTGGACACCACCTTGCGAAACAACACCCTCCCAATCCGAGAGCCCTGATGCAGCAGCCTGGGCTCCCTCCAAGGACGGTGAGCTAGCATGCAAGACGCAGTTACCGGCAGCCTCCTCCGGAGGTGACGGGATGCACACAAACAGTGAGAGAGAGTCCAGCGTTGAAACGCTCTCATTTTTAACAGTCCAAGTGGCACTATGGTGATCATAGATGAAATCATGCCCAACAAGCTTAATATCATCTGGAAACGCAGTCTGCATCCCAGCTGAAACTGAGCGAGGCAGCGTAGGCTAAGATGCGGATGCCTCTCTCTCTGAGGGGCGCTAGCGCTGCCTCGGCACATTTTGTAAAGGTGCGAGGAGCGAGCAACAGCCCGAACGGCAGCACTAGGTATTCGTAGGCTACGCCCTCGAATGCAAACCTCAGAAACTGCCTGTGTTTCAGGTGTATAGCCACATGAAAATAAGCATCTGTTAGATCGATTGTTGCAAACCAATCTCCCGGGCTGACTGCATTCAAGAGCTGTCTGAGTGTTAACATCTTGAACCTGTACGTTCGTAGATACGTGTTCAAGACTCGCAGGTCGAGGATGTGATGAAGCCCTCCCTCTTTTTTCGGCACAACAAAATAACGGCTGTACCAACCTTTGTCTGTCTCCGAAGCGGGGACCACTCATATTGCTCTTTTCTGGAATAGCGCCTTTATTTTCTCTCTCAGTATCATGGCCGCCTCGGTGTTGACAGTCGTGTTTACGACTCTTTGGAAATGAGGCGGCTTGACCCAGAACTGCAACTGGTAACCCATGGCAACGGTTCGCAGCACCCACGGAGAGGTGCCAGCGGGCTGTCATCAGGCACCAGCGATCCGAGCTCCGCCAGGCACATTGCCTGGTACGTCTGGAGCATGGTGACGGAGCTCATGGCACGAGCAGTGCCAGCCTGAGCCCGATAAATCTTCTCCAGCTGCGAATCAGAGAATCTGCAGTGCTTGGACGGCAGAGTTGCGGGGCCGCCGACAACATGGTTATGGGACGGGGCCAGATAAGCAGCCAGAGATGGCTCCATAGGGAGTGGGTTAGCTAAGCCAGCCCCCTCGGCGCCGTCCAATTCCATGTACTGTCCATAGCCGGGCACAGTGACGGGGGTAGACAGAGGTTTGTCCCATGATGCTGTTAGCTCGCAGAGAAAGTCTGGGAACGTAGGAAGGCAGTTTTTGGCCATTGCGGGCTCCGGTGGGAGGAAAAAACCCGCGAATCGCGACGGCTTCTGTCGGAGGAGAGGGCCAGCTTCTCAGCAGCACGGCGAAACAGGGAGAAAAGAGAGGTGTCATCGTGGCCGACGGGCGCAGCAGCGGTGGCACATTGGGCCGACAATGAGCTCTCCTGCTCATCCTCTGACAAACCATGGATTTCCAGGCTGTCCAGCACGTCATCGTCTTCCTGGGGATCGCTGGCGGGCTTCAACCAGGCTGAAGCCAGTCAGCGCTCCTGCATGGTTCCGGCTCGTCATCAGCTAACCCGTCAACATATTCCATGTGGTCAGCCCAGCTAATTGCGGGGGACATCGACCGGATGAAGCCGGGGCTCCAGACTCGGAAAGGAGAGGGTCATGCCGTGCGACAGCCAAGCGTCCCAGCACTTTTTCCACAAACGTCACCCGTCTTTCCATGGTCGAGCGCCGGAGCTGGCGGCAAAACGCACAGGCTTCGGGCTCGCGTTGACGATCCCCAGGCAGACAGGGCAGGCATCGTGCTGGTCGCTCTCATGCAAAGAGAAACCGCATCCCTGAGGACGGGGCGAACAGAAGATTTCTGCTTTGCTCGCTTCGGTTTGGAATCCATTCCAAAACGCAAAGCAAAACGCTGCACAGGAAAAACTTGACATTAGCGCTCCGCGGGCAACCTACACACCAACTGCGCGGTGGAGGCTAAAACCAACAGGGGCAGTTAAGCTAAGTTCAAGTCGGCAGACAACGGAGCTAACTAGCAGCAGCTAGCTAGCCCAACTCACCAGAGGTGTTCTCAGCGAGGTGAAGAGCGTAAGAACTGAGGGATGACTGTGATGACAGCGGCTATATGTGCAGGCGGGGCCGTGCGCATGTCATCACACGTCATCTGCCTTAAAGGCGTGAATAAAGGTTTCTTCAGCCAGGACACGCAAGGGCGCGATATCCCATACCTATGTGTTGTACTGAGTGAATCAACTGAAAGGGAACTTGCGACTTTTCCACAGTACTGTGTTTTTCTGCTGTGCTTAACTTTCTATTGTATTATTTATTATTTTTTTGTTGGTGTTTTTATATTGGATACGTATTCACAAAAGTGTTAATATGCCTGCTTCATAAACCAGCTTTAGTGGTGTTGTTTTCACCATCTATACATAAGCATGTAATATTTTGCAAGCATTTGCAACATTGTATACAAGCGATAGCCTGCATTATTTTTTCTCACTCCAGTTGAGCAACTGCACAGACCACGATAGGACCAAAATGACATACATGCACCCAGACCTGAAATAGGAGTGCATAAAAGTACTACTGGTGGTTTCTCAGAAGCCAGAGTCTGTCATTGAATATTTTCCTTTCTCTTTCTCTCCACCAGCCTTCCAACTCCCATTTCAATTGCTCAATAACTATGTACTGTTACTCAGAGCCTCATCCAGACTTTAAATTGCACATTGTAACATGATGTCCATCCCAAGTACATTAGTGCTCAGGGAGAACCCCATTGAGTACAGAGAGGAACAGTTGATTAATAGCATTCAAGCCCAGGGCCATTTATCACCACGTTTCCCATCCATACCAAGTAATACACATTTTCCACAGTCGTTTTTCCATTTATTATACTTGAAATGAGAGTCGGCTCGAGTGTGCCTTTTCAGAAGCGATGAAAGCACTGTAATCTGACTCATAGTTGTTTTTAGATATGTAAACAATTTAGCGGTTTCTTCCTCCTTGTTATTTCCTCATGGGGATGTGTTAGTATTTTATTTATTCATTACTTTTTGTTTGTTTGTCTGCGGTGGATGTGGGACGGCTACATTTCAAATGATTAAGAATCATTTTTTAAAATTATAATTTTTTTTTTGACAATTGTCTTAGTCTCATGATTGCTTTGATAAAATAAATCACGCACACTGGGTTTTAACTTGTGTTTGATCAGGACTAGAACATCATAGCAAGGCGGAGAATCTCATTCAGACAAACTGACCCTGTAGTCTTTGCTCTATTAGAAATGTGCCTTTGTGAGGCTAACATTGCTTAAGGAGTCATTAGGCGTTGTTTTTGTAGTTATCACTGGGTGTGCTCGGCTTTCTGCTGTCTAAAAGACTAGATTTTCCATATCCTGCTTTTGAACAATGATTTTTAAAAGGAAATGATTTTTTTTATCCTTAAACAGAAGTCTGACAGAAGTAACTCCTGCAGCAACCTGTTTTCTCTCCTGCCAGTTTTCATCCTACCGTTGTCCTCACATACACTCCCAGCACTGCAGAGGGCACCATCCCATGTGTTCATTCACTCCTGCCAGATCCTGCTGCATATTGATTTACTTATTCATTCCCTCCATCTTGTCTGACATGAATTAATTCTTATTAAATTGTGAAATCTACAGTAATTTATATATAGGCAAGCTCAACACGAATGGAAGTTTGGGCATGGCCGTATTCTTTGTGGCCACGTACTGCAGTGTAGAAAAAAAACCTTCAACTAGTGGACATAAAAGAGCCAAAGCATCCCTCCTGTCTGATTGAAGATAGACGACTAGTCTGTATGTGCCTCTGTTTTACCCTTTGGATGTCATAGCCTCCAAAGAAACAGGCTTGAGCACTGAATTTCAGAGTCTTTCTCTCGATGAAAGTCACTTTGTGTGTGTGTGTGTGTGTGTGTGTGTGTGTGTGTGTGTGTGTGTGTGTGTGTGTGTGTGTGTGTGTGTACATGTCTGTGTAGGTTGTTTTGGGCCCATGCTGTGTGCCTGGCGAGATGGGGTTAAGGGATAAATGAAGTCCAGCACTGTAGAGTGATATTTTCAGTAACTAAAGGATGATGGGAAACAAGCAGGGAGTTTGCTGTTTTGCAGATACAGGGCTCTCAAAGTGCACAATTATTAAACAGGTTCCACAGGAAGCGGATCAGAGGATAAACAATAATTAACAGTAGTTAATATAGTCATAGTGATGTTTTTACCTCCTTTCTCTCCTCTTTGTTACTCTGATGGCATATGAATGCATCCGTTTCATGTGTGAATGTGTAACCTGGCACACTGCAGCATCAGTGTAACATTTAGGCATTGCTACAAAAAATGCACAGATGCGTAGTAAAATGGCCACTCTGAGTGCCTGTTGGCACATAATGTACGTGATCTCATTGCTCAGGTGACTTAAAGCCATAAACCCTTAAACAGCAATAAAATGAGGAACAAAATCTTTGAGTGATCAGCCCAGTTTCATGTCATGAGCAGCGTTGGTCAAGTTACTTGAAAAAAATAATCAGTAACTAATTACTGATTACTGATTACTTCCCCAAAAAAGTAATCCAGTTACTTTACTGATTACTTATTTTCAAAAGTAATTAATTACTTAGTTATTTAGTTACTTTTTAAAAAACACAATTTACAACCTGAATAGGTGATAAAGCGATAGATCTTTCAGCCCAATTCTACTTTTTCTACATAATCCATCATACAAAATGTAATCAAATGGAAAAGTCTCTCTTTTTAAAACTTGTTTTATTAGTTTTAATCTTTTAACTTTATGCATCAAGCAAAAATTTAATTATATGCAACATTCTCTGACTGGAAGAAATTTGTTTAATATTTAAACCTATTTTCTGCACATTCCAGCACATAAAATAATTTTTTTTTGTGTGGTTACACTCACTCTTTCAAATAGATGCAAGTAAAACACAGCAGAAAATAAATAAAGTCAAAGACTAGCGGTCCTTTTGCTCTATTTTCACCTGTATAGCAGGAGTAGGGTAGGTGGAGGTTTACCCTGGTGCAGGTGTGCCGCAGCGGTCAGTGGAAGAATCCGCGAGTTTCAATGTGAGTTTCCCATTACGTGGTAGCGCACGCAATGGGCAATAGTAATCCCTTACTTTACTCGTTATTTGAAAAAAGTAATCGGATTACCCATCTCTGGTCATGAGTCATGAAAAAATACCAAAATCAGTTTCCGTCCACACAAATAGTTGTTTATATTTTATAATATATTTTCCTGCTACTTTCATAAAACATAGCATGTATTTTGTGTAGAGAAAGCATGAACTGGTCACCATGGTAACAGAAGTTTTTTGGGGGTTTTTAGGACATGTCAGCTGTTGTATTTTAACTCGACCCATTGTCCTTCTCCAAACCTAACCCAGGAGTTTGTAGTGCCTCGACCTAACCAAGCAACACATTTTTTAATAAATGGTTGATTTAAAAATGATACAAGTGATTTATGAAAATCTGTGACCTGCATGACTCTGGCGTGAGGGGCAACATGAATTTGTCCACTGCCACAAATAGTTTTAAAAAGTCATGTTCAAGAACCAAAAAATAATGTAGAGAATTTCATGTTGGGAAATATATATGTATTAAGTAACATAAAGTTAAGGTTGAGCAACACAAATCAACAGATTAAGTCAGGGGTGTCAAACTCAAATACACAGTGGGCCAAAATTCAAAACTGGAACAAAATCGCGGGCTAACGTTAATATTTATTGAAATATATTTATTCCTCCAGATATAAGAATGAATCTTTTCTTATGGACACGTTTTGCTGAAAAACTGAATATGAAACAAGCAAAGCTTAATACTAAACAATATATATATTAGCTGTATAATACCAGTAGGCCAGCTCTAATAGTAATTTGGTATGGCTTAGCGGGCCAAATGTAATTAGGCTGCGGGCCAAATTTGGCCCACGTACCAGAGTTTGACACCGATGGATTAAGTCTTGATTATTCATCAAACTCGCATAACAGCAGATTTGTGAGACACTCGCCATCAGTCGCTTTTCGCTGAACTCTCTAATCTACTCTGTGATGTTTAAGATAGTTTAAAAATAAGGATTTTTATTTTTTTTATTTTTTAAATTTCAGCACTAACAGTGGTTTATTTACAGTTATATAGAGCAATGAGAGTTTTTATATAGAGTGTATTTTTTTTTTTTTCATTAATTGCTATGAGTCCTTCAGAGAGGCCTCTTACTATTTCTGGCATCATAGTAAGAGGTACAGAGCCCGGCCAAGGAGTCGTTAGTTCACCTTTTTGTTTGTATACAAATGACTGTGCTCACTCCCAGCATAACCAGTATGTTATAAAAGTTTGAGGTGTCACTGTTGTTTTTACCTAATCTAGCTACACCCCTGAAGAATTTACTGTAGAGCCCAGATCAGTTGGAGGTCATCCTTTGAGTGTCCCACTTTTCCCAGACATTAGACAGGTCCCTGCAGGGTCCACGTTGATATGGGGTCACTCACTTAACACAGACATGTGGAAAATGTTTGTGTGAAAATTCATCAACATTTACATTTTTGCTTATTTCTTTTTATTATTATTTTTTTGCTTGAACAAAACAGCATGCGGAACAGATAGCGTCTCTGTACGTGAGCTCAATATTTTCAAAAATTAGAGGGGAAAAAAGATTGGAGCTGGCAGGGGTCTGAGTATATTATCAAGATGAGGCAGTCTGTTTTAAGTCTGTCGTTTATCAAACATGAAATGAAATAAACTCCAAAATTATGTATCCAAGTAAGCATAATAAAGTAGATTTAAATAAAATAGCTGGACCAAAATGTGAACAAGATAAGTGAGCTAATCTACAGACATGGTTGGTAAAGTATTTAAAATAGTCAATAAAGAATTGAACTTTTGAAAAATAAATCAGAGCTCCCTTGAGTGTTTGGCGTCTGCAGTAATATTACCGTATTTTTTGGACCATTTCACTGTTGATGAACGGGTCTGTTTTCATACATAAGGCGCATTAAGCAAAATAAAATAGTCAGATAAGTCAAACTTTACTCAACTCATTCTTCTTGCTTCCACTTCCGTACCATTAGCGTTCATTCTCCAGCTTCACTGTGTTTATGTTATGCTAACATAGCTGTGTCGCTAGCGATCACATAGCACATCATTATATACCAGCTAGTCCAACTTCAGTAACCCTACAAACATCACTGCTGTTTAGTTTTCTGTCTTCATTTATGTTTGAAGTGATAGCAGAGCAGTACGTTTGAATTTGTTCACAAATCTCTCAGTCAGAACATGCTATATCATGTTTAGGTGGAAACTAGCGAGCTAACTTCCTGCTAACTTCTAACTTTGTTAAATTTAATAAATTCTGTTTTCATGTATCCCTGGATGTTAAACTTAATTGTTACACCTGGTAAAGCAGCAACGCTGATCAATTTATTAAAGACCAAAGAATTTAGACAGTTTTTCAACTCTCAGTGATGCCACAGTGTTCATTTGACTTTGGGACCTGAAGCAGACGAAGTTTTGGAACCAGATTACTCCGCAAGGCTCCTGACTACGGTAGCCGTAATCCTCCGACAATCCATCAAGCTGTGCGGCGTCGTAGTTTACCAAAGTTGTACTAAACATTTTTGACAGATTTTTCATCATGGGAACAGAAACAGTGACCGTTCACCAAGACATTTTTGAACACTGTTTGCATGCATGAATCTCTGGCAGTAGATTTACAGAATTCCCGTGTGTATGCAGAAGCAACATAAACATTTATTTGCCCCTCTGTCTGTTAGCGGATAAATGAACAGCTCATCTTGGACACAAAGAAAAGTAGAGAGGCTTTGATGAGGCGTTATTAATTAGTCATCTGTTTGTATATTTACTTTAAGGTCTGCCTTTCCTAAAATTTGCCCATTTAAGGTTTTATTGCGATGTTTGTTGTTTTTTGATCAAGCAGCTGCCTGGACGACTTTCTCCTGTGGGTAACAATAAAGGGATCTTATCTATCTTATCTTTACATCTATTATAGATTGAAATGTTTACAAGTACAATTTGACAGTAAAGTCTTTACCACTATGAAGACAAGTCTTTGACAGGTCAGATTAACGAGGCTCACGGGTAAAGACTCTAATCCAGGAGCGATAGAGTCGCTCGCATTCAAACACGTGCCACAACGGCAGTGACCTCATTACTTATAATAAATGATCTGCCATATTTAGACTGTATCGATCAGGATGTGACAGCAGATGTCATTGGGCACTTCAGATAACTAAGCTGTCACACAGTGTCACAGTTTGAGTGATACAGTAATGGCCTGAGTCATTCAGGTTTTTCAAAGTGTATACGGATGCCTTCTCATAACCACACAAAGGATGTGGCCTCTTTAATTATCAAATTAACTATTAAAGTATTGGCACTAGATTAAGAAAACAATATCTTAATGAGCTAAATGTACTGTCAGAGCCTTTGGTTAGTATTTTATAATGAGAGAGTATAATGTGGCTTGCTGTATTAAAATAATCAACACTGAGCTTCAGTATAATTATATCATGTTTATTGGTTTAAGAATTACCGGATAAAACTTTTTTTTTAAAGTGCATTTTGTGTAAACTTCCGAGGGGAAAGGTGGGATTGGGGGTTGATCAAAACAAGTTACAGCATATGAACAAAGATCATTTTGCCTGCATTTTCCTAATCTGCCAAGCTGGTAAAAAAACCCAGGTGATTCTGTAAAGAGGTCAGGTGGGAAGCCTTAATTGATTTTTTTGATGTTGTTTGATTTTTACAGTTTTTGTGTTTTTTGTCTGTACTCTCATAACTAGTTTTCAGACCGATGTTTTGGTATTGAAAGAACAGAGATGGACACAAATGGTTCATGACATACCTTTTGCTCCTTCGTTTTAAACACATTTGTACAGAATAATAATTATTAAAACAAAAAAAGTGATTTTTAGAATTGCTGCAAATGCTGTTTGAGAGTTCAGGTTATTTATAGATTTGTAGCAATGTTCCCACATTTATAGTCCCAGTCTTAAGCCAGGTCAGTTGCTCCATGGTTGGATTGACTCTAGCATGTTATAAGACGTCAAGTATAATTAATTTTAACTGATCAAAATGCAGGTCATTTCACAGCTCATGTGTGCAGTTCTCATGTGGTGTGCGAAATTGCTTATCACACACTCGTCACATTTCATATGTAGTTTGGTCAAAAACCTTTCAGATACCTAAAAGCATAATATGTACAGTGGAAGTGCTAATTATTGGAATTTTTCAAATTAAAAGTTTTTTTTTTCATACTTGAGTTTTTCGGTTATGTCATTATTTTGTCTAGTCCAAAAAAAAACATACCATGCCGCTCAACAGATGAAAGCAGAGCTGTTCAGATAGATACTGTATGTTCTCTTCCAGCAATGCTGAGACATACGCATGCACACATGCTGATTAAAGCATTACAGGGGTTGTTACCCTTCTGAAATCAAAGGCAAACAAACAAAAACTATGATTTGCATAGATCTCACAGAACTACACAGACAGAGAAAGAATATTGCTTCTGGCACGTCATATGATTTGTACAATTTGTTTAGTTTTATTCTCAGAGGGAAAATGAATTTTGTCTTGGATTCCCAAAAATATATATTTTTTCCTCACTGGGTTTTTTTCATTTTGACAGGTCTGTGCTAAGACATGATTCGAGCTCCTGTAGTATTTTCCTGCAGCTTGTTTGGAGAAACTGAACGGATGTTTAGCTTAGCTGGCACGTTTTCAGATCATGTGAATCAATGGAAGGAAGTTTGATACATCCCACAGATGTAAAAGCTTTTTTTTTTTTCTCCTAGGATCGGGGTCAGTGCCCAGTCTCCAGGCTGTCATTTTAAGATGCTCTTTAATAGCATTAAAGAGCTGCTTCAGCCTTCTGATCTGGACTTATCTGGCAGCAGGGGATTTCACTCGAGTGTCACTGTACTGCAACCACAGGCTTGGTGCTCTGTGGTTTGATTTCTTTCACTTTTTTTGTTTTGTTTCTTTAAACTTGGGCAGAGTTTGTAAAAAAATTTTTTAAAGATTTGGCTTGAATTGGTAACACCATTGCCAAAATGGTTTTCGCAGCAGCAGTGATTTTGCATTTTGGGTTGTTTCAATAAGGATTAAAGGATTAAAAATGATTTTTCTGTCAATTTTCTGTGGCCAACTATACCATTATTTACCACTGATGGCAGAAAGTAATGTAATTTTATTTATTCTTTCAAATTCAACCCCTAAAGTATTGCTATTGTACCAGCTTTGCTTTAAATTTGCATAAAACCACAGTCTTCTCTGACATAAAGGCTCAAAAATCAATGTCGATAAAGTCTAAATCTTCTTTTCACGAGACTTTCTGCTCTGCATTTGGCAGTCCATTCAGCTTTTGGATAGATTTCCCCGCAGCTGTTTGTATATAGTCATGGTCCCCAGAGCATCAAACCTACTTTAATAATCTATGAATTCTTTTTGTGTAACCAGCAGGTCAAAATTTGCACTTTCTGCTGGAAAATATGCCAACGTCTATTTGATGGATTGGTAAAAAATGCAGACATTCAGGGTTCTCTTACTCATCCTAATGATTTTGGCAGACTTCTGACTCCCCCTCTATCCTCTAAAGTAGAGAATGTATTCAAAGCCACAAACGTCAACAAGGTTGACACAGATGTTAGCATTCCTCTCAGGATAAACTGTAATTTTTTACGAATGTTTAACATTAAATTTGTTGCAACAGTCAGTTAAAAAATTTGACATTGTCCAACACTTTTTTTTTTTAAGATCAAATGCGTGATGAACAAATACCCCTCGAAGGGTCATCTCCTTGGTTGAAGCTAGTCGCAGTCAGGGCTGGACTGGGACAAAAAATTGGCCCGGGCATTTTGACTAGAGACCGGCCCACCAAAAATGTGACGTCATTCAGGGGTAAAACCGCAAAGGATTCTGGGAACTTGTGGCAAGAGGTACTAGTGCATGCAGGCTTTCAATTGAACTCAGTTACACAGCGATAAAAAGAAACACAAAAAATGGCAAGAAGCTGTTGTATTATTAACTGCAATAGCCGGTGTTGTGCCAAAAGTAAATGGCCTGTATTTGTATAGCGCTTTTCTAGTCCCTAAGGACCCCAAAGCGCTTTACACAACCTGTCATCCACCCAGTCACACACACGTGATGGCAAGCTACATTGTAGCCACAGCCACCCTGGGGCGCATTGACAGAGGCGAGGCTGCCGGACACTGGCGCCACCGGGCCCTCTGACCACCACCAGTAGGCAACGGGTGAAGTGTCTTGCCCAAGGACACAACGACCGAGACTGTCCAAGCCGGGGCTCGAACCGGCAACCTTCCGATTACAAGGCAAACTCCCAACTCTTGAGCCACGATCGCCCCAAAAGGTGATTGTCTGCCAAAAACTGATTTCCGGTATTTGCCAAAAACTGATTGCTCGTATTTAAATTGCTATAAGTAACTTGTTGGGCTATAATATGTGAAACATATGTCAAATGCATCCCTCATGGATGACATAAAGTCATCTCTCCATCTCCATCGCTCTCTCCTGCTCTTTTATTTCTCTCTCTTGCTCCATCTCTCTCTGCTGCTCTTCTGTCTCCTCTGTCACAGACTTCTCCACTTTTGATGATAAATCAGCCTGGTGCAACATGTAAGGATTGGCACAATTTGTTAAGATTTTGAATAGTTTGAGAAACTAACCTTAAGCATAAAATAAAATTTACTATCAGTAACTTCATAGCACCCGCCCAGCAGTATATAAACTCCGTCATGCTAGCTAGTACGCAGTACCAGTTATTCTAAGCGACTGTAAAAAGTCAGCACAACGAAAACAAACTACAACTAAACTTGGTTTATATCTGACACAGATAGACAGCAGGTCATAACTTCTTACCTGAAGTTCAGTTCCTCTGCCACTATGACCGGCGGCCGCCTCGGGTCTCTCCTCCTCTTGCCTCCCCTTTCCCTTATCCACCTGCTGGTCTCCACCACTTGCTGATGATGCTAAATCTGTGGAAGCTATGCCATAGCTACCGCCAAACAATTCAGTTATTTTTACACATTTGGCAGCGTCTGCCTGAAGGGCTTGTTTCTTTTTGGCCCTAATTTTTTCTGCACCTCCTTTCCTTTTTTTGTTCTCCATTTTCTTTAGTTCGTCTATGAGATTGCTAAACAAGGGGGAGGGTGCATCCGACCTCCTCGGCTATAATTGGTCCAGCCCAGAGTCGATCATGACCAATTGGCCAATCCAACACCTTTCATTATTTATACCCTTCCAAAAAAAAAAGAAAATCGATCGGCCCATTAAAAACAAAAAATCGCCAGCGGCCCACCGGGCGATTGCCCGGTATGCTCAATGGCCAGTCCAGCTATGGTCGCAGTGCATACACGGAGCCATAGATGGATGGATGTTTCTGCAGTCAGATCGTTGCTTACAAAGGGAGCTTTGTTGTATTTTAAACAGTAATCTGCTTAGTATGTGGCTGTGACGGACACTTCTCCTCACAGACTAGAATTGGATATGGATGCCAGAAATCTGATTCTGTTCATCTGGATGTTTTGTTTTCAGTGGGTTCATCACTCACTCACTCATCCAAGTGACATCTACAGTCTCAGCTGACTGCAGGTTTCCCCAAACTTATAAACAGTGCATAGTGACTGAAACTAGCTCCACAGACTAACAATGGGCTTTTTTATAATCATTTACTTGGCGTTATCGTGACAATTGATCAGTACCATTAACATAGAGTTAGGAAAAGCAACAATCACAGCATTGTGACATGGTGAAAGATATATCGGTAAGCCCTCTCCTCAGTTCAGAGGAGGACGGACCTCCCTGCCTGTCTTATAGTTGGGGAAACTGCAGTTAGCTGAAGTCACTGAAGAAGTCATTTGTGTGAGTGATGAAATGTACTGAAAGCGTTACGTGCAGATGAACAGAATCAACTTTCTGGGATTTAGTAACCTGCATGATTGAGCATGCATCGAGACAACAGAGTGTGACGTCAGTTACCTCAGTAAGCTAAAAAATGATTTGAAAGTGTAAACTCACGAGTTTGAGTCGTCCTTGAGCTCCATTTTGTTCTGTCAAGAATGTTGTTCATTTTGTTTTATTCTAGTCAATAAACAGACTAAAACAGGAAACAATCCTTGAACACAATACAAAGTCTAGCAAGGACATCCAAGAAGTACCTAGCACTGATGGAAACACTGAGGAAAAGTCCATAATGTTAGTTCAGGTTTAATTTTGGAACAGCTTTGTTCCAACTGTTACCACTACTTCCTGGGTTTGACTATATATACAGTAGAAGTAGGTACATCTCAGGCCCTCCAAGGTTTGGAGGCCTATCTCCACCCACCACCACTTCCCCTGCCAGTGGCGGACTCCCTCAGGTGTCGGTGCGTTGGTGGTTCTTTGTGTCTGGGGATGGGCGTCCAGGTACACACCGGCTCACTCCTTGGCGGCCGCTTATCGGGGCCTGGAGCCTGGGGCTCGCTCGGGCCACTTCGGAGGTGGGGTGCCCCCGGCCTCTCGGCCTGGGGCTTGGTCACTCAGGCACAGCTGGCGGCCGGCGGAGCTCACGGGCGCGTCACTGCAACTCCCCCTGGCTTCTGCTCCGCGGCTGCTGAGTGAGCCCTCATCTGGGACTCTCCTCAGCTCTTACTGGGACAGTGGTGCGGCTGCCCCTCTGTTGGTCTTCCTTGGTCTCTTGTGTTCTGGGGGCCTCTGGATGTCTGGAGTTTTGATCTCCTCCATACCTGCTTCATACCCTGGAGGACGGGGCTGTGGCTCCCCACACTCCCTAGCAGATCGTTACATGGAGAAACCTTTGGAATGCAAGCATGCTGATCCACACAGGTATACACACGGGTATTCACAGACGCGGACTACAGCTTTCTTGGCTGCTGCCTCAAAGCACATTGTGCGCTGTCTATCTTGCGTGCTGCACAATATCGTTTATTATTTAGTATCTACTGATATCTACTGCTAGCTAGTTTATTGTGATGGTGCTGTTTTTTTTATTATGTTGCTCTTTGTTGTTTGCTTTCTCTTCTGTTTTTTTTCTCCATACAGGTGACCCAGGTGTTTTGTTTGTTTGTTTTTTTCTTTCTTCCCCCCTTCTCACCGTCTCTTCTCCCCTTTGGTTTTCTTTCTCTCCCTCTCTTTCTTTCATTCTTTCTCCCTGTCCTATCCCCCAGTCATGTCTGTCCCGTTTGTAGCAACTGAAAATAAAGTAAATTCATAATTTTAATAAAGGTCAATCAAATGGACCAATATGGCAAGGCCATGATGATCCACTTGGTAAAATAAATCCGCTTGGCATCTTTCTTGGCCTTAAGACAACAATTCTGATGGCTAAAGATCCAAACGGGACACCAAAAAAAAGAAGTAGGTACATCCTAGTGCTATCGCTTAAATCATTGCAAAATCTAGCTGTATTACTTTAATTTTGCACAAGGGCAAACATTTTCAGCATTTTGTATTTCTAACTTTGATTTTTATGACAAATACTCAATTCTCAAACTTATTTGAGTTTTTTGTGTGTGTTCAGCTTTTTTAATTTTTTTTCGAGGGGATCTGTTTCTCTACAGTCCTGTTCAAACAGATGAACGATAGAAATACTCGCCAGGATTTTGGTGTAACTCTTGGCATTTGTGTTGTCATGTATAAATGGCATCTTTCCAATATGGTCTGGTCTACATTAATAAATAACCCCAGTGCCAAGTCTGTCGCTATGCAAGTAGATAACTGCACAAGCACTGCTCAGTGCATGACGGCATATTAGGACGATCATTAGTCACCAGTCTTAGTGTGTCATTTCACACCTTTGTGCCATCTCACAGTCACATTTTTCAGTTCCCCATGCATGACAGACTTCATGCAGTTAACAGGAATAACAGGAAATCACAGATCAGTCATTACAGGCTTGTGTGTCTCTCAATTAGTACTCACTTTTGTTGTACTGTGCTTGTACTGCTTTGTTGTAACATTTTCAGTAATGTTATTTAAGTGCTATTGATTACTGATGTTGTATACTACGTTCCTTTTCTATAAAGCTTATAGTTAAGGCTGGATCAGGTGACCCTGAACCGTCCCTTAAATGTGCTGCAATAGGTCTAGGCTGCTGGGGACCTCTTTTACTATCTATGTGTTTATACATCACTATTAACAACCATTAATCATGGGTTAGTATGAATCTCTGACCTTTCCCGCAGCAGATGGGTGCCCCTCCCTGTTTCTCTGGTTCGGCCAGATGTTTCTTCCTGTTAAAAGGGAGTTTTTCCTCCCCATTGTCTCCTTCTCATAGGGGGTCACCTGATTGATGGGGTTTTATCTGTATTATTATAGGATCTATATCTTGTGCCTTGCGGTGATTGCTATTATGATTTGGTGCTATATGAAAACAAAAAATGAATTTAGTTGTATATGTGAATGCCCCAGACTAAGAGTAGCTGTGTAACAATATAGTATATTCTTCTGTTATTTCCACTGTCATCCATTACATACCACGCAGTTGTGACAGTAATTTTGGTTCGCCTCGACTCGAAGGCGAGTACAGTGTAGTTGTACTTTTGAAGTAAAAGGTTTGTTGACTAATGTGAGGTCTGAGACTTACAGGCTAGGTCGTGTGTTGCCTTTATGATGGGGTTGTGTAATAGGGTCAGGACTTTTAGCTGCTGTCTTTGCCAGGTCAGGTGCACGAGAGTAGCTGCTGGCATTGTGCACGTTTGTGTGCCTGCCAGTTTTTGATAATCTCTGGATTGAATGTGATAGCCGGATGATATTTGAGAGGAGCAGATTCCACAGCATTGCAGTTAAAGCCTAATTCTTCAGATGTTTGATGTCAGCTCGATATTGGCCCGGCTAATTTTTTTATTTAATTAGAGCTGATCAGTGAGCAAATTGTCACCCAAATATTCAAAGTGTGTAGTTATGATGCTGCATTACACACTGATTAGGGTGCGACCTTCCAGTGTTTTCAGCAGACTATTTCCCTCCTGATCAGAGAATTGTGTGAGCACATTAGTCACCGCTGTCTTATTTTCTTCGTGACCTTGGTTGATGTATTGCTTTCATTATCTGCTGATGTACTTGGGATGTTCATTATGCAGTGTTTTGATATTGTGGCGCTGTCTTTCTATTTGTCTGGCTTCTCTCCAGGTGTGAGGACTGAGCATGTGGATGAGCTGCGTGTCTTCCTATTGGTCTGTGGCCTCAGAAGAGTCAAAGACCCCCTCTATTTGGTGGAGGTTTTTTCAAGTATGCTGTGATTTTATTCATTATGTTATATTGTTGAATTCATTTCATTGTGCTTGCTATGAAATGCATGTGTATAACATGAAGTGGCGACGAGATCAGCACTCAGACCCAACCCGTTATTGAAACTAGAAATACATACCAGTAAATATGATTATGTAAGCTGCATGAAAAAGTGTTTGTACAGTGCAGCGGGGCAGCTCGTTCTAATTTTGTCAGGTCTTGCCTTCATGGTTTTTATGGTTTTTCTTTCTTTGGTGGATATCCTGTATGTCTTATTAGGTACCTAATATTTTGCCTCTAATTAACACGAGTGGTTTCTTTTTCAACCCCCCATATATACTGTGACTTTCACAGCACACAGTTATTGTGATGAGACATCACTAGAGGGCGTCAACATTGTATATTAATGTTGAGGAGAGCTACACGGTTCAAGTTTCACATGCACGTTCTTGGAATTAACACATACTGTCCACGAGTGTCGTGCATTAAACAAGCTTGTGGGAATCTGTGCAAGAACAGCCTCACTTCTTTTGACAACTTGCTCATTTAAAAAAACACACACAAAAACAAACTGCAGTATTGTTTTTTACATCACCAGTTATATTTAATGTTTTTCAGAGTGGCATTGTGAAAATCTGCTGAATGTGTTAGTCATTATTGGACCCAAGGTAAGTAAACAGTCCTTATGCACCAGTTTTGTTTTGTTTGTTTCTTTGTGTGTATGCTTTTGTTTTTGTTTTTTCCCTTTTCTGCCATGTGCCTCCGTACTGTCACTCTGTGTACTGCTGAAATTACCTAGAAACATCCCCCGGGAATTGAGGCAGCCTCTAATTGGATAGAGCAGACATACAGGCTTTAGTTGTTATGCTGGAATTAACGGACAGTGCTGGAAGGAAATGTCTTCTGAATACTGGGGAAGGGGTCAGCTATAGTGGTGGTTGAGTTGTTTTGTTTCTTTTTTTTTGGGGGGGGGGGGGGGGGGGGGGGGGGTTTGGCATTACCTGCTTGACATTACTTGGCTTTTACTAATGACCTGTGTGGGAGTGGAGCAAACTCATTTTAATCCTCATAATATGTATCTGCACGTGTACGGGGAGCACAAGTTACAGGTTTTGCCACCCTGTCACATGTTATCATGTTTCTGTGCTGTGTGTCTCCCTGAAAACATTAAGTGCTCAGGTACAAGCTGTGTGTCTTCATGTCAAACAGTGCAAATAAATAAGTGGAAAATAGCAATTGAACTCTCAAACCCTGTCGTGAATAACCTCGTGCATCAATCAACTAGTCAGTCACACAATCAAATTAGTTTTTTTATTCATTTATGTTAAATTTTTTTTCTTTTAAAAAAAATATCAGGTTGCAGTTTTATGTTAAAATTCTTGTCATATCCCAGAGAACAGCAGCAGCCTCGGTTCTTTGTTTTTCTCTCACCCATTGTTTTCTGTTTGCATGTCTTCATCTTCTCTTCTCCCCCCCACCCGACTTTGATACGGCATCAATGTACAGTACTTTAGCATCTGTTCTTTCTTTCAAACAGTGGTCTCAGGCAAAAGGTACGTTCTGCTTTAGCTTTGCACAGAACCAACTCAATTAGGCATGGCCACGGGCTTGTATGCACCGTCTTACTGCCGCTTCTTGCTTTTTTCACGAGGCTTTGCTGCTGCTGCTGTTTGATGAAACGGTTCAGTCGAAGCAGAAACATGTGATTCATCGTGACACGTCTGAATCACAGGCATGTTTGTTCAAGAAATGGAAAGATATTAATTTTATACTAAAAATGTTTTCGTGTGACAGCCAGATTTCAGCTGTGTTAATTTAAGGATTATATATTTTTTGTGGAACAGTGTTGAACAGATTAAACGAAGTGAAGGAAAAAGATCTAAAAAATGCGAAGAGGAGGTGGAATGAGACATCCCTCGCTCAGGCTGTCTTGACATCACAGAAATCAGTATCGCTACTTCATTCAAGTAATAAGCGCTGTGGCTTTGCAGCATCTGTGATTAAGAGGAAAATTCAGGTCAGTTTGTCAGCGATGACACATCTGACTTCTCTGTAAATGGGCTGTAAATTACAGAGTAAAATAAATCTGGACAATTCCAAAAAGGGAACGTTATCTCCCGTAACGATAGCAGGCTTTCACCTTATTTATTTGCTGAGAGCAAAAATGAAATCTAATTATATCTCTCTCAAACATCAGTAAAGGTATGACAGATTTATTAGAATGAACAGGAACACTGAAGCTTTCGCCATATGACGTAGCTTTGTTGTTTGTTTGTTTTTGGGCTCACTATAAGACAGCGCCGGTTGGGCTTAAACCGTGTATTTTTGCCAGTATCTTCATCATCTTGATCCGACCCCTGCTATTTTATAATTCCTGCAGAATCCCAGATCGCTCCAGGATGCAAAACTGCATTTCTTTTTTAATACATCTTAAAAAATAATTTCATGAAGCCATTTTGTGAGCTATAAAATAAAATGAGAAAAATGTAGCAGCTTGCTTAGTAGCATCTTTGACCCACATTGCTATGCTTTGACTTTTCTGTGGACAGGCTAATGCACATAAATCCCACATTGCAATTAATCAGATTGCCCACCCTGACCCCAATCTCTGAAAATGCAGGATTTTCCTGAGAATGATTTTCTCCTGTTAGAAGTTCTTAATTGTGTCATTCGATATTTTATATCCCAGTAATTAGGATATTGCAGGTATCCTTAATAAAAAAGAAAAACAGAAATTTTGTTGCACATGTTTCGGTCATTTTTGTTTTGCCTCTTGTTTTTCAGATTGATCCCGTTCTTTCTGCTGAAGTAGAAACGGTTGTTAAAAGGTAGGCCTTCAGCTTTCTTTGTGTTCAAACCGTCAGTTTTGTCTGTTTAATTGCTGTGATGTTCCATCTTTTCAGACTTGCCTGCCTTTGTGCTTCTTTCATGCGGTGCATTGAAAAACAAACGCAGCTCACATGTATCGTAACATAATGTGAACAGAATGCAAAATAGAGCTGAGCGCCAAGGTCCTCTTTTTATTATCTGTCCTCCCACACTCAAGTCTCCGCCGATCTTTCAGTTTTTCGCCACAGGGCTTCACCACAACAGAGATTTTTGCGGCAGGAAGCTGCCCTCTCTGCTTAAGACTTTACCTGGATGCTCCGTTCATGTCACAAACAGTGCAGCTGTGTTTCCTTGCCTGAGCTTGTCACTGCTGTTCAGCATCATTCACGCCTCTGTGAGCCCTGAGTCACACAGAACTGAGTTTTGCCACTGCTTTTACAGAACAGCAGGGGTGTTCTTGGCCCAGGAGAGGTGCCAACAGGAGCTTCATGCTGCCATGAAAAGGTGCTTCGCTGTGGTCAACAGCTCTGTTTCAGAGGGCATGTCAGCAGCCATCTTGGAGGTAAACATCTTTGAGGATGGTGGGTAATTGGACGGCAGGGCAGCACGATGTTCCAACATTGACAAGAATAACAGTTTGGTAATGGTAGTTTGATCTATCAAGGCATCTTACAGAGGAGCTTTTGCTTTTTAATCTAAACCACGTGAATCTTCTGCACTGTTTGTTGTTCAGCTACAATGCTATCTGGACACTTCTGGGACAATTACCCAAATTAATTGCTTGACTCCAATCTTCCCATTCTTGAGTGAGCAAATCCTCTTAATCTTTTTTAAACACAGGCAATTAAGACAATCCACAGTAGGCTTAAAGTGTTATTAGTTTGTTAGCATGTTTCACTTAACAAGGTATTAGCTTGCACAGATTGTTAATTCTTTAAGTGAACCGAAGCACAGAATGGCGGCGCTGTACACCATCCGAAATGCTCGAGTGACTGCTTCTTAACAATGACAGGATAAACAAGAAACTTTTGCCTTTTACTTATGCTTTCTGTCTTCACCAGGCCATTGATCTCGGGGTACCTGTGCTGGCTAGAAACATTCCAGGAAACGCAGCTGTGGTGCAGCATGAGGTCACCGGCCTTCTGTATTCTTCTCCTCAGGTATATATTGGCTGACCAGCTCTGTAGTTAAGCTAAGCGCTGTAGTCCATACACATAATGACTGTGTTTATGGACTACAGAGAGGATAAACTGTTGCCAGGGCTACAGGGACTCCTTTTACCTCAGCTGACCAGAAAAGTACACAACCGCATTAAGTAGTACCGACACACTGACTGAGAACAACTGGAGGGTTTGATGTCCTCTCCTTGCATAACTGGATAAAATAACAAGTCTCACAGTTTTAATCAGAAACTTTTGACATCATTTTGTAAACTTT
Organism: Aulonocara stuartgranti; assembly: GCF_965226115.1. Lineage (NCBI taxonomy): Eukaryota > Metazoa > Chordata > Actinopteri > Cichliformes > Cichlidae > Aulonocara > Aulonocara stuartgranti. The sequence continues at coordinate 27,564,246 of NC_138948.1, forward strand.
GTAGTGGTTTTATCACGAGTCCAATCTGAGCAGGTAAAATATAACAAAAGGCCCCTCCTTGTGTTATATTTTATTTTATGTTTCCTCAGGTGCTTGGATTAGAATCAAAAGAAGTGCACCCTTTAGGGAGAGAACAAAGATACTATACTACCGCATAGTGATGCAACAATTAGCAGCAAGGTGGAAAGTAAGTAATCCCCCATGAGAACTGCTCAGTCTGATATTCAATGAGGTTTAATGCAATGGGAGATAACAAAGGATAAGGCCAATTGGCAGGGCTTAAGCGTTGTATTGTCAAGATCATGCTGTAGCGTGATGTTGTTGTAATGGTGGGGATAATTCCTCCCTGCACGTGTGCTCCACTGAGCTGCTGGTAGGAAGCTCACACAGATGGTTGCAGCAACTTGGACCGGATAAACAAGGACCTCGGCCAGGACCGACGGGCAGAGAGTGCTAGTCTTTGAGCCGCCTTTGCAGTAGCTCCCGTGCAGGACTTTTCACGCACGCTAAAGTCTTTCCTTATTCTTTCCACTGACAGTATTTCTTGTTCTTCAAGATGGAATTACATGAGGAGTGTGGGTATTAAGAAATGTGTCGAGCAAAGTAAACACAAAAGCACTCACGAGCTTTAAAGAGGAAAAATGGCCTGTCCTGTCGGGCTCTGTAATTTGCACCAAGAGTGAAGTGAATATAAGCGCGCCTCTCATAAGTTGAGCTTTAATCCTTTTGCTGTGAGGATTTATAGCCCTCATATGTCCATACAGAAGAGCTGTTTCCCACCAAGAGCCTCTCCAGACATAATCACATCACTTGAAGTGAAGTAAAGCAAAATGGCCTGCTGACTGGCAGTGGCTAAAACTTTGTGTGCCCATTGGCTCAGTGCAGCAGTGAATGTTGGCTGTCATGTTGCAAGAACACTTCAAGGCACTTTGACTTCATTTTGTTGGAGGCTTCTGACAGGCTGCTGGGCCAGCAGATGAGCAAACTAGGATTCTGAATGCTGAGTTGATGGACCTCATTTCTATGAATACGTGATGGTGTTATTACTCCCTTTTTTTATACTGTTGCTCTTTTATCCTTGTCTTTTCTTCGCCATGTTCCCAACACGACTGGTTCTACAGTATCTTTTTTTTCTAACTGTATCACTTTGTTTGTTTTTCTCTTTTTACATAAGCAAATGAGAGGTGGCAGCTATTAGGATAGAAAAAGGAGGTCTGTTGGGCATCCATATTTAGATATGGAGCCACAAATATCTCCATCCTTTGGCTATGTAAAGACACTTTTGAAGTATTTGCTAATCAGTGCACAGGCTTCTATCTGAGTTCTGTTCTTGTGCTTTGGATTATCGTTTATGCTTTAAAAAATATCTCCAGGCACCTTCACTGGCAAGCTTCAAGTGGCATTTGGCAATGAATGAGACTAATTTTGCCTTTATCCTTGCCAGGAATTTGTGCATCAATCTCAGAGGCTGTTGTCAGATCACGAGCTGAGAGAGAGAGTGGTGAGGAATGGAAAACTCTACGTGGAAGAGCGTCACGGCGTGAAACAGGAGAGAGAAACTTACCAGCGACTGGTGGACACTTTGCACTGAGCACATTAAACTGCAATCTGTAAACTTTCTCAGGGGCTTCAGCAGGAGAGAAGAAGAGCGCGACACTAGTCTCTCTTTGTTGCACAGGTATAATTATGCTCGTTTGCATAACAATGCGGTTTTATCTCTACTACCTGACTGAAAATTATGACGAAGAGTGCTTTAAACCAAAGACATATGACATTTATGATGGACTCTTATTTATGGTTTAATTATGATAAAGTCATGGATACTGTGATTATTCATTCTGCATATTAAATGGTTATCGATCTAAAAAATTATCACGTTTCTCTTTATCAGACTTTTCCAAATGAAGTCCAAGATTTTTCCAGGTTATGCTACCCCTTTCTGTTTTTTATGCTGAAATAACTGTGTTACACAAAGAGAATGAACCAGTATAACTTTGTTTAAAGGATAGAATGGCACAAAAGTCCTTTTGTTTGCTGTTACAAAGGTTGATTATGATATCGTACTGCACCAGCGTAAGCACCGTAACAAAAACCTATCAAATCAAGGACTGCATTAGTTCAGGCAGGCCACAAAGACGAGCTCGGCCACGATCCCAGCATGGCAGTGAGTCCCAGCGCTAGCCTACTTCAGCTGTCTGCTCAGTTGATGGTCTTCTATACAGCCAATTGACAAATCCCATATAGGAAGCACTGTTTAAGCTGCTTGCTGCACACCTTCAAGTCGCTTTGCAAATGACCTTCACCCCAGCTCCTGTGTGTCTTTCTTCTTCCTGATGTGTTTTTTCTGTGTTGGGTCTCGATGCTGCTCTCCCCACCTCATGCTGTCCACATATCCACGTAGAAATCTGTGAGGGGTCCCGAAACAGAGCTACGTTTCGAATGTAAAGTACTGCAGATGGAGATAATCTTAATCTCTGAATTAAGCAAAGAAAAAACTGCAGTAGATGACCAACTCAAGTGGCTGGTGCTTAACATAGAAAATCAATTAATAGGCAATATTGAAGATCAGTCTGTTTTAATGTTAAAAAAGCAACTGAAAATTAACCCAACTTAAAATTACAAATACATCTTTTATGCTGCATAATAGAAAACACTCCTTTTGGTTCTTATTATTTTAATCAAAGCCATATGTCTACTGAAATCAGTGTCAGATTATGCTGATATAGGATATATTTTCAATTTGGAGACACTTTCTCTGGGTGTCTTTGTACTGTATGCATCAGCGTGTGAGTGCAACAATTTAGAAGTAGATATCCACATGCAGCTTTAATATTTGGTGGCTTTGTGTGAAAAGGGAGTCCGTCTGAATTGGCCGTCTCAAACACGATCACACACATCTAACTCTCCAATATTAACAATAATATACAGTACATGTAAAAGGCCTTGATAGGTAATGAAATGTAGAGGAGGGCAATTCCAAAATCTTAAATTCTCGAGAGTTTTCAGAGTTGACAAAGGCATTGAGGTGATCAAAGCCACATCTGCTGTACATGTGAGGTCTGATCAGGTTCTCTATTATAACTGGTCCCCAGGCTCTGTGATGGGCACTTGAGGTTCCTCCCCACAGCTGTCCTCCTTTCCAACCCAATGGATGCCATGGCCGTTCTCTCTGGGTGGGAGATGTGGTGAATGCTGGCGCTCTAGTGTGGAGAAGGTTGTGAACTGGACTCTCTTTCTCTTGCTGGTGGGCGAGTGGAGGGACTCTGTGGGCATCGGTTTGCCTCTGAGGGAGCCTACGCAACTGAGGGGAGAATCTGTGACGGAGGCCAGACAACTGGGCCTCCTGGAAAGAGAGCCAGTCTTATCAGGCCCAATGTCTATCACAGTGGTTGTAGTTTGGGAGTCTTGCTGGACCGGGCTGCCCGGCACGCTCATCACCAGCTCAGCATCTGTGCCCAGCCATACCCAGTCGTGCCTGTGGCCTGTGGGTTCCTGGCCGTGAGAGGGCGGTTTCTTGTGCCTGAACTTAACAACATATGAGACACAGTTTACCAGAAAAACCAGGATGGCCAGGCAAAAGACACCCAACAAAGCATACATGCCAATCTCTAAGTCTGTTAGAGGCCTGTTTGCCAAAACTTCTTCACCACCAACTTCTATTTCTGTCGTCCCCTGCCCAGGGGTCTCCACCTTGGTGGGGAAGTTGTTGGAGTTTACCAGATTCCTGGGAACTTTCACCGTGCTGGTGAAGCTAACGCTGCTCATATCCTCCACTATCATGTTGTCTGACCCGTATCCTTTGCTGTTCTCACCAGGGCTGCTCATTAGGCTGACATTAGCCACAGTAGTAGGACTACCAGGACTTCCTGAATTACTGGTCTTACCCACTCCTCCGAGGCTACCGCTGGTTATCAGGGTTCTTTCTGTAGATTTAATAGTGGTCGTGATCTTCTGTATGGCGCTTTCTTCTCTGTCTAAGTTTGGCATGCGTGGTGAAGCATCCTGGGATGGCTTTCTCTGCTTCCTCTGACGCTCCACTTCTTCCCCATCGTTCCCATAGTCAGTTTCCTTGTTGCTAACAGTACTGCTGTCGAATATTCCATCTGATCGCTTAGTGTTCGCTTGAAATTTGACCTTGAGGGTGCCGTTGCCTACTGCAAAAGTACTTTTGCGTTTGGACTTCTGACAGGCCTCACAGATGGACATCTCTACTCTGACCAAGACTCCCTCGCCCTCTCCTTCTGCCGCCACAGCTGGTGGCGTGCCCTGCACCGACACCACTCCCTGATCTAGAGAGGTCACCGTCACACGGAAAAGGGATTGATCATAAATGTCAAGAGGTGTCTGATTGCCATCACTGAATTGTATCCAGGCACTGACCAAAGCTTCCTAAGAGAACAAAGAAATTGTAAAAAGATTGTACTTTGATCTTTGAATCTAAAATCTTTACATTTAAAAAATGATAAAGGATGTTACCTGTTTGGGACTCTGTAGCACCTCCTGTGTGGTTGTGGTAGCCAGTATGGCCCTGTTGCTTCCTGCACTGAGCTGTAATGTCATGGAGAGCCCTGTAACCAGCTGAACCCCCAGCTCTGTGATGGTCACTTTGTCATCCACAACTCTGATAGTTGTTTTAGCCAAGATGGCATCAGATAGTGGAGAAAACACCTGTCAACATCAGGTAAAGTCACCTTTTTTAGGCTGCTTCAGATTTGATCTCATTTTTAACTCTTTGCCTCAGACAGAAACGGTTCAATTCAGAAAAAGAGTTACTCTGTGAAAAGGCAGCAAGTTAGAGCTGGCTCACAAGACTAATCCAAAGAGTATTCCAGTTTATTACCTGGATGGCAGTGGTCCCAAAGTCTTTCCCCGACAGCACTCTTCCTGCCTGTAGCCTTGCCACTCGAGTGTCCTCCACCTTCATGAAGTATCGAACCAACCTTGTGACATCCACCTGCCAATCAGACCCCAGGAAATAGGCCTTTGGATCCCGGGGGTCTTCTTGCTCTGCCATGAAATGGGTTAGCACCCTCACAAGGGCATGCTGAAACTGCAGCATACAGCCCTTCCCCTTCCGATCGTCTTCATCACTGTTCCAGCCAGTTCTGGGACATGAGCACAAAAACATACGGGCAGGTCAGGCCTATCAAACAGTACATGCTTTCACCTCTATATCAATCACTCAGCCCTGTCTGTCTCTTTATTTGATTGGATCACACTGAATTATTGCAGTGCATTACATAATGGAATCTAACCTCTAAATCCTCGGAGAGATATGATTTAAATTTGTATGAATAAAAAAAATGCCCCTGGAAATCACACCTACTGTAGAAATTAAGCAAAGGGATTTTGTGTTGTTAGTGGTTTCCTACCTTTTTGAGGTGAGGATGGGTACCCTCCAGCTTTTGATCTGGCTCAGCTCTGTGTCTGACACCTCAATCTGGAGAGGAAGCCGGGGCATCCACACATTCAGTTCGAGCTGAGCACTCAGGTAGCTGTAGGTGAAGTTTACCGTCATCTTTATCTTCCCCTTAACCTCTTTTCCATTTACGAAAACATAGTCACACCTGTCGGACACCTGGAGAGGTAACGATAACATGGAAACAGTCCGCCGGCACGTGAGCATCTTATCGTTTTTTGTCTAAGATGATTATGTAAACAATCTACATCAAACTCGGGATTAAACTTGCTAATGAAAGCAATATTCTTCCTACCAATGACAAACAATAATCAAGTATTCTCATGAAAGTCACCATTTTAACACATCGGCCATTCCTGCAACAACAAATAGCCATGAAGCAGTTTTGCACTGGATGTGTCACCGCAGTAATGTCAGCTGGCTTTAATAAACTACTGTGATGATCACCGGTGTGAGGCGTTGGGAAGAGGCAGCATTGCAGTTTTATGTTAATCGAAATATCATGTAGTCCACGCTGAGCATCAGTCCTTCACAACCAAGTGCATTCATTACAACAGAATTTCAAAGGTGACCTTTGCAAGTTTGGGCAGCTGCTTCAGCATCATTTTGCATCACGTCAGGAGGTTTCACTTGGTCGTCTTTGGCCAATACAATAATTAACAAATCACTGAACTCTAGTGACTGAAAACACCCAGGGGAATAAAAGGAAATACACTGACATTGACAGATGGCTAAAGGATGACTACATATATAAGTTACATCTCGAAGCGGTGTGGACCCAAGACGTACGAGATGTGCTGTCACCGGGTCGTGCAATTTTTAGTTGTTTTTTTTTTTAGAGTATCCTGTGTCATCATTGCATCTCGGAACTGCATCCCGTGGATATGGAACATCTTTAGAATAACCCCATCACTCATCATGTCAGCCCTGCTGCTAACTCGGATGTAGTTTCTGCTTTTATACCTAACAGTGTATTTCTAAGAAGTGGCACAAAACCTTTCAAATAGATGTCAGGGAAAAAATTTCCATGCAAAAACAGAACAACAGACAAGGGCTCATTTATTTTCAGTGCACTTGTGTTGAATCTTCATGTATTTAATTCAGTGTGTGGGAAGTCAGCTGGTCAGCCATGATTTAAGGCAATTTGCTAATTTTCTACTGTGTTAGAGGAGCACTTTCCAGGACCTCCACCGTCTGCTGTGTTCAAATAATATTCCGAAGAATAAGTTAAAAGGGAATGCCATTTTGAATGTGCCATCCGCCAACTCATTCCAGTCATAATCTCATTCTTTGTCCATGAATATCCCTCACCATTTTCGGTGGTGAGGGATATTCAAGTAAATATCATGTAATATCATGTAAATTTTTTGGTTAAACTGCTGTATCACCTAATAAAAAGTTCTGGTTAATAACACGTGCTCAAAAATAAAGGAAAACTTTGAAAACACATCAGATCTCAATGGGACAAAAATCATGCTGGATATCTATACTGATACAGACTGGGTAATGTGTTAGGAACGAAATGCAAATCAAAATGATCAGCCTACAAAGAGCTGGATTCAAAGACACCCTGAAACTCAAAGTGAAAAAATAATGCGGAAGTCTAGTCCATTTTGCTGAATTTTCATTGCAACAGCTCAAAATGGTACTCAGTAGTTTCTGTGGCCCCCACATACATGTATGCATGCTTGACAACATCGTGTTCCTGACATGGCAGACGGTGCCCTGTGGAATCTCCTCCCAGATCTAGACCAGGATGTCACTGAGGTTGTGGACAGTCTGAGGTGCAATCTGGTGGTGTTGGATGGACAGAAACATAAAGTCCCAGAGGAGTTCTGTTGGATTTAGGTCAAGCGAGCATGGGGGCTTGTTAGTAGTATCTATTCCTTTGTCCTCCAGGAACTGCCCGCATACGTCACCACATGAGGCCGGATAATGTTGTACACCAGGAGGAGCCCAGAATCCAATGCACCAGCATAGCACCAAAGCAGCTGAAACTGATTCACAACCCCCTCTGATACTTAACTGACCAAATCAAAATGTTAAAATGTTAAATGCTCAGATGTAAATCCTTCATACCTTATTTCCATATTTTTCTCTGTATCATTTCTACACATTTGGGAATCGCTTCCACCAAAGAGGGAGTTGTTTTTTTTGTTTGGGTTTTTTTTTCCAGGTCACGTGAGCTATAAATTCCAGATAAATCCTTCCCCATCTATCACTAGCAGATTTGATCTTCAGGCAAAATAGAGGAGAAAATATATCTGAGTCAAGCTGTTAGACTAAGAAGATTAAAGGGAATATTTGTGACTGAATCTGCTATCTGGTCAGCAAACATACAACATGGCTATAGTCAAGGTTGAAAAAGAATATTTTAGTCCACAGTCGTCCTCTTGACTGTTCCACATAATTCTGTTTTTCTATAACCCGCACAAATCTGTGCTTGATACAGGTACACTTACTGCCCGTGACCTCGTCATACTGCAAGTGCATTTATTTATTAGCTGGGACAGCTTCCGTTGGATAAACTTACAAAATTCAATTGCGCCAGAGAACTGGAGCCCACTGCATGGCTATTTCTTTTTTAATCTTGGGTAAATATATCAAGAGCCTTTGACCTCGAAGGCTAGGCACCTGACTTTCAATTTCATCCATAAACAATTTCTGCAGTCAGTCGTGCTCACTTATACAGGATAAAAGGGACAAGTCGCGGGATGGAAGCACAGTGGTAGATTGAGAGGTCATGTTGTGAGCAATTTAGCACAGTAGCTGTTCATTGTCGGGGAGATTGATGGGAAATGTTGTCAAAGTCTCACTAATAGTTTGTTTTACCATGTGGAAAAGAGGGAGAGAGTAAAAGTGACTTTGGAGCAACGTCTTTGTGTTCAGCTGTCCTTCCCTTGACACATAAAACTAACCTTGTCCATGAGTATTACAAAGAAACTACTCAACTTTCTTATGCCTCTCAACATTAGGACAGGGAAGCAAGGTCCAAATATGAAGCACTTTATTGTTGTTGATGGACATACCACTGAAGTTCACATCCTTTGTTCTGTCATTGTTCTTGGAACGTTTAAAACCAAAGGGACGGGGAATTTGTTCATTGTAAAGTAAGTCATAAGGGGGACGTGCAAATCCTACCTTGAGAACGTCTTCATCAGTGGAGCTACAGTCTGTGTAATCAGACACATCCGTGACTACTCCATCTTCCTCCACAGCTACCGTCCTCACAGGCATCACCACCTTCTTTCCCGTCAGCACAGCGGTGTTCAGAATCTCCGTGTCCTGCAGAGAGAGCAAAGAGAAATGAGTTTCATATTCCAGTTCAGTTTTAGAGTTTACGTGGTAGTGCTACTGTCACAGTGACAAAGATTTTTAATTTATTTATTTTTTTAATAAGAGTGGCATGGGATGCAGTTAGAGGAGGTAGACAGGAGACACGGGCGATGAAGCGTGACTCAGCGACTCAGCAGCAGTGGCGAGGTAAGAAGGCCAATCCGCCTTTGGGAAGCAAGTGGGGGAGTAGAGTTAAGGCTGGGTGATGGCCCGGTCACCACATAGAAGTAAGAGCTAATCTTGGATTTTTTACTGCACAGGCATGTCCCTCAAAGGGATGCTGTATCACTTCACACATGGGAAAATACCCAGAAACATGGACTAAAAATAGTCTTTATCACACACAGAGCCTGCCTGCGATGCACGGTGCATTGTTAATTATAAATGTCACGGAAATAAGAGCGCTCATCCGCTTCTGGACGAGTTGGTGGTTCGATTCCTGGCTCCTTTTGTCTCATTGTCTTTTGGCATAGATTGGTTGGGTTAGGGCCTTGTTTGATCAATAGCTTCCCTTGGTCTTTGAGTACCTGTTAGGTGACTAAGAGGTGAGCTCTAAAGCACTTTATTCCACAAATGAAGGCTATTTGCGTAACACTATAAATGTGAGGTGCCTTGTTAAAATAAATTGATAGTTATTTGTAGGAATCCTTGGATAATCAAAGCATGAAAATGAAGCAGATGGGTAAGTGTCGTTCTCTATGAAAAAAAAGAAAAAAACAACAGAAAACAGACTGCTTTAAATGAAGCTGAATTAATCGAATATTATAAGCTGAAGTGCCGTGCAGTTCTGTGAATGAACAAATCAAATATAAAGAGACATTTGGCCACTCCAAGTATGAAAATGAAGCAGATGGAAACTTGTCCCCTCGAGAGTAAAACCGCTTTAAATTAGGCAGAAATAAATAAACGTGCAACTGAAAACTCTGATGTGAAGGTAGTATCAGTGAAGCTTTTTTCTTTCCTCCCCCCTCCTATAGAAGTAGTGAGCAGCAGCACTAGCTGAAGTTCATGGAGCAAGGCCAAGAGTGATCAGTCAGCGCTAATGTCCCCTTGAGCCAACCATCAAATCTCCTCCTGTTTGGCCTGAGGTCAGCTTCTAATCCACCAGCGAGATGAGCCATGTCAAATTTACAAATCGGGATACTGTAGCTTTTCCACATAGCTTTGAGCACTTCAGCACCTTTAAGATGGAAATGAAGCATATAGCCTGCATAATCTTACTAAAGCCTTCATTAAAAGTATAGCAATTATCTTTTATTTGTATAAATTACATATTTCAATTATATGTAGTCGAACAAATGTGAAAGTTATCTCTCAAAACACTGTTTTAGTTAGGAGCTGGCCCCGGTGACAGATAACTCAGATTCAGCACGGCAATTAAATGTGCTATAATGTTTCTCATTGAGTAGAGGAGATTATATCACGGGTTAATAATAGAGGTAGCACAATAAAAGAGGCCTGCGGCACCAAAATAGAAGCACATGAAGCAGCTGTTAGCAGGAGAGAATGACCACATAATGCACGCTAGAACAGAGCAGAACAACACAGAGGAGACATCAGCTAGTTGACAGTCAACAACACAAGGTCACAGTCTGCTCAAAATAGAAGCCATTTACTAAACAGTCCAAAGCATATCCAGCCTTCTGTGTATGCAAACCAGACAGGAACAGATCAGAGCAAAGTGCATTTTATGATATTTTCATGCACCGACGCTCAAAGGATGCAATCTTAGCATTATTGGAAACTCTGCTGTTGGCAACATCGATCCTGGTGTTTTACTCTGATTAGGTGTGACAGGAGAGATGACAGCTAACTCACCATTATGAGAGGAGCTAGGCCGACAAAGTCTCTCTGAGTGGTATAGATCCTCATGGCTCCTTCGGTCTTGACTCCGTTTTTGGATGTGGATGGTAGCTCCAGCTTCCATATGATTACCTGGCTGTCGAGAGGGCTGCTCAATTCTTCAACTTCAAAATCAATTTGAAGTACCTCCAACAAACTGCTTTCAAGCCTGAGTGGTAAGCAAAGAGCTGTGTTAATTTGACAGATGAAACATGCATTATATACACGTGAAATCACACCTGCTTTATAATTTCAGTACAACACATCTTGTGTTAAAACGAAGATAATCAGACTCTTGTTAGCGCAGCTTCATGTTGCCTCGAGTGCTCTTCGGTTCAAGCAATAATGTAGCTTTTAATGTTTCTAAAGAGACCTGTGTATCTGAGGTTAAGTGATTAAACACAGCACAAAAGTTTACTGATCCAAAACCAGGATTACCGAGAAACAAAAAGATGTGTAGGCACACTCTGCACTTTCAGTTCAATTCAGTTTTATGTATGTAACACAAAAAAACAAACACAAGTGCCTCAAGGTGCTTTATACTGTAAAATAAAGACCCTGTTAGAGAGAAAACTCTGAAAACTGGGGCCAAGGCAATGGTGGGAAGGAAAAGCTCTCTTTCAACAGGAAGTAACCTCAGGCAGACCCAAGCTTAACCCTTTATTGACCATGGGCCCACCAGCGGGCCCATTTTACAGGTAAATTTGAAGGGCCGGTCAATAAAGGGTTTGAAGGGGCACCCTTGACCTGGACTGGAGATGAGGGGAAAGAGAACAGAAAAGGGAAGGCAGTGAGAAATGGGACGTAAATATGTTCTGTAGTTTGTCTATTACATGCTATGGGTCAGATTTACTAAAGCGCTGCCTCAGTGCAAAGTGGGTTTTGGCATAAAACAGTAGTGTCAGTGTTTGCAAAGACAGTGCAGTGATAATATTATGTGTACGAGGTGGCAACTAAGAGAATTTTGCAACTGACCCCCTTCCTTTCTCAGAATAGAAAATTTTTAAATCAAGCGCTCTGATAGATTTACTAACGTTTGCGACATGCAATTTACTGCTAATTGCTAATTGCTACTGCTAATTGCTAGCACTAATTGCGCTGATATTTAACACAGAAAATGAGCATGTCCTATTTTTTTCACTTGATTTTTAAATAAACTGTGTTTAATTCAATTCACTCTTATTTATATAGCGCCAACAATAACAACAATAAAGAAAATTGTGCTCTTTTTCACTAGGAAAAAAAACCCCACACAGACATATGAGCACTATTTGGCAATTGTGCTTACATGCTTTTTCAACCAATTTAGGGAACTTGGCCCTACAGTGAGTCTACAGCAACGCTTTCCGCTCCAAAAGGCCAAAGCACAGCAAGGCTTCAGACAAAAATCAGCATGTTATCATACTAACAGACTCACATATTTAGTTCTTCATCCATTTCCTGAATGTCTGCATAAAAACTTCAATCTCAGTCTTTTCAGTGATTTTTGCGTTTTTCTGTTCCTTCATGATTTATAAAGTTATAGATGCTAGTTTCAGCTGTCTCCTCATTCACAAGGCACAACAGCAGAATCACAGTCTCCAGCTATTGCACTGTATAGTAACTGAAGCCTGTGTATTATTGTTGTATTTTTGTAGGCTCTCTAATTTACATCACAAAATGCCTTGAGGCGACTCCTGTCGTATGAATTTAGTCTTTAATTTAAACTATCAAGTAAAAACCTAACATCATTATTATTATTACTATTATTTTAATTAATTAATTCGTTGATTTTTTTTTAAGGAAATTTCAATTCAAAGTGAGTTTGCTTTTTTCAGTACGAGGAAGAAGTAAAAGCAGTTGAGACTGAGCCTGGAGTTTTGGAGATATTCATCTTAAAATTCATAGTGACATGTTACGAATTTGGCCCCATGGATAGAAGTGTAGAAAAAAAAATTTCAGAGTGCGATGTGATCCTAGTGTTTGTGACAAGACACAGTCCTTTTTTTTAGCCGTGGAGTGGGCTTTGCATCTCTAGGCTTCTTCACAAGCTAAACTAGAAAAGAACAGAGCTGAATTTCTCTTTGCTGACACTCCCCTCGGGTTGCTGGTCGCGCTAAATTGGTGTAGAATAAAAGGTGGTCTGAGGACAGCGGCATCCTGAATACAAAACAAAGTATGAGCCTGTGTAACTTATAATAGCCTCTCAGTGATGACAGCTGCAAGAGAGCTTCCTAGCCACGGATTCAAATTTCTGCCATGGTCGTGTTGTAGTTAGTACCCTGGGTTTATTTGCGGGCATTGTATGGAGCTGCAGAAAAGATGTATTGCTGGACAAAAACGCAATAAGCATAAGCACATGGGCGTTATCAGTCTCACTGCATCTGTGTGTCCATGTTATAAATCTGTGTCTGACTCGTGTGGAGGCACAGCATGAAAATGACCTCTAAAAAGGCTGCACACCAGCCGCCTTTTGTTGCTCTGGAGTAACAACAGGAGAAACTGAAAGTAGTTTTTTATTATTCCTTCATTAAGTTCCAAGCGCAGCAACAAGGCACACAAAAAGCTGTCTCTGTTTGGTTCTCTCAGTCATAGCTGCCATCATTAGGAGCTAGACAGAGATTGAGTGTAATTTAATCATTTTAGGCTATCGCTCAAAGACCCAGGAATAAGATAATCGCATTCTGGTCAACTGTCAAAACAAGATATGTTTAATTCAGATAAACATGCCTATGTGGTATGAAGTCGGTATTCACCGTATTAACACACATATCCAACAATATATGGGGGATGTTTTTATGTGTGTGTTATGTAAATAACACACACATAAATAACACCCCCTGTAATTTATTGTGGAGCTTACAGGGAATGGATGCTTCAGCATCTTGTTTACGGATGGCAGTCTGCCTGAGAATAGCAGTACTTAAATATTAAGATCCACACCAAGCCCTTTGCAACTGAGGATAAAAATAAATAAATAAAGCTTAAATGTATAAATACAGCAAATACTTTTGGTGTTTGCTAAAGCCAGCTAAGCAAAAAGTCAGAGAAGTCCCCATAGTGGTGTGACAGTAGACGCTCCCAGCAGGGGTTCCGTTAGTTTCATGACATTTTAGAGAGGATTAGCAAAAAGACTGGGTAAATAAATATTTTAACCCATAAAGAAGTTGTAATAAACAATGTCACAATCCACGGCAAATGGGGAAAACAACATAATGAGGTCAAACCTATAATGACAATAAATTCAGTGTTGTCTCTCAGATTACGGCAAGCTGTCTAATGTTGTATGAAATCTGACAAAGCAATCTTCCACAAAAGCACGCTTAGCTTTACCATTTTTGAATGAAACTCTATAGTGGGTCTAAAAAAAATATATATATATATATATATATATATATATATATATATATATATATATATTCACACACAGATCAAAATCTTGTTTCACAAACATCTCTTTAAAATTCCTCTAGAGGCAGAATCTAACTCTTACAGTTGACATTTTAAATCTAAAGTGTATATGTTGAGCTGGAAGAGTTCTGCAGGCACCTGCATACGTCTTTCACCACCATGCAAAACATTTATTCAATAGAAATAAATAAATAACTAAAGCATCCAGATTCTCTTTCCGTGCCATTCTTCGTATAATGCCATTTGTATTAGGGCACATGGTAATGCACAAAGGCCTATAAATCATGCCCACTGTATTCTAAGCCTATTTTCAGTGCTTTATTCATTTCTGATTGAATTTTCTGATTTCCCATGGGCCCCACCCTGACCGTTTCAGGTTAACCTATGAGTCACTACATTTTAAACATCTTGGAATGACCCTTGCCATCCAGAGGTTAACACCTGTGCTGCCTGTAACGGAAATGTTTCCGGTAATTGGATGAAAGGTATTTTATGCGCTCCAAAAGAATTGCAAGAAAACCAGTCATCCTCTGCTTTTGAGTCTGAATAAAAAGCTTTTTAGCTTTTAGTAACAACATAGTCTTTGTTACTATGTTGTCATTTTGATTCAGAAAGCTGCTAGCATAGCCCTAATGGGCTTTTGCCTATATAATTTAATAATAATACAAATCTCAATATGATAATTGTCTCCGAACGAAGTCAATGCTTTATTTAATTATGATACAATTTTGAGATTTCCCATGGGCCCCCAGACTGTGGCGCTGTCAAAGGTATTAGTTGAGGAAATGTAGGCAGGTCAGCAACAAACTTTACTGGAATTTTCTGAAACAAACTAGCGTGTGAAGAGACCCGAGGGCTGTGCAATTAGCCTGAATTAGTGTTAAATGGTACAGAAAATGGTGAGTGCTGGCACCAGATGATCCATCACAAACATGGACGGTGTAGAGCTGCATATATCACACTAGAGCAAACTCCAAGCCCGTGGATATCAAGTGCACTCTTGCTAACTTTTCTGCAGCCCAGAAGTGCCACGAGAAAATAATGTTCCACTGCGCTATTTTTTTTTTCCATCCAGCGTTTGTGTCTATTGGTGCAGCCATAACCACAAAGGAAACCTGGCAAACCTTGCCCCCATCGATAAGCCACAGGTGGATCTGACTGTCATCGTGATTGCATTTTCCATCAAATTCATGTGTTGCTTGTGGTGTTTAAGACTGTTTTAGCCTTATTCTTTCAGCTGCAACCCTGGTGGGGTAAACGCTCTGGGGACTAAGTAAAGAACAAGTATTAATAAAAAACAATTCCAACTGGTTACTACACTTTGCAAATCTTCTGTAAAGGTCATCGAGTTGTCTACTAGGCTTTAGTTGTCTGCTTTAGGATTAGGTCGTCAAATGAAGGCCAATGAAATCGCCTGGAATTGTTTGCTGCCAGCAGAGAAAAACGAAGCATTGAATATTTGTGTTTGTCAGGAAAACTGAAAGGCTTTACATGATTTCTAAAAATCAGAGTCTCTATCACTTCTCATCCACCAAGCTCCAAGGGATCATCTAGGAATGGTGATGCTGGACAATTAGAGATGCAGTTTAAATGACCCATCTTTCACAGTATTTGGGACTCATTAAGTTACAGCCAAAATTGTAAAGTGTTTCCTGAGATTGCCTCGATGAAGAGTTGACTCACTTCATGGCACAGCCCTCAGTATAACACCGTAATATAGGAAACAAAACAGAGACAGAAACAGAGGCTGCGCAGTCAAACTGTCACTTAAGGACCCAAAAAATCACTTTAGTATGCAATTAATACCTGATAACCACACATTACAAATAGGTAGTGTAGATTTTAACACATCCCTGTGGCAACTCCACTGTTGGCAGTAGCAAAAAGGTACAGTAATAAGCAAACCTGAGTGACAGACCATGGCATAACATTTTTCCCCTGCATTGCCTTGTCCTTTAAAAAACAAGACGGAAAAAAAAACAGGTGTCTTTTAATCTCAGGAGGCACGGGCCACGCTTATCAGACTTAACTCTTAATTGTACTCAGCTCATTGCAGTTAAGCGAAATGAAGCTGCACTTGGCTGAACTTTAAAGGACATCTGAGAAAGGCTGGTTGTCAGGGAATGGTTGTAGTCCTGTTTAATGAGATTATGGAGCAAGTTAAGTACTTCTTAGGAACCCAAAGAGCCGACTGATCAGACCAACCTGCAGATGTCTTGCAAATAGTTTTAGCATCAAGCCTTAGGATGCACTCAGTAGCTTGCACTTTTTAGGTTAAAATAAAGCAGGGTACTACATGCTAGAAATACCTTCCCGTTCACAGTTAGTGAATGTCTTGAAATAATTAAAGTGCAGACAGAAAGTGGGACTTAAAGGGGGGTAAAAAGCATACCTCCCTACAAGGACTTTCTTTACAAGAATACCTGCAGTCATCCAGTGGTTAAAGTATATCCCCTCTGGACAATATGCAATGAACCACATACATGCAGACATGTACAGTACAGACTGTTTGTGATTTGCTTTTCCAATGCAGACACACGTCCGCTTTAAACAGCTGGAGGTACCGGCAACCCACGATGCATTAAAATTCCCCTTTTAGCTCTGCGGTCTAAATATATCAGCGGTGATAGATTTCCCAGCAACAAAAAAACAGACATACATGAATAGTCTACAGTGACATATAAAGTAATGTGAAGAGAACAGACTTGCCTTTTCCCAGGTATGGGAGCCTTTCTCTGACAAATAACAGCGATGGCGCCATCCACACTCAAATCCAGAGTGATGTCCCACAGTAAAGAGTTACTGGGTGTTACTGTTCGAAAGGTCACACCTTTCCTTACTGTTGCTCTGTGAAAAGTCGAAAATGAAAAGGTCAAGAATGCAATAAATTTTTTACATTACATTACATTTCTGGCTTTTTCTTTTTTTCATGAGTTTTGGAATTTTCTTGTGAAAAAAAATGTGTTAAATATAGTTCCCTCATGTACAGTAGATTTAAACTTCCACCTTAAAATTCATTTATAGGTGAATTTAATTAATGCTTTTAATCTTGTCTGGTTTCTCACGATAAATCCATTTCAGTAATAAGAAGGAAGCTGCATAAAGTTGATATTCAGGCCTGGGGACTAACCGAATAGATAGAGCATTAATTACATTAATTATATAGGAGGTAACTTTATTCCATTTTAAAATAAAGACCAGTATTGGTAACTCGCAGGGTTGTAGGCTCTCACACTTTTCAACATCTAGTTTTTGTCTCACACTGCCTCAACAATCTTATGACAAATAAGAAGAAGCCTCAACTCTGACTGGTGCAGTAATTTAATGTACAAACATTAATGGAAATACAGGCAAAAATAGAGATTTTAGGATTCATTCAAATTTGAAAGTCAATGACCAACGTGAACTCTCTTAGGTAAGGTTTCTGTACTTTCTTGAAGTAGTCTTCAGGAATAGTTCTCCAGCCTTCTTTAAGAACATTTAACATCTTTAAGAACACCTGTCTTTGGATGTTGGCTGCCTTTTTTCTCTGTTTAGATGATCCCAGACTTGTTGAGGTCTGGGGAGGCCAGTGCTTTTCGATCTAGGTATGCTTTTACCACAGTGGCAATGTGTTTGGTATCATTGCCAATCATTGCTTTCCAGATGGTATTGCATGGTGGATTAAAATCTGACAAGCCCCCAAACACCACTGGCTGAAATGCAGCCACGAACCATGACAGAGCCTCCACTCTCTTTTTCAGATGGCTGTAGATACTCACCGTTGCTCCTCTCTCCTGATGTCCTCCATATACACTGATGATGATTTAAAGCAGAATTTTACATCTGCATTTTCTTCCCATTTCCCTCCCTTAAAAAATGGCAATCTTTCCACTGAAACCATTTCCAATGATGCAGATTCATCATTGGGTTCAGTGAGGTATTTGCTGGATTTGTTCCCATTTTGGTCACTGGGCTTTTCAGATACTGTTTATCTGCTGTAGATAGTTTTTTTTAGGCCCACTACTTGTTCTTTTGTCCTCCACTTGTACAAAAATTTTTGTTTGGTAAACTATGTTCTCTTTCATAGATTCAGCTAAAGAAGACGGACAAATTATGCGTATTGTGACAGCCTGCTAGCTAAACACACACACACATATACACACACAAAACCAAGGGCTGTTGGGAAAATCGTAGTGAAAGTGAGTGAAAAAGCAGCCAAGACCTTCAGAAAGTTTGAATAACAAATATAAGCCGAGTGTTGAAATTACATCAGCTGGAGAGTATGTTTAGTTTGTTGCTTCAAGCTGTTTGTAGGACTCTTTCTCTCTTGTCTCAAGAAAACGATTTCTCCTGATATAACTTACTAGTTATAAAAATATTAATTACATTTATAACACATAATTGGAACAAGTTACCTCTCAACCCTGATATTGCATAAAACATCAATCAAAGGCAATATTTATTAGACTCTGTACATACAGTTAAAAGAAAATGTAAAGAAAATTGTAAGAGAGAGAAAATACAAAAACACAAACCTGTGATATATATATTTATCCTTATTTCAACCTGTAATTACCATCACCTCTGTGCAATTAAAGGTGCAAAGAAAACATTGTTCTTTCTATTTATATTCACGTGCTCTCATTATTCAAAATGTACTAATGGAGTATTAGTTTTCTTGGTGTCTAATTTGTAAATGGTGTGCATTATGCAGCCAAACAGACCTTCCCCGTGGGGCTTTCCCAGCATAAGCAGCTTGCAGTAGGTCAAATGTTAATGAGATACTCTTCTGGAAGAATTGTGGAGGCCAGGAGGGGCACACATGTAAATATGCCAGACTTGCTGAATATGCACGAACAAGACAGAGTATCCGAATGTTCAGGAAAAACATCCTCGTGTGATTCTTTGTTTTTCATCTGCATGCAAAGCTGTGTGGTTTATCTCTGAGATAAACACAACTGTTGAGCGCATTATGAGTCTCAGAGGAGGTGTAATTTTTGATAGGAGCAACAGCAATCTGAGCGCTTCTCTTTCTTTGGCTTTGCTGTTGTATTTCAAAAGCAGGCAAAAGAAGAGAGGACGTTACTCCCTTGTTATGCGCGGTGACAGGAGAGCAGCCTAAGCATGCATTATCTCTTAATTGAAAAGCGTTACTCGTGTGCACATTTTTTACATTTGTACAACAAATCTGAGCCACCCTTTGTAACAACATCTGCACAGCAAACATGTAATCTGGAAAGAAACATCTTTGGCAAAACCGCTTGAGACCTTTGCTCCAGATTACATGCAAAATGTAATCAGGAGAGAAGGTCTCAAGTGGCCACTGATTTTAGCGCATAAGTTTCTGCTGTGGAGCCGCATTTCCCTGTAATCACTCGCTGTCTTAATGGCTGGGATGTGAGACAGAAATATGGCCCTCATTCCTTTTCAGAATGAATAAATCTGGCTCCTGTTGCAGCAACAGTGACACTGTTAAAAACATAAAATGGACACAGAGCTTACGGGTTAAAGGTCGTAATTAAAAAGGACTGAACGGTATCATTTTCAACAGTTTAATCTTGCGCCATCATGACCCTGAAGCAGCTGATTTCCATTCCAGCTGCTCAGTGCAGAAGCTCATTTGTCTGATTAATACAGGTTCCTACATGGAGCGGAGAGCTAAAGGGTGAAATCATCTAGTGGTGTAACTTGTGACAATTGCACACAGCTGAAAGCCACCTTTTTAGAAACAGGTTAATCACTTTAATATTTATTCTGTTATACACTGTTATAATATTCATTCCTTCAGTAGCATTCTGGGTAGCTGAATTCAGCATTCAGTTGAAGCTTCTATTATTGCCATCATTCCCAGTTTTACTACAGAGGTTGCTATGGCAAACGCAAGTCAGAAATGTAAGTCAACTTACAGACTGGAAACTAATTAAATCAGCTCTAGCTCTGAACACTTCTCATCACATAAAGCAAAAGGAAGAGTGAGATTCTGTTGCCAGTGTATGGCTTCTCTGGTGGTATATCAGGTGGCAGATGAGAGCGGAGCAAAGAGGAACCTGCAAGTCCCTGATTAGGATGAAGGTAAGGAGATAACAAGAAGGAAGGTGCATCTAAGGTAATGATAATTATTTTTTGTCTTCACATTTCTTATCAAATGTAATCTTTGTAAAAAAAAATAACAATGCTCCCACCGAAAAGTTTATTTCAGTGTTTAACTTACACACATATATTGTATTTTTCGGACCATAAGGCGGACCAGATTATACGGCGGATTAAGCGAAACAAACATTAGCATTCATCCTCCAGCTTTACTGTTTATGTTATGCTAACATAGCTGTGTCGCTACTAGCCATCACATAGCACATCATTATATACCAGATAGCCCAACTTCAGTAACCCTACAAAAGTCACTGCTGTTTAGTTTTCTGTCTTTGTTTATGTTTGAAGTGATAGCAGAGCTGTACCTTTTAATTTTTCAGAAATTTCTCAGTCAGAACATGCTATATCATGTTTAAGTGGAAACTAGCGCGCTAACTACCTGCTAACTTCTAACCCCGTTAAATTATATAAATTCCGTTTTCATGGATGCCTGGATGTTAAACTTAATTGTTACACCTGGTAAAGCAGCAACGCTGATCATTTTATTAAAGATGAAAGAATTTAGACAGTTTTTAACTCTCAGTGATACCGCAGTGTTGATTGCCGTAGCTGTAATGCTCCGACAATCCATCAAGTGGTGCGGCATCGTAGCTTACCAAAGTCGTACTAAAACATTTTTTGATAGATTTTTGAGCGCCGTGTACCACATAAAATCGGTTCGAGGTCCTCAAGTACAACCAGAATTCATACATAAGGCTCACCGGATTATAAGCTGCACTGTCGAGTTTTGATAAAATTAAATGATTTTAAGTGCGCCTTATAGTCCAAAAAATAGGGTACCTTATAAGAAAAGGTTGTTATAGTTATAGCAGTTATTCTTCTTTTAAGGGCATTAAAATTCAAAGCATGAAACACAATCTACACGCATTGCATCAAACTACCACATGCAATATGGAACGGAAATCTGCAGTATGATTTCTTTTTCTATTTTCAGTATCGCACTGCATATCTCAGCTTTGGTTGAACATTATATTTACTTCTTTTCTTTTATCTTTCCTTTCAACAGTGCTTACTTAGATTGTGAAGTTTACTTTCAGTGGGCCAAAACTTTAATCCACCGTGAGTGAGGTAAGCAGGATTGCATGTTCGGTGTATTAATGAGAGCACCTTGGAGGGCTGTTAATCTAGTAATGGCCTCTGAATAACGTGCGCGCCGATGAAACACCTCTGTGTATTGAGCTGAGTGGAGCAGGGTTTAACTAATAAAAAGTGACAGTAACAAGAAGACTTATCTAAAGCCCCTTTTTTTCTGTCTCTCAGCTCCCTTGCATTAAAAAAAAGAATCCCTTGTGACTCGAGGAGGCGTATTTCTTCTGAACATGAACATGAACCAGTGTCCATAGCTTCAGTTAGCAGGGCCTGAGGAGGCAGCGGGCAGGGAGAGGCACTGAGGCAGAGAAGATGGATGGCTGTGGAGACCGAAGCTGACACTGTGTGAGAAAAGCAGCTCTCAGGTGCTGCACCTGCCATCCATCTCACTTCTGACCAGGCAAGGCATGAGTGGCACTGTTGTTTCACCTTTTGCATACTCTTCATCCACTTAAGGGGCGTGTGCATGCACTTAAAAACACTAACGCACAAGACAATGCCCACAAGAGAACCGGCCCCAATAGTAGACATCTACACTTTCAAATACACTCAAAGCGAGCCTCGATTGCCCTCGGCCTTCATTAGCCCTCTCCTTTTCCTTATTTACTGTTTGTAATGCAGTGTTCTTTAGACTTATATTGATTGATCACAGACACATGGCCAACAGAGCAACAATCAAAACAGCGCACATGCAAAGCAAAGAGCACAGAGGCTGAGTTTGATCAAAGACCTAGAAGATATCCTCCAGCTCACCCAGATGCATTCCATCATCAAGGCTGCTATCGAGATGCTACATAGGGTTTGTAATTACTTTGCTGATATAATTTGTGTTCCCATCTTTAGCTTTGTGAGTGCATCACTGCGGGGCCACAGCACCACAGTGAACCCCAGTGCAATCGGAAACAGATGCAATCGTTAATTATGCAGGCAAATGTCCACCGTTTAGCCAGTCTGATGGCCAGCCATCGGCAACGTGCTTATCGTACTTATGGAGCAGTTTAGGGAGTTGGGGAGATGTTCATGCCAACACTCCTGCCAGATGGCAGGCACCGCAGCACTAAAATGGATGTAAAAGCCCTATTTGTCACCGAGTTGAATGATTAGACCCGTGGTTGAAAAGCTCACTGACGCGGTGTCCTGTTGATACAGAAACTCACTGTTAATTTATTGCCTCAATGCTACTTTTAAATAAAGCCATTAGAATGGGGGAGCTGGGGGTACTACTGAGTCTGATTACTGAATTTAAATAGATGTTGAGACGAAAACGGAAAAATACACTCATACTTGCTCATACTTCATTCCACTCAACTGGGTAAAAGGATAATCTAATTGCCCTTCCTGTGGGTAGCGCGATGATGGTAGTACAACACTTTATCTGTGACCTTTACAAAAGCCTCACTGAGAGTGACAGGTTCGTTTTTGCCGTGACGGACGGACAGGTGTGGCTTGTCTTTTCTCAATCAACCTCGAATTTGTATTTCCCTTGACTGGAGCTATAGCCATCAAACACAGGTTTATCATGCTGATGAGAGAGTATTAAGTAAAGCTTAATGGAACATTCAGACAGTGATAAAGCACACAGACAGCTGTTGAGGACTGGATGCACAGCGCTTCTTAATGTGCTGATAAGCTGGCTGAGGGCTGCACTGTGGAACTGAGTATGGAACTTAAAGATACAGTCAATATTTTTAAGTTAATGGTCTAAAAAAACATGGATGTAGTCACCAACACGTACAGAAGGGACTTCATTTTCCTTTCTAACGATGTTGCCAGAGAACAGAAGAGTAGGAGAAGAAAGGAAAGAAGTGAGGCAGCATTAATGCTTTCCTTTTGGTTCATTTGTGTATGATTGGGTAAATGAATTAAAGCAGAAATGATTAAAAGTGACACAATAAAAAGAGGAAGCAGGGATTGGTTTTTGGCTCCGTTGCCTAAGCTAAAAAAAACCCAAAACAAACAGGAAACCAAATAATGAAATTAAGTACATGGTCTAATCTTAAAAAGCAACAACAACAAACAAATGTGAAACTATTTCATAATACTTCTGGAAATCCAGCGACAGCTGAAATATTTGATAAACCACCTTCAGACTCAAGTTTGCATGTTTCCTTTTGCAAAAGAGCCGAGTACCTGAGAGAAATGTTGCTTCCTGACAAGGAGGACAAGTGCACCCATGCACAGCTGTCAGCTCAGATAATATGGTCCTTTTCCAGCATTCACAATTGAATTAAAAAAGGGGAATTAATAATCCATGACTGTCTGCTCACCCACTCACCTTCAGTGAAGCACGCATGAGCAAGTCGAGGCGGAAGTCACTTCTAAAGTGTTTGAGGTATTGATTTGATTCTGTGAGTGCAGACTGTCCAGGAACCGGCACTTCTGCACTTCGGTGCTGCCTTTAAGGCCGGTTCTTAAGTCAGGACACCTTCCACAGATTTACGACACTCTCAAACAAAGTCAATTAATAAGTGAGTCTTGTATGGAAAATGCATTTGACGCCTCCTGTCAGACAATAATTCACTGACTTGGAATAAAGCTGATAGTGTCTTGAATAACAATTTGTAAAACCTGCCTCTAATCGGGTCAACGTAAATCTCTGCTTGTCTGCGCTGACAGCCAACCTCGACAAATGTAGCTTTGCCGCCGCGTGCTTCTGTTTGATCTTCGCCTGGATGATGATAACAAAAGGCTGCAGATGACCGTGAAAGCCATCAATGAAACGGTGAGTGCGGGTTGGAAGCATTTAATTTAAATCCAGTTTTGAGGTGCCAATCTCGCCGCGTTGCATCATTTCACCTGTAAAAGGGAAGTAACAGACTGACGTCTTGAGAGACAGCCGTGATATTAGGTTAAGGATAATTAGTCAGCTGGTTGAGGCATTGGTTCTTGGGAAATATGGAAGGCTGTTTTTTGAAACATGTCTGTATAAATTTAGCCTTCATTACCAAGTATGTCAGAGGTCTCCAGAGGAATTACAGTCTTTTTAAGATGGTTCTACAAGTGCTCTCATCTCTATTCAAAAGCATTCTGCATTGCAAAGTGAGATGAAGCCATGCTACTAATCTCCGCGATCTGCATACACTCTACAGCACTGTGCACTGATCCTGAGCATACCCTTTAAATAAAGGAAATAATGAGGTATATGGCACACATATTATTTGCTCCTTGATGACTCCTGCTGTTAAAACTGCTCTTAATGTCTTCAGGCTTTGCTGCTCAAATAATCCATCCCGTTTCCAGGAAAGATGGTTAACAGCTATGATATTTCCAGGCAAATGTCATAATCCATACTAAATCTCATTTCGTTCAATATTCGCTTATATTTGATGGCAAAGGATTTGGGTAAGAATTAGGGAAGATGACTAATACTATTAGTGAGCGGTTCCCCATTCTGAGGTTTTGCTGACCAGATGATTTCAACTTTGCTGAAATAACAGGCCCATGTAAATCGGGGACAGAGTTTCTCTTATAATACTGCAAGCATGTGGTCAGCCGTGACATTGCTGACCACTGCAAATTTCAGGGAGGCAAAAAATTCCATTTTACCTGAGAGTGAAGTTAGTCAGCTGAGCAGAGCTGGCCATGAGTATGTAGAAGGTGGCGATGTCAGTCTTCTTTAGAGGTTTGGAGGATGTCCGTATGACGATGGCATTGCCGAGCTTGAGGCGCGAAAGCGTTGCCATCCCCTTAGGCACCTGCAGAAGACGCACACTTCCAATCCTCTGCATAGGAGTGACAGGAATAAACTCTGCCTGCTGCTGTGAACCCCCCCACCGACTTCCATCCACAGAATTGCACTTCCCTCTGACTTTTGGCTGAGCCTGGTAGTACAGCTCCACAGGGTTCCCAGCAGATGGATCCTGCCTCTCTCTACTGGTGCCCTCTGACCCTGGAGCAAACCAGCCAGGTGTAGGAACCAGCTCGGCCATGCAGGTCCCCCTCTCACCTCCTATGGCACAGGAACCCCTCACCTCCTGGGTTTGCCAGAACGCATACACGGTCACACATGGTAGCTCATCCAGAGCGCCTTCCCCTCTGTTCCAATCCCTGCCTGCAACATAGAAGAGCACCCTGACTTTGGGCTTGGAGGAGAAAACCCGAGGCGTCAGGACAAAGGCCTGGATTTTCCAGTTAAAGGTAAAGACCTCTGGTGCATTGAAGAGCTTCACAGACTGGACCATATCTAGAGGCACGGGTTTCTCTGCGGACATGGTGCGATAGCTGGCGTTGACCACCGGCTGGCGGCTGGCTCGTAAAATAACAAAGGGCTGGATGTGGCTCTGCATGCTGGAGTTCCTCATGAAGTCCTGCCCTACCTCTTTTAGGAAGAGGTAGTCGGCATCCTTAACTTCGTAGCTGACCGGCAAGAAGACAGGGAAAGGCACTGGGCTCTTGTTGTCGGTCAGTTCTTTACTGCTCAAATCTGAAAGAGGAAAATTGAAAATTACACTACTGTTGCAGGACAAAACGTTTATGCTACTTCTGAATAAATCTTCAAAACTGAAGGATTTCACTTTTTTGTCACATTTGAAGACAGGCAGTGTCCCCGAACCACACGAATATCAAAGTCATACAAGGCCAACTGATCAACTGAGTGGGACTTTAAAATATTAGACTAAAAGGCCTCTGGCCTTAATCTTAAAAGTCCTATAGCACAGGTGGAGCAGATGTTAAACTCTTTGGCTTTGTCACCAAATTATTGGAATTGTAAAAGGTTACGAACTGTATTTGTTTTATGAAAAAAAGACAACATTCCCAGTGTCCTGGTGTCACATCAGATTGCTTTGATGTGGCCTTAAAATACATTAACAGAGAAAATCTGAAATAAAACATGAAGTCAGGATGAGACCAAATAAAAGATGGTGCTTTCCCCAAAAGTCAGATCAGCCCGTTACTAGCCGAGTTGTAACAATCCAACATCGATTTGTTGACTAAAGCCTTTTTCTCTGCACAGTATGTAATTGTTTCCAGGTAGTTAATCCTGGTAGTAAATAGGTTTCTATGGAAATAATTTTTCGAAATGCTCTTTAAAAAATGTCGCCTGCCGTGTTGTCATGTTCAAAAGTGTCTCTGTTTTCCCTCCATAGCATGAGAAGGTACAATCTGATACATCTGGCACAAAGTGGAAATAAGCCATCAAACACTGGGATTAAAATGGCTTTTCAGATTGTCTCTAGGCAGGGGGAATAAGTAGTGACAAACAGGGCTGTGCATCATTATATCAAATGAAAGAAAGTAGATTTGATGTAAAAGACCAGCATGCACCTGAAAACATGGTTACTGGTTAAGGTACGCATTTGTACACCAGCTGGTCTGTGTCGGTGTGTTTTGTACAGTGATAACAGGAGAGTTACAGGAGTACTGTAAATACTAATCCCAAGTGTAAAGAATGACCTTTTTGCAATCGCTGTGACAAATCAATCGAACAGCATAAATGTCCCCTGATCTGATTTCATGGTGAGTGTTTACCGCGCTGGAAATCAGCAGAGGTCACTCATGCGTCATGTGTCCTCATTAAGTGTCCATTTTGACAGAATTATGAAGATTATAGCTGCTGACCCGGGTGTGCACTTTTGATCTGGTGGCTAATTGCCCTACTTGGTGAATCATGAACGCATAAAAACAGAAACACTCATGTTTACTATAACAACCTGGATGAGGCTGTTGTGAACATGGCAGCAAACCCAAACTCAGTGTCTTAAAAAAAAGATCAGATCTACAACTACTGACTTATGTATATTCATGAGAGAGTGAATGCCGCATTGAATGCTATCTGCCATTGAATTATTGATCAGTATTTATCAAATGAAAAAGGTTTGAAGTTTTTCTGTGTCAAATTTGTTCCGCGTGTCCCTCATGGCTGCCGGCTCTTGATGGGTCCGTCTATCACGACCGCTTCTGCTTTTCATCCTCCCTCATTGAGCCTGTCGAGCTGGCCTGACACTTCGCACGGCAGCGACTGTACTGCACATGTCACTATCATGTCAGCCCAGCAGCCCTCAGAGGACGACAACAGCGTTTATTTCCTCCCCTTCCACACACAGACAATAGTGTCAGTCATGTTCACTGAGTGGGTGACACACTGCATGAGGCAGAATCTGGACCTAGAATCTAGGCTATCCTGGCTTAGCCTTCCAGTGGGCACTGACAGATGTGCTATTTAATACCAGAGCTGGCAGCACCTCCAGTTGGAGTGAATATAAACTGGCTCGCTGTGTTCCAGGCGGGAGCATTCATCGCCGCTGTAAAGTACGCCACATGCAAGCTCACATCTTTATGTTTGAGTTTAATGTACACTTCTTGTTATTTCACATCTTTTTTTTCTTGATAGTAGACTCCAGAAGCTGTTTTGCTTACTGGCTAGAAGGTTCGTCCTTCTGCTTTGCCAATATTTAAGATATTTATCAAGTAGCCAGTGCAAGCAAAACTTCTCCGATGATGAGAGTCCAGCCCTGAACACGAGAGCAAATCTGGCACACCAGCTGTTCCAGCCTCTCAAATCACTCACTTTGAAGACACTGAGCTTCCCGTCCTCCTTGGCTGAATCAGGGAGCGCACGTGTTACCATGCAGATGTTCATGCCACCAAAAACTGTTGTAAAAACTGCAGCAGGGAACATATTCAGTGGCTTCCACCTTAGTGGTGTACAGTATGTAGGTTAAGTGCTTTCTGTGTGCGGGGGAAGAAAAAAAAGCTAATTTTTTGTGCCAACGTTTTGTTGATAATCAAATCTTTGTTCATCCCTCTCTGTGTCCAAATGAAAATGCTCCCTGCATGAAATTAGATTTACAAGCACTACCACTGAATGTTAGCAGAAAATTTACTTCAGGTAGGATTTCTTACCGAAATGAAAATGAGACGATACAAAAACGGAGCTTTCTGTGTGTCATACCGCTTTCTTTCTTTCTTTCTTTCTTTCTTTCTTTCTTTCTTTCTTTCTTTCTTTCTTTCTTTCTTTCTTTTATTTGAATCATTTGTTCAAAGATACCTAATAAGAGCTTTACTGCTATGCATCAATATGGACATGTTCACTTCTTGCAGTACTTTAACCTAAGAAGTTGGTTTGCTCTGTTGTGCGTGTAAGAAACAACAGTCTGCTTATTTAACAGCTTCGAGACTTCATTTATCGAAGAGATGTTGATTTCAAAATAATGTTTCCCCATCGCCAGCTTTAATAAAAACACTTGTGTCTAATGAGCTGCATTTTGCCCTGCAGTTTGTCTCGTGGCTTTGTATTAAAGGTTTTTCATTTGCACATCAGCTAACTGATTTTCAGTGTGCTTGTCTTTTAGCGCTATTTCTTCACTTGTAATCAATCTTTGTATTATTCTAATAAAATGCAAAAAGCCCTAGCATCCATTGTGAATTCTAATGCGCACTAATGGCTTGTACCATATGTGCAAAACAGCTTGCAGAAGTGAGTCGATTCCCAGTAGCATCATGGAAGACAAACGGATGTCTGCGCTGGAATTAGTAATTGAGAGAATGAAAGATGTGTTCATTTGTGGCTCAAAAGTTTCTCTTTCACGCTGCCGTGAAAGGTTTCTTTCCCCTTTTTTCATTTTTTTATCAGATATTGCATATACAGAAATGTGCTGTTTATAAATAGAAAGTGTTGGCAGTGGATCAGATGCTAACCGCACTAATTATGCACCTGCATTTTCTTAATCTAATGTTAGCACTGTGACTGTTTATCCTCTGACTGGCTAACCTCTCCAATGCATCTAAGTTTAATAGAACATTATAGGTTCTCATTAGGATCTGACAGGGACACTTAGGAGTCCACTTGGGAGATAAACAGCAGCGTGCAACAGAGGGAAGAAAAGCTGTTAGTACATCCATGAATTTTTTAAAAAGTTGTGCAAAGTTAAAGTACCTTTCAGCAAAGAAGTTAATCAACAAAGCACAAATAGAAAGTGGGAAAAAGGGCAAAAGTTTGGTCCAGCAAGAGGTGGAAGACGTGCAGGAGCACAAGCACTGCAATGTGGTGTCTGCTGGAGCAGGGTGCTAACAGGGTGCTAATGAAATGCAAATTTACAAAGATCGAAGTTTGCTTACATCTGCCCATAACCCTTTAGGGCGTTAGAGTGTGTATTCAGTTTAAACAAAACTAGAATTGAAAAGAAATCATGTTTAAAACCTTTCATGGGTAGTTTCTAATTAACAATAAAGATTGGATTGCAAACATTGAAACTGTAATCTAATAACCGCAAAGCTACAAAACCAAGCATGGTTGTACACACTTTTAAGTAGAAAAGTTACCAGCCTGCATAGTCCAGTTAAAGCATCATACCCTCATTTTAAATGCATTATGAGGGGCTTTATGATGTGCGAAAATACTCCAATAAATGCACTAGTGATCATATGGCATGTAATGCTCTGACTTGCTGTTGGAAAGACGGGAGAAAATAAAGAAGAAGAGGGAGGGGGAAGAGAGAGAGAGCAAGAGAGAGAGATCTAGGGAGGCTTAAGCTTATGCAGTGATTGGTAGGGATTGCAATGTCCAATGAGACTCTTAAAGCGGCTTTAAAAATCTGTTTTATCACAATTTCTCAATTTTTATCGTTTTATCCCCACAAATCAGCCTGCCTTCATTCCCTGGAAATGGTCATCTAAGGCAGTTATAGGCTTTACACAAATGCCTTTGAGATGTGCTTTTCTTCTTCATTATCAAGTTGGAAATCTAGATTGCCTGCTTCTTGTTTGCCTCGCTGTACATGAAAATTGGGTCCCCCAATTTTTTTTTTTAGCAGAAAGCCAAAAGAGAAAGTAATACTTCCACCATGACAAGAAAGGCACTGAGCATTAAAGCACTGCTCACGTTGTAATATAAACCCATCAAGTTCTTTACCCCTCACTGATTTAATCCTAAATGTTTAATAGGCTATTTTACTCACTGCTGTGACACTCTCTCCTGCAAGTAAGACACATGTGCTCGTGTTACCCTCACTGGATCGCTGTATCACAGTGGAATAAGATGTAAGTCACAAATGAGGACATTTATGTATTATTTATGTTTTTAGAAGATGCGTTAATCTTTAACGGCATTGCTGAGAATAGGCCCACCTCCATTCAGTAATATGTACACATGATGGAGAGTTCAGTCTAATAATTTGTTTTCAGCTGTTTAAGTGAAAGCCAATCTTTATGTTAATTCATTGCACTTTGACATGCGCTAATCTTGAACTCATTTTTCACCTTTCTTCTTTTTTTAAATTTAAAAACAAGCAAACTAACCACTTTGTTTTCACCTACCTTGTGTAATGACTGCTGTAATTGTTGCAAAGACTATCTGTAAGATCCTCCAGCTCTGCCAGTGCGTGCTCATTTTGGCACCCGGCTCTGCACGCTATTCCAGGCAAGTTCCCTGCGTCCGTGCGGTTGGGTTTTGCTTCAGTAGGTTAAGAAGAGGGTCCTTTCATCCATTCCTGCAGTTCGGACGCTTTCCATAATCACACCTGTGCGAGTATAAGTGGTAGTGTAATCCGTATTGCTGGAAAGATGGAAAGCGCATCGAGGTCTGTTCAAGTCCCGGCTGTGCGTAAAAGTTGTGCGTAACGATCCTTGCGGGACTCTTAGTGTCCGATCACAAGACGTGAGGCTCTTGAGGTGAAACCGTGTGACTGAGAAAGCTACGTTTGGATCATTAATGCCGTTCTAAACGAATTATCTCGACAAGTTGCTCAGATTGAGCCGGTCTCCCAGTCTGCCGTCGCGGTTGGGACTCTGCGGTGTTAAACGGTTGAAAGCAGATCACTGACTGTCTTGTGCGCAATCCTCAGGGTACTAAACTCATCATCTGTCACTGTTCACTCGCTCAGGAAGCCACGTCCAGTACGCAGCGAGTAGGATTAACCCTGCCTTGCGTTTGATTGTAATGTCAGAAATGATCATAGGTGCCGGATTTCTGATCACTTAATCTGCTTCAGTCCATGATGACCCACGCTCAACATTCAGTAAAGCTACTATAGTCTGTTTGTGTTTTGGAAGCTAACTGTCCAGATCTCATTAGTGAAAATAACAAACACAAGGGATAAATGGGAATTCACGTGGACCAGTATTTGATTTGAATTCGGTTTTTTCTTTTCTTTAATAATTGGATGGAAGTGATTATTTATATTTGTGTTTTTTCCTTAAATTAAATATTCATTGTTAATTATTATAAAATATAAATGCTGAAGTAGAAAAGTAACCTTGGCCTCAATCGCGATTTAAAAAAAATATATATATCCACAGCGCAATTTCACTCAATTGTCTGCTTTGTGTTACAAACGTACTGAAATCAGCAAACTTGTTTCTTCTTTACTCTCCAAATCAAGGATGATTTTCTATACAGTGTCTGCAGGCATCGCAACCTTTTCAGACATCGGCTGGTTGAGTGCAGGTTACAATCAGTTTAAACTCTGCCAGGATGTAGCCGGCTCATTAGGACCTGACATCATCACACTTATGTCATTATTATTGTTCTTTTAAAGTGTAGAGAAGAAAGTTCTCTGATTCTCAGTGTGAAACTTGGAAACTTTCACTGCTTTTTTAAAAAAAATATTGTCCATCAAGAGCATAATAAATTCCAATAGTCATCAACCTCATCAGGTGGATTTTTAGTGCCCTCTTATGGTAAAGATGAGCTTCTCTGTAAGTAATCAAAGGTGAGGCACTAGCTATAGCTTGCAGCCCAGTTGCATCAGAAATGAGCAGGTTTCCCACTTATTTTACTTCATTTATTCATAGGGTGACCTGATGAACAGAAGACCAGAATGTATGTATCCAGTGACTTTAAATGCAAATGCTGCACCAGAGTGACATTAACAGTTGTGTAGGCCTCTTGTTTTTGCACAAACCAAGATTACAATAGCTGTTAGTCATCTTTCAGAAACAAAAGCATGAACATACATTAATACCGCTGCAGTAGAACTCGGAGCACACTGACTTATTTTAAGAAAAAAAGTTACTTGTTTGTGTCTTGTAGTTAGGTAAACAAGTCTGTAGGCTCTAAGTGTAATAGGGCTTTATTGACTAATAAAGAGGATTAACCAACATATCAACACACACAGTGTGTGACCAAAGCTCACGGTATCTGGAGACAGGAGGAAGTTGCCACGAGCTACTGCTGCGAGCATATTTGAGCTCCTCCCTAGCACTGCAGCACTGTGATAAGCAGCAACAGCAGCATCTGTATGTTGGGGTTGCTCCAGTACGCTGTAGCGCTGCCAGAGGATAATTTAGATCCTTTCCCATTTACCTGCTCCCCACACAGAGACATAGCAGCTACACTATGTTTTGTATTGAGAAAGACTGAGAAGAAGTATGCCACCCCCAAGGGCGGTGCACTTTCAAACACACACAAATGCAGGACTGGAAACTGTATGAAAATGAATAACTGTCATAAATCCATGCAAATGCTTCATCACGTTGAACAGGCCCTAATAGCTGCAAGTAAACAGAATTTTGCCTGCTATGTAAATTAGATATTTTGATTCGAGGTACTGGCAGCTAAATGGTTGAGTAATTTCCCAGGCAAATTTTAATTAAAATAGCAGACGCTTGCTGTTATAAAGGAAACAGGCATCTTTGTCACCTGATGTTGCGCGTAAGGCCAATCACTTGACACACACGCGTGTCACACACTCGCCCGTCATTTCACATGACATTAAGCTGCGAAACAATAAATAAATAAATAAAAACTGTGACCTTGTGGACTTCCGCAAGTGATTTTAGGAAGCCTCCAAGGGGTGCTTTAAGATGCAGAAAGAACATATGGTGAAACCTGTCAAGAATATGGTATGAACACTTACAGGACAGAGAAACATCACAGGCCTCCGGATATGCAAGTTATGAGATTGACATAGATGGATGTTGCGGAAGAAATATGCTAGAGTGGGGAGAGTGGCCATAAGCTTATGATAGATGTGAGTGCCACAAGGAAGGGAATGTGTTTTCAATGTACATCATCCTTCTGCTTGACAGATAGAGGTAACGTCTGCCGAGGTGCATTTAGCCACACATAACGCTCTAATGTTCCCATTCTCATTTTCACTGTGAACACAGAATTTACATATCTTTACAATAACATTTTTTGCAAAACATTAAAGGTTGAACATGTGCAGTCACATGGAACTTTTCTGTGTCTGTGGACTGTAGACCTTTCTGCTGGACTGTATTACTACACAAGAATTGGGTGGGTGGGGGGGGGGGGGCATTAACTCATTCACTGCCATTGACGTCTATAGACGCCAATGGCAGTCAACGTAAGTTGAACTGAAGCCCACCAGCAGTAAAAGTAGACCTGCAAGGAGGTGCAGGGTTTGCGCACGTAAGGGATTGCGCAGTGAGACAAAAATGTGGTGCAAGTCTTGTTGTGTTTCACTGCCAGCCATTTGAAAATGCAGTGGATGAGTTAATAGCTTATACTTTGTCATTTTTTTGATAATAATATATTTGTGGAAGTTGATAATCTTTCAATAAATATTCATGTATGACTGGCTTTTTAACAGTTTTACTGGGGTTGTGGTTAAAGGGGTTTTGCACAATTTTCGGTAATTCATACCGCCACTGGCCACTTCATTATTGCAGCTATTTAATTGTTTGTTAAGGAAACTATCTAATCAGGCAATTACATGGCAGCAACTTAATGCATTTAAGCTTGCAAGCATGGACCAAACAATCCGTTGAAGTTCAAACTAATTATTAGAATGGGAAAAAAGCGACTTTGAAACGTGGCATAGTTTTTTGGGTCAGATCTGGGGGGGTGGCTGTAGCTCAGGTGGCAGAGCAGGTCAGCCACTAATCAGAAGGTCGGTGGTTTGATCCCAGGCTGCCTCCTGGCTGCATGCCAAATATCCTTGGGCACGATACTAACCCCATGTTTGCCTACTGGTGGTGGTCAGAGGGCCCGGTGGCGCCAGTGTCCGGCAGCCTCTCCTCTGTCAGTGTGCCCCAGGGCAGCTGTGGCTACAATGTAGCTTGCCAGTGTGTGAATGACTGAATGTAGTGTAAAGCGCTTTGGGGTCCTTAGGGACTGAGTAAAGTGCTATATATATATATATATATATACAGGCCTTTTACCATCTGTAGTATTTCAGAAACTGCTGATCCACTGGGATTTTCCTGCACAACCATCTCTAGGTTTTACAGAGAATGATCCAAAAAGGGAAAAAAATATACAGTGAGCATCAGTTCTCTGGGAGAAAATACTTTATTCAAGCTGATAGCAAAGCAACAGTTACTCAAATACCACTTGTTACAACAAAAGTATGCAGAAGAGCATCTCTGAATGCACACCTTGAACCTTGAAGGAGATAATCTACAGCAGCAGAAGACCACACCAGATGCCACTCGCACCAGCTCAGAACAGGAAACTGAGGCTGCAATTCAAAGGCTCACCAAAACTGGACAGCAAGAGGCTGGAAAAACATCGCCTAGTCTGACAAGTCTCAATTTCTTCAGCAGCATTCAGATGGTAGGATCACATTTTGGTGTAAACAACACAAAAGCACAAATCCATCCTGCCTTGTATCAAGAGTTCAGGCTGCTGGTTATAGTGTAATGGTGTGGAGCATATATATTAGAGACACACATGGGGCCCCTTAGTATCAACTGACCATTGCTGAAAGAACACACCTACCTGAGTATTGTTGCTGACCATGTCTGTCCTTTATGACCTCAGTGCATCCATCTGCTGAGGGTTGCTTCCAGCAGGATAGTGCGCCGTGTCACGAAGCTCAAATCATCTCAAACTGGTTTCTTAAACATGACAATTTTGGGTCCAGTGATGATTTCTCAAATGGCTTCCACAGGCCCATTAAAGGGTGGCTGTGGCTCAGGTGGTAGAGCTGGTCGCCTACCAATCGGAAGGTGGATCGATCCCCGGCTCCTCCTGTCCATGTGTTGAAAAATCATTGGGCAAGATATTGAACCATGAGTTGAGGGGGGTTCGATGTCTTGTGCGAGTGTGTGAGTAATAGATAAAACCACTGAATGATTATGTGTGTGATTGAGTACTAGAAAGAGCTTTGATTGCTCAAATTGAGCAGAAAGGTACTACTGTATATGCGTACCAGTCCATTTACCATTTACTACATTCAGCACATCTCAGTGCAACAAAGCACCTTTGGGATGTAGCAGAACAGGAATTTTCATCGTGGATGTGCAGGCGACAAATCTGCAGCAGCTGTGTGATGCTGTCATGTCAGCATGGACCAAATTTGTGAGGAGTGTTTCTTTGCACTTTGTTGAATCTGTGCCAAAATTAAGGACCTTCTGAAAGGTCCACTTGGGTACTGGCAAGGTTGTAGCTAATAAAGTGGCTGGTGAGTGAATATTTTCCTTGTTAGTGAATAACGGTTAACATTGACCGATTTAAATGCAGTCATTGTGATGCAGCGGAAAAACTTGGCAACCACAGGTGTTCCTAATGACATCCTGTCCTTTAAGGTGTAAAGCCATAGTTAATGTGATTAGTAACACCTCAGTTGACATAATTCGAGTGAAAAAGGCCACTGTGAAGAGGATTTATTGACACCACTTGCATATCTGTTAACAAGCTTCAAATGTGAACAACTGTGGCCCAGTTTTAGCTTCCATACACGTGAACAAAATAAATCAAGAATAATGATAAAAAAAAAAATTAATATATTGTATTCAACAGGTGCATTATCAAACAATATGTATAGGTTATTTTCTTCCAGAAACACAAAAGTAGCAAAAAAAAAACAAGCCAAGTGTTAAAATGAGAACTCAGACATGTTTTACAGATGACAGCTCTATAAAACATCCACAAATTGGTTTGCTGCTTTCAATAAAGGATTTGTAAACACTTCATAATATTGGCCTTGTGAGAAACTTGTTAAAGCTTCTCTGCAATTGAGAGACTTTAACACCTTTGTAAAGAAATTTCATCCAGAGAAGAAGTTATAACTCTGAGAGAGCTGAGTACTAACACTGTGCCAGTGTTCCCTCGTGCTGGGGACTGGGACTGATCTCCATATTTATCCTGAAGTTATCTTGGCCACAACTAGCTTCAAAGTTGGCTTTCATGCAAGCTCTGCGGTGTTGATAAGTTTTGACTAATTGACAGTTATTTTGAGTTAACAAGTGTTGACATTTCTCACATTTCTCATCAGATAAATCAACACCTTTGCAGACAGAGCTCGTTATTCAATCTGCTGAGGTGTTTAATTAGTCCAAAGAAAACTGGCAACATGTTGATTTTTAATAACTCATTATTTATTTCTTTTTTTTTAGATGCAGAAAAGAGATCATTTTCCTACTCAGCAGGAAGCAGGTTGGGGGCTGTTCAGCAGAGACCTTGGGCTTTTTGCAGGTGGCTGTGGCTATAACTGAACACAGGAACAAGCCGTTCTCTAAAATGTCAGTGTAATTTGAATAAGAGCAGGAATGAAAATCTGACAAGTCAAACTACACCCACCTATGCTTCAGTCTTCTTAAAACTGTGTCACTCACGTCATCTCGTCACGTGACTACAGTTAGGGATACTCCCACACAGAGTGGGTTCTGTAAAGCCACACTTTTTCATCCCATACAGCAAACCTTCAAAACCTTTCAGTGACTAACAACCACTAAAGCACATGTTCCCATTATATTCGACAATGCATTTTATTTTTTATAAAAACCCACAGGCAAATCCTTAATTTGCCGGAGGATTTGTCCTGTTAAATGACAACAAAAATGGCATCTGCATGTCCTTAACAGACGGGAGATGACTGGAGGCTTTTGTTGCTGTGACATGCATGTATAGTTTCCGCTGCACTCCCACACAAGCTGCGTCTCTCCAAACATTAATGACAAATGTGTAAAAGTTATGAGGTACAACGCAGAGACCTGAGCAAACACAAGCTCAGATGTGCTCAAATATGCCCAGAAGCCTGATTGTTCGTCAACCCCCAGGGTCCTAGAGGCACACAGATTAGCTCTGCAGTGTCACCCAGAGGTAGCTGGAAAAACATGGCTATGCAAATGATTATTCAGCTTTAATGACAGCAACACAAATATGAATGGCCTATAGTCAATGGTCTTGAATAGATTTGTGATTTGCAATTTTATATTTGGACCACTGCTTTATTTGAACAATACACATCAGTGCAGGTTGGGTTTTTTCTCAAAGTCTTTTGCAGGGAAAATGCTGTCTGCAGCTTCCTAATCTAGCCCAAACTGGGCCATGAGAGTCAGCTCTCCATGTTTGGGTTGAATACCTCCAAGCAGCCGAAGACGGGTTTGTTCAGCCTAATCTCCGCTGTGTGATGTGTGACTTCTTCCCCTGCTGTCGTACTCATGTAATCTGCTGTTTGTGCCGCTTTAAGTCCGGGGAGTAGCAACGGGTTGAAGCGGGAAGACTACATGATGGGAACTGTCATCTCTGCCCCATCGATGGGTGCTGCCAGTATCCTGCTAATCCCCAGAGTAATCCCACCACAACAGAGAAATCAAGCACACCAAGGCAGGCAGGCAGGACAGGGCACTGCAATATTCCAAACAGCCAGTGCATGCTTTAGCACTCATACACACAATGTGCACATATGCAAACAGTGTTAACACAGTGACAGCAGGCGCTTTACATAAAAATTGGCTGTCATGCTTGACGATTGGATCAATGTTTTCAGGTTTCAGCTAATAACAAACAAACAAAAAGAAATGTATGAAGCGGCTAAGGACTGTTTGCTGTTTGACTGAAACAGACTCACATCCCTGATAGGAAAAAAAATGACTCAACTGTATGAATGAGATCTGTGGCACATTTCTACACTGCCATATTGTTTCCTGACCTCCTGAAGTGATCCAAAGGGAGGAATCCCGTCACAATCATCAGAAATGATTCAAGCACAAACACTCTGAACGATCAAACCGTCTTTTTCAGTTTTCATTTTGTTTTCAAGCTCGTGGCGGTGGTTCTGTGAAAGCAGAGGATCACGAGGATCACTCAACCGAGACAAAAAGAAAAAAGGGAAAAAAACTGATGTCACTTTCCTGTGCCATCTCACAGCTGTCTAAAATAGCACAGAACCCAGATGTTTGGCTGCTTCTCACTGCGATGCAAACATTTCTTCCTTGTTATATTTGCTTTGCTCCTTCGCTAATGAGGGGACTTTGATATCTTTGCTGGAGGCCATCTTAGCAGTCAGAGAGATATCTTAGCGATAACAACATAAAGCAACCATAAAGTCTTGACTTCTAAAGGTTTGCTTCCCTGTTAAAGTCAAAAGAAGACACATTTTAAGCAAATATCACACAGCTACAAAGTTCATTAGTTGGAAACTATTTGTCTTTTAGTAATGGGATCATTTGTTTCCTGTTTAGTAATGGAGTAAGCAAGGAGGTTGTTGAGTAAATAAAAATCACTGATGCAATAATCGGGCCTTTAATTAAGCTGCCTACCTCATAAAAGATACATCACCATCCACTCTTTTGTCTCATTCATCTATCATTTATTGTCATTTTTTGCAGCATGGCTCCATAAACTGTGCCAGGTCATTTTCTAGTACAGTTCATGTTTCCAAAACTAACTGTATGGGAAGTTTTCTTTGGAGAATCCTGGATATTTTGTGAAACAATGAAATTGATATTTGCTTTTGAATGTGTTGCTGTTTAGACTGAACTACTGTCCTACTGTCATTTCTCCTCCAGCAGTCTCACAGGGGCAATTCAAAGGTGGCAGTACTTTGATGTCTGAGTCGCTGCTAAATATTAGCACACAAACTCAATAAGTTAAACTTTAATGTTGAACACAGACATTTATGCCAGCATCATTAAATATACAATTTTTTGTTTGATTGATTTTTCTGGGGGGGGAACAGAGTTGTTGTCCTTGGTGCGTCATTGTAAATTTAACTGTAGAATGTTAAATAATTTAAAATTAAGCTGAATGCTCTTGTGCATTTGTAGATGCAAAACAATAGATTTTTATATTTAGAAAAATGAGCTCACCCTCATACGCCTCAAAGTGGTTTGGTCCATTTCTTAACCTTACTTTGCCAACTCTGCAGAGAGGAATGTAAAGCAAAGCACGTGTGGGACATTGTTTTCTTTTTCTTTGTTTGATTTTAACTTCTACCACTTACATAATAAAACTTATTTATGGTTGTAACCAGATTGCATTTTGTCAGCACCATTATCTCCCAGTTGAATCATGTGCTTCAATGCAGCCACCACATTGTTACCGGGGCAGCAACATCTGCCGTTGCATTGTTTATGTTTATAGCAAGCTGAATTAAGCCAATTTTCAAGTGGTCTGGTATTTTATCCTCTCCTCTTGCACATTCTTCTTGGTTCCTCTGTGCCTGTTGTGCCAAAAACACAAACAGCACTGACACATTTATAATACAGAAATGCCTGGAAGGACCTTTTCAGTGTTTTCCGATGTAAAGGAAAACTTCCAAGAATAATATAATGGATTATAAAGGAACAAGGTTGTTCTTTATGGCAGCATCACTGGCTCCATGACAGCTATAGTGGATTAAATAGTCACTACAATACAGTTCGTGTGACAGCTGTAGAGGTCAGACAAGGGGACTAGACAGACTCTTCTATCTGATGCTGGCAGGATGAGAGGACCTTGACCTAAATTTAATGTTTGCCAAAAGCACATGTACATACTCAGTATGAGGAGATTGTTGGCTGTGCACTTTAACAGTAACAGAGAAGCAAGACTTGATGATAAAGTGATGCCTGTAATGGTAAGAGTGAACGAAAGGGCAAACATGACAGGTTATATAGGTGCAAGGACAATTAAGTACAACGCAGGTGTGCTGCAAAGATATTAATCCAGCTGGAGAGTGGCCCATAAATGCCACCCAAAGGACCGATGAGGCTGATGAGGTTGATGGAGGGGTCAACGTGACTGAACTGCAACACCCCATTGGTTGAAC
Organism: Aulonocara stuartgranti; assembly: GCF_965226115.1. NCBI lineage: Eukaryota > Metazoa > Chordata > Actinopteri > Cichliformes > Cichlidae > Aulonocara > Aulonocara stuartgranti. The sequence continues at coordinate 27,604,335 of NC_138948.1, forward strand.
ATTAAGGTCATGAGGTGGACCTTCAGAGAATCAGATTGTCAAGGATGAGAAGTGCCGGAGGCAACATTCAATAAAACATGAGAGCAATCTTCTCACCACGAGTAAAAGTACTCAGCTGTTCAACTCCGGCCAGCCCAAACAGATTTCCCCTGTGGGCCAAAAGCACTGCAGCTGCTCGTTCACCACGGCTGGCAATCCACGCTGCCATCAAATCGACAGCCATTGGCAGAAATAGTGCTGGAAATTGGTCAAACTACCACACAGTATCTGACCTCTGACAAAGCTTACCTTGCACATGAAAACGTATGGAGGTGGAATCATAGTGTCTGTCTGCTCCAGCTCCTCTTTCTGCCTCATTAGTTGCTGATATTGGATAGGTTATCTCAGCTTCCAGCACATTTTAGGGTTGCAGCCGGCTCACCTTATCCTGAAACTGCAGCAGTGGAAAGGTTACATTTTTGTGGCAATATCACACCCCAAACTTTTTTTTCTTTTTTGAATATCATGATTAGATGTGCGCTCACTGCTTCTCCTGAAAGTTTCCTGTGTAGCAATTAAGGTGTGTCAGTGATGGCTACATCCTGGGTTGGTTCCATAGTGAAGGCTGCCTGCTACAGGGCATGAAATGAGGAGGAGACAGATGATAAGCTTCTCTCTCATGCTCTGGGGAGCACAGTCAGTCATGATGGAATGAATCATGATGGGCAGGAGTCTCTGAGTAGGAAAGTATGTTTTACAACCACAATATGGTCAGACACGCTCATTGGGTTCTTGGAGTACTGGAAGCAAGAAAATCCTCAGAAATGATGTGTGATTAAAGTACAGATGCAGTTTGCTTTCCTTTTCTGAACAATACCCCTTAATTAGATCTGAGACGTACACATGTATTTGTTTCGGTTTAGATTTAATTCACTGACGTAAACGGGCATAGCTGTCTAAAATCAGTACAAGTACAGCAGACTGTAAATATTGAACTTACAAGTCTTCCCTTCAACATTCTTAAAGACACTCTGAAAGACCAGAGGGGGCTGCACATCTTAAGCCCAATTTCCTTTCACTGATAGAGTGCCAGGTTCTAGGAATTACCTGGCAAAGCGTGATCAGGTCCAGAGGATTAGCAAGAATATTCTCTTCCAGAAGTCGGAGAACTTTTTTCATTTCCAGAGGGTGGTTTAGGAAAAGGCCAACGAGTGGATGTCAGAGCTCAACTTTAATTTATGTATATTTCTTTTCAAGCTAACTCACAACAGCATGACATGCAGTCTGAGCAGTTAGTCAGCCATGTTATTAGATTTTTTTTTTCTTCTTCTTCCTGGAGACGATGGTGTGCACATAAGAAGTTCTAGAACAGGCAACATGTCAACAGGAAGTGAACGAGGAGATATGACATTTTGGGATATTTAATCATGCTGTGTCATACAAATGATCAGGTGAAATGCGTGAATGACTAAATATTCAATCAGAAAAGCTGCAGCGGTGCAGCTGTGCTGCCATCTAGTGCTTGGATGCTGCAACTCGCTGCTTGGTGCTGGGTGGGCTTGCAGCAGGGACATAAAGCTGGACTGCAGTCCTTTATCTCTTATTATGAATGTGTGTGTGTGTGTGTGTGCGCCTGTCACTGAGGATTGGGCAGATATGTGCTTTTTTTACTCAAAGCATCTTCTAGTGTTAAGGAGCTGCACATGTCTCTAGCAAGGGGAATCCCAGAGAGAATCCACACAAAGTTCAATAAAAATACTGATCATATAGAAAGGGGCCATGTTCACTGACGAAAAAGCTAAATAAGATGAGAAATGGTCTTTTTGACTTTCTTGCAGTGACTGATGCTACCCCGAGTTAGCATAGCTTAACTTAAGACTTCAGACTGGGGAAATAGATATCCTGGTTCTGTCTAAAGCTGACTAGAAATATAGCAAAAAAATCTAAATAAATCAAACAACAGGAGATCAAAATAATAATGGATGTGCAGTTGTTCAGAAAAGTCATGTTCTAAGGTCTTGTAGTTACTGTGAGGCGAGAGTAAGTGTGCTTTGCACAGATAAAACAGTTCAGCTCTGGGAAACCCTCAGGGCGCCTCGGGTTAAAATTTCAGTCATGAAGCACAAAATCTCCTTCTTGTGCCCAGACAGAGGCCTTCATCTTCATCTACTAGAGCTATCTACAAATAAAACTTGAATGGCTGCAATTAACTTAAGACACCTCAAATGTGAAAAGAATTTGAAATCATATTTCACCTGTTAATTTGTCAGTAAATATGACCGCCACAAACCACATTCACTGCTGCTGTAGGCTTCAGACATCAGCAGGAGCCTGCATATGATAAAAGTCATCATTAGCCCCTAACTTTGCCTTAAGGTAACAACTTTCCATAACTGAACAGTGTGTACTCTCTGAGAATCACACAATTTGAATCTCTTTAGGTCACATAACAAGCTACCAAAGAAAACTACACATGCTCAGTTACAGTGCCAAAAGTGGAAGCAATCCTTTTGGACCTAGAGTCGGAATTTCTTTCATCACTTCAGGTGATACAGATGTCACCTTGAGTTTTGTTATTGCTCTGCTGTCCTCCATGGGCGGCCGTTGTACTGTGGCTCCACTCAGTGATTGACTGTGTATGCACCAGACGAGCAGCACCAGGACAGAGCCACTTATCACTCCGGGAGCAATGGATGACCCGGGAACAGAGATGCAGCCCGGACCACGCACTGAGTCATCTGTCTGCCAGCTGCCTAGGTGAACCAGAGGATGAGGAGATGAGCGGAACTAAGATTTAGTGCCAGCCCTTCCTCATATTATCTCCCTCACACCATTGCTCATGATGCTACATTTCCTGGAGCTAAGAGCCACTGGAAGAGACTTTACAACTGGGGGATAATGGGGCAGCTGAAGGATGAGGAGAGCCGTGTAACACCATCGGGTCCGTGCTGTTATCGGTATTTCTAATTAAAATTAGACTCCCGCTTTGCATATTTGTCAAGCTCAATAAGTTTGCTCAGAATTGGTGTGTCAGCACTGACGCAAGGGCATATCGACAGCTGTGCACCGCTGCCAGCTTGACAAATGTCAGAACATTTATTCTCAAGGAAAGGAGATTACAGTTTGATCATAAACGTTCCCTTCACCCTTATCCTCAACCTCTTCTGTTCCACAGTGTAAGATTATTAAAGCTGTGAGTGCATCGATGGATGACCATGCCAGGGGATTAAATCTATTTGCCACAAAATAAATGTACATCTGATCAAACAAGAAAAACTCAGCTACAGCATTCGTACATAAAATACGAGCTCTTTCCATAATTGTCTGCGTGTGCGGTTCAGTCAGCTGTTCAGTCTGCTGTTTGTGAGGCAGCGAGCCACACAGAGAGACACATCTTTGCATCCAGGGAGAGCACAGGGAGAAATGGTACATTCAGTGGAGCTGACAGGTACCTACCTCTGATTCAGTGTGATTTATTTCCACATAGAGCCCGGACGTGGCCAGTGCATCGGCAGGTCAATTTGGTTTGGGTAGAAGAAGAGTTCTCTGATTGATAGAGAGAGGGCCAGCCATGTTCTCTACGCTTGGCTCCCCCTCCATCAGGGCCCCTGCTATGGCCGATTAATCCTAAACACACAGAGTAGAGGCTCAGGCAGGGATTTTGTGTGCATTTGTGTGAGCTTCCATCTCCAACCTAACACTGGCTTTTCCTGGAATTAAACTGTTTCATGGTCGTTTTTGGAACTGGACTTTTATAGACAAATATTTCTGGTATTTACATTACCTGCATTAGTTGCAGAAATGGTGTCGCCACTAGATGGCAACATCTGCTTAATTAAAATTGTTTTTCTATTACTGTAAAACAGATGAGTTAAACCAATATTATCTTAATGAGTTATTTGGTATGTCAGAAAGTCCTAACCAATAATTAAACATAAACCAACATTTCTCTTGAAGACTTATGTATTTTAAATGTCTAATTTCCCATCAAATCGTTGTTGCCCAACTCTTTCAAGAAACCGACATGTGCCTTAATTCATATAGGCTACTTCTATATGGAAACCACCTTTATTGTTTAAAATCGCTACCCTTCCATTAACCTTTAGCAGCTAACACCATGAACTACTATCTTAGCAGTTTCACCAACATTAAGGTAACAATTTTTTACATTTTTATGTCTTTTTCTAGCTATTTCCAGCATTTATCCATTACCTTTACCTCTTCTTTTTAAGCATTGCCCGTTGCTTTTATCAAAGAGTTTAGCATTGCCGTTAAACCGTTTTAGCTAGCTATTGCTGATAACCAGCAATAGCTTTTAGCTATTAGCCTCTTTAAAAGTTTTCTTACATATTCATACAAATTCCTTCTTGTTTTTAATACCTTTATTGAGTGCCTCTCGGCTCACTTTAAAACTTTTCACTTGTGTATTGTCAAAACATGATCTTCAGTCATATTTTAGCCAGCTTATATAGATATGTTCTTAAAGTGCACTCCACCATCTTTTCCCTGTAAGAAGCACCGTATGGCCTACCCTTGTTTGTTTACATTTCCATTTACATGTGGCTTTCATATATGCAATCAATAAAACAAAATCATTTCCTTTTTTCCCCACCAGACTACTCTGTAGTCTCAAACACAGGCAAACGAAGGAGAGCGAAGAGCCGCTGACTCTCCTCTTTATCAGTCAAAACAGCATAGCCAGGCTGCTCCCTGTAGTTCACTTCAATCCCTCTCTCTTGTGCCTCCTCTCAGTGCACACCCTAAGCCTGGGTGTGTTGGATGAGACTTAACAGACCCTACGCCCCTCACAACTTCAAGGCGCAGTATGGTCAAAGTGCTGCCTGATGTCCCACTGACCCAGCCCACCTCTGAGTATCTGTCCAAGGTCTCTCTTTTTGTGTGACTCCCCCCAACCTGCCCGCTTTTTATCCCTTTATCCAGGCATGAGATCAGAATTCCAGATCAGGATTAGGGTCAGCATCGGGATCAGTTGTATCATATATCTACTGAAGCATCTCTCTTTCTCCTCTCTGGCTTTGCTCATCCACCAAAAGATGTTTTATCTTGTGTTCTCCTCTCTCCTGGAGATGAGTGACACATCAGAGATAGCCTTCAACTAATCCTATCCTTTATGCTCTGTGAAAGGAAGTTGCGAGCATGTAGCCCTTTCACACTTTATTTGTTGTCATTTGAAATCATGCTTAATGTCATGCTCAGTTTCAGATGGGGAGCTCTGTGCCTTTTTAAATTTCACTCAGTCTGTGATGCACCGCTCAGAAACAGGGGAAACTTAAACATCAAAGCGAAACAAGAATTCTTCCAGTCCAACTGTTGGTTATTGTTGGAGCTGCTCCAGGAAAATAGCTGATGATGTGTTGGCTGCGTGCCCTTCAAAGCCCACATTGTCTTTGGTTGGAAAATTTTAAGTGTCATCATTATACAAAACTGGAATCAGACAAATCATAATATATAACAGGCAGTGATCACCTTTTTTCTTTTCTATTGACATAAAGAATTATATACCTGTGTCTGGTACTGATACATTTCTTTAGGTAAATGTAAGTCATCTTAGCTGGAACTGTAGTCACTAAAATCCTTCACTTGTCAGCTGTGTGTGCCCATTTCTCCAGCAGGTGGTGCTGCAGAGCTGGCAATCCTACTGAAAGAAGCTCAGGCGAAGTTTTAGACTGTAAGACACATCCCCAGACCTTTACCTGACCTCCCCTTCCTCTCTCCTGCACACACCTTGTCAGCGGGCTGGGCCTTATCTCTCTCTGACTGAACTAAGCCATTGAGTGCACACTTGACCTTGTCATTATCTTGTACCTGGCTTTGTTTCCACTCTCATTTCTCCCTTTTGTGTGCTCACTGTCTTTCCCTTTCCGCACTATTTGAACAAAGATAAGAGCAGAGTCTATTTACTAGCTCAATAACCCCTCCCATATACACCCAGACACGTTTTGTTTATGAAAGAAGCCTTGTGATATTTCAAAGAGAGGCACTGACCATGACCTTCTGTGGTAGTTTGAGGTTACCATTCAGCACCACTAAGTCTTTTTCCTCTCATTTGCAATGCAGAGGAAGAAGAGAAGATCAAACTTTTTATGTGAAGTACAAAGAGTATTAAATACTGTATATGGGCGCTCTTCCTGTTAAATGTTAAACACACAACACACAAACTTCACAGAGTGAATTAACTTGGGCTATAAAGAAAGGAAGGAAGAGGAAGAAGATTTAGGCCATTAATCTTGACATTTATGTGCAAGATGAAGCCTAAATAATAAGAAAAATATAATTTGCAGGGGACAGTAACAGCCCCAGCTTCGTCATCAAAGCTTTCAATGTCCCTGTGTCCTCACAAAATGTCAGTATTGTGCAAAACTACAAAGGAAACTCCAGCAACAAGTGTTTACTGCTGTTAACCTTAATTCAAATCCACTATACTTTACCAGTGTCCAATAGTCAATATAAGACAGCTGGAATAAACCAAGATTCACCTAAATGATATAGCATTTATGTGGACTTTTCGGTTAGTAACATTGTAACCTGTAACCATACTCTGATTCAGTTTTACTTATATCACAACAACAGTCGGCTAAGATGTGATTCAGCCAGTGGTTGGCTTACTTCATCTGTGTCAGTATGAAGCTGTTATGACATCTTTGAAAATAGACTTAACCATTTTCTTTCTAAGAGTTGAATCAGAGGATAGCACTACTGTAGTTGTTGTTCTCAAAGGGGGGGGGATAGTTTAATTTTAATGGAGAGAGACAGAATATCAACCAACAAAAACCCAAAAACAAATTTCATAAAAGTTAAAAACTGTTTTCCGTTTCAATGAGTGAAATAAGTATTTGATTCCCGAGCAAACGTGACTTATTTCTTAGTACTGTAGTTGTACAGCAGGAAGATGTTTCTTGTAGTTGTTCACCAGGTTTGCATCTCAACAGAGATTTTGGGCCATTCCTCTTTACAGAAACTCTCTAAATCCTTCAGGTTTCTTGGCTTCCACTGGGCGACTCGAAGATTCAGCTCCCACCACAGATTTTCTATAGGAATAAGGTCCAGAGGCCACTCCATGACCTTAATGTGCTTCTTCTTTATCTTTTCTTTCGTTGTCTTGCAGATAGGTTTAGGATCATTGTTGTTCTGTAAGACCAATCCACGACATCTCTTCAGCGTTCTGGCTGAGAGAAGAAGGTTCTCATCCAAGATTTTACAGTACATGGCCCCGTCCACTGGACCCTTAATATAGTCAAGTTGTCCTGTACCGTTAGCAGAAACACAGCCCCAAAGCATAATGTTTTCTCTCCTGTGTTTGACTGTTGGGTTGGTGATCTCAGGGCAAACTAAGCTTTTCTCTTCCTCTAAACAAACGGGTCAAGTTGATACCAAAACATTTAGTTTTATCTGACCACTTCACATTCTCATTTAGATGTTCACTGGTAAAATGAAGACGGGCCTATAAGGGAAAGGAGAAATTGGGGCCACCACCTGACTGAGAGCAGTTGATTATCCTTTTATATTTCTTCTACAATTGCACGATCAGTTGTCACCTTCTCACCAAGCTTCTTGTTGATGTCTTGGAGCCTGTTCTAGCATTGTGCAGGTCTACAATCTTTATCTTGATGTTCTTTGACAGCTCTTTGGTCCTGCCCATGGTGGTGAAGTTGGAATGAAAGAAACTGATTATATGGATGTTTTACTAATTAACATTATTCTTGTGGGAATGCTACATGATGATTTAGAAACACAGAAATAATTTAAGTAGTTATAAATTTAAAAAACAATGGTCTTGTTTCATATTCCTTTAGTGTTATATATGTGTTTATCATCCATTTCCCCCTAGTAGTTACAAAATCCTGAGCATCAAGGAGGAAATACACATGTAGAAGACAATTAACAGACTGCAACTGTATCAGACAGACACAGTCTTATGTTAAGGTAAAGGTAAGTTTAACACACTGAGCAGTAGATATTGTCTATTTTTGTCACATAATGTCTTCACTGTATTATTCTTACAAGGAATATATGATGGAAAACTGCGATTATCGTCAAATAGCTCATTCTCACCAAAACTGACTGATGTGGTCAAGTTTCTCAGTCGCCTTCAAAATTATAATACATATGCTATCCATAGAACAAGCCTTAATATATCTGTCCATCAAAAAGTTCACTGACAGCATGAGGAGAGATGGTGCTAGCCTTTGATTCTAATGCTAAGAGCATAATTTATGTAAGATGTTTGAATGGCTTTTTGAGTAAGAATAGATTAAAGGAAGTTTCATGTTTGAGGAGCCAAAAAAAAGTGCCTGCAAAGCAGTGTTTTTAAAACTCCTGGGGCTGCAAGGGGTTTGATGAATGAGCCAGGTGCAAACGGTGATTAGCTCAAGCCATTTCTAACATCTCTTACAATACAGTTTGCCAATCACAGCTATCCCTTGAGTTTTCCTCTTTTCTGTAAATATGAAAGACCTTGTCCTGACAGTGACTTCAAACGTGGCAGCAGCGGGCCCCATACCAGGCCATGGTGACTCCTTCAGCCCTTCCTCTCCACACATCAAACCCCAACTGACAAAAGCAGCTCTAGGTGGCATAATGAGACGCACTGCTCCTTTCAACTATGTGTGAAGTGTGACATTCTCTGTCTTCTTGTATCGTGTGTTGACACTGCAGCCTGTGTGTGAGGAGCTGACCGAATGGTACAGAGAGCCTTCCACCTTTTAGACCCCAGCTGCTGAGTGCCGCATCATAGATCACTGAGTTCCTTAGGTCAACAGCCAGAGTCGCGCACACAAGGACGCGCCTGACACAAAAGCAGAGGAGAGATGCTTTGGTGTGGCCCTTCCCACTCCAGCTTCCTCAAGATTGTTTCATCTGCGTCCAGAGGAAGGTCTGCAGACTAAAACATCAACTGATAACTCAGTGTTCGCAAAGCCTTTTAGGATAGGCGGCACTGGTGACCTGTAAAACAGTTTTATGCACATGTGCACCCTATCACCCTGCCTTGTGACTGACTCTCCGGTATTTTTTGGAGGCGATGAAGGCCATTATCGGTGGATTAGCAGAAACTAAGATGGTAGGGGCGTGCTCACAGTATTGGAACACGCCAGCCTCATTCTCCCTCAGCTATATCCTGTGTATTACCCTTCTCCACTGGGCAGTAGACAAGATCCAATAAAGAAACAGAAGTTCTGCAATTGAAATCAAAACTGCACCTCTCATGTGACTGCTAAGCTAGAGCCAAAGGTACTTAACCAAAGGTTTAGTAACCTGAAAGAGCCCCGCATGCTTCCAGGAGGGAAACCTGGGGCTCTGGATCTAAATACATAAAGCAGCAACATGTCGCAGCACAGCCAAAAAAAACAAGAACTGGTTTCTGCTCCCTAGAGGAAACTGCACAACAGCTGCATTCACATCCATCCACCATTAATCCCAAATCATAGCATAATACATTTGGACAGGTGGATTGATAATCTAACATGTCTTCCCCTTTTTTTCACGATTATTATTCTGTTCCTCTCACTTTTCAAATAGTTTACTTTAAGCCCGAGGGTGTGAGCCATCGTGTTTTCTATGGCTGCCGAATTACCTCAGAGCGCGCATTGCCTAGCTCGCTGCCAGAGAGGGAGGCGAGTATTGTTTTCATGACAGAGATCAATGGGTGGGTGAATGTGCTTTAATTCTGCAGGAGCTCCTCTCCCAGGCTAATAAATGCAAGCCTCCCCGCTGACTGAGCTGTCGTGCTGAGCCCAGCGGGGGTCAGCCTTTTTGTGTTCCTGTGCCCAAATTATGGAACCATCAATACACTCCCTGGAACCAGTCAATAGAAACCCGCTTTGTGGCCGAGGGGAGACCAACTTCAAGGCCGATAAAAAAAAGAAGAAGAAGAAGAGAAAAAACTAAGCTCTGACAGATTTAAATAAGATCAGGATGAGAACTTGATATGTTATACTTTTAAAATTTTGGAGTTACTTGTGCAACAGTTAATGGATTCATCCGGCTAAACCTGTTTGCGTGCTGAACATTTTCTTAAATGCTTGTTTACATTCCGCAAGTTCTTTAGTCGTCTGAGGTGGGCAGTTCACCCTGTCCATAAGAATTGTTTTAGTTTTTTTTCTGCAGATCTGTGTGGGAGTAAAGTTATAAAAAGGAAGCTAAGACTTAGTGTTTCTAAAATAAACTTGTGACTTTTTACAGGGCACAATTAAAATTTCCTTCTATGCTTTTCAGGATCTGTGAAACATAACTCCTCAACACACACACACACACACACACATACACAAAACTACATCGCTGTTTCCTGAACCAGAGGTTGTGACACACTTTTTCTCGACAATGCATATGCAGTGAAATCTGTTGTCATGCATGAGTGTGTTTCCATACTGCCTTACTGCTGCTTGTAGCATCAAGTGAATTATTAAGTACCTAGCTTCAAAAAGCTTGTAAAACTCTGTCCTCTTCCAAATCTGAAACTTTCTTTTTCTTCCCTTCTCCTCTTTTTCTCTCCTTCTCTTATTTTTGTCAGCTTCTCAAACATCAAGTTGTCTCCAGGTTTTCAAACGGGCTGAAAAATATGAGTTTCCCCAGCTTGCAAGCGCATTCAAAGGGCGCGTTCTTCAGATGTGCCACCTTGCAGCGTGGTGGTGGCTGTGCAGGAACAGGATCATTCAGATATGCTAATGGGTCAGCGGGGTAGCTCCAAGCGCGGCTTACCCCGCTTTAAAAGACAGCTGCCTTCTCCCTTTCTTTTCATGCCCTACTCTCAGCCTGCCTCTCTTTTTCCCACTCTACATTGATAGCAGGTTGAAATTTAATAACCATTAAATTTCGACTAATTAGACAGATAGAGCAATTAGCTGGGTGCATGTAAATCCAAGTCGGGAAATATGTCAGACAAAGAAGAGTTCAGAGGATGAGTTTGGCCAGTCGCTGAACGCAGCTGAGGTTAGAGTCGGCACAGTGTAGGCTAATGATATCATGCTCAATGCAGAGAGCTGCAGATAATAGAGCAAGTGCCCAGTGGCCCTCCCCTTGGTAAAGTGGCCCTCTGTGTCAGTGCCTGTGTGTTAGCCGTTGGCTGTGCCGCCGTCCCACACTCTCCTGGGCTATCTATTCTCTCCAGCCAGAGTCATGCTGCGCAGGAATCCTGGGTGATTGGGTTTCTTTCAGGGGCCTTATAGTCAGTCATAAATCGGAGGGGATCCTGCCCAGCCCCTCTCTCTCGCCCCTAACCCTGGCTCCAGCTGGCAGGGGACGATTGTTGGAGAGCCGAGGTCATTGGAGGGTCGCTCTCTGTGGTGCTTCTTAACTCCCTTTGCCTATTTTTTTGTACCCCATCCACTTTACTATCCCCCCCTCCCCTTTTCTCTGTGTCTCCCAGCTGAGGTTGCTAGGGTTTGGTATTTGCTTTTTAAGACCATGTTGTAATTACAGAGGAGCTCTACTCCCCTTGCCGCCTCTGGCTCACTCGTCTCTCTCTCTTTTTTTTTATCACTGCTGATTGGTGGTAAGAAGCTATGCTGGGGCCATCTCACCGCTCCGCAACAGGATTTTGTACTGTCTCTCCCCCTGAACACACACAGAACTGATTCATTCACATCTTCTAACCTTTTCTGCAGCAGAAAGAGGGCGGCATCCTCACTCCAGACAGACAGCTCTCTGCACACCTACAGAGAGGAAATGACTACTAATTTTTGTTAGCATTTGCATGCAATCGCTGCAAAATAAACTGAGGGGGAAAAAAGTACTTTGATAAAAGTGCAACTGTTGCATGTCAGTAAAATTTCTCAAGTTGCACAACAAATCAGTGTGCCACAGGCTCAGGTCACATTTCTATCTGGTATAAGCCAGCGGCTGCTTGCTGTTTTAGGAAGAAGAGTCTGTTTTTGCTGTTAAAGCAGCAATGCCACCACAGAGAACATCAGACACAGCCCTGAACTGTCTTTTCTGTGGGTTTGCACTCCTCCGCCAACATCTGGGACCATAAACCAAGATCAAAAAGCAAAAACAATACCTCAGTGACAACAAACAATCATTGTACCACTGGATGTGGAGGAGGAGTCGCCTTGAACAGCAGTTTGGCCATGGGGGGAAAGGTTTTCACAAGCAAGATGAGGGCAGTCGTTAAATTATCTGAGTTCTTAAGTGCTGTCTTGAGCTCAATTTGTATTATAGGAAAAGAAAGCTAGAGTTAATTCTAACCAAAATCCTGCAAATTGCAAAATAATACAGGAACAGGGGCTGCCTTTTAGAGAATTTAGTGCAGCTGCTGCACAAACCTGACTGCTATAGATGCCTGTGATGCAGCAGCTAATCATAAATATGCTGTACGAATAACTCATTAAAATACAGGCTGTAACTAAACGATTATCTCCGCGTCACAAATCCTTTAGAGTGAGTGAAGCATTTGATGCTATGCAGAGGCTTGTCTTTCCCCCCTAACACACTTCAAAGCGAACAGAACCAAAATATCACAGAAATGTGTACAGTGTATCACTACAGAAGCATGGCTAGTCTTTCATGTGAATGGAAAAGTGCCATAAACTAAGCATTGTTGCCTATGAAATAGGATACAGGCTGGGAAAAGCTATTGTTCTATTTCAGTTTGCTTGAATCTCCTGTGTTGCTTGCTGACTCGCCGCTTCACCATCCTGACTTCTGACAATCAGCATCTGCACCAGGGACGCCATTTCTTCCCACGAGGCAGATGGGAACAAACCCAGGATAATCACTTAAAAAACAAAAAAAACAGGACGCCATTAATTGTTTGCCTCGATTGAAGTATGTCCCTTGGTACTCGACAGGAATTTTATTAATCATTTTAGTGGTTTGACTTATTGGGTGCCAATGAGCACAGATGAATCGTCTGGCGAGGCACAAATCGTTGGTAGAAGCCCACATTACTCTGCATAAGCCAGACCTGTTCATAACTATAGACAGGGAGTCCATAGTGGACACCACTGCTGCAAGTGTATGAAGAGCCAGAGTAAAACCAGACCAGGACTCCTGGACTCTGCTCAAGAAACCTGATTCACAATCATACTGAAATTTGTATCTAATTTTAACAACTTCCAGCTGGTGAACATAAGAATATTATTGGATATGGGTTTCTCTTTATTTCTAGATATAAACCAGACAGTCAGCGAACTTAAAGAAACATCGCTTCCCATTAAGCCCAGACCACTGAAGCTTAAATGTTACCAGCTTGACAAAATAGACATGTTTGTGGGCAGCTGGAGGGGTTCAGGCTTGTTCAGACATGTCTGAACAGACAAGGTGACATTATAAGAAAGCAAGGATGATATCCCAAGCAGTTCTCCATTCAAAAGTAGTGCAAAAAATGAGGTGGAAAACTATATCGAATATGTGAGTTATAAAGAAAACGATACTTGTTATGCAGACATTCATGAGGGACTGCACTAATTTAAGGAATCTAATTGGACAGAGGCTTACACTTCAAAACTCTCTGCCTTTTGTCAACATGCCTTCGAGGTAAATCAGTACAAGAAACTGTATTTTAGGGCGCCAACAATATATCTGAGCTAAAACAACAGTATCATACATCACATCTCACAACAGACTGCGCTGAGGAGTGACATTTGTACAAGATATCATAAACACATCAACACTGAGCTGAATGTCAACAAGCTTAAACTCACACCTCCAGACAACAGAGCAAACAATTACTGAGTCAGAGTCTGTGCAGAACTGAGGACTTCCTCCCCATGTTGTTGGAGCTGTCTGCCTTGGCATTGTTAGAGCACCAGTTTAACAGCCTGGCTGTGGCCAGATCACAAGGGCTGTAACTGCTGGATGAAAGGGCTTCACCAAAAGGTGCTAATGGAAACGTCCTGAACCTGAAACCCAAGCCTCTCTGTCAAAACCGCAGAGGGGAAGGGGGTGAGAGAGCGAGGTCGAAGCAGACGCTGAAATCTAGAGAGGCTGCGGTTATTTCTCCCAAGTGAGAGGGTCATAGTGGTAACAGCGTGTCTTTGCAGTCATTGCTTGTGGATGGGGGACAAGGGTGTCAGTCATCACAAGAAAGAGGAGTTGTGGGAGGGGATTGGGGAGGTGAGGATACCAAACAGTTTGTGTCAGCACGCAAAGGACACGAGGCTATCTGAGCAGGTGTTTGCGGACCATCGGCTGTCGGCCCGTTTGACAGTTAAAAGTCTGCCTACACTGAAGACTGTCAACAGCACTTGACACTTAAGACGGCACTTAAGGCACAAACATTTTGTTTAGCCTCCTTTTGGCCTCCCTCTCATGCGACTGAAGGTACGCATCTTCTCAACATCTGTAGTGAAGATGAAACGGAATAATAATTGCACGCACCCATTAAAAAGGCCTCTGTTCTTCTTGCGAGCTTCAGACACAGACTTCGTTGTCGAAAGAAAGAAGTTCAGTGGGTTGTTACATTGAGGCCGAAGTTAAAACATGCACACAAATGCATAGCAATTTTTGTCAAATTCAGGGGTGATTTTAGCCCATTTTTGGGGGTGCTTCAGCAGATTTCTTACTTTTTTTTGACAATATTTGCTGTTTGTGTGACACACTACTAAAAATATAAAAAGCATACAGTACTGTACTTGTTTGAGACGTAACATTTTAACAACAAAAGTATAGATAACCCCCCCTCCCAAAATGGTTTGTTCCAGCTCGCCTCTCCCCTGCTCTGGCTCTAGCGCTCTTGCTGCCAGAGCGATGCTGGCTGAGACGCAACGGAGCGGAGGTGTAAGTGCCTGGCTTAAAACAGGACATATTAGCTGCATTTAACCTTCAGTTACTCTTTATATAGTTAGGTAGGAGTCAGACCATGTTTCTTTTTAGCTGAAAAACATTACACCAGGTAACCTGCTGTGTTGAAAATGTGTTTTTCTACAATGTTTGTTGCTCTGTAGTAAAATCAGTGACATTTGAACGTCCTGTTGCTCCCATTGAAATGTATACAGCCTATTTAAAATCTAAAACTTTAAATTGGCCGTAGCCTGCTGTTGGTTACCACTGTCCTGTATGAAACTCCTGTTGTGTGTGTGTGTGTGTGTGTGTGTGTGTGTGTGTGTGTGTGTGTGTGTGTGTGTGTGTGTGTGTGTGTGTGTGTGTGTGTGTGTGTGTGTACAGAGAGACAGCCAGGTTCATAATGGATATAAGGAAATTTTTTCAAAAAAAGGAGCCACATTCAGGTAAAAGTGTAAAATCAAATGATCCATCAATCAAGAATAATGTTGGATCAGTGTTTCAATATTTATATCTTTTATTAGATGTACATGTGGTTTGGTTATTTGCCTTTTGGTTGAAAGTACACTGACAGAGGACTTTTTGTTAGTGATCTTAATAGAATTTTTTTCATATTAATGTAATTTTTTCATCTAATTGAATACAATCTATTTGTGTATGATTGTCAGTCCAAAGAGGGAGAGAGAAAGAGGGGAACGCGAGGAGAAAGTACAAGGTCAGGAAGAACCAGGTAAGAAAACAGACAGGGAACAGTGACACAACAGAAACTGTTGAACTGACAAAGAGAAAAAAAACCCTCACACAATCTGGAAGTTGTGTTCTCCCTATATTAAAGCAGCTATACAGAATCTGCAAAACAAACTGGTTTGAAACAGTTTTGACCCTCTTTAACAACATTCCAACATAACATTATCATTGATTGGGGAGATTACAGTAGAGCCACAACTTTAGTAAAATCTCAGCCAGTAATAGGTAGGCCAACTTTTGGACCGTCCAGTTGTCTGTATGACTGCCGCAGTACGTACATCACATTTGCACACTATCAAAAAGTGCCAAACAGAGTCCGGTGGAGTGAGGAGCTGTAAAGAGAAGCAGATGCTCTGTTTATATTCTAAAAATGTTTTAAGCTAGCTTGTTTCAAAGGTTCTGTACAGCAGCTTTAAATGTTTTCCAAAAGCACATATACACTTAACTTATCAGTGTTTCTCAAACGTTTTACAGTGTGTACCACCTGATAAAAATGTCAAGCTCTCCCAAGTACCACTATGAAAGCATGAAAGTCATAAATCTTACAACACAAAATTATTATTATTAAATTAGTAAAATTAGTATCTGCAATAAAGATTTTTTTATACATTGTATACATTCTACGACAGGCAAAGTTGCCTCCATTTTTATAGATTTTATTAATATTTTGTAATAATCTATTTGTAATAATTTATTCTGTTTTGGGAGTGTTTTTTTATGTATCTGTATTATATTATACATACACATTAAAAGTGAATCTCTGTCCAAAAAATGCACTCAGTTTACTTTTTACTCACTGTGAGCATCATTCATTATTCTCCTCCAGTAATTAAGGTTAGGATATGTATTTTTTTTCTATTCCAATCCATTCTTCTTTTGCAGCATTTAAATAACCTTGATCAGATTTGATGGTTTTGTTACAGACTTTTCAAAAAAGTGTTTTGCCTTTCTTTCACAAATGTGGGGATTAAATTGTGTTAAAATTCATAAAACAGTGATGTCATGGTCTGTGACAAGGACCCAGGCACAGAGAGACTTGATGAATTTAAGAATCTTATGATTTAATAAAGAAATTTGCAGACTTGCACAGAGATGGTAAAATTCTGATGACTGATAACGGAGATGAAGACAACAGATGATGAGGACAGGGAGGATGCAGGGGTTTAAATGCACCAAAGTGACAGTCAGAGAGAACTCGGGACAACAATAAAGGATGCAGGGACTGACAGAGACAGGTTTATCTTGCCTGGCTGGGCAGCTCTCTGGGTGCTCAGCACCCTCAAAGCTCTGATCCTAGAATCGCCCCTGGTCAAATTACAACTAGATGCAGTGTGTTTGCCAAGTTAAGATTTAAGAGGTGTTGAGATCAAACACAAAGAAAACACAAAGAAAACTTTAAAAGGCACAGCGTTTATGCACACAGACTGGTTCTGGAGGATACAAACTGAAGCTAATACTAACACAAATCAAAATGACTTTCAAATATTTCAGCTTCATTTAAAAATATAACATATTTTTTGTTATAAAAAAGGATTTCAAGCTCATGTCATACAAAATTTAAATCATGTGCATTTAGAGTTTCAAAAAATAGTACCAGAGCCAGACTTATGCCAGGTTTACTGGCTTTTATTCATTAGTTGGGGAATGGTGTTAATTAGTGTTATTTTCACTAACTTTAGTCTAATTGTCATTATATTCATATTCAATCAATTCAATCATAGTAAAGCTAACATGGCCTTGTCTGTAGTTTTATATGCATCGGGCTGATATAAGTGTCTCATTTGTGTCATTTGAAATTTGTCAACAAACTGAATGAGCTCAAACTCTGTACCGTCACAATAAATGTAACAAAACACTGACACTGAGGCTACGTCCACACTTCCACGGGTATTTTTGAAAACTGAGATTTACCGTTTTCGTTTTAAAAAATAGTCCCATCCACACGTAAACGCAAAAATGAAGGAAAACGCTGCTAGGAACATGCCAAAGCAACAGGTGGCGATATATTCCTAACCTGTAGAAATGTTGGCCAATCAGAAGTCTAGAAACCTCGGTGGGAAATAGTAAACAAAGATGGGGCATAGAAGCAGAACCGAGTCGTATGTGTGAAGGGACAGTAACTGTGTGTGTATATGTAAGCATTTAAACACTGCAGAGAGTACAATTAACAGTAACAGTATTGTAGAAATTCATTTCACCAAAACAATAACGTGGTGCACAGTGTGACGTCAAAAATGGCGCACACCTTTTACGCTGCGTTTTCTCCGTTTTCTACGGTGGCTGGGAAGTGCAAAGCGCAACAAATTAAAAAACGGCAACAAATTAAAAATCCACAACAAATTAAAAAACGGCAACAAATTAAAAATCCACAACAAATTAAACAACTGCAACAAATTAAAAAACGGCAACAAATTAAAAATCCACAACAAATTAAAAAAACGCAACAAATTAAAAATCCACAACAAATTAAAAATCCACAACAAATTAAAAAACCGCAACAAATTAAAAAACCACAACAAATTAAAAATCCACAACAAATTAAAAAACCGCAACAAATTAAAAATCCACAACAAATTAAAAAACCGCAACAAATTTAAAAACCGCAACAAATTAAAAAACCGCAACAAATTAAAAAACCGCAACAAATTAAAAATCCACAACAAATTAAAAAACCGCAACAAATTAAAAAACCACAACAAATTAAAAATCCACAACAAATTAAAAAACCGCAACAAATTAAAAAACCACAACAAATTAAAAATCCACAACAAATTAAAAAACCGCAACAAATTAAAAATCCACAACAAATTAAAAAACCGCAACAAATTAAAAATCCACAACAAATTAAAAAACCGCAACAAATTAAAAATCCACAACAAATTAAAAAACCGCAACAAATTAAAAATCCTTGACGGAAAGGGATTGTCTGAAATACCGGAAGTGGAGAGTGATGTCACGAGAGGGGGCGTGGCCAGGATTTTTGGTTGAGGCGCCATGTTTCTGGGCCGAACAAAGCGCTAGCGAAAGAGGAGCGAAAGTACACGGATAACACCAGCTATGGTTCGTACTTGCTGTGCTGTCGGTTGTAAAGTTAGATCGCACGACCGGCAAGGGAATAAGGTTGAAAATGGTTTATCTTTTCATTCTTTCCCCACCTGGAAGCAACATGAGGCAGCTCATGTATCGGATGTTACCAAAAGAAGGCGTCTAGTCTGGATAGCAGCTGTGAGACCAGCTGATATCCAGTTCTCTTCCTTCTCCAAATATCTGTTGGTGTGCTCCAGACATTTTCATTCCGGTAAGTTATAGATATGTTCATATCACTCTTTATCGGTCTTTTAAGTCTGACATCACTAGCCATGTCTTGGCTCAAACTCCCAAGAGCACCTGCAGGTCCATAAATCACACGATCACTGTGGCATCACTGAGTGTTGAAAAACTATCTAAAGTCTTTCATCTGTAATAAAATGATCAGCGTTCTGCTCTACCATGTGTAACAATTGAGTTTATCATCCAGGCATCCATGAAAACGAAATTAGCAGGAAGTTAGCTCGCTAGATTCCATCTAAATACAATATAGCATGTCCTAACTGAGGGATTTTGGAAACAAAGTCAAACGTACAGCTCTGCTATCACTTCCAACATAAATGAAGACAGAAAACTAAACAGCAGTGACGTTTGTAGGGTACTGAAGTTTGGCTAGCTGGTGTAAAACGATGTGCTACGTGACCGTTAGCGACACAGCTATGTTAGCATAATATAAACACTAACTTTTTCCACTTGATAAAAGTTATCGTGAGGATTCTCGGTGGTCAGGAACAACGGCGCTTCGTGTCCATCCCGTGTAGATGTTAGTGAAACTGTTGGGAAGACAACATGAACATTTTATTTATACTGTATAATCTGCAGATTCTGACAGAAATCTGCATATCCTTTGAAGCACCGCTCCTCTCTAAAATTGCAATAAGGATAATTATTAGGCCATATGTAAATAACAAAATAACTTAAAGCAAAGTCTGAAACAAGTCTTTATATTTAAGGGCCATCAGTCAAACAATACTGTTTGGTCTGGGTCTAAACAGAGCGTGTTGTGTGTGACATCTGCTTTTGCATATGTGGGCCACTTTGAGGGTTCACAAAGGAGCACGTTTGCTGTCACATTTTATTTGTAGTGTGAACAAGCAGACAAAAAAATCGGAATTGAGCATTAAGACCTGCAGTGTGAACGTAGCCATAGTGAGTTCAGTGCATTGATGTGACATTGTCCTGAAGGATTTAGTTATTCTCAGTGGTTAAAGAAATTGCAATTATTTATTTATATTTATTAGAAATAATCCTAATTACATATCTTGCTTCCGTGTTTGTCCTTTGTCACAAAAATACATTTTTTACTATAATACATTGATTAATGACCTGCAGAATCTCCTTATCATATTACGTGTCCATAATTGTCACCTAAAGTCAAACTTTATGCTTTCTCCATAAAGTGATTACATACTTTAGTTTCATTTTCTGAAGTCAGGTTTCTGAAAGAGAACAGGCAGATTTGGAATATAACATGCAGCGTTCTATAGATGGATACATAAAAAAAATGGAAAATTACATGTATGTGCTAACTTTCTAAACACTTTGTTACATTTATGATAAATGGATTTGAAAGTAGATAAAACACATTTATGTTGGCCTTAGCTCATTAGAGTCTATGTCTTTAAATTAACTAGTAACTTGTATGTTTCAGGTACTGCACTCTCAAAGACTGAATGAACCAGCATTGCAGCCATGGGTCATTGTGAGCATCACAGGGAAGGTTGAAGCCGCCCACTGCACCTGTATGGCCGGAGTCGTGGAGACCTGCAGCCATGTCGCTGTTCTTCTTTTTAAAGTAGAAGCAACAATGCGGATCTGTGGCACAAGGGCTGTTACAGATGAACCTGCATACTGGGTTTTGCTGGGTAATATGACCAAGATACAGCCAGAGGTTGGCCATAAGATAGACTTCTCCTCTTCAGCTGCCCAAAAACGGCTCTGGATCAAAACATAAACAGACCATCCGTATTGAAAGGTATAAGGAGCCGTCCTCAAAAAAGAAAAATCCCACCTGCTACTGTGGAGGAGTTGTCACTGCTATTGGATACTTTGCTGGAGCACAGTAAAGCTGTGGGTTGTGGGAATGACCCATAATGTTTTATATAAGGGTCTAGATTTATGCCTGAAGTGCACTGCCATGTAAATAATTTGCATTTACTGAATATGTACTGACTGAGTACCACTGTTCAAAAGTTCAATAAAGAAACAAACTAATTTTTGCCTCTTTTTTATTATAGAACATCACATCAGTTACAATGTAGAATCCATGTCATTTATAGTTTATAAAAGACAAAATGTTTACACAAAATCATGACAGCATTTACACGATATCACCCACTACTAACACTACTTAATTTACTATCAATTACTTCAATTTATCTTCTGAAAAGTTACCGCTATTTATACAGCACAAGACTTAAGAATATTTAACAGGAGCAAGTTTCATTTTCCCCTGGTTTTACTACCACACTGTTCATCAAAACGGCAGCAAACCTTCACCATCTTATCCAGAAGGGTCACCTCTTCACCCTCACATGGAAGAAGTAATCTGATTGGCATGGTGGTATGTTTGAAGCAGGTCCCTTGTGTAGCGCTGGAACCCAGTCACGATGTTTCATCCATTTCATTGGCTGGTCTGCTGCAATAATGCCAAATAATTAGCAAGTCTATAAATAGCACGTAGTTCTGCAAAATCACTCATTAGGATGTTTTTTTTTTTCTAATTTGCTATGACCTCAGAGTGCATCGAAAAGAAAACTAATAGGCTATCTGGTCTTTAAGTGATGGTGTGACAAATCCTGCTTCCAGGCCTGAAGTAGTCTGCGTTTAATATGGGTTTTGTGTTGTTAACATGTTTAATGTTTTGTATTGTCTTCTATTTAATCTCAAAAAACTCCTAAAAACAGTAAGTGATCACTGTTGGCCTCCCACTGCTTCTATCACCACTAATCATTTGAAAGCTCAGTTTTTAAAACCTTACGATGTAGCTACAGCCCAGCCCATGCAGCAGTATATGAATGACTAATCCTATTCATCCTTGTGGATGGATTATCTCAGTTGTTCTCCTGGCTGAAGTTTGGTCCGTTTACAGCATCCTGCCACCAGCATTTGTTCCTGACCACCGAGAATCCTCACGATAACTTTTATCAAGTGGAAAAAGTTAGTGTTTATATTATGCTAACATAGCTGTGTCGCTAACGGTCACGTAGCACATCGTTTTACACCAGCTAGCCAAACTTCAGTACCCTACAAACGTCACTGCTGTTTAGTTTTCTGTCTTCATTTATGTTGGAAGTGATAGCAGAGCTGTACGTTTGACTTTGTTTCCAAAATCCCTCAGTTAGGACATGCTATATTGTATTTAGATGGAATCTAGCGAGCTAACTTCCTGCTAATTTCGTTTTCATGGATGCCTGGATGATAAACTCAATTGTTACACATGGTAGAGCAGAACGCTGATCATTTTATTACAGATGAAAGACTTTAGATAGTTTTTCAACACTCAGTGATGCCACAGTGATCGTGTGATTTATGGACCTGCAGGTGCTCTTGGGAGTTTGAGCCAAGACATGGCTAGTGATGTCAGACTTAAAAGACCGATAAAGAGTGATATGAACATATCTATAACTTACCGGAATGAAAATGTCTGGAGCACACCAACAGATATTTGGAGAAGGAAGAGAACTGGATATCAGCTGGTCTCACAGCTGCTATCCAGACTAGACGCCTTCTTTTGGTAACATCCGATACATGAGCTGCCTCATGTTGCTTCCAGGTGGGGAAAGAATGAAAAGATAAACCATTTTCAACCTTATTCCCTTGCCGGTCGTGCGATCTAACTTTACAACCGACTGCACAGCAAGTACGAACCATAGCTGGTGTTATCCGTGTACTTTCGCTCCTCTTTCGCTAGCGCTTTGTTCGGCCCAGAAACATGGCGCCTCAACCAAAAATCCTGGCCACGCCCCCTCTCGTGACATCACTCTCCACTTCCGGTATTTCAGACAATCCCTTTCCGTCAAGGATTTTTAATTTGTTGCGGTTTTTTAATTTGTTGTGGATTTTTAATTTGTTGCGGTTTTTTAATTTGTTGCGGTTTTTTAATTTGTTGTGGATTTTTAATTTGTTGCGGTTTTTTAATTTGTTGTGGATTTTTAATTTGTTGCGGTTTTTTAATTTGTTGTGGTTTTTTAATTTGTTGAGGTTTTTTAATTTGTTGCGGTTTTTTAATTTGTTGTGGATTTTTAATTTGTTGTGGATTTTTAATTTGTTGCGGTTTTTAAATTTGTTGCGGTTTTTTAATTTGTTGTGGATTTTTAATTTGTTGCGGTTTTTTAATTTGTTGTGGATTTTTAATTTGTTGTGGATTTTTAATTTGTTGCGGTTTTTTAATTTGTTGCGGTTTTTTAATTTGTTGTGGATTTTTAATTTGTTGCGTTTTTTTAATTTGTTGTGGTTTTTTAATTTGTTGCCGTTTTTTAATTTGTTGCGGTTTTTTAATTTGTTGTGGATTTTTAATTTGTTGCCGTTTTTTTATTTGTTGTGGATTTTTAATTTGTTGCCGTTTTTTAATTTGTTGTGGATTTTTAATTTGTGGCCGTTTTTTAATTTGTTGCGCTTTGCACTTCCCAGCCACCGTAGTTTTCCTCATCCACACGTAAATTAAAAAACTGAGTTTTCGAAAATATCCACCCTAGCAGGCGTTTTTAAAAATCTCCGTTTTCAGTGACCACAAACGCCATTTACGTGTGTACGAAATCTGACAAGGCATAGAAAAATCTCAGTTTTCAAAAATACCCGGGTACGTGTGGAGGTTGAACTAGATGTAATGTAATGACTTCAGCTTTCTATGCTCATTTAGTAAATTGGTTAAGGAACATTCTAGTCATGTTTCCCCAAAATAGTTTGCATTTGAAAAATTATGTACTCAAAAATCATAAATTCTTCTCAGCTGGCCTACCATGTTTGTAATTAAATAATTTATGTAAATGAAAAACAAAACAAGAATGACTTTGAAAGGAAGATAAAAACCTGCTTCGAGCTAAGAATCAGCACGCTTTGCTCTTAGTAATGATCTTAAGAGCTCAAACCTGGCATGGGTCTGTCACATCCAATCTGCACTGATAATTTTACTACACTGTTATAACAACAATCTTTAAACATTCTGTCTGCTCCTTTTTTTTTTATCTCCCTCAAGTCCCTGGCTTCTTATCGGAGTCAATAAGACTCTTTTCAAAGCCCAAGTCAACATCTTTTTCCATTACAAGGAGAAGCAACTGCCTTGTTTGTAGGAGCTGTGAAGCATCAAGACGAATGTGTGCATTTCCATGCGTGTGAGATAGACAACCCCGAATCCATATAGATTCATGTGTTGTTTAATCACAGGAAAAAACAAGCCTTCCCCAAGATGCCATCTACCATACTTTGGAGATAAAAACTGAAGCAAATCAAACAGGATGTATGAAGCTTGCATGTCAAACAGCTCCGAACAGGACAACTTTTAACCAAACGTAGCAGTGGCTTCTTTTTTAATGGAGTTGGATCTATCGCAGGTTCCCCGGCCGATCACTCCGGAGGCACTGAGACAGCGATGTGAAATGAAATCACTCGGTATAAAGTTTGATAATAATGTCTGGGACATCTCTTGAACACCGCACACGTAAAAGTTAAACAGCCATTGCACTTTTTCAGAGTGGAAAAAGGAATAAAGCCCAGAGGCGCATTCCATAACTGGGTTACCAACAGCTGTCACAAGAGCGAAATGTGTGAAAACAAGACATTTTTACCACTTCTATAATTCAGTTTCTGGATCATTTCACCGCGTTCACTTCATAGCACTGCTTCTTTTGTTACATCTTATTTGCAGGTTACAGAAATCTTAATCCTGCCTTTCATCTGCATATATTTATGATGTTTTGACCTTTAAACTTAAGAGGATATACCATCAGAGGGTAAATCTTCCCCCAAAATATGGACCATCATGCTGCAACATCTATATTCTGGGAAATGAGACTGACGGGTTATTTAGTGCTGTTTTGATATTTGAGCCTGAGGAATGCCTACAGATACAGTGATCCCTCTGTCTGAGAAGGAAGATTCATAGATGAGGTAAGACTGCTTACAGCTATGAAACAAAATCTGAAACAGATTAAAAGACATTTTCCTCAGCTTGATTCATGTTTCTTTCAGCTCGCCCAGGTGTTACACCTCAAAACAGAGAGCGGCACAGACAGCAGGAAGGAAGGATGTGCATATACACTCATGCATATGTTTGGAAGAAATGCAAAACACTTTTTTTTTCGTTTTGTCAGTGCTTTGAGAGCTGCAGTGTCAACATTTTGGCTTTCTAACATCTTTGCCACATTACTTCATGTTAGTCTCTGCAGACATTCAACATGAGAATTGATCTTGTACTGTGTGTAGATCATAGGCTGTACATTGCAACAACAACAACAAAATGCTGCAACTGCAGTGACGTCCCCTGTTACTGCTTTTTGAAGCATCAGCTTTAGCATTCTGGCAGCCTCCCTGTTAGATCTGTGGCTAACGTATAAGGATTAGAGTTACTAAATACTAAATTATCAGTTAATGCAAGCAAGCTTGGTTAGTAAGCTCCATTCCTAAACTGTTGGGCTGCACAGACACAGATACAGATACAGATTAATACACCAAGATCCTTGAAATCATCAAAAATAAAATACACACATATTGGATGGGCTAAACATTACATCAAATAATATTATTTGTTGGAATATTTCATTAAAATATTAAAATAATAAAGGGCAAAAAAGTGATGGCAGCAATATTGAGGTGAGTTCTTGAAGCTATTCTTCACTTTTCTGTCAGTAAGCACTGCTGGTTTTGCCATCTTTACCTGCTGTTGGCCTCTGTTAGCGGCTGTTAGCCGCTATTAGCCTCTGTTAGCTGCTGTTAGCCCACATTAGTGAAACATGTGGCTCTAATATGAGAATGTAATCAAACTGTTTATTAGAGGGAAAGTGTGATTTTGAGCCCAACAGCTTAACCTTAGCTGGCATGTTAGCTTATAACTAGTTGTTGTTGTTGTTGTTGTTTAGCCGACTCGGTAGCTCACTGGAGACAGGAGCACTGCATGCCTTATCTACTGACAGTAACTGCGACAACATTGGGACTAAATAAACATGTTTATGCATGTTATTTTGTATTTTCTCAATTCTAAACAGGGTCAGAAATATACATTCACCCACACTAACATTTGGTTAAATGTTTGGATGCAAGTTGATGGCTACCAGATGCTTTTGGTAGCCATCAAGAAGCTTCTGGTATAATTCTGGCAAGATAGTCTGAAGGCCCTTTTCACATAGGACATGGCACCTGCAGCCCTGCACTCTGAAACACATTCATTTCTATTGACTGCATAGCGCAATAACGGTTTCCCACTGCGCTGAGCAAGTCCAAACTCAACCCAGTTCAATTTTAACTGCTGCGTGCTGTGACGTACCTTTGCGCGACCAATAGAAACGAAGCCTAGAGTTGCATTAAGTTCAACCACACGATGAAGGAAAACATTCTATTCATCTGTGAGTTTGGTGAGCTTTCTCGCACAAGTTTACATGCATATATCAGCAATTTAAACAGGTGAGCTATATGAATGTTCGCCCTTCCCCAAGAAGGTCAGAATTAGATTTTGTTTTTGTATTATGCAGTAAACATAATCATCTGTGATGTAAAATTTGGCAACAAGCGGGTTGATCGGGATGTATTTCTGTGCCACCCTCAAGTGGCTATTCAGGAAACTGCAGTTATTGGCACTTGTTCCACACTGACTGCGCTGGCTTCATTTTTCAGCCCCGGAGGTTGCTGCTTGTTACAGACACTGATTGTTCCAGCTTGTCTTCATACCTGCTCAGGTTTCATTGCAAGGCTTGTCAATCCCTCCCCAGGACTTCAAACACAGCACTGAATCTGTCACCTGCACCTTCACTCATCCCTTCACACCTTGCAGCAGCAAGATGGTAAATTACCCATAATTACTTTGGTTTGAGCCTAACAAAGACATTTTGTTTGCTTTTGTATTATTATTGGAACCTTGCATTCAAACTAGTTCTCTCTCTAATTAAAGATGACGTCTTTCCAAAGTATAGATATCTGCTGTGCGGCAAAAAGAAAACTTCAGCTGTGCCTGACTTTTTTTCGCACTAACGCTGAACATGAAAGCAAATAGAAATAGCCAGAGAAACGTCTGCGAAAGACACTCTTCAGTGTTCTTGCGAATCTAAATAAACTTTAGAGAAAAAGACTCCACATGTGGCTCCTTAAAAAAAAAAGAAAAAGAAAGAGACCCATGCACCAGATGAAAAGACAATGACAAAACACGCCTTCTTCTGGCGAGAGAATCACAGCTAATAACAGCACAAGACAATGCCATTCCTATGCTTGCGCTTCATGCCTCTTGCTATTAGACGGTCTCATTATTTTTCCCTTTGTCTTAATGCAAAGTGAAAACAAATTTGGAAAGCAATGAAAAGTTGCCCAATCACTTAGATCTCACACACTCTGTGAAGTCCGTTTATCCCTGATCATTATGACAGTGTTTTTCTGTCTGTATCGATAGTCATTTCCTTTCTCCCTGCAGCAGCCTTAGAGTCTCCAATGCTGGCGCTGAGCACAGCACAGCCAGCACAGTCCCACGGAGTGCAAGCAAAGGAGGAAATCAATAGAGAAAATATCGCTGCAGGCTCACACATTTTTATCTTGCTTTGAACGAGTCAGCTTTAATTTTGCTTTGATCTCAATTTGCTGCTTTTGGGATAGCTTGGCTGCACATTGAACCAGGAGGAATAAGCTTCCACCAGGGCTTTCTTACAAAAGACCCTTTCAACTGAGGCCTTTATTTTGCCTATATGCGTCAGTGTCCATTACTGGTTTACAAGGAATAGAGATACAAGGAATCAAAACAACTAATACTGGAGGACTCGGACACACTGGTGCACATCTTGTGCAGACCGTTCGCCAAGTGAATTTTATCTATTCTAGTCAGGGAGGATTTACGGCAGAGCTGAGCAAATGCTGGACAATGTTAGCGAGGGGGCACAATAAAGAGATCCTTAGTGTTGCTGTCAATGTTTTTGTGGGGTAACAGGTTGACATGATGCACAGCTGGCGTTGTTCTCACTGCTCTGCCAACCGCACTGCCAGACTTCTGTTCACCCCCCCTCCCCACACACACACACATCATTAGAGCTGACACACCAAAGGGTCGGTGATATTATAGCATCACCTAAGGTCCGCTAAAGATGTCTGCCCTTCCCTCATCCTTTTCCAAACCAGTGAATTCTTAGGCGGGGAGTTGTTTGGGAATTTGTTTCTCTTTTATGAAGCAGAGACAAAAGGGCTAGGATAAATGACCAGGCAGAGAAAGGACCAGCGCCTTGCTGGGGAGAAAGGGAAGGGTCTAATCTAATTTGGTTAGAGGAGGATGTGCGTTTGTGTAGGTTTGTGCACATGTGTGTGCGCGCACATGCATGGCAGCTCTGCACAGTGTGAGGGGACTGTGGGAATGGGACAGGAGGGCTACGCTATTGAATGGAGCCTCCAGAGCCAGAAGCAGTGGGGAGTCTCCCCAGACGTGCTGATTCCAGGCCGGCCACTCAAAGAGGGATTAGACCAGAGAAGCCCTTCCTGATTAGCAATTCACACTCAAGTGCCCCCACAAGGACCTTGGGTAATAATATTGCCATTAGTGTCCTTCACCGATGCACCCAAGAAAATGTTTACCCTCATTTTGACTTATTTTCCCCCCCTTCCTCTTTCATCCATAGCATCTTATTCACTTTTGTGTTTCTAAGAACTTGACAGAAAAAGTCGACTGAGTCTCGCAAACGTCTCCGCTGGGTCTGATGTGACTTTCTTAAATATAAATGCATTTTTCGAGCATTTATATTTGAATCTGTTTTGGTTCATTACTTCATCTTAAGCTCCACCAGCAAACCCCCACCCCTTTCCTCTTCCATCCACTACTACTTCCTCCCTTCCGCTTCTCTTTGCGGTTAAACGACCACCACATAAAAGGGTATGATGTAAGAACAGCCCACTAAACTAATACTGCCGTCTCAAAGCAGCCTCGGCGCAGATGTTATTAAGATTCAAAACAAACCAAATTCATTACAACAGCTCTGTTTATTGCAGATTGGCTGACAGCTTCTCCCAGTCATATTGCTAATTTACCCTCTAAACACTTGGGAAGGTTATAATTATGCAATGACGTCCTCTTATCAACCAGAATACACAAACAATGAGGTCAGAGGGTTAACCTTCAACTGGTTTAGCTCTGCCCATAAATGACAGCAGTGAAGCAAAGCAGGTTTTAATTGAGCAAAGCAAAATAAAATTTAAAAAAAAGCACGAAACAAATTAGTCCTCATTAATAAGTTACTTTATCAGACTATTTAAACCATATGAGCAAAGAATACTGGAGGCTTTGATGTTGACAGGGATCTTCAATAATTAATTATTTGATTCATATGCGTTTCCTCAAAACGTCTGACCCTTTACAGAAACCCGTGCTCTCAGTAAAGCTCCAGCATTTTAAACAGGACAGAAACACCATGTATATTATTACACCGGATTATCTCTGCGAGCAGTTTTGCAAGCAGAAGATGTTTTTAACGGAGATTGGGCAGAGATTTTGCTTTGATATTCAAACACTGCTTTATTTTTTTAATTTAATTGTTTTACTACTGTCTTTGCCCAGATGCCATAGCTTTCCCATCATTTTTCTTTTCTTTCTTTTTTCTTTTTTGGTTTTTGGCACCAGCCTCTTCACACATTGTTAAGTGGCAATAA
Source organism: Aulonocara stuartgranti (assembly GCF_965226115.1). Lineage (NCBI taxonomy): Eukaryota > Metazoa > Chordata > Actinopteri > Cichliformes > Cichlidae > Aulonocara > Aulonocara stuartgranti. Next base: position 27,633,711 of record NC_138948.1, read on the forward strand.
GAGAGAAAATAACAGATTATGTTGATAAATAGGATCATCCTGAGCTAAATGCTGAATGTGTGCGATCAGGAGGGAGAACAGGATCCTTGGACAATGTGCAGGGCATGTGGACAAATAGTCTCACCTCCAACTGAGTGTGTTGTTTCTTCTTATTGTGCCCTCTGAAAGAGCAGAAGGGCCTTGGTTAAGAAGATTATAGGGCTACCCCACCCGTACGTTTAATCAACATGCCCTTTCAACGCCGCCAACAATGCCAAACATGTCTAAAACGTCCCCCCATCTCTCCCATAGCATACCTCACATGTTGGAACAGCATGCCAGTCAGCTAAGCGCGGCAATTAACTGAAATACTGTGATTGCTCTTGCTGATAGCGAGTCAGCTTTGGGCACACTCTCATCAGAGAGGTGATGGCCTCAGTTTCAGAAATGTCACCACTATAGTTGTGTGTTTTATCTAATTTGAAGCCACGCAAGCAAAAAAAAAGAAAGAAAAGACACGAGGTACAACTCATTTTTACTGATCGAAATTCTCTTAAGAGCCCAAGGAGCTTTGCTTCCTCGCCCTTCATTTCTTTCATCCGTTGTTAAATATGTAAATAAAATGTCTAAAGTCATTCTTCAAAGGGGAACAAAAGAAAAAAGGGGGCTGAGGGAAAAGACAGCCATAAAATTCCTCCGATTCTCCATAACATTAGCCAGAGGGGGGCCAGCTTCCAGCCAGAGCCTAGCAGCAGGGGAGCGAGCTCGCTCCATAGAATCACACATCTCAAATCCCACACACACAAAAAATAAAATATCTTTTCAGCTTCAGCCATCAAAGGGCCCTCCCTTTCACTTTATTAGTTACAGAATTATCTCACAGTTGCTGATTTCTCAGAGATGGAGCAGTGCCGCTTTTCTTCGTCGCACTGTTGTGGTTGCAGAGATGAGATAAAGTTGCTGTGTGTGCATGTGTGTGTGTGTGAGAGAGAGAGAGAGAGAAATAGACTGTGCGAGTAGGAATCAGTTATAGGAGGGGGTATATAAAAAAAGGTGGGGGGGGGGGATGCTGAGGGAGGGGAGGATCATAAAAGAGACAGTGGTAGCTACTGATGCGACAGATGCTAAAGACTGAACAGGCCGGATTCCTTCTCTTTTTCTTCCCGTTTTCAAAGAGATATCATCATGACCAGCAAAACAATCATTAAAGAGAAGGAGGCAGGAGGAAAGACAGGGACGAGAACAGAACAAAGGCGATGAATTACAACAAGCCAGCAGACCGTGTCTTCTTATTAGACTATGTGACAATTTTATCTTGTCTGCTTCATTACACCAAAGGCAGTGGAAATAAGGGCAGATATTTGCTTTCAAAAATGCCAGACAAGGTTTCCTAAAAGCCAGATGATCAGTAAATGGTGAGCAGAACAGGCCCAGCGAGCAAGCAGATATTATATTATTCTTCACATTAAAGCCGTCAACTCTTTTTATTTTTTTACGTCTGCGCATCAGCCGCAGACTAATAGAGCTCTAGTTGGGTGGGAGGGGTAGAGCAGGCAGGTCAGCTGTTGTCCTTATCTTTGCGAGGGGTCCGAATATTAAAAAGAAAAGAGGGGGGGGGGGGGGGGGGGGACTGCTGCTGTATTACAAAGGAAAATGGTTTCCATTATTATTCTTCGTTTCCCGCCAGAATGACTTTAACTAAAGATTTCCCCTTTGGAAATATTATATCTGTCAGGAAATGAAACTAGCGTAAGCAGCTAAAGGCTGTGGACACATCACAAGGCACACATATAAGCAGTGTGTGAAGTGAACATCAAGTATTTTATACTCACATTTAGGACCGGAGCACCTAAAATGTTAACAGCTGGATACATGAAATCTGAGGAGCACATGTGCTGCATAGGAGGAGGGTATTGTGTCCATAAGTGTATTCATACCCCATATTTATGCTCTCGCTCCTCACGCTGAGCACTAACAGCTGAAGTGCCACCACTAAGATATGCTGGGCTTAAGCCATTTAGGCACGCTGGTGCCGGGTTTCTCTTGCTCGGACACATTTCTGAAATACTTCTAAAAGCACTTTAGTGACTTGTAAAAATGCACTAAAAGCACTCCTGTTTACTTGTGATCAGCATTTCACCCGCAGTGGAGACCATAGCCAGGCCTCAGTATAAATCTTACCACTACAAGGTAGTGTGAGCAAAGCCTGGAGGATCTCTCTCTCTCTCTCTCTCTCACACACACACACACACACACACACACACACACACGCACGCACACGCACGCACACACACACACACACACACACACACGCACAAAACAGGCAGAAAGTCCCTTGTGCCATCACATCCTGCCATATAGCACCACTAAAGTTAAACAGATAGTTTAGAGAACAAGCCTGCATAATGAAAAGAACAAAGTGTGGTCAAATCCTCTCTCCACTTGTCCTGCTCTGAATCACAGGGAGTTGGAGCTTAACAAGCACAAGAGCTAGGGTGAAAACTGAACAGATCATCAGTGTATTTGTATTTGTGGAAAAAGTGGTCAGTTCAGCCAATCCACATGTCTTAAGAGTGGGAGGAAACCGGTGCACCTGCAGGAAACCATCAGAGAAAGCAAGAACAAGCAAAGTGCACAGAAGTTGAAACGCCCAGTGGTTTATCCATACCAAATTATTTTCAGATATTTGTCTGGGACAGCAACCTAATATTTACTCTTTAACGTTTCAGTTTTGCTTGCATTGAAATGTAATGGAAGAAATTAGCATCCAAAAAAAAAGATTTTTAAAAAAAAGCTGAAATTGACCTGATCTGGTGAGAATGGAAGTGTCGCTGTAGGAGACGTTAAACAGTAAATTTATTTACTGCTGCAAGTGTACCTCTGTAAGCTTGACAATAGAACAATGGCACCACTTTAGGACCACAGATCCAAAAGGAATTTGACCTTCTTATTTGTTTGCAGAATGGCTTCCTTCATTGGAAAAAAGGCAGGAAATGTCTGCGAGGTATTGTTGAATTATGCGTTTGCAACGTTGGCCAGAGCACCCAGATTCTTGTACTGCTGAATCCTAAACAGCTCCCAAAACTGGACATACTTTTACCATTATCCTTGTGTGTTTTGGCTTTTCTTCATGAGTGTTTTGTTGTTTGTTAAAGACTGCCCAGAGATGATTGCGACACAATGCAGTCAGATTCCTTTCTTTCACAGTTAAAAGAATACATCTGTAACATTTTGGTTGGTTTGTTCTATTCTTCATGTTACTGGTTTGGAAACTTGGCTCTAAAAACCGAGAGGATTCTGATTTAATTCTCTGTACTCTGAACTTATACGGAGTTGAAAAGGCCTAATAGTACTTTAAATGAATACTTTAAAATGAATGTGAGGCCACTGTGCTCTCCCCTAACGTGTAGTACTTTGGAACAGATAAAATATGATACCGTTTGAGTGTAAAAGCCATATAAAACAGTACAGTTAGATCCCTTTGGAAAAGCTGCAATATTAAAATGCAGCTTAAATTTAAGTATTAATAACTCAGAATCTCCAAACTGACTACAGCTTACTTAGCCTGTGATTTGCTGTACTTGGTTGCATGGTTGTACTACAACCATAGGATAATCTACTACCTTATTATTTAATAGATTTGAGAGCATGACTGTTGTTGCCTAGATTACATCAAACACTTATTAAAAAACATCTATTGATGTTTGATATCTGATTGAGACTTTTAGATTTATAGTATAGAATTATATTGAGAATTTTAAAAGTCTTAAATGGTGTTAAATAAATATAAAAAAATTTCCATCGTTTATCAAAATTGATATATATTGTAAATATTTGCAAAGGGAAAGAATTAAATGCGAAAAAAGTTAAAGGAAAACATTATCTACACTTGCATTTTATTTTTATTTTTAACTAAATGCAATTGGAATATGAACCGTGGCTGCTTTTGGTGGACCAGTGCGGCCGTGAGCCATATTGCGCAATATTTTTGGTGATTCTCTTAAAATGCGCCTCGAAGTTTGTGGCTGAGCACAAACAAACAGAGAGAAGGAAGTTTGCTGCGAGCCTTTGAAAGCGCTGTAATGAACAAGCTGTTCCGCACGATCTGAAAATAATCCGCGTGTCAGTGTCAGCTTTCTTATGCAAATTAGCTGTCTTTGAAGGCGGATCTTTTGGCAGGTTAGACCGGGACGGAGGCTCCGACCAGCTCAGACGAGCACTGCCACCAAAAGCATCAACTGCCTACTTACAGAGGGAGCATAATCCTGCGTTTCTGGGACACATTTATAGAGACCGATATGTGTTCGACTTGATTTGCTGACTGCTTATTTGTCCCCGTTGCCTTGCGAGCAGCCATGACCGTCGGATAAAGAGCTGGAGGGAGATTGTTTGTTTTTGTTTTTTAAAGTTGTCACACAATGACTGAAATCTGCCACAGAGAGAGAGAGACTCTCGGAAAGTGCCATGGAGCGTAAAGGCGAGCCGGTGAGACTTTTGGAAACAAGAGGGGAACACATCGGGGCACAAAGAAATTCTCTTTTACGCACAGCAGACTGATATTCAGGAGACGGAACAAGTAGCTGCTGCACCGAAGCCGCAAACTGAAAGCATGGACCAGACGGCACACTTCCAGCGAGGAACCGTGTTCGGACCGTCGCGGGATTTATCTTTGATATTTTAAATCTGCAGTTTTTAAAGTGAGGAAGCGATGGTCCTGCTACGGAGAGCTGAGTAAGTTTCTCCACATTGATCCAATAACCGCCATCGCCAGCCTGGATTCATCGCTCACTTTTTTAATGAAAGAAACTTGTGTGTCTGAGGTTTTGGTGAACATTTAGCTGTTTTTTTGCCTCTATTAAAACAACACAATGTGTTCAGCTGTTAAAGTGAGCCTTATCTATGCGCTGGTGCTGCTGCTGTTGAGCAGTAGGGGCTCAGCCATAAGCTCAATAGATCCTGACTGGTCAGGAGAGGGGAGATGTCAGCACATCACCATCCCTCAGTGTAAAGACATTGGCTACAACATGACTCGCATGCCAAATCTGATGGGCCATGATGACCAAAAAGAGGCAGCGATAAAGCTGCAGGAGTTTGCCACCCTCATACAGTTTGGATGTCACAGCCACCTCAGATTTTTCCTCTGCTCACTGTATGCTCCCATGTGCACGGAGCAGGTGTCAAACCCCATTCCAGCGTGTAGAGTTATGTGTGAGCAGGTCAAGCTGAAATGTTCTCCCATCCTGGAACATTTTAACTTCCCCTGGCCGGAGTCTCTGGACTGCTCACGTCTGCCTACCAAAAATGACCCAAACAACCTCTGCATGGAGGCGCCCAACAATGGCTCGGACGAACCTCCCAAAGTCTCCCACACCCAGCCTCCGGATTTCAGGCTGCAGCGGCCTCTGAGTGGGCTGGACCTTCACCCTAAAGACAGTGGCAGCAAGCAGATGTGCAGCAACCCAGGCAAGTTCCACTTTGTGGAGAAGAGTGAGTCCTGTGCCCCCAAATGCTACCCAAAAGTGGATGTGTACTGGAGTCAGGGAGACAAGCAGTTCTCTCTGGTGTGGATGGCCATCTGGTCCATCCTGTGCTTTGTCTCCAGCGCCTTCACAGTGCTCACTTTCCTCATTGACCCACAGCGTTTCAAATACCCCGAGAGACCAATCATCTTCCTCTCCATGTCCTACTGTGTTTACTCTGTGGGCTACCTCATTCGGCTCTTTGTGGGAGCTGACAGAATAGCCTGCGACAGAGACAACGGGGTCCAATATATTATCCAGGAGGGTCTGGAGAGCACAGGCTGCACTATTGTGTTCCTCATTCTGTATTATTTTGGCATGGCCAGCTCCCTCTGGTGGGTTATCCTGACCCTCACGTGGTTCTTGGCTGCTGGGAAGAAATGGGGTCACGAGGCCATCGAAGCAAACAGCAGCTACTTCCATCTGGCAGCGTGGGCCATCCCTGCCATAAAGACAATCATGATACTGGTGATGAGGAAGGTGGCCGGAGACGAGCTGACGGGCGTCTGCTACGTGGGCAGCATGGATGTCAAAGCTCTCACAGGTTTTGTGCTCATTCCTCTCTCCTGCTATCTCATTATCGGCACTTCATTTCTGCTGTCCGGCTTTGTTGCACTCTTCCACATCCGCAAGATTATGAAAACCGAGGGAGAGAACACAGACAAGCTTGAGAAGCTGATGGTTCGCATCGGAGTCTTCTCTGTCCTCTACACTGTCCCAGCCACCTGCGTCATCGCCTGCTATTTCTACGAGAGGCTCAACATGGACTACTGGCGCATTCTCGCAGGGGAGCAGAAATGCAGCAGCAGCGGGCTAGAGTCCGACGACTGCATCATGAAGGCTTCTATCCCCGCTGTCGAAATCTTCATGGTGAAGATCTTCATGCTGCTGGTGGTGGGCATCACCAGCGGCATGTGGATCTGGACCTCAAAGACACTGCAGTCATGGCAGAACGTGTTCAGCAGGAAGATAAAGAAGAGAACGAGGCGGAAGGCTGCCAGTGTGTTCACCAGCAGCAGGCCTTACATTAAACCTCACCCATCTCTCAAAGGGCCCAACACTAAATACGAGCCCACACGCCCCCCTCCAACATGTGTATGAGCTGACTCTCTTTGTGCAAACCCCCAAAATACTTTTAAAGCCCTAAACAAGACTTCTAATGATCAGTGCCATCAAATGAATCAAGCTTCATGTTTTATTTATGCAATATGCATCGAAGGTAATACAACATGGGGGTTTTGTTCAGTCTTGAGCCATGTCACACAACAAGAGCTGCCTTTGTTTGAGAAAAATCTGCTACTCCTGGATTCACTTATCCTAGAGGAAAAAAAAAGTTATTGTTCCAGAGACAAAAAGAGTGGAATAAACCATTTGGATGTGCAGTGGGGTTACTTGAATAATGTGCAATAGATGTTTTTCATTACAGCCAAAACAACACTTGTACTGTTGTTGACCGATTACAGACAATGCATGATGAACCCCATAGACATTAATGGCAAATAGTCAGAGAGATGACCGGTGTGTTTGGAGGCTTTTTCTGTTAATGGAAATCAATGCAGTGCCATATATGTTTAAACTGGACTGAGAGCAGTTGCTGAAAGGCGCTCGAGACCTTCAGAACTGCCCCATTGTGAGGCAAATCCATGCCATAAATTAATCAAGCACTCAGTACTGAGAAAAGTTATTTGTAAATGCTGTTTTTTTTTTCTTTGCTGTTTTATAGCACAAGGGAACATTTGTATATATTTCTGAAAAGTTGAGATTTTATAGAAAAGTAATAAAACGTTCTAGTTTTAAATGTTTGTAAAGCTGGAATTTTGTGTGGCTGCTGTGCTGTTGTTCTCCCTGTTGGCGTGAGACACGTTAAGCTTGTGAGATTTTTTTGTTGTTCTTTTTTACCCCCACTATCATATACAGGGAGTAATTTTAATGCGTACTAAACATTTAAACCATTAACCTTAATTTATATATGTGCTTAAGAGCTAGGTTTTGACTATTCTATCTGGAATTTTTATAAGAATATAAAATTAAGCAAAAAATATATCTGTAGTTCTTTATTAGCAGGTTAGTAGCTTATGGGAGATCCACATTAACTCATAAATCGTGCGCATGCATTTGATCGTGCTTATGGAAAATATATATTAACACGTCTGAAAAAAGGTAAATTAATAAGGGCGGGAACAGGAGAAGTGATGCACAAGTCGAGTGGAAATGAGTCGCTGTGTCCCGATTCTTGTTTTTAAACGTTCTTGAGGAAACAGTTGAAATGTGTGGCTAAAGATGACTAACAGCAGAAAAAAAAAACACAGTCAGTGTCATAAAAACATTACAGTTAGGCAGCACTGTCACTAATGGGCATATTTATTCAGTGTTTTCAATATTTTGTCCCACAGATATCATTAATATTGTGTCCTCAGAACTTGATGTGGTGGCTTTAGATGTTGTCATTAGGATTGGGATTGTGTTTACATTTGTAACTGTTAGTGGCTTTCTTTAAAGATGAAAAGCGAAAGCGGGTGCAGTCAAGCGGTTTAACCTCCATGTTTATTGGACCAAATATCAGTGGTTTGAATCAGCGCTTTGATTGCAGTGTTAATGATTTTCTGCACTCCTCGCTGTCTTTATGCTGCATGCTTATGTAAGCCCGGTTCTTCAGCCACAGCTGAAGTGAATATAGAACTTTATTTTAGTCTTCCTTCTTCATCTCTCTCTTTCTCTCTTTTCTTCTCCGTCTCACTTTCTCGCTGCGTGCATGTGTCGGTGCGCATCAATGAAAGGGTTATACAATAATCCAGCTCTCATTCAGGACAGGATTAGACTGTTTGAAGGGTTTGACTTTGAAAAGAGCACCGCTGCAAACCAAAATACAGAATATCTGTCATCTCTTCTCTTCTTATCAGCAGGGCACGGTGACGTTTCTAAAGACACATCTGGTCAGGATTTGAAGTAGTTACATATTGACTGAGGCGATTTATTTTTTCTTTAAAGCGTGAGCAAACTGAATACATTGTCGTATACTGAGATGTTTAGTGTCCTTCCATTGTCAAAATATTAAGGTGCATGCACAAGTCTAGTCTTGAACCTCAGATTCATGTTTTCCCATTGCTGTGGTAGCAATGGGAAAACATGAATCTGAGAGATGATGGCAACAAATAAGGGTAAAGCTATAGTTTTGAGTATAAAACCATTTCCACTTTTTTCAGTCTCACTTTCAACCCTTTTTTTTTTTTTTTAGATATTTGTTTTTTTGTGACTGTACCATAGAAGTAAAAAATAGTTTAAATCCTATGTTAGAGGGCCCTCTCTGGTCTAATAAAGTTTTAGAAGTGTATTAATGCTTTATCCCTCAGGGCATTCAAGTTCCAGCGTCAACCCAACCCGTTTTAACAGTCAAAAGCACATGACTCACAAAGTCTATGTGGCTGAATCAAAGTCAGCCGGTGTCTATTGATACTCTGAGTTGCGAAAAAGGTGTGAGTTCTTCTGAGAGCTTCAACAGAGGCCACCTGGATAACAGCCCTGGAGGTGTCTGGGAAGGCTGTAAATAAAAATGACAGTTACCACCCCCCTCCGGGGCTTCTTCAGCCAAGCAGGCTTCACTTCTCTTCTTTTGCTCTCTTCAAAGGGGAAAAAAAAATCCTGCTCAGAGCAAGGGCATAGTAATGCTGGCAAGAAATTTCTTGAAATCACACTGAACTGTATTAATGTTTTTAAAAGTCTCATTCCATCACATCACAGGCAGCCTCTTGCCAAAGTGAAACAACTGATGTCTCATGGTGTTCTCTAGTGAATGCTTGTTTCTTGCAAGGATGCGTTTTATTTGACCAAGCGGGGAATCCCGCCACAGCCACATGACTAAAGCTGATGAATCTCAGATGCACGTATCTTAAAATTCCACCAGGATGAATCCCGTCACCCACATACTCCATCCGTTTCCTGTTCCGTACTCTTTCTGCCGTGCTGTGCTGGCGATAGCAGCAGGCATGCGTTTATGATGTGTTGACAAAAAAAAGGGAGGGGGGAAAGGGGGGCTTTTGCTTGTGATCAGTGTTGTTGAAATTGCATCAAACCTTTGATAATTATTTGATTTAATTTAATTTGACTGGTTTGCCAGCAAGCCAGGATTTTCAGCTTTTCACACTCTGTAATTGAGCTGATGTTAGGTGTCTTTGCAGAAAAGAGTGGTATTACGAACATAAAGTCAAAATGACAGGACAATTAAGCGTCCTCTGCGTGTCAACGGCAGATTCAGCTTCAGAGGGAAAGTGTCAAGTAAACATCGCCAGTCAAAACCTGAAGCCTATGCTTTTGTTTCAATAAGTGGCGACGCCTTCTACTCTGTGCTGTAGCTGTATGAAAGGCCACAGAGGAACTTATGCACTATTATCCGCTGTTTTTTCAAGCACTCATAAAGTACTCTGACACAGTGGCATAAATCAAGTTGCTGGGATGACTGGCGGCTCAGGCAACTTCTCTTTGATCAAGGCTTTATGGAGACGCCCCATGTCTTCATCCTCAGCTGCTCCGGCAGCACCTGTTTACTAGTTCAGGCCTGTCTATTTGGAAAGCAATGTTTAGCCTCTCAGTGTCCTAGACGCATACATGACGCGCACGCATGCAGCATACACACAAAGGAATTCGGCTGCTTCTCAGAGGAGAATGGGCTTCCGCCATCACGTCTGCTCCCAGTGCCCCAAACCCACTCAAGGCTCTTGTTTCTCTTATTAGAAAGCTACTTTAGATGTAAATCTGTCTCTTTTTGGAGGGTTCTGACTCCTTTGGCTATACCAGAATCTTTTTGAAAAAAGTTGACAAATGAAACAGCCTTGTTTCTTCTTGAAGAAGAAACTCAGAGGGTTACTGGATTAAACAAAACAAAAGGAAAATGCACAGAGAAAGACAGACAGAGAGAGCTGCAAGTTTCAAAGACCAAAGCATTATCATAGCATGCAATGAAAGCTCTCTATCATCCCTCAAGTTCTTGTGGTACAAAAATCCAGAGTTCTAAGGGCTTTGGTTTGGAGGAAGAGTGGGTGAGCTTCATGTTCTGAGTTGATCTATACAGCAAAGAAACTAGGGCAATGTAGAGTACAGCATATAAGGCCAATCTGCAACAAAGAGCAGCACTAATAGCTCTCTCACACACACATACATCCCAGTCTTATTTCCAGGCCGCGACTGAAGGTGAGAGTAATTACATAAAAACCTGGCAACAATGTGTTCTCTCCTTGTAAGGCGGGGGCAGTGCCCTTTTTCTTCAAATGCATAATGAACTGCCTCAAAAGCCCTCTGCTGATCAAACAAGTGTTTGATAACAGCTTTGGTTTGAAAGAGGACTGAATATGTTTATTTGCATGTGGAGAAGTGAGTGACTTTGAGGTGGAGATCAGGCAGATTAGTGTTAACTGACAGAGACCTGTGCAAACAGACACTCCCCCCGCATATGCAAGCAGGGCAGTGGCAAACTTCCTCTGAGGACCAGAGTATGGCAACTCGGGGCTATTTTTCAATTGTGCTGCTTTGTATGCCAGCTTCCTCCCTTAAGTTTGAGTCTATTTTTTTCCAGAGACTTTGCCTGTTTGCTTGTTGCATGTGAAAGCATGCACAATGATATCTGGCAAACAATATAAGGGATGGGAAATCCAATAACTTGCAGCTATTCATCAAAAATTCCCTCAGAACTGCATTCACAGCGAGACTCACTTTTGTTTCACGAGAGCTAAAGCATTCATCTGGAACTATTATACACTAAAAGCAGTGTGAAAAATATGGAAATTGGATAACAGTTGCATAGGGATTTTTGATCGATATTGGCAGTAGCAATCGCCTCATTGAACTCTCAGCAAGAATCTGAAAAATCCTAATGTGCAAATTGCTTTAACAGAGAAATGACCAGTCATATCTTTGTGTTTTGGCAAGTTGAATTGATGCACTTGTTCTCTGCTATGGCAACAACGGATATGCAACATTCGACACAAAACAATCAGATGAAAGCGAGCTGCTTCACGAGTGCGGTGACACCCATGGGCTTGCAACGTGACTGAGAAGGCAAGAGTCTGGTGTCAGCTGGAAGCAAGTTTTGCCACGGTGTCTAAGCAGCAGACTTTAATATGCCACCTTCGTAATCCACGCTGCTACGAGCTCAGATAACTCTAAAACACAGCAAAACACCAGAATGGGCCGGCTCTCCTTCGTACGAGGTCACTGCTATATTTCTTTGCAACTATGTATGGGAGCAACCCTGTGTGCATTCATCACATGTAGGGGCATTTTTCAGAGATGTTATGATGGCAGTGACAGGATTGATGGAGGAGTAGAGAGAACAGGCACAGCGGGAGGCTGCCGACATGTGTATGTATTTACATGCGCGCGAGTTTACAGACAGTATAGGAGCTATAGAGGGAGAGGCAGAGGGAGAGGGATGATGATGGATCTGGCAGGGCTCATGAACACCGCTGAGAGAAAATGCCTGTGGTTCAAAGACACTCTCAGCAAACTTAACAAAGAAAGATGGCACAGAGGGGGAGAACATGAAAGCAAACTACACAATCAACTGTCACATAAACTGGGAAATAATATCCCCGTCCTGTTGGCGGAATATACTTCAGGCAGGCATGTGACTATTTTAATATTAACTCCATGCAAAAGATGGCAACAAGGCGAGATGTAGTTTGGTTTTTAATGCAGATCAAACAGCAGATTAGCAATAGTTTGATTTGGCTTACTGATAAAGTTAAAGGCCATACTGCAAATTCCAGAAGAACCTCAATATTATTGTACCCCGACCACTTGACTATAAGGGCTGCCTGTTTTAACTGATGACTGAAAATGAATTATATGCTGTATTTCATATTCATCTGTGTACATCTCAGTGCCCTTAAATCATCTAGATGTCAGCTGACATGCGGATTTGGTCCATGCAGAAGTAGATGTTTTACTGGTGTAAAAGTAGACTAAAAACACTCTATTGTAGAGCTACGATGACAATCTTAAAGATAGAAATGTATACCGGAAAAATGTCTCAAAAAGCAGTTTATATAAGTGGTGCTGTTTATTGGGTTGCTGCTTTATTAAACATCCTTTTTGACGCTCTTCCAATATAATACTATTAGCATAGCCTGACTAAATACATCAGAATTACACTGAACTGCATAAGTAATGCTACGCTAACTTAGATACACTCCACCAGACAAGAAGCTGCTCTGGACTTTGTAATCTATGAATGCATAACAACAACAGGAAGACATAAACAAAACGTTTTTCATGGAATTTTGCACCCACTGATTTGCAATTCAAAGTATTAAACTACAGGAGAGCGCGGCTGTGCTGTTTGTTAGCTTGCTTGTGTTTTGTTTTTTTGTTTTTTTCTGTTCAGGTTTTTGCCCAAGTTTTCTTTGCTCTGGCCAAAAATCCCTTTTTCTTCTTGGGGCATCAAGTTAATATGAATGGGCATGCACAACGCATAACATGTGTTGGTCTACAGTTTTCCAAAGCAATGTCCCATTTTGCTCCCAGCTTGCTTTACGCAGTGACAGGACTGGAAGCAATTTGGGATAAGTACCGAGGAACAGTTGAGGAGATGATAAACGACTTTATTGTTGGTTATTGCAACTGTATCTGATACCGGTACATGTGTTCCTTTGAGCAATCAAGCCGTAGCATTGGCAAAGGAATCTTGGGTTTCCTGGACACTGGTTGCAGGCCAGATTGTCTGGTCCTGATAATAGTAATGAGAGTGATGGCTGCAGCAGCTAATGTACCCAGAGAAGAGGTCAGGACCCACTTATCAGGCCTAAGTTGAAAATAATGACCTACTTAAGAGGCTAATCTGTATGTTGCAACTTGTTTAAAACACTGCTGACCCCCTGCTGTCTTTGTTGATATCGTGAGTTTATGACTTAAGATCTTTTTTCATACCTTAAATGTATTTTCTGACCTTTTAAAGTTAGACTTAAGGATGCTCAAGCTGTGTTTATATCAATAAACTTGTCAACACTTGAATAAAATGTGCTTGTATTTTTAGGTACACTGGGATAGAAGGATTTCCAAAAAGGATCCATTCTTCATGTCAGAGTGTTTGAGAGCAGATGTGAGCAAAGCCAACATTTCCATGGCCAAATAAAAAACTGATTCTAGCCCATAAAACAGCTGTCAGGAGACAGGCTCCAGCCCAAACCATCTCACGCTGTGGTAAACTGGTTTGACAAATGCACGGAAACTATGTGTCTGCATATTTACTGCACGACACCTGCCCGGCCTGTTTACTATCGTTCACAACGCGGTGCACAAAGAAATGAAGAACTAAATTCAGTTCTCTGTTTGATCATTGCCTCACATCACAAACGACATGGCTAGTACAAAAGACAAGCTTCTGTTCCTCTGTCCTTCAAGACAGAAAAGGGAGCAGTGTGGAAGACAACAATGTGTTCTGTTAAACAGAAAATGCGCAGCTAGCTGTAGATTGACACTATGGGTGCAGCTGCTGTAGAAACCCTGCTTTGAATTTGCTCATGTATTCTGAAAACTGCTTTTGTTTGCATAAGCTCTCTACAGACAAAATGATTTCCTCTGGCTCTGCTGTGTCCGATGACTTCTGTCTGATCCACCCACCCGATTCTATCCGATGAGCTCAAGCACCCGTTCATTTACTCTATCCATCATGTCTTTTTTAATAACAACTGAACATGAATGTTAATGAATACAAGATAAAACCACATATTGTGGATGTGCGTGTATATTTATGTTGGGGGATGGGGAGTGGTATGTATGTGATCCTCAAGCTCGGGTCCTATGCCAGTGCCCGGGAGGGGGTTGATGGTTCTGCACAGTATCTGTTCCTGGGAATACACTCTTCTGGACAACGACCTCCGATGTTGTATCTGGAATCTGCTGGAGTTACTCTTCCAGTTTGGCTTTTATAGCTCCTAATGCTCCTGTACTTCTCATGCTCCTTGTTCCTGGTGTGGCTGTCTGCTGGGATTGCCACATCTATCACAGCTGCAGTCTTCTGCTCCTTGTCAACCACCACTATGTCTGGTTGGTTGGCCAACGGCTGCTTATCTGTCTGAAGCTCAAAGACCCACCAGATCTTAACCCTGTTGTTCTCAACCACCTTTAATCATGTGTCCCATCGGGACTTGATGACTTCTCATCCATATGTGGCACAGATGTTCCTGTACACTGTCCCAACCACTTGGTTAGGGCTCTCAGTTAAAACGGTTCCAGCTTGCATCTTACATATTGCTACTATATGCTGGATCGTCTCTGGGGCACCTTTGCACAGTCTGCAACTTGGGTCCTGCCTGCTATGGTATGGACTCCTGTCTCTATGGATCTGTGGCTTGGAGTTTGTTCTTGTGCTGCCATGTATAGAGCCTCTGTGCTGTCCTTTAGGCCAGCCTTTACTGTTGTGTAGGGCGCAATGATAAGCTTAGTGTCCAGCTTTTTTAGGGACATAAGAGCCCCAGTTTCTCATGTGGCCAGTTAGGAAAATTAATTTCCGACTTCTAGACAGATTATACACTATAGTTTTCATTTCAGCCAAAATTCAGTTTTTCCTTATTTTTTGGGCTTTTTCCGCTTTATTTGATAGACACAATGAAGATAAGACAGGAATGCAAGGGCAGAGAGAGAAGGAGGAAGGCATGCAGCAAAGGGCCACAGTTCAAACTCGAACGCAGGCTGGCCACTGTCAGTCATATGGCACGTGTTCGCCCACTCAACACACTGAGCTAACCCAGCGCCCGCTTACTTACTTTCTAACCAAACGTACAGTACATACATTTAGTCTTTTTCTTAAACTAATAGTAATCATAAGCACACTTTTAATGGTGAAGATTCTTTTGTTTTCCTTGGATTTTTGGCTTTTTCTGTCATAGTTTCATAGTTTAGCCCCTTCTATGGTTTTGGTTGTTAACTCCTAGCTCAGGTAACCCAGTCATTACTGGCTGATATGAAACACTTCCATCATGTCACTGACAGTAACTTCAACATAGATGGAACTTAAATGCTTTTTTATTGCAAAAACACAAAGTGATTTAGAGCCTGGCTGGTACCTACAGAGTTCATCGACAACCTGACAACACCTTAGGCAACAAAGTAACAGATGTTCATAGATGTTCCTGTACGGTCATGTAACAAAAAAAAAAAAGCTTTCACAGAATCATATGCAGTCCTGTGAAAAACTAAGTACACTCCATGATTTAGTAGCTTGTCGAACCACTTTCAGCAGCAATCACTTTAATGAATCATTTTCTGTTTGTTTTTATCAGTGTGTCACATCTCAGTGATTTGGTTCACTCAGGTTTGCAGTCATTTGTTTATCCACAGCTCTTTTAAGCTCCTTTCACAGCGTTTCAGTCTGGTTAAGGTCTGAACTTTGACTCGGGTGTCGCTGCTGTAAAACAAGTCTGAATCATCACCCTGCTACCACCATGCTTGGGTTTTTTCCAGTTTCTTTGATCACCTTGATGCTGGTGTGACTTTGCTGGCATGTTTACGCCTGGGAAGATTAGCAGCTGTCTTGAATGCTTTTCCACTTTCTCACTGTAGAATGATGAACTTCAGGTTGTTTGGAAATTGCCTTACTTAACACTTCCCAGATTGATGGGCGGCAACAATTGCTTCTCTAAGATCATTAGACATTTCTTTACACTTACTAACTTTTACTGTGTAATCAGTGTGTGTAAGCCAGATTTAATTCATATAAATATAGTTTTAAATAAATATATTCACCGTTAATGCTGAAATTAGTTATTTTAGCACATATTTTCTATATAGCATTAAGCTACAGAGGTAATTTCATTGCCAGTTACTGGTTGGGAATCAAACTGGTTGGGAATTACTCTAGCAGACAAGAAATAAACTGGAAGCAGCAATGCACGTGTGTGTTGATTAAGTGTTGTTTAACCCTGTGGTGTAAGTGTGAATGCAGCAAGAGGCTGGAAGCAGGTCAGGAGAGGTCAGAGAGAACAGCGAGAGCTTCTTATGTGAACTGGACAGTTTTGAGGACCACTACAAGGGGCACGGAGTCAGTTCATTGATATTCAAGCATTTGACCCGCTGACAACGGGGATGTCACCGGGGTTAAGACAGCCGTGCCTCTCCGTATTGTACTGGCCCGGAAAGCCAGGGGTCCCCCGGCCCTCCGCCTCCACTCTGCATGGTTGTCATGGTGAGCAAATGAGTCCAGCAGCCCTATGTCACACTCATGTGGGCACTTTCTCGCCTTCTTCCTCGCTTTCCTTTCTTTTCCTTGACTTTCTGTGCTGTTTCACCGAGGAGGCTGCCAAAGAGGACATTCTGTACGCTGACAATGCCCGGCATGTCATAGACATCCGCATACATATACAGTGCAAAGAAGAGCAGGCAGCGAAAATTCACGGGCATCTTTTCCCATAACTCATAGCAACAGAAACAGCACATTTCCCTTTTGTGTGGGATCCGATTGAGAGTTTTAGATGCAGTTTATCAGCTGCTGGAGTAAGGATTGTTGTTTCACGACAAGTTAGATGATGCTATGTGCATTATTCTGTCTATTATTGTATCTTTTGTTCAAATGATATCAGTGGCTCAATGAGAAGAGCAAAAACCATTTAACTGTAACTAATCTGGCTTAATGAATATACTTTCTCTACATTCTGTCAGTAATTCGAGCCCACTTATGTTTGGCAGGAGGTCTGTGCAGTGTCTTGTTGTCACACAAATATGTTTCTAGAGCCAGCGTCAGGGAGATTAGGTTGAAGGGAAAATTGCAGCTGTATTTTGCAGCAGAACTAGTAAGTTGCTGCTCTCAGGTGATGGGGCATGTCTGTGCCTCACCCCATCCGAACTTGACGGCTGCTGCGGTTTGCACTGTAATTAGACATAAATCACAGAGCAAGAGGTGGGGTGGGGGTGGGGGGTTGGGAAGAGTGGGGTGAAGAGAAAGTGAAGAGAGAGATTGTTGGCCTCAGGGCCAGTGAAGGCCCTGACACTCAGAAGCACACTGTTCCCTCCTAAATGCTCCCCGCAGTCTCCTCTTTCTCTTTCTTTTATTTTTTTTTTCTTCCGGTCAAAAACACAAACACGCTGTTGCAGTTTGTCACTAAGGCTTCTCCTCCTAGCTGTGGTTGTGGTAGCTGGACTATGCTGGGTGCTTTACTGGTCCTCTGGGTACACTTTAAAAGCAGTAAGCAACATACTTTCAGAAACAATGGTTGTTTCCACTGCTGATGTGGGCAGATGTCATTATTCTTGTTTCCATTTTCCTCAGAATTTAAGATTCTGTTTAAAATGTGCCACAACTATCATCACAAGCCACTGTGTATGCTGTGGACTACTGTGGTGTTGTAAGTGGTCTCGAAGAGTAGTCGGCACATTTGTTTTATTGGTCAGATCATGTTATATAACTTAAAACTGCCACTTATGCCGATAGACATTATATCTAAATGCCTCATTTTAATTCCCATTTCGGAAAAGCAGTCTGTGAGTCATTTTACCTTCATTTTGAATGTGGATAATTGAAAGATGACAGGGAATGTATAACAAAAGAGAAGGGGGGGGGGGGGGGGTGTTGTGCATTAAAGGGCTCAGCAAGAGTCAATTGGAACAGGCAGGATTGCAGTGTATTGTATCAAAGCATCATTCTCACTGTGATTCATCACTGTTATTATTTATGACACTTCATTAATTCAACTTAATTAAACAGTCTAACTCTCAGTTAAATTATTACAGTAGGATTATTAATCTTTACTAATTGGTTAATAATTGAAGTTTATCAGATTAATGGAGCAAGCTGAAACTGGTGTTTAAAAAACTCTGTAAAGGGTTAAGATGCATTTGGATGGCTGTCATAAAAATGAGTCTAATGTTTATAATACTTGCTTTAAAAAAGTGTGTAAGTTAAAAAAATAGTGGGCTAAAATGAATGCAGTTAATAACACAGTTGATTTCCCGCTTTTCTCGATGTTCAGGTTTTGGGTTATGCCATTACTACTACTATGAGTAGCAAGTGTGCTAAAATGTGACACCAAGGTCCTGTCCAAGCACCCGTGTGTGAGGAGCAGGAGGTAAGGGTTTCTCTATCACTGCACTAATTTAACACCCTTAGAAAGAGCAGCAATTCAACTTTTATTATTGCCACATTTAATCATCATTAACAAATACATAAAATAGCATTATATCTATCAGAAACTAATATCAAAATAGCACCAATAAACATAATGATTGGTTGTCAATTCTCTGTTTATTGTTTAATAATGATGATTCTTTTAAATTGTTACTTTTTAAATCTATTTGGAAAGTTTCAAATGACTGGTCAACATCACAGGCTCAGCAGCAGGTATATCTTTTTAGTCCCTGTCCAAAAATCTAAATGCAAGCTCGTTCCTTCATTTTCCATAGTCTCCCATGGTGATCAGTCAATGACTTCCTTCGTCAGGGTTTAGGTAACATCCCTTTAGAGCCACAAAAGACATTAGAGAACAGCTTTGAGTTCTTCTGCTTGTGCAGCACATGCAACGAGGTTAAAAAGAACCGACGTGTCAGCAGGAAGTGCCAAACAAACAGCACCACACTGCTTCTTCTTTTGCTCCCTGCAGAGAACAATTACAATTTCTATGCCTGAGAGAAGGTTTTTGTGTCTTAAACATAAGCATATGTTATTTGGAGGCATTTACTGAAACAACTGATGAGCACCTCTTTCCTGGAATTCACAATGAACGATGAAAAAATATTTGCTGCCGACGGCAAAAATACAATGTATACATGTTTATATGTAGCAAGCGTAACAGGCATGTGATTGTAAAGGGAAAGAGAAGAAGAGAATCCCATTAATGTAGCAAAAATTAGAAAAACAAATCTCAAAAACTGCAAATATCACTGATTCTTGAATGTCACAAGTCCTGAACCATTTAAGTGACTACCTAAATGAGTAGTGACTGCAGCCTAACATACAGTTTTGTTCAGAAGTTTAAACGCACTCATCACGAGCAGGAATGTCATGGTAATTTGAGCCTTTAAATGATTTCTTTGAACTGTTCGTTTTGCAAGGCAGACTCATTGTACAGCATCTGTAATGACTTTCAAAAGCAAGAATTGGGTGCACATGTTTGAATTCATTTCCGATTTTCTGTAATCCACACAGGCACGTAAATGCATGCACACACACTGAAATTTGGTTAAATGTCCTTTAGCTGGTTGCACCTCAACCTGACACTTCTGGTAGCTTCTAGCATAATTCTCATAGCATAGTTTCTTGGACTTTCCCATAGTTCTGATTGTTCTGCCCATGATGAGTGAATGTAAACTTCTGACCACAGCCATAAATATTCAGTCTGAGTCACTGTCCTTTCTGCACTCTGTCCTTACCACAGCGGCTATGGTTTGATTCCACGTCCTCCCCCCATCTCTCTGCCCTTCCTGTCTTTCTTCAGCTGTCCCCAAAATAAATCTATGTAAACAAAATAAACGATATAGAATAAAAAGTTAGCTGCCGAATAACAGAAAGTCCACCAAGATTTCGGAGCAGTCAGCTGTGCACTTCCCCTAAATAATCAAATCATGCACCACCCGTCTGTTTAGCGAGACGTGTTATGCGGGAAAATCTAAAGACTGTCACTGCAAAATCCACTGCATCTGAATAATTTCCTCCTTTGAACTGTGAAATAGAGTGCAATGTGGAGACTCCTGCTGCTGAATTAGGACATATGGAAATGAACACATCTTAGCTGATATCTGATATGTGCTCCATCCATATCAGGCAAAGATGTAGGCACAGCCCTCAAGGTCAGTGGGTTTTTTTTTTCTATGTAAAGACAGTGTTACTAAAAAGACAATCGACACTTCTTATTGTGTTTTGAGCCAAAGACAATATGACTTCCACTGATCCATAAACTCATTACCAAGAAGCTTTTAACAGGTTCCAAGGACCACGGCTTACTTTTTAAATAAAATATAAACAAGGGAAAATATCAAACCCATTAATCTTTCATTAAGCTCGCCGGATAAAAAAGAATCGCTTAAAGTATCATTCGTTACCATCACTGCGAGTGCAAAAGCCCCCTGCTAACATCAAAGGCTTCTCAAAGAAACAGAGCGGGAGAGAGTCAGTTAGCTGAATTTGGCTGAGAACCAGCTTCTGGTTGGGTTTAAATTTTGACTGACTCATAATGGCGCTGAAGAGAAAATAGGGACCTGATCTATAATGGTTCTTGTGGCATGAAGGCCTTTTTTTCTGCGCAAACACTCGCATAAACAATGCACTGCGGTTAGCGAAAAAAGCAGCGCATTCAGGGTGGATGTTGACAAAGGTTGGGAGCTCATCCTCCTCTTGCACAAGTCTTTGTGCCAGTAAAAGATCAGAGGCTTCCCATGGCCAAAGAATGGGGTGACTCCATTTCAAATACATACACTACACACATGCATGCATGCATACTTGTGCAGCAGAAGGAGTGGCTGTCATGTTTGTGAGGGCCGTGTGACAGCACTCTGTAAGAACAGACTGGCCTGGCTTTGTGTGTTTGGGTGGGGCTTCCTGCAAATATTTAGCAGCTCTTCAGAGGATCAGAGAATATATTCCAAACCTCATCTGCAGCAATTTGAAATATCTTTGATAAACTACTCTGTGGTTAAAAACCATAGGCAGTGTACACTATGTGTTTTGAGAACTGGCCAGTGACAGACAGGCACTGCTTAGCTCAAAGAAACAATGCTTTTATTTACACCCCTGTCTCTTCCATTAGCTCTGTTGCGTTTATCCTAATGCACTAAAACATCCTGGCAGTGATGCCAAGTAGGTTAATAATATGCAGTGGATTACGGTTTTAGCACAGCTCTGCGTTGCTGCTATGCTAAAGAACTGATTTAGCAGGGTGTAAAATAAACCTATCGCGACATATTTCCTTGACTCGCAAGCCTGCGCTGTGCTGTGCTGAGGTACATTCATTTCTGTCTCCGGCACAAAGCAAGTGAAGCAGCCTGCGATTGACTTCAGAGGCCCAGTATATTACATGAGTTAGTCATGGCTCATACTGAATTAAACATGGGAAGAAGAGTTTCTTTTTATCTACAGCCAAAGTGCTAAATCTGACCACTGCAACCGATACTCGCCCACTTCAAATCCTCCCTTTGATAGTGAAAGGGTAGGAGTTTCAAATGTATCAGTTTCTCCTCTTTTTTTTTTTTTTTGATGTTTCCGTCGCAAACACTGGTTGATGTTTGCAGCTGAAAACAAAATCATACAAAACAGAAAAAACAAAAAGGATTTTTTGTTCCCCTGCAGAGGGAATGCATCACGCTACACTTTGGTTTCTCTTTCATATGTGCGTTTAGTTTTTGTTTGCTGCACAGGTAGATTTAATCAGCCAACAGCAGGGTGACAGTTTCCTGCCAAATTATCTCTGATTGGTGCACTAATAATTACGGTGGACATGAATAGACCAGCTTCTGTGGTCTCCCGCAGTTCCTTTGGAGTTGGATGATAGTCAGATAATGCTCTGTTCAGCTCCGAGGATTTACGGACGTGTGTTTTGGTTTGTGGGACTCATCATTGCTGGTGCGGAGTTGTGATATTTATGGACAAGTAGGGATGAAAGCCTGGGGTCCTGTGGCTAATGAGATGCCGAGGCAGTGGGAATGATGGTTTTAATTACTGCCCAGGACTGGTCTAAAGGGGGCAATTGCTGAAGAGCATGCTGAGTGTCCTAGGTTGGGAGTTCAGACTGATGCCAGTCATGCTGTGCCTGGCTGCCTTTGATGCTCACTCCCCTCTGCTTTATTCCCACATTGTGCTTATTAGATTCTTTGCTGCTGATGCTTCACTGCACCTTTGTTCAAACCAATGCCACTGACTACGGAGAAGCATAACCACTGAGATTTTAACTCGAAATCCTCAGAAAGTTTCAGTGATGCTGAAGGCAACTTAATCTTAGCTCGAAATTAAATCCACCGTGTGTCCATTGTGCAGTGGCTTTTGCCGCACATGGGGAGTTTGCTTGGAAAAGACGAGGTGATGGAGTCCAACATGCATGGAAACTAAAATGGGCGCTAAAACTGAATTGGGGAAGATTCCACCCTGCTGTCTGCTCACATTTCACGGAGGAAGACAGTAGATTCCCATGCAGGTCCTGAGTCCTCCCTTTGCTCGGCTGCTCCCAGTAGGAGGGTGTTGCTACGTGTCTGCTCTCTGTTCTCCTGCGGCCCAGCTGTGGACCAACCCTTGTTGACTTTTCAGAGATCACATGGGATCCTCACTGAGGCCAGCACCAAGGGAGGGGGGTTCAGCCTCTGCAGGAGTCTGCTATGGTCAGCAAAGGCCTCCTCCTGCCAACCCCCTGCCTCTTCCCCCAAGAAAGGGAGAAAAAAGGTTGGTCTGGGTAGGGTCTGAACATGTCAGGTATATTCATAAACACAGTATTAAAAACAAGCTTACAGCTATCACTTCCTCATAGCAAACTCAAAAAAAAGATTGACAGTTTTTCACCTTTATAGTATTCAGTGGATACATCGGGGCCTATTTTTTTTTCTCTACCCAGATGTCCCGTATCTATGTACACAAATAATCTCTAACAAGTCAAGGCCGCCACAAGCCAGAGGGGTTTTTTCTTTTTTTAATCAAATGAACAGGAAACAGTATTTGCCAAGTACTAAAGGGAAAAAAAAGCTTGAATAGGGTATGTCCTTGGAGCTCATGCTTGCAGGAAGTGTGGATAAGGGGAAGGATCACTTATGAAAAAAGGGTTTTGTATATTCACGACAAGTAAATGTTTTGGTTTAAACAGTTTGACAATTCAGCCGTGCTTTGTGGTTTTTAAAGTATTATTTATATAGTTGTCGGCTTTGCTCGAAAGTGTTGCACGGACAATGATTTAAGTCAGATGTAAAATCCTCGACATCCGAAGCACACACAATAAAATTAAGCCACTGTTAAGGTTTGCTTTGTCCAGTAAGATCCTGTCTCTCTCCTCCACCAGACACTTAGTTGCCCAGAGAAACAACTTCAACATTAAAAAACAGGGAAGCTCTATTCATTTCAGTTTTGTTTATATAGCACCATATCACAATAACAGTCTGCTCAAGGCGCTTAATGTTATAAGACTCTACAGTAATATGGAAAAACCCAACAATCGAGAAACCCCCGATGAGCACGCACTTGGCAACAGTGGGAAAGAAAAACTCCCTTTTAACTGAGGGAAACGTTAGGCAGAAGCAGGCTCAGTGAAGGGAGGGAGACAAGCTGAGTACAATAAGCTGAACCAACATACTTCATTACTTTAAAGTAATTTTAAGTTTCACAGTACATAGAAAATTCATCCAGTCATCAACCAGTGTCTGGGTCTATTCACACAGCCAGTAACTTCACATGAGATGCAGGCACTGTAGGAACATACACACTCCTGATAACTGCACCAGGGCTTCAAACTGCAAGGATATCAACTACTAGACGCACTCTGATTATGATAATTTAAATATTCCATTATCCAAGTTAAGGTTAAGGAGTACTGAACGCATCTCAGCTGACACTGGGAAAAATGGGGTTTACACCCTGAACAGATCACTCTTCCTTCACAGGGCTAACGCAGAGCAGCACATTGAGTTTTCTCAGCCGTCTTCATTCTTCATTTCACTGTTAATACCAGTGTGTGTTCAAAATATTCAAGGGTATTCAGTTAAAACATCAAACAAGAGAATCTTGTGACTTAAATATTCGATACTGCTTGTTTATCTCGGTGTGCACATCCACACGGTTGGATATGATAAAGGATGGCAGCGCTTTCACAGATTGCATGCTGAAATATGTGCAAAGCTATTACTCTGGTTTAATGTCTTTTCCAATAAGTGGATGTGTTTTATAATATTTTCTCCTCTTCTTTTTTTCATATTGTATTTAAGTTTGTAGGAGTACAATTTATAGCTTATTAATGATTTAAGGTGGTACAGCATAATCTAATCTGTAAATGTAACAAAAGCTCAAATGTATTGATGAATAAAAGCGTTCTCTTTGGCATTTTTCGACTGCTTGGAAATGATCGTCTCCTTGTTCCGGAGGACTGATTGTTGGTATTGAACCTCAGCGATTCTGACAACACCAGCTGTGCGGCATCACTAACAAAGCTGGAAACTGTTTTCCGTCTTCATTATAAATAGACCAACACAGTTTGTTTTAGATTTTACAAACTATGTGTCTGCTTTGACTGCTTCTTCTGCATGGGCTTTGGATACCCGTGGAGAAAAATAACTTTTTTTTTTTACCCCTGTGATACAGTGCATGGCTGCATCATTTTAAGGAGCCTGGCATCATGAAATGCAAAGTCATTTTACTGCATCCCCCCCGACCACAATCTTTTTCTGTTTTGTTTCATGCCGTGAAGTGCATCTCTAGCTCCGACCTCAACCCCTAAGGCCACAAAAAAGCTTAAAATGCTTAGACATGGCATGCAAAATATGCCTGTAGTGTCGTGCCGCTTGTATGAAATCTCATGATTGTTTTAAAGGGGAACACGCTGATGTGGAGCAGATTAGGTTCCATGGCCGGGAAGAGAATAATCTAATTTTCCTAACCCGCTTACTGACATTGTGGCACGGTAGATCCCTAATATGCAGAATCCCCTCTTGTTCTGGTTTTTGCAATCAGGGGTTCGAGCTTAATGGAGCCACTGCGATTTATGTTGAAGGAAAGCTTTGATCCTGTTTGGGTTTTTTTTTTTTAAATGACAAAAGTAGGAAATTAGGTTGAAAACTATGAATATCAATATGAAGACACGTTCTTGACGGCGATGACGATGTTCTCGGTTGTGTTGATGATAGATGCAGGAGTGATGAGTGTGTGTTTGTGACTGTGCAGCCAGTTTTGATAGCCTAACTGTGTTGCGTGTTTCCTTTCATCAGCTTCGAGGCCGTAGCATCTCGCAGAGCATGATTAGCGTAAGCGTGGAATCCGCACCGCTGGGGGCTGCAGGGCGAGCTTGAAGCCTGAAGCGCATTCATCAACGTCCCTGGCAGGGTGCACCTTTCTCAGCCTCACACCACTCAGCTTGCAGTCCTCTCTCTGGCCCCGTTTTCTTCTTTTTCTTTCATTTTCCCCCCGTTTTTTTCTTTTTTCAGTGGCCTTTGTTGTTTTTTTAAGAGATAGGGTGGTTTTTGAAGATTTTTTCTCCTCCTTTATCAAAGCTTTTACAGTACTGGAACATTTTTGGAGGTGCATGTTGTGAGTAATGCTGAATTGCATCTGTAGCTGTTAATGAGCTTACAGAGACATACATCATAGTGGAGGTTTGCTTTTTGGGGGTTTTCTTTTTAGATTGTTACATCCTTTCCTGTTTTTTACCAAACAATTTGACTTGATGACACTGATGTCTCTGCCTTTAGCTCCCTTCAGTCTCCTTCCAGCAGGTAAACAGTGACTAAAGCAGGTCCTCGCAGATTCATCCCTCAGGTCTGAATATGTAATCACTCTTAGATCTCAGACATGAAAGACTTGCGTACATCTTCCTAAAAAAAATGCCCTCTGAGGTGCCAAGTTGTGTTTTAAATGGTGAGATGTTGAGAAGAGAGGCAAAGTCTGTGAGGAAATAATGGCTCATGATTAGGTAGGCCTTGAAAGAAACTGCTGACTTTGTGTAAGCCATTTAACACACTTCTGGATTAACATTTCTGTCATCATGGTGATAAGTTTACATTTGCACAGAAACTGAATGACACAAAGCCTTCATTGCCTTGGAAAAAGGCCCTCATCTATATAGTCATGAAAAGATCACTCACAGTTATCACTTGACTTTCATTCAGTGAGTTGTACAGCCCTCTTTTGTTCACCTTCATTCGGTTTAATACTAGCTAAAAGAACTGATAGGCTATTTTTAAGAAGATAATCTTTTATAGATTATGTTATATGGTGTACACACTCTAAGTCATCCTTGTCAAGGTGAAATTTTAGGAAACATTCTTTAGGAAACATTCTTACAGGTTCTTACTGGCCTGTCGGGTGAAATCTCAGGCCAACAACCAGCAACCATATGTTTAAGGCCCGCATCAGAGGCTGGATGAACTGTATTAGCGGTCATCCTGAGTCTGTAAATTTAATTCTACAGCTTTGCTGACATCTAGTGGCCAAAATTGAAATCACACTATTTTAAAAAAATGCACACACAACCACCGTATCAGGTTAAACCACTCCGCTTAAAAACATAGTTCGGGGGGGGGAGTGCATTTTGTAATTACAGGTATCCCGTCATGGATGGGTCCGTTTTGCCCGGATATAATTATAATATACTTATAATATATGGTTGATATGTGGATTAAATACATTATTTAATCTCAAGACGTTTGTTGAGAAAGTCGATGAAACTCAGTAGCGTATTAATTTTTTCAGTGATGCGGCCTATAAGTACATTGTGCACATTTCATTTTCCTCTTTGACCGGGACACCTGCTGTAAGGGAAAGTTAGGACGGTTTATAATAAGAAAAGAAAAAAATAAAGTGAGTATTCTTAGTTAATATCATACAACATGTGTTGAAAACGACAGTAAATATTGAGAGTGACTCTTAAAGTTGATATTGAAATCGATTAATGATAGCCTTACCGTTAATGGGCAGATGTTAATTAGCTAACGCATTGGTCTCTATTTATTTGACAAAAAACGCTACAATTTACAGTCAAAATCTTGGATAACGCATGCAATTAATGTGCAAACAAGAATGTCACATTTTATTCTGTAAAACAATCGTACACAAAAATCGGATTTCTCGTTAGCATGTGGTCATTAGCTAGCATCAGGTGTAACGATTCTACTTGATCACAAAATGGCGGCGGGGTAAAAGTAGAGGGCCTTGATGTTTTTGCAACGGTAAATTTTGGTTGGCAAAAATTAATTGCATTTTTTTAATCGCTGAAAATTTAGAGTATCGCTTTTCATCAGCCGAAAAAATTGAGAGGGGGCGAAAATGACTGGCAGAGCACGAGCGAGATCCAGAGGAAGAGCGCGTGGGCAGGAGACTGCAGCACCTGGAGCGGTAAGGACACCTTTGAATTTACTGTTAAATAATCCTTTAAAAAAAATCATATTCCCGTTACACGCTGGTTAACTACTTTGATTCAGCAGGGGTCAGTGGTGCATACAGCTTAGGCCGCATGGCCGATAGAAAGACAACAGGCTGATATTTACTGTGCCAAGCCTTATATTACCCAATGGTCTGTATCTGTAATGCCAACAAGTTATTATGGGTTTTTTTGTTATTTCTTTTGTACCCCTCACCCGGAAAAGGCTTATAGGATGTCCTCACACCGCTGGGCATGCGCACTGGACAAGTTTGTGAATTCAAAACTGGAGAAGGAAATCATCTAGGCTTTTCAAATTGGTACCATATGAGTTAAAAGGTTGAGGGATGGCAGTGCCGACTGCCAGTATTTTTCCCTCTATACTGAAATTTACCTCAAACATGCACCAGCAGGGTTGCTCCATTTGTTTTTGTGCTTGTATTATCAAGATCTACCTCACTATATAAAATACCTTGAAATAATTAGCTGTTAACCCATTCTGTATAAATAAAATGGAAGTGACTCATGAAACTAAGAAAAATGATGTGTCAGGACTGCATTTCTGCATTTTTTATTTTTTTTTGTCACAGTGGGAATTCTCTCCATTATCCACAGGACTCACTGTTGTCATTGCCCATACTCTTTGAAAAAGACATGTACTGCATAAAACATGCTCAGCATTTCATTTACAGAACGTAATTGTTCTTCTCACCTGTTAAAAGTGAAACGGCACACAGTGGCAGTCATTTCTAAAGTTGGACTTTAAATCTGAATTTTTCCAGATTAAAATGATTTTACATAATTTTGTCTCACCCTGTTGCATAAAATGCAGAAACAAGCCGAGGTGTGAAAAACGTTTTCCAAGCGTAATTCTTTATTTACTACAGAAAATACTGAGAACTTGCAGCATTAATGTGCTGTGGAAAATGTAAAGGGAAAACATTCTCTCTGGTATATTTATCTCATTCTTGGATGCGCACATTAAAAGTAATTGTCAAAAATGTGTCTGCAGAGTTAAGTTCCTTCTCGTGAAAAGAATGACCATGCTTAAAGCGACGTCACTTCTCCAACCTTCCTTTTGTTTTGTTTTTTTGTTTTTTTTCTTCAAGAGTCAGGCCCAAGAGCCGGCACCAGCAGCTGCCCCTCCCCCAGAGGCGGGGGACCTGGGTGGTAGAGGGAGGCAGAAAGGTGCTCCAGGACCCTTCAGTGCAGAAGGTGCAGTCAAACAAAAAGTCGAGCTACATTTCTTCTGTTAAATATCTTTGTTTGTCCTTTCTTTACTCCATTTATAAGTAAAGTTAAAAATGTAAACTGATGAGGACTGCACTGCAGAGGAAACCATCTCTTCTAATTGTGCAAAGAAATAAGGCAGTCCGATTCGATAACACTTTCTGTGCATTGCTAGAAATGTAAAATGCAGATTATATATTTGTAGACCGACACTATTGCCTTGTTGTTTTTTACATTCATATTAGTGCATGTGGACTGTTAACAGTCTTCATTTGTTTTCATTAGCTCTTCTACAGATTTCAGCTGGATTTCAGCAGGTGAAGCTTGGAGAAAGAGGTGGACGCCGCCGGGATTTTCATGATGCAGGCGTTAACACGAGGCAGGCAATGGAGCATGTGAAGGAATCCAAATGCGGTCAGTAGTTTTAAATCGAAACGATGCCAAATGTAACTTTCTGTAATCTGTGAGGTTTGAAAATTACTACTAAAATTCTGTGTGTGTTCACTTCCTCAGGAGTAACTGGTAATCCCATTCAGCTGACCGCAAACTTCTTTCGCATCCTGTCCCGCCCTCAGTGGGTTCTGTATCAGTACCATGTGGACTTCAAACCACAAATGGAGTCGCGACGCCTGAGATCTGCGCTCCTCTTCCAGCACGAGGAAACACTTGGCTCAGCACGGAGCTTCGATGGAGCTCTGCTTTTTCTGCCGAACAGATTGCACAGCAAGGTACTGTGATGCTCCAAACATCGCGCGTTATGAAGAAAGTGTTTGTGCACGCAGATGGAATTGCCTGTTCGTTATCATTGTAAAAAGAGTTGGTTTCCATAAATCAGTCAGCCTGAATGATCAGGTTAGTGTTAATCTCTTGAGAGATTGGAGTTATTGATTGCAAAACACTGAATTCCTGTAATTCTTTCAAAGTAGTAGTTGTTATATTATAAATGGCACAGGAGTTGACAAAGGCGTTGCTTGGTGGCTTGGAAAGTTGTGGTCTTTTGACAAGCCTGGATTTTCCTCTTATCCAGTGTCTAACCCTCGTGTTTAGGAGACTGTGGTCTATAGCGAGACCAGAAATGGAGAGAAGGTTCAGATAACAATCACCCTGACGAATGAACTGCCACCCTCTTCACCAGTGTGCATTCAGTTTTACAATATCATATTCCGAAGGTAAGCTTTCCACCTTTCAGAGCTTCTTTTTAAAAAGTGATGCGCTGCAATATTTTTCGAATGCGTCTGCCAATTTAATGAAGTGATTTGCAACTGATTCGTAGTTTATGATTGTTGATCGGTAAAGTAAATAGTTGCATTTAATTGCAAACATTTTGACGTTGGTACAACTCACCAAAGTATTTTTGATGACTGGAAGCTTTAATGTCTACAGGATTTTGAGAATTCTCAACATGCAGCAGATTGGACGCAACTACTACAGCCCCAGTGATCCCCTTAACATCCCACAGCACAAGTATAGTTCTTTTGTTTTTTCTTATATTAAAATTTAAGGCCTAACATTAACTGCAAAAGTTTTTACATGTATCAACATGAATGAACTTATTTTTCTCAGTACACAGTAACATCGACCGTCTGCAGGCAAAGTCCTCACAGTTTTTGCCCACTCATACATGATTGTGCCTGGCATAGTTGCCAGATGAAAAGGGTTTGGGGGGTATTTGCTTATCAACAGGTATTTAAAAAAAACATTACGAGCTAAAACAATTTCCTCTAAAACCTGATGGTGTCGGTTAGATCTGAAACTTTTAAACTCCTCATAAATGTCAAAGTAAAAGCAATGTATTCTTAACGGTTTTAGAAATTACGTAATTTAAAAAAATAATTATTATTTGTATTTATTTAAAATTTTATGCTAGGTTGACCATCTGGCCAGGGTACACCACCAACATCTTGCAGTACGAGTCCTGTATCATGATGTGCACTGACGTGAGCCACAAGGTGCTGCGCAGTGAGACAGTCCTCGACTTTATGGTCAACTTGAGGCAGCAATGTGGAAGTCAACGCTTTACTGAGATCTGTGAGAAGGAGCTTGTCGGGCTCATAATCCTCACGAAGTAAGATTTGCATTTAGCATCTTGTTTTTGTACTTGTGATGTGTATCACTCTAATGCAGGGGTGTCGAACTCAGGGCCTCGAGGGCCGGTGTCCTGGAGGTTTTAGATATCACCTTGGGTCAACACACCTGAATCAAATGATTGGTTCATTACCAGGCCTCTGGAGAACTTCAAGACATGTTTAGGAAGTAAGTTAGCCATTTAAATTGGCTGTGTTGGATCAAGGACACATCTAAAACCTGCAGGACACCGGCCCTCGAGGCCTAGAGTTCGACACCTGTGCGCTGATGCATTAGTTTCACAGTGCGTATGTGTAATCATATGTGACTTACTACTTGTGTTTATTTCTAATGTTTAGGTACAACAACAAAACCTACCGGATTGATGGTATTGCTTGGGATCACACTCCCAGCAACACATTCAAGAGGGGAGATGCTGACACTTCCTTTAAGAACTACTACAAGAGTGTGGGTATTGTGCACTCAACATTAAAAAAAAAAGCCCTCAAGTTCTCATTACATGGACAATTACTGGCAAAGGCAAATATAAGAAATGGAACTAAAATTATCTAACTATTTAAAGGGCTAAAATTCAGATGCAAAATTTAAGAAAGAATTTGCATTTAGTGTCACTGGTGCAAAGTTTTTAAAGTGCTGCAAGTAGTAACTTTATGGTAAATTGCCTCAGTTTCAGTCCACACTCAAATATTTATACTTCCTGTTCTTAGCAATATGGCCTGGACATCACTGATGAAAACCAGGTGCTGCTGATCAGCTATGTGAAGAGGATGGGTCCTGCTGGAGCGCCACCTCCTGGTCCAGCCATGCTTATCCCAGAGCTGTGCTACCTAACAGGTTTAACCTTATTCTGTGCCATTTGGCCCTTTTCGGATAAATGTGCCTCTTTGTTCATCTGCAGGCATCTGTAAATATACGCTTCACGTCTAAGGACCTCAGTCCGTCTGCATTAAAGTTACAATGCTAATCTTACAAACATGTATGTACCACTTTCAACAAGGTACAAGTCAGAAATGTTTGCAGTTAGATTCACTAATAGTAATCCACAAGAAGGTATTTAGTTTGTTTATTCTGATACCTGAAACATTGGCCTCAGATGTGTTTTACAAGGAAGTTGTTTTATTATAACTAACTTTTTATAGGAATTGGATATTTTACATTTTGATTGGTTGTGTTTAACAGGCTTGACTGATAAGATGCGAGCTGATTTCAGCATCATGAAGGACTTGAGTACCCACACCAGACTGACCCCAGAGCAGAGGGAGGGACGCCTCAACAGATTTATCACTAATATACAGAGGTAGGTGACAGTCACTAGTAGAATCAGAATCAGAATAGAAATAAACGGATTGTTTTGAGTTATTGCCTAGGTGGTCTTTAATAGCTAGGCAATAATATATAAAACAATGATTTAGTGTTAATACTGGACTTGTCACATCTATACTGTGCTTAAGAGAAGTGATTTTTGAGGCATATATTTTCAATTGATCATGACAATTAAAGCTCTGATTTTTTTTTTTCCTAGAAGTTGTCTTCATCTCAGACACACTTTGGGTGTTCTGATAATATACTCAAAAGTTGACTGCAAATTTCTTCGTCATTATGTTCTGTCTGTAAGATTCCTGGCTTTGATTTACAGCTTAAATTATTTCACAGGAACGCTGACGCGCAAGCCGAGTTGGATAAGTGGGGACTCAGCTTTGATAAGCAACTTCTAAATCTGGCTGGCAGAGTCCTCCCTGTGGAGAGGATTTACCAGGGGTCAAGATCGGTATAATTTCTTCTTCTCAGTTAATTAAACAGATACATTTAAGGGCTCATTTAATATGTTTAATATAATTATCACATAGTATGACTACAACCCCTGGGCCGCTGACTGGGCCAAAGAGATGCGTGGATTAGCTGTGATGAGCGCTCCTCCCTTGAGCAACTGGCTCCTCTTTCACACCCGTCGTAACGGCAATGAAGCCAGTTCTCTTCTACAGACTCTCAGCAGAGTCTCAGGCCCACTGGGAATCGCCATGGGAAAACCTGTCATGTGAGTTTAGCATTTTTAAGTATTTCTGCAACACATTTTTTTTTTTTTTTATCACAATGGACTGTCACGTATGTAAAGTGAAATTTTTGACTGTAACACTTGTAGGTTTTTTTTTTTCTTGTCTTTTAATTCACAAACGTTATCGTGCATCCTTGTTTTTCTGTAGGATACAGTATGAAGATCATCAGGAATCTCTCCTCGCAGCCCTGCGGCACAGTGTTGGACCCCAGATAGAGATGGTTGGTGATGTGTGAAGTGCACACACTTGTACATTTACATTTCAGTTTTCAGGTCTAAAATGTTTTTTATGAACCACATTTGCATTTAAATGCTCGAATTGTAGCCATTTTTTATAACTGACAGAAACTGCAGGTCAGTGTATTGTAGTTATGTCACATTGCATTTTTGCCATCAGGGATCTTAATTTTGACGTTTCCCAAAGCGGTACCAGACCTCAAAGTGTTTCTGTTTGTTAGGTGGTGGTAGTCCTCCCCAACAACAGGAAGGATAAGTATGACAGCGTTAAGAAGTTCCTTTGTGTGGACTGCCCCACTCCCAGCCAGTGTGTGGTGGCCCGTACCCTCAGCCGACCTCAGGCACTCATGACTATAGCTACAAAGATTGCGCTGCAGATGGCTTGCAAGATGGGAGGGGAACTCTGGAGTGTGGAAATCCCTGTAAGTCCCACACAAACTAAATACTTCAGATGTCAGAGATTAAAGTTTAAGGTGTTTTGGAAAGCAAAGAGTAGTAACTTTTGAATTGATTAAACTTTCTGGTGCTTTAGATGAGAATGTATTTTTTTTTTTTTTTCCCCTTTCATCCAAAACTGGTTTGATTGGGTTCACAATGCCTCTGACTGTCCTTGGGATGACTTCTTAAAAATAGATCCCCAGTTTGATCTCTGGAGGTGCAGAAATCATCTATGGTTCTGTAGCTGTCCAACATTAAGAAAAAGAAAGAAAATCTGCTAAGTCATACATCCGGAGCTACCTGCTGTGGCAACCCCTTGTGATATTGTCATGTTTGTGCAGCTCAAACAGCTGATGATCGTGGGCATCGACTGCTACCATGACACCGCTGCTGGGAAAAGGTCTATTGGTGCTCTAGTGGCCAGTCTCAACCAAAGCATGAGCAGGTTGGTTTCTGTAACTGAGTTGGGAATTCACACTGGGAGCAGTGCAATGCTCTCGGTTATGTTCAACATGTGCAAACAAGGCCTCACTTGGCGTTTTGTGTGTGTGTGTGTGTGTGTGTGGTTTCCCAGCCTTTAAATGCAATAGTACAGTTAATGATTCAAATGTTTTTCAAGGTGGTTCTCAAAGTGTGTGCTGCAGCACAAAGGTCAGGAGATCATGGATGAGCTGAAGAAGACTTTGAGTGGCAAGTTTCTTTTGTCATTTCAAAAACTTTTACTTTTAAATACACAGAGGATCTCAGAAACTGTCTTAACACTTTGTTTTCCAGCTGCCCTGAAAGAGTATTTGAGGTTCAATGGCTGTCTGCCTTCACGCATCATCGTTTACCGAGACGGAGTGGGGGATGGGCAGTTGCACAGTGTGGTGAACTATGAGGTTCAGCAGATCATGGACTCCATCAAGTCAATGGGGCAAGACTACAAGTGAGTTTTTACATCTCCAACGGTTATGGTGTTTTTTAAATCTCTAAAAACGGTTGCCCTCAGAGGCAGTTAAATTTGCATTTGATAACACAAATGGTCATACATGATTCCTTCCTTTGATTTGAGAATTGTAAGGACAGTAAAGTAAAATGACTGGTTGGAACATGGACATTTTTGTAGTGCTGTTAGTATTTATTCCTGAGCATCAAAAGAACAAAGTTGAGATTATTTAGTAGAAGTGTCAGGTTTTCCCAGAGCCTCTGTCCTTTTGTTGTAGCCCAAAGCTGAGTGTGGTGGTGGTGAAGAAGCGCATAAGCAGCAGGTTTTTCGCCCACATAAATGGCAAGGTGTCCAATCCTCCTCCTGGCACCATCGTTGACGCAGAGGTCACCCGGCCAGAGTGGTACGTCTTGTTTTGAGGGGGGGCGGGGGTTTTTTTTTTTTGTTTGTTTGTTTGTTTTGTTTTTTTGTTTTTTTTTTAAAGCTGTTAACGGTCTTTTGATATTTACATAGGAGCAGTTGTATTGTGACAGTACTGTTGCACGTTTGTTTTCTAGGTATGACTTCTATATTGTGAGCCAAGCTGTTCGCAGTGGGAGTGTCTCACCAACCCACTACAATGTCGTGTATGACACCAGTGGACTCAAGCCAGATCACATGCAGCGGCTCACCTACAAGCTCTGCCACATGTACTACAACTGGCAGGTAGGCTGGCATCAGAGTGACCTTTTTGAGTAGAAATCTTTCTACACTGAAAATGTTGTCTTCATCTAAACTGGTCATAATCAGGTGTCTTTCTCCTCAGTGTTTTTAAGGAGTTTTCATTAAATGATGACATTTTTGAATGATCGACTCTAATTTAGAAATTTACAAAGCAATACAATTTAATTTTAATGGAGGGAGAATATCAGTCAAAAATCAATGAGTGATATAATTATTTGATCCCCTACAACCCAGCCAGAATTCTGACTCAAATTGGCAAATTACAATCAAAGAGTTCAAGAGTGTCTAATTATAAAGCACACCTGTCTACAGAATCAATTTCTTCAATTAATTATATTTTTCAGTAATTGAAAAAGAGCTGTCAAAGGACAAACGGGGAATGGGATGTAAGAAGGTGACAATTACTGGTGCAATTATCTGGAAATATAAAATGACCATCAGTTGCCCTCGGTTTGGAGCTCCACATACGATCTTTGCTCATGGGGTGCACAAGAAAGGTGGTCATCAGCACAAAACTACATGCCAGGAGCTTGTTAGAGATCTGAAGGCAGCTGGGACTACGGACACCAGAAAGGCACATGGCACACCCATCTTAAGTTCGCCAGTGAACAACTAAATGATTTAGAGAACGCTTTGAAAGTGCTGCGGTCAGATGAAACCAAAATTGAGCTCTTTGGCATCAGCTCAACCCGCTGTGTTTGTAGTAGGGCTGCCACAAACGATTATTTTGATAGTCGACTAGTCACCGATTATTTATGCGATTAGTCGACTAATCAGATCATCATCAATTGGACGTAAAACTACAGCTTATTGCACCAGCAGCATCTGCTCTTATATAACTATCATTAGCTTACAGCTTTAAGCTTTTAAGGTGCTAACTAAAAATAAAGACAAGATGATAGTTTATTCAATTTTAATGAAATTTGCAGATTGTTTCGGTAAAGTTTAATAAACTCCTTGCTATCTAAAATATAACAGGACACCGGAGTATATTCTCCAGCATCTCACACTTCTGATAATCAGCTGTCTGCTTGACGTTTATTCAGCTGTGTAAAAACTATAACTTTAATCTCAGCCAAACCGATTTACTCAGGAACAAATAAAATACAAAAAAAAAAAAAAGCCAAACAACAACATTTTTAATTTATCTAAGTGACTCATATATATTTAACCTGAGTCGCGAAAGACGGCGGTGGGTTTGAAAACAATTTGCCGGGAGTCCGGTGTTCTCACGGCGCTAGTGACCTAGCCCCCGGCTAGCTATCGAGCTAGTGGGTAACAGACGTCTCCGAAAACGTCGGAGCGCTTTTGAAAATATGTGGTGTCCTGATAAACTGAGCCGATATTTGAGGTTTACACAGCTACATTCTCGCCTGAAAATATGTTAAACGTTTATTTTGTGACCCAGAAAGAATAATAAGAGTAATATTAAAACTAACTAGCTACCGCCATTGTTGGAAACTAAGCTGGGCCGCGCTATGAATTCTGGGACACAGCTGCTTCTTCTTCTTCGGGGTTTAACGGCAGCTGGCATCCTTGTACATGCTGTGCTGCCATCTTCTGTTTCAGTCCGTTATTACACTCTTAAATCCTGCTATTATTCCTGCGTCTTTTGCGATCTTACAAAGCTTCAAACGACACGTCGACTATTAAATCAGCCGTCGACAATTTTGATAGTCGACGTAATCGTGACTAGTCGACAAATCGTGGCAGCCCTAGTTTGTAGGACAAGAAATGCAGAGTATTACCAAAGAACATGATCTCTGCAGTCAAACATGAAGGTGGAAACTTTGTACTTTGGAGGTGTTTTTCCGATAAGAGCACAGAAGACTAAAGGTGGGTCCGAATTAGGGCTGCCACAAACAATTATTTTGATAGTCGACTAGTCACCGATTATTTTTGCGATTAGTCGACTAATCAGATCATGCATCCATTGGACGTAAAACGTACAGCTTATTGCACCAGCAGCATCTGCTCTTATATAACTATCATTAGTTTACAGCTTTAAGTGTTTATGGTATGTGTTAACTAAAAATAAAGACAAGATGATAGTTTAAAGTTTAGTGAAATCTGCAGATTGTTTCGGTGGAGTTTAATAAACTCAGCCGTTGCTCCTTGCTATCTAAAATATAACAGGACACCGGAGTATATTCTCCAGCATCTCACACTTCTGATAATCAGTTGTCTGCTTGATGTTTATTCAGCTGTGTAAAAACTATAACTTTAATCTCAGCCAAACAGATTTACTCAGGAACAAATAAAATAAAAATAAAAAAAAGCCAAACGATAACATTTTTAAGTTATCTAACTGACTTATATATGTTTAACCTGAGTAGTGAAAGACGGCGTTGGGTTTGAAAACGATTTGCCGGGAGTCCGGTGTTCTCACCGGCTCTGGTGAGCCTTGAACCCCGGCTCGCTATCGAGCTGGTGGGTAACAGGCGTCTCCGAAAACGTCGGAGCGCTTTTGAAAATATGTGGTGTCTTGATAAACTGAGCAGATATTTGAAGTTTACACAGCTACATTCTCGCCTGAAAATATGTTAAGCGTTTATTTTGTGACCCAGAAAGAATAATAAGAGTAAAGTTAAAACTAACTAGCTGCCGCCATTGTTAGAAACTGAGCAGGGCCGCGCTACGAATTCTGGGACACTGCTTCTTCTTCTTCAAGGTTTAACGGCAGCTGGCATCCTTGTACATGCAGTGCTGCCATCTTCTGCTTCAGTCCGTTATTACACCCTTAAATACTCCTACTTATTCCTGCGTCTTTTGGGATCTTACAAAGCTTCAAACGACACATCAACTATTAAATTAGTCGTCGACGATTTTGATAGTCGACTAATCGTGGCAGCCCTAGTCCGAATCAGTCTTCCACCATGATGATGACCGGCCAAAGAAGTAGTACATTAAGGTCATTGAGTGGTCTAGTCAGTTTCCAGACCTCAATTGTATAGAAAACCTGTGGAGGGAGCTTAAGCTTTGAGTTCCCAAGTGGCAACTGAGAAACCTAAAGGATTTAGTTTCTGTAAAAAGGACCGGGCCAAAATCACTCCAGAGATGTGTGCAAACCTGGTGACAGACTATACGGCTGTACTGGCCAAGAGTTCCTTCACCAAGTACCCACTTGTGTTTTACTTGTGTATCAAATACTTTTTTCACTCAGTGACATGTGAATCCATTCATAACTCTGATATGTTTTTTTTTTTCTGTATTTGTTAAAATAAAACTGCCATTAAAAATTAGACTTCATTTCTGTGTAAGTGAGCAAACGTATAAATTCAGCAGGGATCAAATAATTTTCCCCGACTGTGTAAATGTCACTGGCTTTGGCATTGTGTTGGTCATGCCTGATTGTTTTTCTTTGTGCTTTAGGGGATCATCAGAGTGCCTGCTCCCTGCCAGTACGCCCACAAGTTGGCTTTCCTTGTGGGTCAGAGCATCCACAAAGAGCCCAATATGAAGCTGGATGACCAGCTTTTCTACCTTTAAAGATTAAAAAGGCCCAGTTTGCATAGAAAATCTTATTTACTAGTTTTTGTTGTTTGAGCTTAGTTGTTGTTGTTGTTTGAGCTTAGTAGTTGTTGTTTCGGAGGCCAAATTGAATGCAGTAGTTCGATCAGTTATACTTTAAGTGATGGGGAAAGTCTTTTTTTTTTTTTTTGTTGAGTATCTATAATCTTTGGTTTTGTTATATTTGAGCCTTTTATTGTTATCATTTGCAGCACAAGATTTAACCTAGATGCTGTCACACTTTCTGTATTCATTTACTCACAAATCAATAAATCTGTTTGTAATTCCTGGCATTTCAAAGCAAGTCAGTCCAATATTACATTACAAAATATCAAATTTATTTATTTTTTTATATAAAAGATTGCACATGCACACCCACACAATAATTTGTAACCATCAATATAGGCTGATAATTCTTATCATAAAGCTAGCACACAGTTGCAGACTTTTAAACAATATGGTCTTCAAGACACCATGGGGAAAGCTTAAACTGTTTGATTATAAATTTAAATGTACAAAAAAGGCAGTCTGAAAATCAAGTATAAACATTTAAAAACAATTTTACAAATGGACAAAGTACAAAAAGAGCAACAGTCACTCAAAATGAAGAGAAGCAATGTCTGAGGAAGTGGTTCGTAAATAGGAAAAAGGTGTTCATCAGTTTACTGTAGGTGCAGATGGCGGTCTGGCCGAGAATTGTACAGAAAGCATCAGAATGTTTTGCATACATTCTTGTTTTGTTTTTTTTTCTTCTTTGTTTTTGGCAGTTTCAGTTCAACTCTTGTGTATAGAAAATAGTCTGGATTTAAACGGCATGGGAGGATGAAATGGGGAAACTGAATGATGTAAGGTAGGAGGTGGTGGACTGTTCCATTTCACGCACAAGAATGGACATCTGCACAATCCCTTAGGGCAGCTTTGAAAATACATTGGCCTTCAATTCATCGTACATTCACTACTCTACATTAAGGTGTAGATATATATATATAGATATATCGATATACAGTACTTGTATCCTGCACCAACATAAAGTGGGACACTGAACAGGCATCACTGACGGATTGGCTTGAAAAGTATTTCAGATCAAATATATTTTGGGTTAGGAGGGGCAGCATAGAGGTAGCCTTGTGTCTCACTGTTTACTACTGTGAAGTCATCAAACCTGTAGCATTTAGTGAAGCTCAGAAGTGTTGCATGTTAGAAATCCACCGCAGTACAATGGCTGATTTGATCTGCCGATGCCATATCGCACAGTAACTATTTCTTTAATGCAACTGTAAAGTCATGTTTTAATTTGGGAGTATAGTGTCAACTTTAAAAAAAATCTCCATACATATGAATTTGGTATAGGGGGAGAATTTTCAAAAGTTTTTCTAGGATTACAAAAATGTTTATTTTTGAGAGGTTTAACAATAAATGGACGACAACACTGGAGACTTGAATAGTTCTACGTAAGCTCTGTCGCATGGAAACACAACAGTCACACAATACCCTGCATGTCACAAGTTGGGATTGACATTTGCGAACGCCTTTTATGAAGTAACATAAATGAATAGTAGGCATGAAACTGCATGCTCTACTGCAGCGGTCCCCAACCCCTGGGCCTCGGACCGGTACCGGGCCACGAGAGTTGAGGCTCAGGTGTGAAATGTATAGTTTTCAGGGTTATTTTGTTATCGTTTACTCAGTTTTCCTTGGTCTTTTCACGTGTGTTATGAATACATTTTCGTTTTTTTGGTACCGGTACTAGTTTTATTTTGTTGTATTTATCCGCGACACCTTAAAGGCCGGTCCATGAAAATATTGTCGGGCATAAACCGGTCCATGGTGCAAAAAAGGTTGGGGACCGCTGCTCTACTGGACAAAGTACTACCCATTGTGCAATTATAAGGCAAATACATGGAGGTTGGATATACTAGGCATTGTCATTTAGGCTGATTTGACTGCAAAGACCCTGTAGTAAATACAGTATGTGCTTGTTGCTGACACGTCTCTGGGGAGGGAAATATGCCTATATCACAGCTGTTGAAGTAGGGCAGAAGAGAAGGAGTTAATTCTGCTGATTTGTCAACGTTTACTGCACAGTATGTCAGCTATGCTGACTTAAAAGTACTGCATGCTCCAGGTTCCACACTAACCCCGTTGCATCGTATGCGATCTGAAGGGGCCAGGAGGGAATGTGCTGAAGTAACGCATGCAAACCTTGTGTACAATTTACGACTGGCTGTTTTGGACTAGCTCAAAGACACTCAAATCCATCTTCACATCAAATTCAAACTGGACTCCAAGGTTTAAGTGAGCCCTCAGTATTTGAACGACATTCTGGTTTCTGTGTACAACACACTTGACTCATGATGTCTCTTAAGTGTCGCACTTGACCAAGCAGAAAATGAAAATCGCTGCAGGCTCAGTCTTTCCTTTCTACAGCAAAATCTCATCAGCCAGAGAGTTGGAGGTAAGATCACTACATCGTCCGACATTATGAGGTCTTGGGACCGTAATATGAAATGTTTTTGAAAATATGAGTGGATACTGTTCGACAAAGTACAAATATTCTAGTGTACAACAGATGTAAAAGAATAAAGCATTTGCTAAGCTCACAAATGCCACCTGTCCACTGCATTTGGATGAGTTTGTTTTTAAAACACTACAAGGATATGGCTGACACTCTCCAAGTATGTCAAGAAATTATTTTACAGCGCCAAGTCTTTGCAATAGTTTCTTCCCTTTGGAGAGCAGTCCCTGTTTCTTTTTGGAGGAGTACATGTCCATTGGGGCCCTGATGGGACTGCCGGGCCCCACGGTGGCGGGGCCAGAGCCAGGGATGTGTGGACGCACTGTGGAAGAGGCTGCTCTTCTGGGCGGACCCGATTTTTCCAATGGAACCTAATGGGAGACCCGTAAGGGACAGTTGAGGGTGTTAAAAAGCCAACCGTCTCTAACACCCCTGTCACTACTCCCCTCCTTCTCTTAAGTCCTTTCTGTCTCAGCTGGGCCAGCATAGCTCTGAAGTCTACTGCCCTCCCTGGATGTTGACCCACCCCACCCACTCTGTCAGGTAGAAACAGTGTTTGTACATATAGCTTTTTTTTCTTTTCTTTTTTTTTTAAATGAAGCTGCTATGAATAAACTACAGGAACATGGAATTTTAGACTTGACATTGACTAACTTCCACATCAGTTTAAGGTGACAACATTTCCCAACACTGTCAAAGGCGGGGCAGTTCCTCTCACATAAAAAGATACATTTGCATTTTGGGACAGATCTACATCACATTCACCTTCCTCCCTCTTACATATACATATTTACTGATACAACTGGGTTACAGAGAAACCACCAGCCACTCTTCCTTTTCTGTAATCATGAGCTAAAAGGCTCCTTTAAATTGCACTTTGGGAAGACACAGGACAAAAGATCACATTTGTACGAAGTTGCATTTATATATACATGTGTCAACGCACAGTAATTTACACACGGGTAAAAATGAAGTGTGATTTTGAAAGCTAGTCTACGTGACCTTTGAGAGAAAATTGTTTGTCCAATTACAAGTCAAAGCACAAAATAAAATGCACCACTGCTCAGAGTCAGGCTTCCGCCTTGGCATTTTAGCTAAATGCTAATGCAGCTGTTTTGCACAGCACCTTCAGTGCCATTTGCAGTGGTCGCTGTGCAGCAAAAGTTGCATAGTCTCACTTGAATTAAGAACCAGTTCTTGGTCGTCAACTAGCTAATCTTGGTTCACAGGATTAGGACTGATTTGAAAACCAGATCACAAACAAGAAAAGGCAAAATAATAATAATAATAATAATAACAAAACCCATCCTAAATTTGGCTACAGGAAGAAGAAAAAACGTGACAATTTGAAGTGTAAAACCAAACAAGCTTGTTTAAAATGTTTATTTTTGTGAATGTGGTTTTGCATAGAATTGCTCGATTTTCTGCTTTTCCTTGATTTTACTGTATATCTAATTTGAACTGTTATTTTCCAGATTTGAGGGTCGCTGTGCAACAATGGCCTTTTAGCTTACCATGACTTACAGCAGGAGCCTTGCTTCAGGAGACGGACATTGTCATGTACAACACTCAGAGAAACAACTGAAGATACCACACCTTTTTTTGTCTAATGCATTGGCTAGGGTTTCTATGTCCTACCAACAAACAGCATCAAGTTTTTTGGTAACACAGAGAAGTTTCCTAAAACAACCTACAGGAATGTCATACAAAGTATACATGTTGCATACCAGAAACTAAGGGTACCCATGACATCTGCATTAGACGAGGGGAGCGTAATCTTGGTATCCTCAGTTGCTCACTTACGTGACGGAAACAGAGCCTTTAAGGTGTGAAATGAACACTCTTCTTCTGTTTTGCCAAGCAGGTGAGGAAAAGAAATAAAACAAAAAAATATGGTGATGGCATTTCAATAGTTTGCACTATGACAATGGCAAATTAGAACACAAGGAAGGAAATATCTAATGACACCTATTAATATATTCTTTTTTAACAATTGCATTATTTGTTAAAACACAAAAATAACATCACATATTTACATTTAGTAAAGAGTTACTTCTGAAATGATTCTCTGATGGCAACATAGGCTAAGTGACCTTTGCGTGCTACTTTACAAGAAAGCAATTTACAAAACAAGGTGTTCAGGAGCAGATACAAAAAGTTGAACTACACTAGACTCATCTTTATATAAAATGATCAAGAGTTCATGCATCTGGACTATATACCATGCTGAGCTACACACTACATAGTTCATCTTTCAGTACAACAAAACTATTTACTCTATTAGAAATGACTTAAGATCAAACACAGAATATATTCATAAAGCATCTGTCAGAATGCTAAATACACATGTGCAAAAAAAGGTATTAACGGATCTTTTCCCAGACATGACATGACAAGTAAAAAGTCACAGGAGCTTCTTGCCCTTTAATTTTACTCTCATTGAGAATGCTTTATGAATACAATATATCCATGTATTATACAATGCAGAACTCCCACTCCCACCCACAGCAGTGAACATGAAAAATAAAATACCTCTGTCTTAAAATTTCTTTTTTTTTTTTTCTTTTCATCGATTTCTTAGACATCTATTTATTTACAGTGTAATGCTATAAAGTCAGAAATCCCTTTTTGCTCAATGAGACACACACGCACAGACACAAAACTAAAGGAGATAGAGGGAACTGAAAACAGTAAATGGATGACAGAGCGCTAGTACTGCGAAGGAGCATGTACCCTTTTGGTCTTTATCCGTGCTGGAGTGTCCTGGGGGTACCGAGATGGTGAGTCAGTGAGAAAAACCTCTACATCATCAGGCACTTCTTCTAGAAAGTTGGAAGGAACAAGTCCCTTGTGTCCATTGAGCTCACCCTGTGGAGTACATGAGGACAGCGAGACTCACTGTGGTGTATTTAACTTTCAATTTTTACCTTTTGATTTAAACCTTTCTCCGCGTAGCAGGGATGGAGAATTTTAGCAGCAGTAAAACCGAGAAACTTGAGGAACACTCGCCAGCCACTTTATTAGTTACACCTGTTCAGCTTCTCATCAGCGCAAATATCTAATATCCAATCACGTGACAGCAGCTCAATGCTAAAAGGCATGTAGATAGGGTCGAGACGAGCTTCGGAGGTTGAGGACAAAAAGAGTTTTAAGTGATTTTGAACCTGCCATGGTTGTTGATGCCAGAGGGGCTGGTCTGAGGATTTCAAACAACTGCTGATCTACTAGGATTTTTCCAACAACCATCTCTAGGGTTTAAAGAGAACGATCTGAAAAAGAGAAAATATCCAGTGGGCAGCAGTTCTCTGGGGGAAAATGCCCGTTGATGCCAGGAGTCAGAGGAGAATCACCAGACTGCATTCGGCTGATGAGGAAAGCAACAGCTGGT
Organism: Aulonocara stuartgranti; assembly: GCF_965226115.1. Taxonomy (NCBI): domain Eukaryota; kingdom Metazoa; phylum Chordata; class Actinopteri; order Cichliformes; family Cichlidae; genus Aulonocara; species Aulonocara stuartgranti. The sequence continues at coordinate 27,678,329 of NC_138948.1, forward strand.
TATGACCAGCAAATGCAGAAAAGCATCTCTGGATACACAACCAGATGGGCTTCAAAAACGCAAGACCACACTGGCAGCCACTCCAGCAAGGAAACTTCTAACAGGAAACTGAGACTATAATTCACACAGCCTCACCTAAATTGATCAACAAAAGAATATAATTATGTTGTCTGGTCTGATGAGTCTCAATGTCTGCTGCAACATTTGATGGTAGAGTCGGAATTTGGCAGAAACAACATGAAAGCATGAATCAGACCTGCGTTGTATCAACGCTTCAAATTGGTGGTGGTGCAATGGTGTCGCTTAGCATCAGGTCACCATCATTTAAACACTACCTGAGTAGTGTTGCAGACCATCCTAATCCCCTTATGAACACAGTGTACCCATCTTCTGATGGCTGCTTCCAGTGACATAATGCATCATGTCAGAAAGCTCAAATCATCTCAACTGGTTTCTTGAAACACAACAATGAGTTCACTGAACCCAAATGACCTCCAGAGTCAGGAGACATCAATCCATCACAGCACCTTTGGGATGTGGTGCACGACATGGATGTACAGCCAACACATCTGCAGCAACTGTGTGATGCTGTCATGTCAATATGGACCAAAATCTCTAAGGAACATTTCCAGAATCGTCTTGAATCTGTGCCACGAAGAACTAAAGCAGTCCTAGAGAAAAAAAAGAGGATCCAACCTGATACAGGAAGGTGTACCTAATAAAGTGGTTGATGGTTGTTTTCCTCACTATTAATTTCCTTCTCTGCCAAGCCTATTCTTGTGTTGCAGTTTTAGGCCAATTAATCCTTCATTATATTCCTTCATTCTCACATAACCATTTTTAGATGCGTGTTATCATTTTCCTTTAACTGCAGGAGAACCCTCCTGTGTTTGACAGGATCTTGGTATCATATGTTCTTTCACAAGAAAACAATATTATGATTGATTGATTTGATCATTTGCATAACTGTATCAGAGAGAAATCTGATCACTGACACCTAAAGAAGCATCTTCAGCTGTGAGAAATCTGGCCAAGATCTCAATGCCTGGCTTCAGTCTGGGATTACATGAAGACAGAACCTAAATCCGCCATGAAAAACTGTAATTGCAAATTGGTTCCTGTAGACAAAAGATAGTCCGCTACAGTAAAGCATATTCTATACCGTATTTTTCAGACTATAAGGCGCACTTAAAATCCTTTAATTTTCTCAAAAATCAACAGTGCGCCTTATAATCCAGTGTGCTTTATGTGTGAATTTTGGTTGTGCTTACTGACCTCGAACCAATTTTATGTGGTACACGGCAATCTGTCAAAAAATGTTTTAGTACGACTTTGGTAAACTACGAAGCCGCACCGGTTGATGGATTGTCCGAGCATTACGGCTACCGTAGTCAAGAACCTTGCGGAATAATCTGGGTCCAAAACTCCCTCCGCTTCAGGTCCCAAAGTCAAACGAACACTGCGGCATCACTGAGAGTTAAAAACTGTCTAAATTCTTTCACAAAATGATCAGCGTTGCTGCTTTACCAGGTGTAACAATTAAGTAACAATTAAATAACATCCAGGCGTCCATGAAAACAGAATTTATTAAATTTAATGGAGTTAGAAGTTAGCAGGAAGTTATCTCGCTAGTTTCCATCTAAACATGATATAGCATGTTCTGAGAAATTTCTGAAAAAATTCAAACGTACAGCTCTACTATCACTTCCAACATAAATGAAGACAGAAAACTAAACAGTAGTGACTTTTGTACGGTTACTGAAGTTGTGCTAGCTGGTATATAATGATGTGCTACGTGATCGCTAGCGACTCAGCTATGTTAGCATAACATAAACAGTAAGGCTGGAGGATGAATGCTAACTTTTTCTACTCGATAAAAGTTAACGTGAGGGTTCCCAATGGTTAGGGACAAATGCAGTCGCATGGCAGGATGCTGTAAACATACCAAACTTCAGCCGGGAGAACAACTGAGATAATCCAGCCACAATACCAGGTTAGTCATTAAAATACTGCAACAACATGGCAATAGAGCAGCTGCAAGAGAATTCAACATTAATCAGTTAATGGTAGGGAAGTGGAGGAAGCAAGAAGAATGAGTTGAGTAAAGTTTGACTTATCTGACTGTTTTGTTTCGCTTAATGCGCCTTATAATCCGGTGCACCTTATGTATGAAAACAGACCCGTTCATCAACAGTGCGCCTTATAGTCCGAAAAATACGGTAAATTAATTTATAAAGTGCCCCAAAACCTTTAGCTGAATCACTTTTTTTTGTCCATAAACCTCGTATTGCTTTGTCCTCTGGTCAGCTCATGTGAATTCTGTGTACTTACATAGTAAAATCCATCTTCATCTATTTCACCAAAAACTGTGATGACATCACCGGCACAGAAAGTCAGTTCAGTCTGTCAAAGAAGAAGAAGAAAAAAAATAGCATTACGACATGTTTAGCCCATCTCTGTCCGTCACAGCAAGCGAGCACTCTCCAAAACATCCAGTTCTCGGGCAGTGTCATGAGTTTGAAATGCTTTTGCTTCCTTCTCCAAATCACTGTGATGCATCTTAAACACTAGTGTCAATTCAGTCTCAGCACTCAGGACTGTTGCAACTGTTAATGCATCAAATGTTGTAACTTTGAAGACAGGATTGCAGCACACTGGGCACATCTCTTTTATGGGATTCTGGAGAACACATAAACCAAACAGCGCATGTGCACAATATGTAGGAGAGCGGTCAACACAAAAGACCAAACCAAGGAGGGGAGATGCTGGCTCAGGCAATGCATGTGAGGGGCTTTAATTCATGATCACCGAGGAGAGGACAGAGGGCCGTGGCCTGGCATCCGAAGCCCACCTCCTCTTTTGCACTCCAACAAACGGGTGGGGGGGGGAAGAAACACACAGAGAGCAGACAATACCGTACCCTCCTAACCCTCACTCACCTCCTCATTCAGTCTGTTGCCTTCATACTGTGTCGGTGGCAGTGCCAATAGAAAGGTGAGAGTAAGTGAAATGGGGGGAGGGGCCAAAAAAAAAAAAGACAGCACAAGCTAACACAGCGCTAACTCCTCAGATAACCTCACCTGTGCACATATTATCCAGGGAATAATAATAAGGGAATAATTCCACTTTGTCTTAAAGAGTTTAACAAGAAGATTAATACAACTTCATCTGTCTGTTAAATAAGACCAGGGCGCCAGGTGAGCAATCATCTCCAGGGCTGAAATATGAAGCCAATCCACAAATGGGTAGTTTCACATTTTTTAATGGGAGAACAGTGGTTGAAGACCACAGGATGAGCAAAATTATTGCGACTGAACACGGTGAACTTGCAATCTCAAGTAATCTGCTTCGAATACAGGTACCAGTTTTCACTTGCAGTCAGCTGACGTCTTCAAAAGGAGGCGCGTCAAGATGGCAATAAAATGGCAATGACACCGAGTCAGTCTGCTGTCAATTTCCCCCTGAATAGGGTGAAGCTGGCAAATGCATCCAATCTGTTTGTAATAATACGGCAATTAACTGTGATCTGCACACAAAGAAACTCAATTAAACTGAAATACACATAAACTTGGCAGCTGCTTTACAACTGAAAGGGAGTGTTGTTGGTGGGCAACCAGTTGGTTGCCACCAGCTACTTGTGATCAGTTTCCAGCAGCAAAAAATTAAATGCAATGACTAAACACATTAAGGGTTACAGTTCTGCGTGATTAAGGGCTTATGTGCTTCAACTGAACGCAGCTGTCAGGGATTACCTAAGCTAACTGAAGCCAAAAAAGTGGACCTTTCATGCCTTTAACCCAATTATCTGACAAATAACAGCTCGCTACACAGTGAACTGGATATCTAAGGAATTTTTCTCCATTTTTTTTAGGAACCTGTTGAAAAGTTAGCTCCGAAATTTAGCACCTCGCCCTCTCATTCAAGTGTGGTTGTGAAGCTCCTAAAAGCCAAGATGGTGGTAAACCTAAACTCATGAGCATACTTAACGTGACCTAAGATAAATAAAGGTCGACACAGATTTGTTTTTGAAACCAGAAATATGTGGATCCCTCCCTGCAGCCTCATGTCTGTTCATTTTTAACAGACAGACATGACTGTAGAATCAATCTTCTCATGCAACTCTTCAACACAGTGAGCATCTCTCAAACGGTCAAAATATTCCTTTAAATGCTAAACCTTGGAAAAAATACTAGCATTAATAGTAGAATATAATCTCTCATTGCCTGCATGACTCAAAATATTTGGTGCTTTTTCTGCTTTTACGCCTCTGTGACAAACAATGATTGAGACATAGCGGAAAGCTGGAGCTGCGGGGAACGGTACCTCGACGTCAACGTTAGGGGAGCTTTCTCGGGGGTCGTAGTCATACAGAGCCACCATTCTTCGCGTGGACATCGGTTGCTGACGCCCGCTTCGCCTGTTTCTTTCTAAGAAGAAGAAAAGCAGAATACAGATAGAGAGACAAGAATAATCACTGGTAAGAATGTAAAAACGGAACTGGGTGTGATGACCAATGACCATACATAATGCTCGTGTAAGACCATGTGCCTTCAGTTTAAAGTGTGTCCATGTTAGAATGACAGAAAATATAATACATGTATTCAAAATCATTATATCTGGAAAACCCCTTGAGATATACCAGCTCATTTTCAAGAGGGGTACAAAAATTTAGCCCACAGATGAATAAAGATGGTGAAGAGTGAAAAACAAGCAGTAAAGATGAAGCGGAGAGCTTAAGAGCATCTCGCTGCACACAGACCTCTTTTGGACTTTCTGGACCTGCGATTTATTGAGCGGCCATCTTTGAAACGGTCACAGTTCACTTCACAGGAAAGCAGAAAAACATAATTAAGCAGGGAGAGTAGAGGAAAGGAGAAGCGAGTCAGTAAAAGACAGTCCAGTGTATCATTAAGTTGGCTAGATAGACACAAAGGTTATCAGGGCAGAAGGAAGAAGAAAAGTCAGATGGTCATTTAGGAGGAAAAGAAAAACATGTCTCACCTAACTTCTCCACAGGAGTGTTAAGTGGGAGGAAGCCCTGTTTAAGGAGCTGGTCCATCATTTCATTGTCTTCTGTTTGGATCTCGGAGACCATGTTACAGGGGATCAGACCCACTCGATCTCGGATCTCTGCCCTGTAGAAACCATCCGTGTCTTTGTTCCCAAACACCTAAAAGAACAAGTATCAGAGTCAAAGGGCAGATACCATGAAACTGACAGATTAGGAGTGGACAGCTTATCTGGTCTTTAAGTCTGACGCCATTTGCCGTGTCTGGGCCCAAACTCCACTGCCGGTCCCCAAGTGAAACGATCACTGCGGCATCACTGAGAGTTGAAAAACTGTCTAAATTCTTTCATCTCTAATAAAATGATCAGTGTTGCTGCTCTACCAGGTGTAACAATTAAGTTTAACATCCAGGCATCCATGAAAACAATTGATTAAATTTAACAAAGTTAGCAGGAAGTTAGCTCGCTAGTTTCCATCTAAATATAATATATCATGTTCAGACAGAGATTTCTGAAACAAATTCATACGTACAGCTCTGCTATCACTTTCAACATGAATGAAGACAGGAAAGTAAACAGCAGTGATGTTTGTCGGGTTGCTGAAGTTGTGCTAGCTGGTATTTAATGATGTGCTATGTGATCGCTAGTGACTCAGCTCTGCTAGCATAATATAAACAGTGAAGCTGGAGGATAAACGCTAACTTTTTTCCACTTGATAAAAGTTAACTTGAGGGTTCCCGATGGTTAGGGACAAATGCAATCGCATGGCAGGATGCTGTAAACGGGCAAACTTCAGTCACTAGAACAACTGAGATAATCTATCCTCAATACAAGGTTAGCCATTAATATACTGCTGCATGGGCTGGGCTGTAGTTACATTGTAAGGTTTTAAAAACTGAACTTTAAAATGAATATCGGTAATAAAAACCCAGAGAGGCCGACAGTGATCACTGACCATTTTTAGGAGATTAAATGGAAGAAGATACAAAGCATTAAAATATGTTAAAAACACATCAGCCTTAATTAACGCAGAGTAGTTTGGACCCGGAAGCAGGATTCATCACGTCATCACTTAAAGACCGGATTGCTATTTAAAGGCAACAACATTTAAAGGTGGGTGAATTTAATAACAAAAAATTGGGGGTTATGAAGCTAAAGGATGACTGATATAGGATAAGGTGCATACCAATATTTGGTGATTTTAAAATCCAATATACTGATAGATGCTGATCCTTTTTTCTTTCAGACAGCCTTCCTTGGTTGTTGTGTTGCCAAAGGGGTAGGGCTGTGCGATATGACCACACTCTTATATCCCGATATAAGACATCTATCGTCCCGATAACTAAATAAATCACAAAAATTTAACATTGTCTGTAAGTTCTGTGAATCTCAGGAAGCTGGACTTGGAAGTGTTTCCAGCTGGGTGTCGTGTACCTGGAGTCGAGTGTTTTAACCGATGCATGAAACTATACAATTTTTGACATAAGTTGTAACGGCCACCATTTTCATTGTGAGTATTTATTACACAGCATGCTGCGGGGAAAAGCCTGTTGTAACTTTTGAGTCTAAGGTTTATGTTTTAGCACCTGACGGCTCTTTTTTGCTTCTCACCCGTAAACTCTCTGCATACTCTTTCACGTGGTTCAGTTTATTTTGAAAAGTCTCAACAGGATCTTGAGCTTTATTGTGAAAGGTTTATGTGGAAAATAAACAAGCGGACACGTGATGGTTTTACCGTCGTTGTTGCTAACGACAACGCATAAAAACAGTCGCTTGTCCGTCCGTAGTGTGGTTATATTAAATATAAGAGAAAGAGAGAACTTTAAGAAATTAATATAGCCACTACAGTGACCATAAAAACTATGAAAAGATGTTGCTGTAAACAGTTTATTTTGCGACACCACGAAACAAACGATAGTGTAAAATGAAACGATAGATGTTTTTATGTTATATCGAACAGCCCTACAAAAGGGAGTGCCCTCTGGTGGACAAACTATGCAACTTCATCACTCAAAATATGGCTGAAGGGTGTTTCTCCCATTTCTTCATTGATTTTTTTAATTTTCGTTCATTAGCTGTTATAAATGCTGATATTGATAGATTAGCCAATAACTAATATCGGCCAATAATACTGCCCCACCATGTCTGTATGGTATGCACGTATTTAAAGAGACAGTCTACCACCTTGATGATCTGGCCTTCCTTGAACGGCAGCTCCTCATCAGCAGCGTCGGGATTAGGAGACATGGACAGGGGGTCATAGTCAAAGAGAGCCACAAACACACGGGTCATCTCCTCCGGCTCGGACTCCTCGTAGTAATCCGGGGAGCGCCGTCCCCGCCCGTGCCTGCGCCCACCATAGCCGTCTGAAACATAGAGGAGGCCTCTGCTGCTACTACCAGCCTTATACAGCCACGTTGGCTGTAGAGGCAATGAGAGCAGAAGATGTCTCTTTGTTAGAGCTGACAGGGGAGCGGGCGATGAGATGCATGTGTGAAAAAGGAGCCAGGGGTTTAATGCGATAAATACAATTTTACCTTGGTTATAATATTAACTTGGAAAACAACCAGGCCCTTTTTTTTTCAACGAAACGATCGAAACACACCGGGGTTCTTTGTTCACACATCTCTGCTTGCTGGCGTGTCAGTTACCAAACGTCACACAACAACACAACACAGGCAGGAAATGCGTGTCAGGCAGTTTTGGGAGGGTGCAAGGGAAGCTGAACAACCATACACACCAGGAGGACACAAGTAACACTGCACTGTTGCTCATTGCTGTTTCACTGCCTTATCTCGCAGAGGCTGATTAGCATGCATGCTTTCATGAGTTCAGACACAATGAGGAGGGTGTTCCCACAACAACACAGGTGTAATGTCATGCTCTGAGGCCAGATCTGGAAACAATGTGCAGAGGAAAAGGGCAAGGAGGCACGTTCACATGGGTGATAACACATCAAATGCCCCAGCAGCTCCTGGCAGCATAGATATCAGGGACAGTGAGGGGGAAAGGATGAATCTGATATCAGTTCCTCATGCTTCTCATGGATCACCATGTTAAATGTTACAATGGCAGATTATAAGTCTAAAAAATGGCTCGGAAATATTGCAACAACTTCCCGCTTAGCAACTGAAATATGCCATTTGGGTGGTGTAAAATGTGCTTCAACAGTCGGAAGTAATGAATGTGCACCTGAGTGATACGGACAAAGCAGGAATGCAATAATTCATCCAGTAGTGTGTCCGTCTTTCTCACTGTACTGTAAACAGCTCATGCAAAAACGTACAAAAGGGGCTACAGTCTCATAAAGGCAGGGAGAGGGAAAAGAGGAGGTCGAGGAAAGAATAAGGTGGGAGGGGAAGGGGGAAAAAAAAGGCATTGCTAAGTTGCAGCAGGTTGGAGAGTGGGCTGGACATGGAAGGTAGATGGGAAGACAGGATAGGTGGGTTGGGGTTTCTTGGGGTTTAAGGCATTAGGAGTACATACAGGGAAGGGATTTTCATTCTCCAGCAACAGGAAAAAGTGGCCAGTCTTGTCTTCCCCCGTCAGCTTTTTTCAGCTAAGCTAAACTAAACCAAACAAAGCAGCTGTCCAGAACAGAACAAAGACCACCGCGACATCACTGCATGTGTTCAAACAACAGCGCTTGGGCTTTTCTGGCATGGTCAAGGTGAATTGTCATCTTGGAGAGAAGCTGTACCACATACCATATTGATCCTCTGAGGACATAGATCGCCATATCCTGCGCCGAGCTACACTGCCATAGTAAACATCCTCCTTGACGGGTGAGAGGTTCCCCTCACTCCCCTCACTGTTACTGTCCATGGTGATCTCTACAGAAGACACCAATCACAACGGTCAGAGATCCCCCCTCACACACACTCTGCTCTACCCCATGGCCCATTCACTCATGCTGAGACAGTAGGATGATGAGGTTACCCTGAGGTGGGGGTGGGTGGGTGGGGTTAGGGTGCACAAGGCAACAGGTTTTCACTCTGGAGTCACTGGATGTAAAACAGCAATGCTTGCACTGTTTGCGAGGAGGTCGGATTGGCTTGGTAATGGAAACATGTTAACCCACGGTAAACACAGGGACAGTGGGGGCGTGTCTGAGGTGAACTTTCCTGCAAAACTGCATGTGAACATTTGGCAAATCCAGCTCATGAGGATGGACAGCTACAGGGTGTGCAAACACCACCACCCCCCTCAAAAAACAAAACAAAAAAACAAAACAAAACAAAAAACACGGGGGGTCTACGTGGTTGTTTAAGCTCTATGGGAGAGATGTACAGCTCGGCTCATATGGGTAAGACATGGTATAAATCACAAGCACAAACATCAGTGGCCCTGCAGGTGGAGATCCTCATGTGGTGACCTCACTAACCAATGGATGGGATAGGTCGTCGCTGAGGAGGGGTGCCGATGTGAACCGGCCTCCTCCCTGAATGGTCCAGACGATCGGCGCTTCCATGTGACGGCGAGTTCCCAATGATCTTAGGAGTGAAAAACAACAGAGAAGAAGTCAGCACCGCGATTCACCTACAACCTGCAGGCAAGTAAACATTTAAAATAATATTTCAAAAAGAAACCCCACAATCCTGTTAAAACAACTAAAAACAAAAACATAAGAGCAAATGATGTGGTTTCCATTTGTCCTTAGGAAGGCAAAATAATAGAAAAAATAATAATAATGGTAAAGAAACCGATCAAACCATCAAAAGAAAAGTAAATCAAATCAACCCCCAACACAACAAGATGGACAGGGGTTCGGGAAAGGTCAGATGTTAAGCTAAAGACCATTTGTTTGTTTTGTTTTGTTCTGTGCATGTCAGCACCTTGATGAGAAAAGGAAGCAAATGATGGCACAAAGAGACAGAAATCATGGTGAAAGAACAGAGAGAGCGAGAGTGGGAAGAGAACGAGTATGAGCTTTGGGAAGCTGCGGTCAAATGAGCAAAAGATACTAACGCCTTTAGCCTGTGGCTTCGGATCACATCAGCTGAAACGACGTGAAAAGTCGTGATGAAGAAGAATTTTAAGACAGAGATGAAGGCTTAAATGAATCCCAACAGGCTAAAAGTCTTGAATTGGCCTCCTTTTTTGTATGTGAAGTGATGGAAAGCAGAAGATGGCTGGAGCTCTAGAGGGTGAGACATGGAGAGCAACGTATGAAGTCTGCAGCTGGCAGAGAGAAGAAGGCACAGGCGGGGGAGAGCAGAGGAGCAGCATGTCCCCATGCACTGCACAGAGACTTTCCTTTACATGGAGCCTTTCCCCTCAAAGACATGAGAAGTCAAAACTTTGTTAAATGGCCTTTAGGTAATTTGAAAGTTCTACTTTATAAAATCCACCGAACACTAGAAATACAAGCAAAGTAATTCACACAAAATAAAACATCAAATGAGACCAACCATGACCATGTGATAAACTGTCAAGAATGGAGGAAAACAGAAAGTCAAACGAAATAAAGGGGGGGTCTCTTAAAAAGAAAACAAAAACAAAAAAACAAACACACAACATTAAGAAAACAGAATGGCTGCAGCTTGCTGATGGAAAGTACATCAGAAAGTCTGAATCACACACCAGCGCCTGGTCCCGGTTGAGCCTGGACAAAGACTGGGCCCTAGCCTCCCTGTGGGGGCTGTAATAGACCCTGTCCAGCTCGTTCAGCCTGCCCTCGCTCAGGGCCCCTTCCCTGGAGTAGTTTCGCGGCCCAGCATCCCGACCGGGCCCAAAGTGCTCCCTGTTCCTAAAATCACCCGTGTGTACCGACTTGGCCGCGATCACTGGGACATCGGAGAACTCCTCCTCCACGCTGCACTGCCGTGTGAGAGTCCTTTTCCGGCCCATGGCCAGCGCCCGCCTCTCTACGGGGCCTTCACAGTGAATGATGCGCACAGGTCCTCGCATGGGGCTCCCGTGAGCGTAGTACCCTCGATGGCCCCGCCCTAGAGAGCCTTCTTCTTCACTGCCGCAGTCTAAACCGCTGTCAGGGCTCTTAGTGTTCTGGCGGTTGGGTCGTCCCAAGCTGCGGTCGTCGGCGCTGTAGCAGTACCGGCTGTCGGTGAAGCGAGGGGAAGAGCGTTGGCGTTGCAAGCGGGTGCTCTTGCTGGGGGTGAGATGGTTGCGCACGTGAGCGTCTTGGGGGTACATCCTCCGCTGAGTGTGCGGCGTCCCCGGTCGCCCCCCGTCTTCGAAGGACAGACGCTGACCCATGCTGTCCACGCTGTCCGACTCTTCCTCGGCCACCTCGGGGATGCTGTGGAGACGCTTGCTGCGGAGCGACTTCTGCTTCACCACCTCCCTCTGGAGGTCCCAGCAGTCTCTTTCCTCAGCTAAGTCCTGACGCTTGTAATATGCCTTCAGTCGCGACCGAGGTTGGGGGTAGGAGGGGGGTTCAACATCCCACAATTTCACAGTTCAGTTCAAGTAAACGGTTCAGTTTATATTTTTGCGAGGGAGGGGGGGGGGGTTTGTAAAGTTTTTCGAAGGTTTTAGAACAGGCAGGAAACAACACAGTGTGTGAATAGAACAAATGGGGGGGAAAGACAAAATAAAGACAGAATTAGTTATTTGTGGCTATGTGGTAAGACATGCAGTCTCATTCCGTGAGGAGGAAATGGCATGCTCTGAACAGGAATCTGTCACAGCTTTAAGATGGAGCGTTAAATCGTAAAAAGTGGACACAGAGTTTACACATGCAAAACATTTAAACGAATGAAAGTACTGGACGCTGTGAGTGTTACAGGTGAGGGCGGTGGGAACATTTATAAGGATGAAATGAGCAGATGAAGTTTTTAAAAAGCAAAAAATGAGAAGAAAACAAAAGAACAATGCCAAGCTGAGTGGACGCACTCCTCCTGCGTATTCACATCGCTTTACAACATCTAAACGTTTAAAGAGAATAAAAAATGTGCAGCAGAGATTTACACATAGATGTGATGACAAAAAGGAGATGAAGAACTGGCGCACAGACAGAGTTAATACACCAGTATATACCCCTCATTAACACCTCATTGATCTACAGGTTTTACTGGACAAAATCAGTGGTATGCTAACCGAACCTGTAGTGATTTTCTGCTATAATACAAAGAAAAGATCAGCCAATACAGTACAGGTAGCTCTTATAATAATGCTTTTCTTTCATGATATCAAGTTGTCTTCCACACATCCCCGCTGACAGACCAAATGAAGACGGGATCATGTGCCGACAATGTTAACAATAACATTCAAATTAAACATTAGGACATGACAGACATAAACAAAAGTGGATATTTCCATTTAAGTACTCACTTAAATGAGATTCCCATGTGCACTTGATATGCCATGACCCTTTGATACAGTACAGTATATTAATAGTTGCATTTCAAGTTCACAGTCTTAACATTTTGACTTTCAACACTTGTAAAACTAGTCTGGTACAGTAAATCGAGCATCCAAATGCAATGCAAATGGTAAAAGAAAACACTGCATTTTTTTTGGGGGGGGGGGGGGGGGGGGGGGATTTGTTTACACCCTTTCCTTCTCACATGCATCTTGTACAGCTTATGTATACACAGCCATATGATCAGCCTGGGAAGAATAAAGCAGAGCTGGAGGGGCAGGGGTGGAGGAGCAGGTAGGGTGGGGAGAGTAGGGAGGCTGATTCGGCTAACGCAGCTAACAGGCACGGGAGATTAGCCAGGCAAAGCCACGACGGGCCTGGTTGTAGAGCTTGTGAAAGATAGCAGGTATCTCCAGAGGTGGCAGAGCCCTTCTTCCCTATATCTTTATTTCTCCCCACCTTCCTGTGTCCTCCCTCCAGGCCACTGTAGAGTGAAGGCGTGCAGGTAAATATGTACCTTGAGAGTGTTGTGAGAGTTGATGCTGCGTCTGCGGCCTTCCTCCAGCTGCATCTCAGAGTAAAGATCCTCCTCGTCCTCCTCCAGGATGTCAGACAGGTCAGATCCTCGGCTGCTCTCTGTGTAGTACTCCTCACTGTGGCTGTAGTGGTGATGATGGTGCTAAGGGAAATGAATGAGAGAAAGCAAGCTGAAGAGCGATGGTAAGTAATAAAAGCTCTGAATTCAGGTCCTTTATTTTCAGCAACTGTGTGATGCTGTCAACCTGAAACCTGCTGAATCTGTCCCTTTAAGAGTTAAGGAAGTTCTGAATGCAAGATGTATCTTATAAAGTGTCCAAATTATAAGCCTACAGTACATATTATAATACACACATTAAGATGGGACTCGGTTTGATTTCAGACTGATTTGATTTGATCCAGCAAACCGATTCTCCTGACACGCTGAGCACAGCTTGTGTTTTCTGTAAAGTACCTGTCTGCCTAACTCGGAGCCTCTGAGGAATTCATCCACTGAGGCGCCTCTCCTCCTGGCATGAGGCGAGTCGTAGCCATCCTCCTCCTCATCAGAGTTGACAGGATGCAAAGCATTACCTCGCTCACTGAAGATATTCCTTTTCTCGACCTGACAGGGGAAAAGTCAAACTTTTAGATGGAAAAAGGAGAGAAGAATAACCGAGAGGATGAGAAAGACAAACAAGTTGCTTACTATCTTACTATATTTTCACAAATCTAATGATTTCCTCCAAAGCACTGCTTGTTTACAAAGCAGCCTAAAAGATATTACCATTAGCTTTTTGGCTGAGAGCTCTCTCATCACAAGCTGTGAAAAGGTTTAAGAGTGAAATCCTCACACACCCGGTTACCCTCAGCAAACACTCTCTGGGCAGCTTCCCTGGCCATGGCCTTGGCGATGGTGTTGGGGATGGGGACTCCCTGAGGCTGCGGCAGGATCCTCTGTGGAGAGGGAGATCGCTGTGGCTGGAAGGGCGGTGGCTCCAGGTTGGGACCTCGCATGGGAGGCAGCGGAGACGGGGAGCGTTCCCAGGGCTGGGCTGGCCGCAGGCCCACCTCATGCTCTTTGGTTTCTGGCTCTCTGGCACTTACTAATGGTTTGGATTTGGGCATGGAGTTGCGGTGAAAATGAGGCTGCGGATAGGGAGGAGGGGGGCGGATGGGCTGCGAGTGAGGCTGTGCGTGGGGCAGCGTGTGGGGCTGGGGTCGAGGCAGAGGCTGCACCTGGGGCTGAGGGTGGTTCGGGGGGTACGTCGATGGATAAGGAGGGTGGGTTTGTGAGTGAACTGGGTGGGGTGTGGGATGGGAAGGTGCAGTGGTTCTGTGGGAAAGGCGTGGAGAGCCCAAGAGATTGTGCGGTATGATGGCCACAGGTGAGTCCTGGGACTCTCCTTGTGTTGATAACGTCCTTACAATGACTTCCCTCGCCTCCAGACCCTGAATCCTGGTTAAGTCCACAGTCACATAGTCTGCTGTGGGGTACAAGACCTCTGCTATCTGCATTTACAAAGAAACCAGAGTCTTTACCAAAGGGCAATTCAGAATGTCCTCATACAAACATACATGTATCAATATGCATTCGTAGCTTTTACATCTTGGCTGTCGTAAAAGTTCTACGAGACAGTTACCATAATTTAAAAACTCACTACAGGCAGATTTGAAGCCTTACAGCCACAGCACCATTTTTATACTTCACACTCACTTCACACCTCTCAGGGAACGTCCAAATACTTAATAAATAAAGCATATATCTGGCATTTAGTTCAAAATAAGATAAAAATGTAGTTACTGGATACATACGTGTGCATAACAAAAATAGCCTGTAGAAAAAGGGACCCAGGGCAAACCTGTTTATTTCTCATGCCTCGGGGCTGCATATGAACATTAAAGACTTTCTCCAGGAGATGGCAATAGAGTGCTACTGAGAAGTTACAACTCAGGAAGGCAGAGGCTACCCATTTTAAGATCTGCAGTGTAAGACTAAAAAAATAATAATAATAATAATTTTTTGTTTGTTACCTTTTGTCCCTTTGTGCACACGGCGTAGCCTATCACACTGGCTCCGTTGGAGGTTCCTGAAGACGTCAGGGGCGGCGGCTTCCATCTCACCTGCAGGAACCCGGGTGTTTGACCACACTGGACCTGCACCTCCTGGGGAGGGAGAGGGGGGCCTGCGGAGGACAGTGCACATTTATCAGACAAGGAGAGAGGAAATAAAGACAGACTGCCTGTTCCTGCCATCCCTGCCTGTTTTATCAAAAAAGAATGAGCTGACCTTTGTACTGTGGACCGCTGGCGTTCAATATCCACTTCACTGTGGGATGGAATAAGCATGTTCTCAATCTGGAGGATTTGTAGTACACGTCTCGAATTTAAAACCTATTTCACTAAGATGAATAGCTGGTATATCATATGATAACATCAGTCGGGAACGGCTGAATAGCAGTATTTACCAGTAGGATGATTTTTCTTTCTATCTATAAACAGGTTTATGTCGGGGCACTGGTTGAAAAATCCAAGTCTGCCAACATTGGCTATATGTATAGCAATATCATGCTCTTGCTGACAATATTCTTCCGAGCCTCAAAAAAACCCCAGTTTGCTATTTTCTCAATCTGTCCATCCTGCATGCATACTAAACAACATGCCCATCTGTGCAGCGCCGCCATTCACCTGCAGCCACACAGCGAGCAAGAGGGAGTCACAGTCAGTCAGCAGAATCTCCGAGCCGTGACGTGCAGCTGCGCGAGCGTCCGGGAATCTACATCAGAGCAATCTTAATCACATTTCTAAGACTGACTGTTGGGAAAAAACGCAGTCTCTGAATAGCAGCAGTAGCTGTTTGGAGATTTCATTTCCTCTTGTCATTTTTAAACGGCCCCCGTCACAAACAACGCGCTCTCCTCCGAGAGCCGAAACGAGTGTTTAAATGAATATCTCAGTGGAGCCACTTTCATTAGTAGTGGACACAAACGGCAGGCGCTGATTTCCAGGGAGCGAACTGGTAGCCGCTCTGTGCGACTAATATTAAAAATGCATCACTAAGCACTAATGAAGCAACTTGTTTGAAGAACACACGCTGAGTGCAGAAGCCTAATATAGCACTTCCAGATACTGCCGTCGTCACTGACAGCGGCTGTCTGCCTCCACTATTCAGACAATTTTAGACGCCTCTAATTAACATATTCAATAGATGGATCGTTTAATGAACTCTCAGCATGCGGGCTCGTCAGCTGCCAACACAAAATGTCAATTCAAACTTCAGCCTCGATCTCCGTCTTTCCCCCCTTTCTCTCTCTCTTTTTTCACTTCTTGACGTCATAACTCTCTGTCATCTCCCGTTTGGCTCCACTTTTCTCAGTGACTGCCATAATAATTGGAAGTGTCTCCTTCCATGGTAAATGGAAGGTGTCACACATTAAACATCCCTCCGAGTGCATATAAAAAGCAATAATATGAACCATATTCAATCTATAGGCAACAACGGGCTGACTAGTTTTACCTGTCCATGGCTTTTCTCGCTTGACAGCAGGGCCGTGAGACCCAAGTTAACACTGGCAACAGTCAAGCAACAAAGAGCCTCCTGGGAGAAGAAATCCCAGAGATGCATGCTTAATATTTACACCCTTGTTTTCAGAATACTTCTTAAGCGGGTTTTCACATTACAGCTTTATCGGAACGTCTTTTTTCTTGTTTGTTCGTGTTTCTACCCTTTACGTCTTATCACAAAAGCACACACACAGATCCTCGAGGGCAATATAAAGGTAGCTGGGGAAGAATCTAAATGACTAAAATGTTTGTAAGTGTAATGACCTTGATGCGTGTGCCCGATTAAACACGATGACTGGTACCTCAGATGGAAATTTTTCAGGCTTTTATTTATTGTGAAATCAAAGCTTTTTATGCAGAACAAAGTCTATAAGAGCACCGTTCAGACTGGGATAAAAAGAAGGCCGTGTTAGCCTTTTATCCAAAGCATTTTGTACCTGCCTTGGTGCATTTGCAAACAACAAGACTTTGCTTCACACCGAGTGTCTGATTAACCTTATTTTCGCATGCAGCAGGCAGCTGTTTGCAGTTTGTATCGGCACCAAACAGCAGATAAGGTTAAGGACTAAGTGAGATATAGGAAGGGAAGCATGTTGTTACATATTTTTCTCAGACTTTGCTGAGTCTGTTGGATGTGTAAACATTCAACATTCACCTCAACAACTTTATACTGCCCCCAAGTGGGAAAAAAGAAAAAAAAGATAGACAAGCCAAGGCAAAATGTATTTTAAGCACAACACAAACCTTCAGCAGTAGTAGTAGTATTATGTGTCTTAAGCCACACCACCAAGGATTTTGTGAGGCTTTACTTCAGTAAGATGGACTGATCAACCAACCAACCAACCAACCAAGAGACTAACATTGATATCTCTAGTCATGCTACCATGGCTACAAATATCCGAGCATTTCTAGCCACGGCCATGCAACCATGCACCATGCAAAGGAAAATTCCTCCACTGCTGTGATTCACAAAACCAATTATTTCTGCACTGGGGTGACTTACGTTTTAAGGACTGACCTGCAGGCTGAGTGCAGAACTCCACAGAGATTTCCCTCTTTTCCCTTTGATCCACTGGAAGCTGCCAAGGCACCTGATGTGGCTGTGCGACAACCTTCACCTTGTAAACTGTCATCGGCTTCAAGTTGAAAAACTTGTACTTATAGCCCCCTGCCTTGACCATGTCATACTCTGCACCGTTGAGGAAGATGGTGTGACTGTAGTTGCTGTTGCTGGGCATCCAAGACAGCTCAGCAGAGGCCTGCGTGATGCTGTCCACCCGCAGGTAGTAAGGTGCCACCACCACGTCCTTACCCACGAGAAGAGTGCACCGAAGTTCGTCTGACGGGCCCCTGTCAGTGATGCTCTGCACTGAGATGCGGTAGGTGTGTGTGGCCAGATTGAGCTTTTCAATAAGAGACTTTGTCCTGCCCCCGTAGGGGACACTCATACGAACCTCCTTATCCACCAAGACATTGTAGCCACTAATGGAGCCCCAGCCCGGTGGGAACACCGGAGGATCCCAGCCAATAATCACACTTTTGGCCAGTTGCTTAATCAGGTTGATGCGGCGGGGATAAGGCACAATGTCTTCACCGACCTCGTCAATGCTGACATCCAAGGTTCCCGTGCCATTGGTGGAGGAGCCCAGGAGGTCCATGCCCAAGCTGCTGGTGCTTAGACAGTCTAATTTACTGTCAGACAGCAGGCTGCTTATGCCTGTTCCTGTGCCGACCCCAGGTCTTTGAGGCCTCAGGCTACTGTGGTTGAGGTAGCCAGGTTCTTTAGTTAATATGTCCCTGTGCTGGACAGAGGGCGCCTCCTCATCTTGGATAAAATCTACAAAATTGGATGGGACGAGTCCTCTCTGTCCATCCAGCAGCTCTCCTGAGGACACAATAAGGATGCAGCTGGTACTTTGGTCACGTGGTAAAGTGCAAGATGTGATAAAAAAAAAAAACAACACCTTTTTAAAAAAAGGCCTGACCTTCATAAAAGCCATCCTCGTCCATTGTTCCGTAAATGTAAAGGTACTTCCCAGCCACCAGGGGGAGCTCTGCCTCAGGATGCTCATTGGGTCCATCATAAGGATTGTAACTACAGTAAAAAGAAAACAAATTAATTAGCTTCCAAAGTGCACACTTTTTTGTTGCAATTATTCTCCATTTGGGTTTGTTTTATATCAAACACCACAAACATAATATGTATGTCGAGGAAAACGATTTGCCGAGCGCTGCTTTGAAAATACAAAGTTTTTTTTCTGTTCTATTATATTTGGCTGTTTGCAAATATGAGAGGGTTGAAGAGAGTGTGGGTTGAAAGCTTTGGCCCTGTTTCACAAATCTGTGTGCTTGAGGATTCCAATTATTTTCTATGCTGACAGGTTATTTTCTTTAGCAGCAGAAACACTGAGTCACATTTAAGACCACAGCGCTTGCGAGAGAAAGCAAATAACAGAGCAAGATTTTCAGTTCAGTGCGAGAGATTTTCCACCACCTCTGTTTTAAATGATCACAATGATTTCACTTTGGTTTAGGGGTAGGGGTGTAACGTAAGCACAAAGCCCTGTAGGTTTGAAATGATAAACTCATGAGGATCAAACTTTTTTTCCATTTATTTATTTTACAAATACAGCAGTGGTTGAAAAAGTAATTGTGTGTTTTGTGTGCATACCTGTAGCGAGCAACACACAGACGGACCTTCCCTGTGAACCGTGGTTTGGATCTGGTGGTGGAGCTGAGATCTTTGTCCATCTGGAGAAGGAAGCATTCACAGATTTTCACAGTTTCAACATCGAATGCTTCTTAATGTTTGCACGTTCCCTTTGGTTCAATGTTTTAGCTTGTGTCAACTAAATATATTTGATCAATCCCAAATAATCTGCATGAGTAACACCGAGAAGCCTCCTGGATTCCCGCTGTGTGGATTTTCTCGTGTTCAGCCCAAAGACATTATTTAGATTAAAATGAATCAGCATTTTCCCAAATGTGCCGTCTACGTAAGGGATCACAGAGGCATGAGCGAGGGAATGGATCTAATACTGGTGAGTTCATCTTAAAAAAAAATTATAATAAAAAGCTTTTTCACAGAAACTATTAGAGCTCCACTGACCTGAGTGACAACAGAAATGCTTTTGGGTAAATACGTGGAGCAAACGATTGAAATTATTGGGAATTCTCCCACGTTGTGTCTCAACGGTGTCGTTTGGGATTTTTAGACCGTCTTTCCACAGTTTATTAGATTCCATTTGTTTGAGATGTATCGAATCGATCTGATTTCGGACGTGTAAAAAGATAGAGTACAAATGGACACTATAATATACCTCAGAGAGTAAAGCCCGCGCTGGACTGCTGGCTCGACCGCGAGTGAGGAATGTTGGCTTGACAGAGAGGAGCTCGGGCTTGTCTCCGCTGACTTGGAGTGGTCGGATGAACTCCGATATCAAAGATCTGCTTGTTGGGGCCTCATTGCCTGTGGAACAAAAGCAACGTAGCTCCACACATCACAATATAACAGAACTAATATCAAAGTCAGAATTTTCATCTTGTATTTGATTGCATGCTGTCCTTTAAAAAGGTTCTGCCATTTAATTCAATTTGATTTCATGAAATTTTTGTTAAGCAGGATGATTGATGTGGTTCTATCAGAGTACTTGTTTGCTTTGGTTTTATTTGTCCATCACTTCTTTGGTGAATCTCGTTCACCTTTTTTCATCAATTACTGAATTAGCTCTGTCTGTATTTATAGTCCTGTGCTTCTCCTTGTTGTCTGTGTGATCATCTGCGTGTACTCTGTGTTCCCCGGCTGTTCCATCCTGGCTCCTAGTTTTTTTGGATCACTTTATATCATTAATCTGTGGACTGTGTGCTTGTTTCTGCCTGAACTCTGCTGTTGCTATCTTCTTCCTTTTGGTTTGATTTGACTTATTCTTAGTTCTTCAACCTAACAGCATCCATGTGTTCTGTGATCTCTGTGTGGATAACCTGAATTTAGGACAAACTGAATAAAAGTGGCCCGATAGATACTGATTTTGAGGGGTGACGAAGGAAAGTGACATCCAGAATGAAATGCAGTCAGCGCTGACATCATGCATCTCCACTGCTCGGCTCGCTGTTACATCACAGGCACTGTTGCACAGTGTGCCTGCCAGTGTCTGTCCTTATCCTGGGTGAGGTCAAGCCAGGTCCTGAATCAACTGCTCCTGTTTCTCAGCCTGTTCCTGAGAGTGGTGTTGCTCCTTGAGTCACTCGCTAAAGTTTGGACTGTTTCTGTGTCAGGCAACTATTCCTGAGTCTGAGTCAGCTGACACATAACCAATTACTAAGACTGTCCCAGAGTCAGCTGCACTTTTCCAGCCAAACTCGGCTAAAGTCTTAATGGCCAGTACAGAGACTTGATTGATACTCAGACAATAAATTAAACTCCCGGCTCGACTAAAGTAAAAAGATATTTTTACTCCACCTGCAACTCCTGAATCGACTTACGCCACACCTGCCCAAAAGCCTAAACAGCACTGATGACCTACAACCAGTTCCTGAGTCATTCTACTTGCTGGCTCCCAGTGGCTACAGTGGGAGGATAGATGATATCTATTAACTCCCACCCTGAGGAAAACTGGTCTGCTGGAGTACCAAGATTCAGCCCCCTTGAGTGTCCCGCATCATTCCCTGAACTTACTCAGTTTCCCCACCTTTCAAGCTGTCCTTTCCCACAAATAGATCCCGCCTTCACCGGCACTCCTTCCTGTCTGCTGAGCACCTGTGCTGCCCTCCTTAGTAACCCAGCCACTTTGCTATCCCACCTGTTCTTCACCCACCACGCGTTACTTTACTTTTGTCTTTGAGCCCTTTAAATGTAAGTTTTAAAATAGCACATAACTTTATTTTGTAAATGTGTAAAATTACATAGCAACAACAACCTAAACAACACGTTGTGCTGTAATTAGTGAGCAACTTATGCATTGATTTAAAAAGTTTCACATACTAGAGGCCATTTAAACAGATTACAGGTGACACAGCTGTCTTTGACTTAATATTTCTAAACGTTTAGTTAATTTGACTTTTTATGAGGGAAGTCATAAAAACTACTACTACTAATAGTTCCTATAAGACTGGAATGATACATCTTAATTAACTGTACACTTGAATACAGGTGATCTGCATTTCGTTGCCCTGTACCTGTGCATGTGCAATGACAATAAAGTTGAATTCTATTCTATTCTATCTACAGTACCGGCGTAACCTTTATCTGCTGAAAGCAGAGCTTTAATGCTAACAAATGGCCTTTACCTTTCTCTGTGGGGGCAGCCAGTCCATTAAGGAGCTGTGACAGGGATTTGTTCGGAGACCCAGGAGATTCACACACAGTTAAGGGTTCAGTGCTGAGGATATCAAACTTCCCAGCCTGGAGCCGAAACTTCTCCAGCTCTTTAGACAGGAGGTTGAACTGCTCACTCTGAGTCCGACATTTCTCCTCCAGCTCGCGGACTTTGGCCTGATGGCGGGGAGGGAGGAGACACATTGAGACAGAAGCGAGAGACAGAGGAGGAGAGAAAAAAGGATGGGAAAGGGAGAAAGATGGAATGGAGACAAAGAAAATAAAAATAAAAAATAATGATAAAGACACAAAAAGAGTTCACGCTATATGTGAACAAGAAAACAGACATTTACTGTAGGACTAATAACACTGATCAGTCATTACAAAGAAAAGAAACCTTGAAATGACTTCTTGACCACTACTGACGGTACATTATACAAATCGCATGCACAACTATCCTACAGTTCATAATAACAGTACTCCAAATAAAACTTATTTCAAAGCATACCCAAACTGTCTTAAAGGATGAGGTCGATAATATTATATGTTTTTGTTATTGCCGTGTAAGACCTTAAAAAGACCAAAAACAGAAAGCTTTAAGCGAATTGAGGCAAACAGTGTTGAAAGCACACTGCAGCAGAGGGCAACGTGTTTCTCAAACTGTGATGAGCATGAGTAGTGCAGTTTATTTTAAGTCTATCCCACACACTCCACACCATCCAGGGAGTATGCACTGGTGCTCTACTACTAACTGGGTCTGTATTTATCCGAAGATGAGAATAGCCACCATAAAATGCACTACCGGTATTTACTTCAGTTTGCGTAATCTCTGCTGGAAATGCAGAATAGCCCTTTTTTGTATATTTGTCACACTTACATTTTTTCAGATCATAAAACAAATTTCAATATTAAATCTAATACTAAAGATGACGCCAGTGAATACAAAATGCAGTTTTTAAATGATGATTTTGATTTATCAAGGGAAAAAAACCTATCCAAACCTACCTGGCCCTGCGTGAACAAAGCAATTTCCCCTCTTGTTAAATCATGAATAAACTTTGATTAACCACATTTATTTGGAACGCTGATTTTAGCTTAGGTCTGATTACTGCCAGACCTGCTGAAACAAGAAATCACTTAAATACAGCTTGTCTGAAAAAGTGAAATAGGCTCAAAGAGCTCAAAACGTCAATCTGAAAAAACAGCCGAGAAACAAAGTTGACATCTATCGGTCTGGAAATGGTTACAAAGACAGTGAACCACAGTGAGTGCTATTATCTCCAAATAGAGGAGATATGGCTTGAATAGTGGTGAATTTATCAAAATGACTCCAGAAGTGCATTGATAGTGGTCACAAAAAACCCAGAAGGACATCTAAAAGACTGCAGGCCTCACAGTTAAGGTCAGAGTTCATGAATCAACAATAAGAAAGAGAGTGGGCAAAAATGGCACCCATGAGAGAGTCCAACGAGAAATCCACCACTGACACAAAGGCTTGTCTCACATTTGCTGAAAGACGTTTTGATGACCGCTTTTGGGAAATATTCTGTGGACTGATGACACAAAAGCTGAACTTTTTGGTAGGTTTTTTTTCTTTTTTTCCTAGTGTGAAAGCAACACAGCATTCCACAAACATGGTGGTGGCAGAGTGATCATGTGTGGCTGGTTTTAGAGAAAATCCTGAAGGAGAACATCCATTCATCACTTCATGACCTGAAGCTCAAGAACATTTGGATTGTGCAACCGGACAGCGGTCCAAAAAGATCGGCAAGTCCAACTCTGAATGGCTCAAAAACACAAAACAAAAAGCAAAATGAGTTAAGATTCAGACTGAGTTCCTTTGGCATGACCTTAAACATGCTGATGATGCTTCACAACCCTCCAACGTGTCTGAATTAAAACAATTATGAGAAGAAGAGTGGGTCAAAATTCCTCCACAGCGAAAGATTCACTGCCAGTCGTCACAAAAAGCTTGATTGCAGTTCACAACCAGTTATTAGATTTAGGACACAATTACTTTTTTCACACAGGAACTGCTAAGTTTGGATAACTTTTTTCCCTTAATAAATGAAATCATAATTGTATTTACTGGGATTATCATTGTGCTGTGTATTTAAGATGAGTGCAACACAACATTGCAATTTCGTCACCACTGGATATGACTGGATTTGAGATGAGACCCACACACAAGGCACGGAGGTCTGCTTGCTGTTGGTACTGGTCTTTCTGTAAGATTTCAACAATAACAAAAATTTTGCATAACATCATCCGTACATGTTGAGAGCAGGAAACATTATCGCACAGACTAACACTGACAAACTGAACATGACCGCTTGGGCAGGTTCAATAGAAAATTCCAGGTGCTGCAGCATGGTTTCCCACGTAAAATGATGCAATGCATTAGCAATCACTTCTCGGTCCGAAACCGAGCGCAGTCTGAGAGGCTCTGGAAGATACTGAAGCGACCGTGGAATTATACAGCGCCGCCCAAAAACACAGTGATGCCCGCCGCATCAGTATTTCTGTTAAAACAGCGTTTCATGCAGGCAGGTTGCTGCTGGATATAACATGCTGCTGGCAGACTGAAGACAAATATATTCCTGCATTTATGAAACAGAATTAGTAAATTAGGAGACACTAGTTTGAGCAGCATCATACAGTTAGTTGTATGGCAAGTAGACGGTTTTTAAAACACATGCTGCATAAACACATGCAATGCTACAAAGGAAAAAGGATCACATTCATCACCGTCTGGTACTGTATCCTATACTAGAAATGCAGTTTGTTCTTTTTAAGCTACTACATATTATAATGAAGAGAGAATATTATACTTTGGAAAAACTTACTTATTTTAGCCTGAGAGTTTTGTTTGCTCACATGTAAATAGAATTTTAACATATCTGATGCGAATACATGTCGATACAAGTGATTTATATTGAATTAAAGTGTATTTTGTTACTTGGTTTTCTGATTCTTTTATCAATGTTTCTTTATGATCAGGCCAGAAAGACCTCCGTGTTATCTATTAGTCATGTTTCACCCTTTCAAAGAGTCCACTCGTGAGTCTTGCCTTGTGAAACGAGCTGAAAGGGCTGTATGAAAAGATCGATGTGAAAAATTGTACTGAAAAGCCAAAAGGCATGACCGCAAGTTAAATCAGCTCATAACTGCATTTTTTTTATGTTATCTCTTTAGCCAGATAAATGTTGATCTTAATTCACAATGTGGTGTTACTTGGCCCCATGGGTCAAACTACATACCAGGCTGCTGTATATCCCGCTAATGGCAAAGGCGTAAAATATATATACTTATATATATCAAGTAAATAAATAAAAGCAATTCTGAAATACCTGCATGCTGTCCAAGTGGTTCTGTATAAGCATAAACACACATCCATACAATGACAAGAGATGTAAGAAAGAAATAAAGCACAATTACACACATGTGATCACTCATACACATCTCTAAAATCACAATCTTTTCAACACACACGCATACATATCGCCGTATTACAATGCCAATACAAAGACTAAATATAGATTTTTGCGTGCTTTATGGTTCATTTACCCCAAAAGCAACTCTCTATACCAAAAGTCATTTTAAAGATACTGTGAAAAAAAGCAGTATACTTTGGCCAAGATAGTTTTAAAACAATAAGACTTTATTAAAGAAACAAAAGAAACAAAAAAAAAAAAAATTCAGGAAGTGAGGTCACGGAAAGCAGGAAACGCTCGAGCAGCATACACAAAAACACACAGCAAAGCCCCCAAGACCCCCAGAGTCCAGACGCTCACCTCTAACAGATGGACAGCGCCCTCATGTTCCTTTTTAGCCTCAACCTGAGCCTGAGAAACACAAGGTGCAGTTCACTTACATTGCAGTTTATGCTGTGCTTTAGTTTCTGTTTAAAACACCGACGAAAGATCCTCACAAAGAGCATCTCTCAAAGGCATTCATTGGTGCGCGAGGTGAAAATGGTTGAAAAGACGGCGCGGACCCCCGTCCGCACTCACGTTTGCCAGCAGTGGCTTGATTCGATAAGATATCGCCGAATGCTTAAAGAATATCGCGTCTTTTCTCAAACCATTTTCGCCTCTCCGGTTTTATGTTTTGTTAAGCATGTTTGTCATTTATCATTCGGAGAGCTGTGCAACATGAAAGCATTACATGCGTGCAAGAAACTGAATATAATCAAGCAACTGCAAGCTGAAGAGCACCTGCACAAGAGTCTCTAACTACCAGCCCAGGGGTTAGATGCACACATGATTTTATTGCTTCTATTATGGTTTCCCTCAACACAGAAATCATAGTAAGGCTCCTCCTTCAGATATAACATCAGCTACAGAGGTGAAAGTGACATAAATGCTCCTGTGTTGTCAACAACACAGGAGCAAAGCAGAGTACACAGCTGTACATTTTTGCAAAGCTAAGAGGAACTGCTGATTGTGGTTGGGGCACAGCCATTTTTAAGAGAAGACGACTTCCTGCATCATCTATGGGCAAAAAACCTAAGTTTGAGCCTGCCCATGTATCCGTAGTTAAAAAATACTGCAACGTTTACTCTTGCTGTGGCTGTTTTTCTTTTCGTTACACGATTCGTAAATGGCCGTTTCAGACAGTGAACATCTTGCCAGGGTGTTTGTTTGAATAGTTGTTTTTGGGCTACATCAAAAGGTGTAGATTTATGATCTGATTTTTTATGCTAGTGCGCTCCAGAAAAATGGGAGTTTACATTCTGAAAGACAAGGAGTATACGGAAACACTGCATCGTACGCATCATTTTTCTTATGAAAACGAGAAACATCTGTTGAGAAAAAAAATAATAAAGCGTTCCACATAAATACGAGAGCATCTGCGGGGCTTTACCATTTCATAAATCTACTTTGCAGGCAATTAATTTAGAACACAGAGAGCAGTGAGTGTCTGCAGGAAGATAAGGCAGTAATGAGCTTCTGTTAATGAGAGAAAAAAGCTGAGAACGACTGCCTGTGAAGGGCTGACTGTGAAGTCAGAACACTGCAGCAACAGCAACACGAGGGCGCTCACAGTGTTGCCAGAGAAGGCATTGGTGACAATTCCTATCATGTTCACACTATCAGTAATCTCAGCCGTTGCTTTCACATTACAGTCAGCTTCAGTGCACAGTGGAGGAAGGCCAACCATCAAATGGCCAGCGCGAGCCTTTTTTTCCCCCCTTTATTAAAGTGTGCCTCTAAAAAGTGTCGTGTCTACTTTGGATTCTAAAAGTCTGATTTGCTCGCTTGTGACAAACAAGAGTGCTCCAGAAACGCTCTGGGATTGATAAACAGCTGCAGGACGGGGGATGCGACGGAGATGCTCGTGCGAAACTAGAAAAAGCGTAGAGAAAATCATGCACTCCTTAACTTCTGTTTCGTTTCTGTTGACTTTCACCTTTGTTGTGCTGTATGTTTCGCACGGGTGTTCAACAAAAAGCTCTTTCACCCATGACACAGGCCAAAAGCCGGGCAAACACAAAAGCCCATCCCCACTGGTGCTTGGAGTTCTCTTACCTTCTGGAGAATGTCAATCTCCTGCTGCTTTGCATTGAGTACAGCCAAGGCCTGCTCATGCTCCAACTCTAGCTGCTGCCTCCGCTCCGCAGCCTCTCGCATATGCTGTCCACAAGGGGTGTAGGGATGGAGAGCCGGAGGGGAAAATTGTGGAAGGAAGGGGGATGGGGTGGGGGGCATAGAGAGGGCTGCTGTTAGTGGTACTAATACCCAAAGGCACGGAGCCAACACAAAATGCATCTACAGTCTTTAACTCCACATTCAGAAGTGTTACATGTGCACACATTACGCATACAGAGGCTGGTTAACAGTGTACTGACCTTTAAACCCTTAAAAAAATCAAGAAAGACATAAACTATGCCACAGCAAATGCCACGTGAAGACATGTTTATGTCGAACGATCCGTGGGAAAGATCAGATCTCATCTTGCGCAAAGGTGCTCATGGATGAGGACTAGGGATGCTTTGGTGTGTGAACGAGAAACTTCCATCGGCAGTGAGGTTTGCTGCCCCCTTTAGGTAACACGAGACCTGTTTCGTCTCGGTTACTTTGAAAAGCCGTCCTCTGATCTCGTCTTTGCGTGATCAATGCGAGGTTTCGTGTTACGTGAAAAGGGTGAGCAAACTCTCTGACGTGCTCACTTGTCTGTGGTCATCCATAACAACAAAAGAAGCCATACAGTACGGGGGGGGGGGGGGGGGACTGAATGCTCGGCTCTTCCTAACACAGTGTGCCCGTGTCACATCACTGCTCCCACTACATGTGAATATTTGCAGCGCTGTAAGGTGAAAGAAGCAAATGACATTTACATGCCAGTAAAAATCTAAGATAGGTAATGTCATCGGACGTGTAGGTGACATTATCATCTAGTCTTCCTCCCCCTCCCGTCATCGTAAAGCCAAACTCTTTGTCCCGCCTCATGCATAAATCACATTAAGCAGTGCTGTGGTCGTATAGCCACGTGACCATTCGTATGTCTGGCAGCCCGCGGATAAAGGGAGGGATAAGCACAGCCACTGAGGTTGACAGAAAGCATTCAGAATGGGCTTCTCCCCAACAGATGGACATAGCAGTGATACCTTATAAATCTAGCAGGGGCAGAGGGGGCAAGGGGAAAGAAGGAAGGGACAGATCAAGTCGGGTAGGACAATGTGAAAAGGTGAAATTTGAAAGGGAAGAGCGCAGACTGTTCCGAGCTTCTACTCTTTCACAGCTCCTGGTCAGACCTCCCAACACGACACTGGAAGGCAACAGACATGTCGAGGCCATTAGACAGTATAGCGGAAAATAACCAGATGGAGGCAGTGTAGCACAGATAGGAGAAAGGGGTACTGGCAAAAGGGTTAGGCTCCATAAATGAAAAGGAATCCCAGGACAGATGAATTACTAGAAATGGAAATGCACACAGTACTGACAGACAGCGTCTGTTCTAGGAGCCAGCTTCCTCACCTTGAGCACCTGCTCTAGGTTCTCCAGTTTGGCTTGGAGCTGGTTCCTCTCCCACAGGGCTAAATCTCTCTCCTGTGTCACAGCACCAAGGGTCTCTTTGAGCTGGGCATACTCAGACTTCACCTGTGCACAAGGGAAAAGCAAGGTCCAGCGTTTTGATGAGTTGCATTACAGTATTCAATCGTCACTAATTTGTAGCATTTTTGGAACACAAAAATTGATTCATGTCATTCTTATGTGATATGGGTAAATACCCTTTCAGGTTCCCTCACCTGCCCCTGTCCTCCTGCAACCCTAAAGTTTAATGATGCAAACAATGGAGCATGATGGCTGTTTTATAGTTGAAACTAGCAACTGAAAATTTGAATTGAGTTTGTACATGAGATAAGGAGGAGGGTAACTTCCCATGCACCTTTATACAGTGGCCTTAAGCCTGGACTTTTAGCAGACCAGATTTAAGGCACTTGTCCAGTGGCTTCACTTTTCAGATGCAGAGGCTACATGAATCACGAGCCTATGAGAGAAAATATCTAACAATGAGTCAGCGACACTGCAACTCTTTCACAACTGATGCAACACAATGCTACATGTATTTTAATGATAACGGTACAAAGTGGCCTCTTCAGCAGCTGTGCTTAGCACTAAAAATGACTCTGGTTCCTTTATATAACAGACATGGTGCTGGTGCTGGGGCCTCCAGAGCAGAAGAGCTTAAATAGTCTGTCACCGCCGTTTCCAAGAGTCTGCAGCATTAGTCCAATTTTTTTTTCTTTTTTTTTTTGAAAGTGCACAAAATTACAGAAACTGTTCGGTAATCTAGTTCATTAAGACAGCAGTTTCCCAATATCATTTGTATAAATACATATTAGTCAGTCAGTGACTGATACAATATTTATGCAAGCTGAATATAACGTGCTACATGAAGGTTAGAGTTGCTGCTTTGGAATGAATGACGCTGAACAGGTTTTGCTGTACTATAAAATGTGATGCGGTTGAATGGCACGCAACAGGCAGAAAGTGGTCGGGTAAGAGAACTGCCTGGTTTCTCTGCTAAACCTATATAATTGTAATTAACACAAGAGTAATATAATTGACTCACTCCCATTGCTATGAACCAAAATATTAATACATTATTCATGTTTCCTTGTTAGCCAAGCACCAAGCATCTGACTGAACCAAGCGTTGTGACTATTTCCAACACTACATATTCTTTATAATTTGTCTTCCACAGATCATTTGTATTGGTACTTACGAGGCAGCTTTTTATAAAGGCCCCTAAGTGGAAGTGAGATGACTGGCTCCTGCGGCCGTAATGTGGTAAAGTCCCTTCCTCAGGGCGACCGTGAATGACTAATGATTCCTCAAGGAGGGCGTTTCGAGCGACATCAGCAAAGCAAAACACACACAGAACCCAGCGAGTCTGTCTCCTCTGAACGGCCCACATCCACAGATTACAAACTATCTGGAGGGGGGTGCCACGCCTAATGCAGACAAACTGAACAACTACACTGGATCCAGCAGAAGCAGGTCAATAGTCTATTAAGGGTAGAGGGAGGCTCTCTCAGTAGCCCCTCCTAGTTCATTCAAAGATAACAGGCATCAGAACACAGGGTTGCAAGCCAGGGCTAGTATCTGCGCTACCCTGCAGAGAGCTACTCTCATATCTGTCAGTCTGATAACAGCTGAGATCACTGCTGCAAGAGCCACCCATGTCCTGATAAGACACCAGTAACAAGCATCCCACCCTTCTTCAGCACCAACAGTAAATACCTGCCAGTCAGCTGCTTCACAAAATTGCTTTCCCATTCATAGAGAGGCCTGGGGATCCTTGTTGGTCTACTTGGACTTTTTGTTATCAGCTCCAAATGCCTTTGAAGTCTTGGGGCTAAAACTGAAGGGATAGTGTGTGTGTAGGATTTTAAGTCTTGTAGATTTCATTGATAATGGGCTCCATTGATCCAGTATAAAAGGACATATAATCTGTTTGTGTTATGGTTTGACCCAGAAACTCTTCAGATTGTGTCAAGATGGAGAGGCAGTGACAAGTTAGCAGCTATTAGTGTGTATTTATGTACAGCAAACTTTCTACACGTAGCTTTCACCTCTTACCTCCTCATAGTCAGATGCCTTGTGGCTGTTGCTGAACAACTGTAGATTCAAGTGCTTATTCTCGTGGAGGAAGTCTTGAAGCTCATTCTCCTAGGCAAAAGAGGCAGAAAGGAAACGGTTTAAAATCCACAAGTCACAAAGATTAGACCAGAGCACAGCACTCAAGCCCAGTATGTTGTTAGCAATAACCCATGCATTATTCATCCAAGAAGACTGCTTGAGTTTCTCTTGTACGCTCTAGAAAGCATCGCTAAAAGAAGCTGCCACTTCAGCTGCTACAGCAGAACAATAAGAATGTCATAATAGTTTTCTATGTTAGCATCTCGGATACAAAGCAATGAACAGAACAAGAAACTCAGAGAATGTTGTTTTTCACTGCTGCGAGCGTTTTGGAAGCAAACATGTATTCAAATACTACACACACACACACACACACACACACACAATGATCTTTCCTACCAAGTGCTTCAAGCTGGGAGTAAAAAAAAAACCCCTTCATTGGAGAGAAGGAAAACTTAATTACATTCAATCAACAGTCGCGTGGCGTGCCGTGAATGCAATTTGCAGTGCCAACTTGAGACTTCCCTGAGATGTGCAATTTATAGCAGCAGCAGCAGCAGCAGCAGCATGTAGGCCAAGGGTTCTTCTTGTCTGGAGCTAAGAAGCTAAATGGCTCATGCATGATGCATTTACTGTAAATACAGTGCATCCTAATGGCCTGTGATGGAGAGTCTGCTCCTTTATGTTTTACTTATGAAGGATGCTTCATAAAAATGACCCAAGAGGTAAACTTGGAACTAACATTAATGCACATTAATGCACAGCCTGCGTGACGTTTGTGTTACATGCACACCAAAACACAGAGAGACACATTTTCTTTCACGATCACATGGTTTTCTATTTATATCTTATACAGAAATGGCAAAAATAACAATAGCCAACACCGAAACTAATTTTTGTATTTGTTTATTCCCTTTTTTTTTTAATTAATTTCTTCACTTCGAGCCAAGGAAACAGGGAAGCTCTACAGCCTTTTAGCTTTTATGCTACAGCACAGTATTGCCATATTTTGTAGATCATATAATATCAATACAGTGAGAGCAAATATCTATATCTTACTATATAAAATAAAAACAAATGGAACTTTTTAGTGCTGGAATAATAAAATCAATTCTTTTTCAGTTCGCCACACGATGCTGTTGTTGTTTTTTTGTTTTAAATGACATCAGCATATTTGATATTTAGTGTGAGAGTGGAAATTGTTGCAATTAAGATTAAGATATCGTGGAAAGAATCCAAAAAGCACAATGTGCATTTATATCAAACGTGTCTTGGATTTATTTTGCGGAAGTATGGGACAAAGCAGATGGATATAGCACATGGGATTTGCAAGGATAGTCATCCGTCCCTCTTCTTCAGGGTCATCTTAGCTGCCGCGCAGACACCCTTTCACACTCACATTCACACCTATGGGCAATTTAGAATCACCAGTTAAGCTAATCCCACTAACCGCACTAACTGTGTTTGGAGTTTGGTGGGAGGAAGCCGGAGAGAACCCACGCAGACATGGGGAGAACATGCAAACGCCACACAGAAAGGCCCTTTTCAGATGATGAATTCAACCCAGGCCCAATTCACGGTGAGGTAACCACCACACCACTGTGCTGGCCCAGGGAGTGCTATATGAAAGTAAAATATTCTGGGACTACTACGAACATGAAGGCTCATCTCACGTGCCGCCATTCTGAAAACAGCAAATATTAAAAAAGCTCAACTGAAAAAGCAGCCGACAGTGGGCGCATTTATCTTGACAAAGCTACCTCTCGATTCAACGGGAGCTAAGAAAATGACACGATCCATCACCCAGTTTATTTACAAAGACCTGAATCCACATAGTTGTTGTAGAAAACAAGGGTTTGGAGTCCATGTGACAGCATCGTGATATATTTTCATAGACGCCGCCATACCCAGGCTACAGAGAAGTTAAACATAAAGCTGGGGAAAGTTTGAGTACAGCAGAAAGGAGTGCATCAACTTGTGACACACTGAAAAAAGATAAATCGCAATATATGCTACTGCAATACTCAGCATGTCACAAAATGTTTAAAAGTGCTAAAATATTGTATCATAGGTTACGTGTCACATCGTTGGACCCCCGCCTCTAACTGCTGCTACTCTCTACACCTACTTATGACAATACTAGCGTGACATCCGATACACAGTATACATTAAAGTCACATATGTAAGACCATAGAAGAGAAAACACTATCAAGGAAAAGCAGAGTAAACAACAGCCTGAAGACAGTACGAGAGTTGAGAGTGAGCTTTGCTTTTTTTTTTTTTTTTTTTTTTCGCCTGTCCCATTTGGTTCTTTAGCCATCAGAATTGTTGTCTGAAGACCAACAAGGATACCCAATGGATTTACTTTGCCAAATGGATCATCGTGGCATTGCCGTATTGGTCCATTTGGTCGATCTTTGTTTTTATTATTTATTATATTTTATTTTCAGATGTTACAGACGGGACAGACATGAGTGAGAGATAGGAAAGGGAGGAAGAAAGAGGAAGGAAAGGAAAAACAGAAGGGGAGAGGGACAGTGAGAAAGGGGGGGAGAAAAAAAATAAAAATCTCCTGGATCACCTGTTGAGAGAAGAATAGAAAACAAGCAAAAAAAGACAAAAAAAACAAAAACAAAGCAACATACTAAACACAACACCATCGCATTAATCTAGCTAAGTGTAAACAGCAGTAAATACTAAATATTCAATGTTGTTGTGCAGCACGCAGGACAGATGTGCTTCGAAGTAGCAGCCAAGAAAGGTGTAATTTGGGTCTACGAGCAGTGAACACCCGTGTGCATACCTGTGTGGATCAGCGCGCTTGTATTCCAAAGGTTTCTCCATGTAACGATCTGCTAGGGAGTGTGGGGGGGCCACAGCCCCGTCCTCCAGGGTGTGAAGCAGGTATGGAGGAGATCAAAACTCCAGACATCCAGAGGCCCCCAGAACACAAGAAACCATGGAAGACCAACAGAGGGGCAGCCGCGCCACTGTTCCAGTAAGAGCTGAGGAGAGTCCCAGATGAGGGCTCACTCAGCAGCCGCGGAGCAGAAGCCAGGGGGAGTTGCAGTGACGCGCCCGTGAGCTCCGCCGGCCGCCAGCTGTGCCTGAGTGACCGAGCACACCCACCCCCGAAGGGGCCCGAGCGAGCCACAGGCTCCAGGCCCCGATAAGCGGCCGCCAAGGAGTGAGCCGGTGTGTACCTGGACGCCCACCCCCAGACACAAAGAACCACCAACGCACCGACACCTGAGGGAGTCCGCCACCGGCAGGGGAAGTGGTGGTAGGTGGAGATAGGCCTCCAAACCTTGGAGGGCCTGAGGTGTCCCCAGAGAGGTGGCGTCTGATACCCAACCTGACATATAGACACAGACATACAGGCACACACAGACACAAACATCCATTCCCCCCCTCATGCTCTCAAATGCACTCACTCCACACTCAACCAACGTGGAGACAGACATAAAGAGACGCTGTACACACAATCACACTCCCCAAGCGTACTCTACAAACCGGGTCTAGGTACCGGTGAGCTTTGCTGCTTTTTCATTCATTTATGTCACAAAAAAAAAAGATTCCACTTGCATCGATTGTGTCCAGTCAATTTTAATGCTTCCCGAACAAGCAGTAGATTGCATTGGCAATCCTATTCATATCCATTGATCCTTCAATTCGGTGTTAATATGGGCTGGCTGAGCCTCCAGGTGTTCCCGCTGAAGGACAAACAGCTACAGAAAAAAAAGCAAAAGCTGACATTTTGCCGTGCATACGCTGAAAGAACAATATACTGAAGCACTTTAGACATCCTGGTTTGTTGTTGATTTAAGCATTTCAATATGACTGCCACCCTCATTTAAAATCCTTTTTTTTTGGTGGTGGGGGATTTGGACGTGACAAAACACGCATAACGATGCAAACCAAATTGTGTCAAACACAGAGAATCAGCTGTGACTTTGTTCTATATTGTTGACGTGTTAATGCTTTAAACAGATCAGCGCACGTCATAATCCCTTGGCAAGACACATTTTTACGGAGAGTCCGTGAGCCAAGCTGTGGAAGCATTTCAGTGCAGAAAACAGCGTGGCCTATACTGAGCCGTCCTCGGCGTTATTCAGCTGAAAACCTGAGATTTCTGCTGAGATGAGATTTTCTTGCACACCAACACAGACACGCACACAAAGAACAGCAAGTTTAACTGAAAGGAGGTATTACAAAAAACAGACAGAGAGCAAAGAGACTGAATTATAGGAAAAGCGACTGCCACACAGCAATAAGAGGGGGGGAAATGAATGAATGCATTCTATTTGATCTGGATAGGAGAGCTAGGACAGTTTCATGAATGATACGCAGTGGAAAAATATAATTAGGCCTTGGGGGCAGAGTACCCGGCTACTCCTACTCCAAATGTGCATTTGGTCCAGACATGCTCTGACTCAGCTTCGTGTGCCGCAGCAACGTGTTAAGTTTTGATAAGGCTGACAGATGAATCAACTCTGCCATTTAACTCGCAAGCAATGCAAACATTTCACCCACTAACTCTATATTCAGCGGCCTCTGTTCGATGTGGATGAAAGCATCTTATTCCTCTCGTTCAGAATAGGTAATTGCCAGCTGTCTAGATGTCCAGCAAAAGGAGAAAGCATATACTTCCCCTACCTGAAGACTGGTTCCTCATGACTTCTGTAATCTCTAATATTATTAGGAGGTGGCAGTAGGTATTGAGTTGTATAAATAAACTCAATTATAGTGTCAGAAATGTGCCTAAAATATCATCTAACGGTGTAGAACTGTGAAGATGACCGACTTTAAACAGTTGGTCAGCTTCACAGTTAGACTTTTCCTTTTCCCCCCTTACACTTGAATCTCTACAACACTTTAACACACCAGGATTCCACGGACACGACGCAAAAAGCAAAATGAGCCACTTTCTGTACTATACAAAAAAGAGAAGAAACATAGTCTATCTTCAAATTAATTTTGGACACCTAGAGTGCGTGCCATGTGTCCAAGGCAACATGAGATGCCAATCGCACCTTTAACAGAAGGTGCTTGTGTTTACAAACTGCTCCTTAATGATAACAAAGCTAACCACAAAGATGCCCTGGAGATAAAATTCGGCACTGCTGTAAAGAACCTGGACTTATCGAGCCTGCCCGCCGTCTCCCTCAGCACTGATCTTCGATTATCGCGGACGCATATTCGAGCAACGCTGATACAGCTAATGCTTGTCGCCATGGTAACAGGCTTTAAATGCTCGCGGAGGCACACTCTGCTGATGGTCTGTAGCTGTACACCCGATACCCAGGAAAGTAGAGGTGCCAGATGGCTGTGACAGTGTTTACTGTCACTCACACACTCAGTCAGATGATGTGTTTATATACACGGCCGCTGAACTCACGATGAGGGGGGACATTAATGAAAATGTGCAATTTCAACACTGGGTCAAAAAAAAAAAAAAAAGAAGTATCAGTGTGTATTCCTATTGACACTGTTAAAAATTCGCCAACAGCGCAGGTAATCCTGCACGTTTGTGCTTCTTTTTAACATGAGATGTAGAGGAAACAGAGGAGAGAGAGGGAGTTGGTTTAGACCAAACAGGAAGTGACATTACTGTCAACTCGCCATCCCCTCACAAAAAAATTCCCTGGTCTTGTCTCTGTTTGCGTCGCTGTTCTCAAAGCTTGGTGGAGCAGGGGGAGATGAGAGCTGTACCGCAGTCTGTGGAGACCAGCCTGCCATTTCTGCTCGCCATTTGGGGACAGTTTGTCCTTTGGGTAGCTTCCCTTGGACTCAGCAGGCTAATAATGGGCGAGGAGGGAAGTGCTGCTGTGGGCAGGGACGGCGAGAGGAGGGCAGCAAAGAAAACTGTCCTAATGCAGTGTTTATTTAGGGCAGAAAGCCACACACAAAGACAGCTCGTCTATAGAGGGGGGGCTCGGGGGTATGACGAAATGAATTCAAATGGTCCAGGACCAGACAGTGCCATTTAAATTACTGCCGAGTCCCTCGAGCTCCTACCTTTCATAGAGAAAAAATTCAATTTCAGGCCATCTGCACTAGTCTTTTACTACTCTCTTTCAAACACGTATACTTTTATTGTGGTGCCAAACTTCAACTTTTTATAAAGAGGCTTTGATGTCTACAGTTTTTTTCCCCCCAGCTCTCAAACTACAGAGAAGAGAAGAATAATGCTTTATCTACTCTCACTATCACACATACTCTAAAATTCTTTAGCTGAGCATTTTGCCTCAGAGTGCGTGGGTAACCAACTTTAACCACTGGAAATTCATAGCAGAAAAACTTTGCTCTCTCTCAAACTCAACTTTAATGGACAGAAGCATCTCCAGCTTTGGCACACTGTGAAACAAACTGATTAGTCACTCTGGCTTGGTACCATCAACTCGTCTACACGTCCTTGCTGCGAGAAGCCGTGAGAACTCCTCCTGTCTCAGGTACAGAATGTTTCTCCAGTTAAATAAATAAAATATAGCAGGGTAATTATTGCCTTTGCTGGTCACTGGTTATTTTAGCACATTTGGCATTTAGCCTGGCCTCAATGACAAATCCCACCACTCCCACCCCTCCCAACACCACCAAACAGTAAAATTAAAAACGCTGTCTTGTGTGATCTGCCTCACCCTCCAACACTGCACACAGTCAGAGGAATTCGACTCGCTTTTCTCCAACAGAGTGGCTCTTAACAGAAAAAAATAAAATAAATTTAACCTTCGAGACTTAATTTAAGACATCAGCACCACATTCAAATGCCAGCATTGCTAAAGTAAAGGTACACTGTGTTTGATTTAATAGAAAGCCTCTCTATATAACTTCTACTAACCAACAAAACTGACTTATTCTGTCATATCATGAGATTAAAATAAGATGAATCCAGTATAATAAGATTAAATGTGTAGTTTTTTTCGTTTGTTTGGTCTTTTACTAATCAGCAGGGCCCGTCTGTTTCCCTTTTTCTTCTCTTTACCTTTTGTCCTGAGTCAAGGCCACTCCAGCGGGAAGCAGAGTGACATTTCTGGGGCATTATGAGAAAATGTCCTTAAAGAACCACCAAGTGAAAGAGAGTTGTGTAACATATCTCTGACCTTTCGCAGTTGTGACCACACACACACAGCGCTGTGTACCTCTGTTCATTTACATCACAGCTATGTTGTACCGAGCGACTGCGTATACAAAAGAAGCCAATAAAGCCACAGCGTGAAGATACTACTGCACAAGATGCGCAGCACTTCTTCGGTTTGTGCACGATCACTCACAACAAGTAATTACTACAGCAATGTGCATCGCTCATTCTCAAATGTGGTCCCCATGCCAACAAAACCCAACCCACAGATACTGCACCCTGCAATTAATTGTTCCAATTTTTTTTTTCATTTCAGTCACTGCCAGGGAACCATGCTATCACTGCCACTCGTTTTCTCAAGGGAGGCTTGTGTGTGATGATAGAAGGCAAAGCTCTCAGGGTACAAATCAATTTTAGCATCCATCCTTTTCATTCAGAGGCCAAAGTATATTCTTGGGGCACTTACCAAAGTCTGACATGTTTGATTCTTTTTCTTCACCTCTGCATCAAGCGCTTCACACTCTTTCCTTCTGGTGCTGATCTCAGTCTCCTGGGGAGATGGGGAAAAAGCAGAGGACAGCTGCTTGGTTTGTCAGGAACAGAAGCTTCCTGAGAGAACTCAGTAAAACTAAACAGGAAGAGACTGAGCTGAGGCTTTTCAGCATTTAGGTGTGCGAGTGCATGTGTCAGGGGTTTGTGTGTATATGAATTGTACATGGGTGAGATTTGCAGAGATTATCTGCTAGAGATTACAAATGTTTCAATGTCAGGGAAAAGGGCTGAAATGCTTTGAAATGAGAGGTTCAAAAAAATGTGGATAGAGGGAGTGTGGCCCCTAATGAATACTATCGTGAAAAAGATCAAACCAAAATCTGCTTAAAACTTCTGCAAATAAAAGCAGGGTTAGACCTTCCTACACCTATGAGAAGCTGCACACAGAGGTGCTTTAAACTAAATGTCAGCAAGCTCTCAATGGCGATGCTTGGGTCGCCATTTGTATTTGATTTTACGTGTCATATTCAACACACGTAAGTTAACGATCTGACGGGATTTTGTTCCCTCATCGCTAAATATGGAATGAAGATTTTGAAAATGTGGTGAAATGTTTAATGTAGAGGCTTGAAGTGGTTTTATCTAGCGGGCGATCGTAGCTCAAGAGTTGGGAGTTTGCCTTGTAATCGGAAGGTTGCCGGTTCGAGCCCCGGCTTGGACAGTCTCGTTCGTTGTGTCCTTGGGCAAGACACTTCACCCGTTGCCTACTGGTGGTGGTCAGAGGGCCCGGTGGTGCCAGTGTCCGGCAGCCTCGCCTCTGTCAGTGCGCCCCAGGGTGGCTGTGGCTACAATGTAGCTTACCATCACCAGTGTGTGAATGGGTGGATGACTGGATATGTAAAGCGCTTTGGGGTCCTTAGAGACTAGTAAAGCGCTATATAAATACAGGCCATTTACCATCTAATGATGGAGTAAAATACCAAGAAAACAACTCCTATCAGCTTAAAAAGAAAGCGACTAAATTCCCCATCAATCCACGAGGCTCATTCAGGTCTAAAACATAAAGGTAAAGAGTCTGAGGTATTTTAACCTTAGTGGGGTTGTCCCTCAAACATGTGGTCATTGACCCACTGTTAACTATGTGCTTGGGTCATTACTACCAGAGGTTTTGGGTGAAACCACTGTGAGACTTTGCCCCACCCTGTGATGTAGTGTACTGAGGTCACCTGATGCGAGGGACAGCCCCTTCTAAGGTTTAAATACCTGGGACTCTCCACCGTTTGATTTTAGAGCTACAAAGAAGAAGCCTCTTGGATAAGAGGTGAAATGCCTTAAACTTAAAGAAGTCCAGCCGCTTTCTTTTTAAGCGCCTAAGATTATCCTGACCAGGATCAACAAGACAGCAAGCAAGCTATTTATTCCAGCTCTTTTCTGAACTAAGGTGGTTCTGTCATACTTCAAGTCTGCCTATAGAACAAAATGAGCAGCTGTGGGTTAGACGTGGAAGCAACCCTTGGAAAAACCCAGAAGGTCGTCAAAGTGTGTCAAAGTGTCAAAAGCCATCATTAATGGTACAGCAATGAAACCTGTGAATCTATAAGCCATTATATTTTTCCTATTTTTTAAATATTGGTAATTGTTGAGTCTATTGACCAGCTTTACAGCAGAAGCTTCTGCGTACCATAGCAGAATCAGAACAGGTGTAACTAATAACTATAATGAGTGCTGTGTTGTGCTTCAGGGTCTCAGCGGACCCCTAAACACACCACAGCATGCACAGCACAGCCCGTCTGCAGAGCGGCGTTGCTGACCTTCCTTCGCAGGATAAACACAGGTGTAATTGGTAACATTACTTACGGCCATGTTCCGTTTAGACGGCCCTGCTATTGTGAGTGCTGGTTTAACTAAGACAAAACAGACGTGACAATATGTAGGAAATCCAGATTAACCTTTAGGGAAACGGGAACTTTCTGTTCATGCTTTATCCTTTTTTTCCCCAATATGAATTTTCTGACATACTCGTGTTTACTAAGAAATAAGGAGACTTTATTTGATCCATTACTACAGCTTAAGGGTTTTCTTGGAAAAAGCCACTGCTGTGATCTGGCACTAAGACTTGCACTGAAATTCAGCCCCAATTATTGCAATTAAATACTGTATACCTGTATGGTAGACTGCATCCCCTGTTTGATCGGGGAAATAAAAGGTTGAACATGTTTTCAACTTATGCCTAATATTTTCTCCAAATGATCCGAGTGCTTGTTGTGTTTCCATTAGGCTGCAAGCCGAACAGTGCATTAGTTGGAATTACAGTGAAAAGAAATTCAACTTTCTTCACAATGTGCAATTTGAGCCAAAACATGACTTAAGTCTGGCGCAGTCAATTACTCAGACTAACAGTGTTGTTCAGAGAACTCGTCTCCGCTCGCTTCTCAGTAGGGGCGCACAGAGAGAAACAGGATATCCCTATCAAGGCTGCCGGTGTGTTTAGTCTCATTTGTGTGCCTTCAGTCCAACACCATGGCGACCTTAGCTGGGAAGCTTGGATGCCTTCTATAGTCATGAGAGTACCCACAGTATTTTTTACTGGATATCAGGGTAATGCATAGCTACTTTTACGGTCCAAAATGCACGCCAGCTTTACGTCATCACCCAGATCCTCTGTTTACCAGATCACTGAGCTTTGAAGGAGGAACATTGCTGCTGTGGATGGATGCGTGCGACCACACCGAGGTCGTTATCGTTAACTAAAATAAGCTAAACACCAAAATAAGATGTGGCAAAACATTTTAGTTAACTAAAAAATAAAATAAAAACTATCCTTGTAAGAAAGAAAGGAAGAAAATAAAGCAGCATCTGTTGTTTAAGTGAAAAATTTACCTTGAATAATGAGGTATTGGTGGGCGTGTTTGAGTCAACAGTTTTTAAAAGGTTCTGTGTTTTTATTGTAGTACCTGTGCTTATTTTCCTAAATCTTGCCTCTCACATATCCTCGCCATAGATTAATAACCAGAAAGACTAAAGGTAACACTGAAACTAATGAAAACTAAATTAAACCTAAACTGAATTAAAAACAAAAAGTCAATTTGAAATAAAATAAAAACTAATCAGAACATACAAAATTATCATAGCTCTATATCACACACTCACGCACACACACGCCTCTGAGCGAGACTAAAATGTGAGAATGCACGAATGTTTGCTTCCTCATAGCAAAGCTCACAGGCTGCTTTGAGCTTGAATATATCCATTGAAGGCATTTTTGTTACTGCTGCCCTCCTGACCTGCTGTCGTTCTGACTGTATTTAATAAGACAGTGAGCAACAGGGTCAGAGAACAAGATGAGGAGGAGGATGAACAAGCTCTGACCCTTTTGTAACCCACAACCTTGTGGCATTTCACCCCAGGAAAGCATCAGATTACTGGTTAAATCTTCAACCACTTATCCGTGATGGTGGGTCCAATAGCTGAAGTCAACACGCAAGTGTGCACCCAGGATTTCAAATGATTTAGCAGTCGTGTGAATGGAAAGAAATGGAAGATGAACCCCATTTCAAGCATAGAGTTCATGATTAAGTCCTGAATAAGGTGAAGATGGGAACTAAAATAAAAGTATGGCTGTGGAAGCGGCGGCGGCCTAGAGGGAAGCGAGCCGGCGTCAGGAACAGGCTGAGAGCTCGTGCACACCGCACACCTCTGCCTAGCATCCTGCTCGCCAACGTCCAGTCACTGGAGAACAAGCTTGACGACCTCAGGGCCAGGATAAAGTTCCAGAGAGACATTCGGGACTGCAATCTCCTCTGCTTCACCGAGACATGGCTGAACCCAGCGGTGCCGGACCACGCCATCCAGCCGGCCGAGTTCTTCTCGGTTCACCGCATGGACAGGACACGGGACTCGGGGAAGTCAAGGGGAGGCGGCGTGTGTTTAATGGTGAACAACAACTGGTGCAACAGTGCGAACGTTGTTCCTCTCACACGCTCCTGCACACCAAATCTGGAACTACTGTCCATCATGTGTCGTCCTTTTTATCTACCTCGGGAATTTACATCGGTCATTGTAAGTGCCGTTTATATTCCACCACAAGCGGACACGGTCACCGCCTTATGCGAGCTGCATGAGGCACTCACACAGCACCAGACACAACACCGGGACGCTGCGCTTATTGTGACGGGGGACTTTAATAGTGCCAACCTCAAACGCGCAGCGCCGAACTTTTATCAACACATCACCTGCCCCACCAGGGGTGAAAGGACACTGGACCACTGCTACACTACGGTCAAGGACGGCTACAAGGCACAATCCCGCCCCCCGTTTGGCAAATCTGATCACGCCGCCATCTTCCTCATGCCAAAATACAAACAAAGGCTGAAACAGGAAGTTCCGGTTCAGAGGAAGGTCGCGCGCTGGACGGATCAATCGGTGGCCGCGTTACAGGACGCACTCGATGACGCAGACTGGGGCATGTTCAGAAACAGCTCCGACGATGACGTCAACGTGTTTACGGAAGCGGTTGTGGGATTCAT
This sequence comes from Aulonocara stuartgranti, assembly GCF_965226115.1. NCBI lineage: Eukaryota > Metazoa > Chordata > Actinopteri > Cichliformes > Cichlidae > Aulonocara > Aulonocara stuartgranti. The sequence goes on from NC_138948.1 coordinate 27,721,299, forward strand.
CGGGAAACTAGCGGATGATACCGTGGAGACAAAGACTATCACAACGTTTCCCAACCAGAAGCCGTGGGTGGATAAAACCATCCGCGACGCTCTGAGATCCCGCACCGCTGCCTACAACACGGGACTCATGACGGGGGACATGGACCCGTACAAAGCCGCGTCATATAACGTGCGGAGGGCGGTGAAAGAGGCGAAGCAGCGCTACGGGAGGAAACTAGAGTCACAACTCCAACAGAGTGACTCTAGGAGCCTGTGGCGGGGACTAAGGACAATAACGGACTATAAAGCACCAACAACCGGTATGACGAACGCGGCCGTGACTCTGGCAGACGAGCTGAACACTTTCTATGCTCGCTTCGAGGCTGCAGCTAAGGTCTCCAACAATGCTAGTGTTAGCAGCGCTAACGGCTGCAGACAGGAAGATACTGCCAGCACCGGAAACGTGCTCGTCATCTCCGAGCATGAAGTAAGGAGAGCCTTCAAGAGAGTGAACACCAGGAAAGCAGCAGGACCAGACGGCATCCCAGGTCGTATCCTAAGAGACTGCGCATACCAGCTAGCTCCTGTGTTCACTGAGATATTCAACATCTCTTTATCTCAGTCGGTGATCCCCACATGCTTCAAAGAGTCCATCATTGTTCCTGTCCCGAAGAAACCCCACCCTGCTTCTCTCAATGACTATCGCCCTGTAGCCCTCACCTCAGTAGTGATGAAGTGCTTTGAACGCCTGGTCAGAGACTTCATAATTTCTTCACTACCAGACACACTGGACCCACTACAGTTCGCTTACCGTCCAAATCGTTCCACAGACGATGCCATCTCTCATCTCCTCCACACATCACTCACTCACTTGGACACTAGAAGGGGGAATTATGTTAAAATGCTCTTCATAGACTACAGCTCTGCATTTAATACCATAATTCCCTCCACACTCACCACCAAGCTGGAGCATCTGGGACTCAGCTCATCTATGTGTCAGTGGATCTCCAACTTCCTAACTGGCAGACCACAGGCAGTAAGGATGGACGGACATGTCTCAGCCTCCACCACTCTCAGCACTGGAGCCCCCCAGGGGTGTGTTCTGAGCCCCCTGCTGTACTCTTTGTACACATATGACTGTGTGGCCACTACCAGCTCCACCACCATCATCAAGTTTGCTGACGACACCGTCGTGGTGGGCCTGATCTCTGATAACAACGAGACGGCCTACCTGAAGGAGATTAGGAATCTGGAGAACTGGTGCCAGAGGAACAACCTCCTTCTAAACGTCAGTAAGACAAAGGAGCTGATAGTGGACTTCAGCACTAAGCAGGAGAGGAACTACCAGACCCCCGTCATCAACGAGTGCCCAGTGGAGAGAGTGGACAGCTTCAAATACCTCGGAGTTCACATCACGCAGGACCTGTCATGGTCCTGTCACATCAACACCGTGGTGAAAAAGGCCCGACAGTGTCTCTACCACCTCAGACGCTTGAGAGACTTCCAACTGCCCTCCAAGGTGCTCAGGAACTTTTACTCGTGCACCATAGAGAGCATCCTGGCGGGAAACATCTTAACCTGGTTCGGGAACAGCACCATGCAGGACAGACGAGCTCTACAGAGGGTTGTGCGGTCAGCTGAGCGCACCATCCGCTCCGAGCTCCCTGACCTGCACTCAATCTACAGCAGGCGGTGCCGGACCAAGGCCAGGAAGATCGTGAAGGACCTCAGCCATCCCAACAACAGACTGTTCTCTCTGCTGAGGTCAGGAAAGCGATTCCGCTCCCTGAAGACCAACACAGAGAGACTGAGGAGGAGCTTCTTCCCGCAGGCGATACGGTCTCTCAATCACACCACCACACAGTACTGACCCACACATATGGTTCTTACACAAACACTGGACTTTCTGGACTTTGTTTTTGCACAACATTGGTCACTATATTCTTCATTTCAGGTTAATACTTGTACAGCTGCTGTTATCGTGTATATATTTATTTAGATTTAGATTTCTTCATACATTCTTATATAGTTCTATATTGTGTATTGTGTATTTTGTTGTACAGTTATTTTATTTTCAACTTTAATTTATATATTTTATCTTATTCTTCCCAGTTAAATTTACCCTTCATTCTAATTTGTGTTGTACAGTTATTTCATTTTTAACCTTAATTTATATTTTATTCCTTCCTAGTTAAATTTACCCTTTTAATTTTTCATATTTACTTCCTATCTTATTCATAGCCTTTTCCTTTTTTGTTTTCTTTAGGTCACGAGCAGTTGTCCAAGCATTTCACTACATATCGTACTGTGTATGACTGTGTACGTGACAAATAAAATTTGAATTTGAATTTGGTTATGAGTCTGTTATCAGTTTGTCTTTAAGTTTGACTAATGATTCGTGGCTGAGAATAAAAGGGGCAACAGTATGATTAGGTTTTGCCAATTGTTCACTAACAGCTAAATTTTACTCAATCAAATGTGATGCGCATTGATTCCAAATAGGGGGAAATACTGCTGATCTTTAAAATAACAAGAACAGAAAGTAGTTTCATTTACTTGTTCAGGTGGGATTGATTATCCGCTGCAGGTGTTTTTCTGGGACTTTAAGGCCCTAAAACTCCAGAGTTCTTCTACGACTTCTTTTACACTCTAGAAATGATTCCCTGTGAGTGAATCACACACAGTTTCTACAGACAGCTCGCCATCTCCCATGTGGGCTGGTAGCTAATGTGTACACTTTGCAGAACCAGACGGCTACGGCGTTGCGCAAACTCACCCGATGAATATTTCACTCGCACGCATACAAACACACAGCTCGCAGGCTCGCTGAAGCCCATTTGTTTGGAGCACATTTGCCAGTGTTCAATTAAAAATCCCTCTGATAAAAGATTCAAATGGCTGCCACTGTGAGTAATGAGCTCCTGTATAAGTGAAGAGGCGTTTACTGCACAGCAGATGAAGATAGATGAGAAAGACCATTCCATTAGGCTATGTCTAGCATTTGTGCCTCAGTGGCACTAATGCAAATGCATGCACAAAAGAGGTGCATTCACTACTCTACGTGTGTCGGATATACTACAATTCAAATCTTAAGGTTTTTGCATACAAAATCAGATAATACAACCTCAGATGAATTATAAAACATGCAAAACAAAAATTAAGCCATAGTGCAGAAGCAGTGGGTAAAAAACCAAGTACACCATTACTGCTTCTGTAGGAATTAAGAGGATAAGTAGCAGCCAGGTGCTGATAATCAAGTACAGTTGAGTAACTGATGATCAGAAAATGTGAGCACCTCTATAAAAACAGAAGTTTTGGCAGCTTGCTGGTCTGGAGCATTCAGGTGTGTGTAAACATAATGCCAAAGAGGAAAGAAGCCCAACAGTGTGGGAAGGATTATAAGGGAAAACAGTTTGAATGTCATCAGGCTACAGGAAGCAAGATCATTCACTGGTGTAAAACATTTAAGTCAGTTGCTGGTCTACCCAAGAGCTATATCTCTGACTCTACAGGCCTCAGTTAGCATGTTAAATGCCAAAATTCATGACAGTACAATTAGATAAAGACTGAAGATGTGTGGCTTGTTTGGAAAGGTGACGCGTTTACAACACAGAAGAAGTCCAAACATGGACGAAGTAATTTCCCCCAAAAATTTAGGCTGTCGGCGTTAACGTGGTCATCAGGATTAACGCAACCCATCTGGAGCAGAGAATGAACAAACTTTGGACAAACTGCGCAAAATGTTTTGACAGAGACAATTCAGGGATTTTGACTCAGTCTGCGCTCCAGATGGGTTAATTGTTAATCACGTTAGTCGTGATGACGGCGCGTTAACCCTGACAGCACTAAAAAAAATATAAAGTCGCTAATTTGGGATTTATACAATACAATACACAACTTTATTTATAGAACACATTTAAAAACCAACGGTATACCGAAGTGCTTCACATAAAAGACAGGAAATAAGCCATAAATATTATAAATATTATATTATAGGACCATAACAAAGTACCACGTATGCTAACAGGTCAGTGGCACTAAAACACAGGAATAGCATAAAATGCATATCAAGTAAAACATGTTAAAAGCACAAAGCCATAAAAGATATATATAAAAGGTAATACAGAGTGAGTCTAGGGATCTGCTACAGGCATTAACGAGCAGCAAAGGCAAGGTTAAATAAATAGGTTTTTAACTGTGATTTAAATGATTGGATAGAATCAGACACGCGGTTATTCCATAAATCAGGTGCAGCCAAGGCAAACGTACGGTCACCTCTAGACTTCAGCCGAGATCTTAGCTGCACCAGGAGTAACTGAGCAGACGATCTTAGTGCTCTAGCGGGAATGTACGGTCTAAGGTAGCTTGGGGTTGTGTTGTTGATAATTTTAAAAGTAAGCAGCAGTATTTTAAATTGGATGCGGTATTTAATAGGTAGCCAGTGCGGGTCAGCTAGAACAGGGGTAATAGAGGCAAACCTCCCAGTCCCGGTCAGAAGGCATGCCACCGCATTTTGAACAGTTTGCAGTCTATGAAGAAGGGTAGAATAAAGACCGAAATGAAGGGAGTTGCAGTAATCCAGCCTAGAGGTCACAAAGGCTTGAACAAGCTTTTCCAGGTCCTTGTGCGGAACATAATGCCTAGCCTCAGAAATGAGACGCGGTTGGTAAAAACTAGATCTAACTACAGCGGACACTTGTTTATCAAATTAAAAAGAGCTATCCAGCAATACGCCCAAATTGCTAACAGTGTCAGAGAGGGAGCTGGCAAGGGAACCAAAGTTGTCCACGAGAAATATTACTATCAAATATCACGATTTCATTTTTCTTATCATTTAAGATAAGAGAGTTTCCTAAGAGCCATTCTTTGACCTCACACATGCACTCTTGAAAGCAGTGCAAAGGCAGAGCAGGATCATCAGCTAGTTCAAAGTAGATCTGTATATGGTCAGCATAACAGTGAAAAGTGATATTGTATTTCTCAAAGATTGCGCCTAGAGGGCGCATATACAGTTTGGCTTTAAACCAGATGAAAAGAGGTAAGCCTAAGGATGTAACCAAAGCAGTGTGCCGCTTGTCCAGACATATAGTGCGGGCAAAGTACCCAAACATGACTAACTTGCACGAGCATGTCCACCAGTGAGTATGCTAGGCTATCACCAGCTTCTGCAGCTCCATCAACAAGCATTTGGGCGCACTCAGAGGAGGGTGCATTTTCTTGCAGATGAAAGAGGATGCTGTTAAAACAGCGCTATTTTGTGTTTTGTTTTTTTTCTGTTGACTGCTTCTATTAGCTCCATCATTATTAGCAAACTTACTCATGGGCAAATAATTAAATAAATGACCCTTGTAAAAATGATTGATAGTCAATATATTCGTCCAATCGGTCAACCCTAATATGTGCTGATATGCTGTGTGTTTAAAAATTACACAGCATATCATCTAAAGTAGGGGTCCCCAATCCCAGTCCATGAGAGCCGTTGTCCCTGCAGGTTTTAGATCTCACCCTGGGTCAACACACCTGAATCACATGATTAGTTCATTCCCAGGCCTCTGGAGAACTTCAAGACATGTTGAGGAGGTAATTTATCCATTTAACTCAGCTGTGATGGATCAAGGACATCTAAAACCTGCAGGGACACCAGCCCTCGTGGACTGGGATTGAGGACCCCTGATCTAAAGTTTGGTTTAAACTGGGTCATGCAACACAACAATGATCACAAGCAGAGCGGCAAATCTACAACAGAATGGCTGAAAAAGAAAATAATGAAAGTGCAGACCTCAACCTCAATGTAAGACAGCTGTGTATAAAGTGAACTTAAGTATGACTGATAAAGCAAATCAATAGAAAATTAATCAGCCACAACTTTCCAGCTTCTCAGATGTGATCATCTTTTATTTCGGACTCTCCTCAGTCACTGAGTTTGACAAAGTCACACCCTTCCACTGTAGGTATGTGCAGCTTGTGTGCATTTTTTGTTAACTTCAACTAATTTAAAGGGGGAAAACAAAAACAAATCAGCGGCACAGTAACCAGGACTGAAGTTAATCATTACACGCATATCTTGATTATATTAAATTACATTGGATTTACTTCTATGATACACTGCATGGCTTTTAGACATGTTGTACTGGATGGTTTGTGATACCCAGAGAATGTACAATATTGATCTTCTGTTTTTTTTCGTCTACTCTCACCAACTTTAAGGTTAATCCATACAATTTTCAAGCATGTATTATGGATTATCACAGAAATTTGTACAGTATTCAATGTTCCCAGCCAGCAAAGCCTAAAGTCTTCTGCGATCACAAGGTCTCAATAACATTACATGGACTGTGATGAAATGTGATAAAGACCTTCATGTTTCCTTCCTTCATTTAAATTAGGTCTACTGACTGTGAATGCATCACGGCAGCGCCTGTTTCTATTACATCAGATTATAACAACATTATAACAATAGTAATAAAACTGCTATATTAATGCTAATTAGCAAATAGAACAGTAAACATTAGAAATGTTTCACTGTTGATATTAGAAATGTATATTAAGAGCACCTTCACATGCTCTCATTAGCATTTAGTACAGTCTCTACTGCCAGCCCTGAATACAGCAGTCTGTGCTCAGCACCATGAAGAGTTCCCCCCGGGCCGACACAACCGCAGCATGTGGCTTATATACTATAACTATTTCATTTCTTTTGCTGCTGACTCCACTCCACTGCACTGCTCAGCAACATCTCCACAAAATAAGGCTCACATGCTACCGTATTATTCCTGAAATGACTAATTAACACAGGAGGCTTCCCCCATCCTGTTCTCTGTGTTTCGTCTTCTGATCTTCGGAGCTGGGAAAGCTCTGCGTATAATCTCTAGTGAGCAGAGGTAACCTCATTACTTTCTCTTTTTCCCTCTCTCGTTTTCCCTTTCATGCCTTGCCTTGTGTTGACTAATGATATGTAAAAGGGGTGAAAATCGACTTAAACTTATCCCTAACCGTGAGGTTTGCAGTGTACCCTTTGATTATGAAATGTCCTTGTTTGAGTACGCCCCGAAACACTTACTGTCGGAGGAGTCTGTGTGTACGTAAATGTGCTCCTGGAACAGAAACCTTAGAGCACAAGCTCCACTTGCAGCATCTCAGTAGTGCACCTGGCAAATTGCATGCTAGAAGGGTTATCCTTGAAATCTGAGCACAGTGTGCTGATTTAGTCAAATTTTAATAAGTAAATACAAGTCCCATGTGCCCCCAGGTCATGTATCTACCAAACATTTTAGTGCACTCGTGTGAGGTGAGAAAAGGTGGAAAGGTTTGGTTCCATCTAAGAAAATTCCCAGGGATGTCTGTGCAGCAACACATCTGCTTTGTATGTCCACATTGTGTCCACAGTCCACAGTCGGACACACCGACATCAAAAAACAACTTCCCGGTTTTAATCCAAGTCCACTGGTGCTCCCCAAGCTTGTTTTTAGGAAGAGGCACGAGTGACAGAGGATGGCACCGTACATGCAGCTGACAGCTGGGCATCCAACATCCACAATGAGATAATCTTCCGCACGTAGTGATCACTTTAAACAAAGCGGAAATCACAGCAAAGCCATTATCTTTAACTTACGAGGTGGTGCACAGGCATTAAATCTCAGTCATCGCAAGTTATGTTATGACACGTTTTTTGTTTTTGTTTTTTCCCAGACAAACCGAGTTGCAGACAAAAGTCAGGCAATCAAGGAAGCAGGAGGAATGTCGAGGTCTTTAACAGAGGATTCCCCTCTGTTACCTGATACGCAAACACAACTTTTACTTAGCATCGTTTAGTACACGACTATACTGCACTTACTCCTGGCCCAGAACACGGTAATCTAGTCCAGCACAACAAGGACTTGTGATTTTCAATCATTTGAAATGACAGAGTAAGTTACATAACCCCTGCAGCTTAAGTCTGTGTGTGCAGGCACAGATGCTTGCATTCCACTAATACTGTACTCATCTGGCACCTGCAAGTGTGTATCGCTGTGTATGTTTGTTTGTGTGCAGTAAAATGCAGACTGAATGCTGAATCACAGATTTACAGGAAAAACAAGAGTAGCTCCCGGAGGTCTACAAGAACATGCCAACATGCGCACACACTTGCAAAACACACACGTGGACGTGCACACATGCTCACAGGGCAAAAGAAATTGGACCCAGACCAGGGAGGTAGAGTGAAAAGTGAGATGAAAGGGAATCAGAATTCCGGCCTCACAGCGGTGAGTCTCTGTCATCGGGTCAAGTTTTAGTTTGCGTATACATCCGTCCAGACTTGACTTTTGGCCTTCTGGATATCATCATTTAATGCTTTATTGCTATTAGTCTGTGAAAGAAGTGCTGCTATTATTACCATATGAAAGTTAGTGAATGTCACATTAACAAAAACAGTAAAAAAAAAAGACTTACAGATGGACACGACTGTAAAGATTTTAGCCAAACACGGACATAAAATAGCAATACTCTAAATAACCACATGAATTTAGGTGGCAATGTGCAGAGTACAGGCAATGACGCCTACGTATAAATGTGAATGTGAGGGGAATATGGGCAAAATGAAAAACAGAATTGAGGCACCTCAGCTAGGCTACTGCTATCAGGCATATTAAACACCTATGCAGCAGCGTCGGGAACAGTTCACTGGTCTAAATTCCACTTTCTTTCCTTCCCAATCTCTCTTTTTTTCTAACTCACCACCATGAAACACGAGCCTTGGGGTGCCGGACAATCAGAAATGAAGCTGCCGCTTTCACCGGGGTCTGACCTCGCTGAGCCACCAATCGCTACCTTACCTGCCTGCTGATATCTAACGCGCAAACACCAACAAGCAAAATACGGGGAAGACGAAGAGTGGAAGGTGAAATAACGCAAGCAAGGCAGGAGAATGAATCATAATGAATGAAAAAGGCAAGAAGATGAATTGAGAGTGCAGATGAGAGGCGAGCGAGAGGAACAAAAAGGATAAACTAGGATCTGTTAAGGTGAGGTAACTGGCACACGAGGCTAATTTGACAAAAAACAGGCTCTGTGTGTATAAGAGGCTCCGAGAGAAGACTGCAAAATCTGATAATCCCACAGCATGAACAAAAACATGTCAGATGAGACTTCTGTCTTAATGGAAACTAAACAATGACTCATGCATACACAACACACTCCTACGTAGATAATGGAGGGTCCTATCAGTTGCTCGGATATCTATTCATTTCCCACGTGACCATGCTGGATTTAATAATCCATTCTTTTAAAAAATGACTAGTGCATTATGGGAAAATAAACAGGTTTTATTTTTTTATGTTTTGGCAGCTGAGGCAGTCTCGATGACTTAAAGGCCACAGAGAACATCTGATGATCTGATGAGCACTGCTGCAACCAAACAAACGCTAGATGCCCATTGCTGTTGCCCACTCAGACACGGAGGCTTACTCATACCCAGCTGGATTTGCTGGGCAATTTCTGCAGACTGTCATTCAGTTCACATGGTAACCTTCATCCCTCATGGCACAGCATTAAACTCCATATAACAAAAGACTTTTGTCATAAATTGCATGGAGAAATTACACAGAGAAGACTGCGCTGACACATCATACAGTGTGATTTGTGAACAGGAAGGTATTTTCTTTATATGGACTTGGGGACCCTGCACTACAAAGACAGAGCTGTGTGTTGTTATTCTATTCTCTTTTATTAGATTCCAGTAGACTTTGCAGAGATCCATGGGAATCAATGCAAATGCTTACAGCCGGCTTAGTCACATAGATACACAGACGCTAAATGCTCAAAAACAAGGACTCAACAAACAATGCTTGTATAGCTAGTTCTGGTTATTGCAAAGACTTACAAACATTTTCAGGTCAATATGTTGCTGCTAGAGGATGGAACAATTGTTTTAAAGTCATTCAGCAACTCCATAACTGTACCAACACATTGCTCAAGATGAAGATGCATAAGTCAAATTAGAGTGGCCAGTAACCGTGCAGGTAGATTAGCTGCTGTCATGATGGACTGTTGGCTGAGAGGTCCAGACAAGCATTAAAGCCTCGGGAGGCAGTGTCAACATCGAAAACTGAGCAGGGGAACAAACACAGGCTACAAATAAACCATGAATCAAGGCACACTAATACGTGCAACTGTGCACACGGGAACTCCAGGTATTATCGAGGCGCAGCTAACACATTATCCACAGCAGAGGGCTCTCTTCATTCATTTTAGCCATTATTATCTAAAAAAAAAAAAAAGAAAGAAAGAAAAAGGAAAAGGTCATTGGCAGCTGGAAAAACAAACAACAAAAAATACATATGTTTAAATAAAGCAGCAAACAAATTTCAACAGCTATAAAGTGGATCTAGCCACAACAAAAGTACAAAAAGGCAAACAAGAGCAAAACCACCAAACATACCAAAAAACCTTATCTCTGTGTAAAATAAAAAGAGTTAAAAAGAGGCTACTGCCCTTTCCTTCATGCTGTCATGACTATGTCAGAATCACTCACTCCCTTTCTAAGGGGAGCTCTGCTCTTACATCTGCGCCCCTCTCAGTCCGAAGCCGACAGAACGAGAATCTCGCAAAACCTGGCATGATCAAATTAATTCACATCGAACCAAGCTGCCTGTTTGTCTGCACACTTGGGCCCCGACCAGATAAGCTGATTATAACACAAAATATTACATGCTGTCCTATTTGTTCTGATCCACTGTTATCCTAGTGTCCCTGGTAATACGAAATCACTGACCTATGAAATGTCAAGGTACACTTAGATGGATAATTACAAGGTATGTGATCCTTCAGATCTAAAACCTGCGCACAAATAGGAGCGTTTATCATCAGTGGTGACAATTATGTCTAATAATTTTATGTGCTGAAATGACCAAGGAGTCACAGGGCCACAGGGCCTCCCTCTTCCACCCACTGGATTACGACATGTGCTCTGCGTTATCAGACTGCAGTAACACTGTGTGGATGCTGTTGTGATACTGTGAATCACAGCATTAGGGCAGCAGACTTTGAACAACACCCCGTGCTGACCAGCACGGGCTCGGATGGCGCATCCCCTTTTGTTTGGCTCAGTTTAAAGGTCACTTCAACAGAATGTAGTGATAAACTCTTAAATGATGCTTCTACACTGGTTTCCGCTAATTTAACTGTCTCCCTGCCCTGCAAAATTAGAGCTCACATAGTTATGGGCAAAAGGGCTGTCACCAGCTGAGGTGCCTTTGATCCTGTGCCAGAGACACAGACATATGCTGTTCCATCCTGCAGGGAGGAGCTGTACTGGATGCAGGGTACAGCTCTTCATTGGCTTTCCATTCATTAACCACATTTCAACAGCTGGCGACCAATTAGTTTGCTCTCCAAACTCCAAAACCAATATAATGAGTACAACTTCACTTTTGTATCCTTTGTTAAGGGGAAACAAACTTGTGTTTGTGTTGGCAAAATAAAGTTTATACAGTGCGCATGCATGCCTTCTAGTCATGACAAGGCATGCATCCTCTAACACTTGTTTCCATTTGTCAGAGCGCTTTTTCTAACAGCAACAGGCTTTGACATATCGCATTCAGCTTACCGTCAAAGTTCATCACTAGCTTGTGAACCCACAGAGGTGTTCATTAATGTGTCTTTAATGCTAAAAAAAAGAACAACATAGATTGAGAGGGATAAGGTCATCCAGGTCTGATGTACAAAACCACCTCCTTTTGAACACACTTATCAAAAAGAACCAACTTTCTGCTGAAGTGATTACTGTGAGCTGTCTGACTTGGCTTTTGGCCTCAGCAAAACCGTGCTGACTCTCTGATGTGAGCAGTTTTTGCATTAGGTTGTGGCTGAGATCCTGTGTGCAGTAATAGGAGACAGGTGGTGCCCAGGAGGAGATAAAGAGTGAGGTTCTCACCCCACAGGATTCTGGCACAATCGCAGCAGAAACAGACGCTCTTGTTTCCCCATTTGGGGGACAGTTTCTAACAATCATGCGCCAGAATACAGGGCACCCAATTACTCGTCAAATCTGAGTAGCAAACACAGGGACCTGCTGCCTACGGCGTTCAAGTGCCAAACACAGTGGTCACATGCAGAAACTGGATAATGCATGCACTGGGCAGATACTATACTCAATTCAGTTCAGTTGCTAGTCGCTTTGCTTTTGCAGACTAATTATGTAAGTTAAGCTTTAAGAAAGTGAGCAGGCGAGAAGTTAAAGAAAAAGACTAAAGAGATCAAGTAGATTAGTAAAAGCACTGTGTGTGTAAAAGCAACGTTAGCAGTGCTGTGAGGCTGTATCAAATTATATCAAATATCAAATTTTATTATCTGTGTGCGTTAGCACTCCTAACTGCTGCTTAGCAAGTACAAGTAAGGCTGGAAATGTCACTGAGAATTTGATTAGTGTTGTAGATGTGTGCTCTAAGAACTAACATTTACATATATACATCATGCTCCTTTGATCTTTTGTTCTTTGTAATAAATAAATAAATAAAAACAGCAATAGTTAGCCAGCAATCTGACTCATTTTTTGAATACAAAAATTATCATGTCAGTGGTGTCTTCTAATTAAGCAGCTCATTAGAAAAAAGAACAACAACCTCACGCTTGTATCCAGAGCACGAAGCAGACAAAATGTTACCCGCAGTAAGAAGATCGATAAATCAAGCTTTGCTCGCAGAGTGCAAGGAAAAATACTTCATCACAAATAAAGAATGTGATAAATTTAAAAAATGCAAGAAAAGTACCCTCTAAAGCCGGTTATCCAGCACTGGCCTCTGAGGACACGCAGGGTTTTCTAAACCATTTCAGCTCGAGAACTAAGGTTAAAGGTTTTGAGCAGCTTATGATACATCAGCTTTTCACAGTGGATTATGGAAAAACAAACTACTGATAGACCTCAAAAGTTTGCAAAAACTACCTGAAGAGCTACCTGAAGTCACAGTGCTCAAAGTCACTTGACCTCAATCCCTGTGAATATTAATCAGCATTTCTTTTTATATATGTATGTCTTGGCCTTTTTATTCTTGTTGATAGGAGAGTGTAGAGAAGACAGGAAAACTGGGAGAAAGACATGCAGTAAACCTCCTCAGGGCAGATTTGAACCCAGCCACTCTGCATTAGTCTTATGGCATAGAAGTGACCAGCTCTACTAAGTAAGCTATACTGGCACCCCCTCTGAACATTCATGACATCACCAACAAATGAAAACAAACCATGATGTGTCAAATAGATATGCAAGTAATTTGTCAGTGTGGAGGGGAATTTGTTTTGCGTCATAGTAGCGTGACATTTTACCCACACTGCAGCCCTTTGATGATTACACTGGTTGTTCCTATTGCAATGGTGATCAAGCTAAGCTTTCATCAGAAACGCAGATGGAAGAGATTCTAAACTAATGCATAAAGGCTGGAAAAATAGCCTTCATCATTATATTGCTCTGCATTTTACCTTGATATCGAAGTCAAAATCCATCTATCTGCATTTAATCTTCAGTTATTCATAATCTCAGGCTCTCTTCTACAGCTTATCTTTTGTCCCGTCTGTCTTCCTGATGGTAGACGGTTAATTCTGCAGCAGGTTTCTTCCTGTTAAAAGGAAGTTTTTCCTTCCCACTGTCTCCAATTGCTTTCTCAAAGGTTTTGATCATTGGGGTTTTCTTTATATTTTTTGTGGGATCTTTACCTTAAAATACAAAGCGACTTGACTGTTATTGTGATTTGGCACTATAAATAACATCAAATAGAAAATTCATTCACATGCAGTACCAGTGTGATACACTTGAAAAATATATACATTTCTTTATCTTTAACTTTCTTGGTGCTTTTATTACAGGTACATCCCCACCTCCACCATCACCTCCCACCTTCCTGTTTTCAGCTCCATCTTTAACTTCACTCTTGTCCTCACATGTCCAAAACAACTCACCTCTCCTACTGTGTCCTATCTCGTCCATCCTCGTCACTTCCGATGCAGCTGTCAGTGTGTTTAAATCAGCTGCCTGCAGCTTCACTTCCTATATAGCAGAGCTCGTCTCACTACCATTCTGTAAAACCTTTGCTTTCACTGTTGCCCTTCTGTCGCATATCACTCCCGGCATCCTTTTTCACTCTGCCTGCCCTCCCATCTACACCTCTCCGTCACACCTTTCTGTCATATTCACTACTAATTAAAACAGAGTATGGGTTTAGAGAACATGAATTAATAAAATCAGCGTAAGAAGGAATACTATTTTCATCAACACAAATTCAATATATTTCTTCCACTTTACATATTACACAGTGATTTTCCTCTCTTAGATAAGTTATGTGTGTTGTTCCAGGCTGTTAAATTAACCTTAAATGGTAAATTATGTTTAATTTAATTATATGTGCACATTTTTGAAAATGCAGGCATTCTGAGCTGACATGTGTGTCCCTAACTTGTTTTCATTTTTACATTTTATAACGAGAAAAATCTTCTGGGATTTTTTTTAATGAACCAAAAGAAGTAAGCAACTTAATTCCTCCTACACTTGCAGACGCTGTGGTCACACAGTCATAGTAGCTTGGAACAAATGAGAAGGCGTCCCTGCTCAGGCTCAATTTAGGAAAAAAGAGAAGAGAATAACTAAAGCAGGGAGTTCTGTAAATCCACCATTTATGGGGACTACACTTCCCAAACTAATTTCGTTGTTTGTTGTTGATGTCCTAGACAATAACAACAACAACAAAAAAACAACATCATCACAGTTGATGTTTCTGTCAAACTGAATAGTAGTGTAGTGATGTAAAGCCTGCTGTGCACAACCAACAGCTTAACAGAAAACAAGCCTCTTGTGTGAGTCCAGCATTAGCATATAAACAAGAGCCTGGAGTAGATGGTTGCTGCTGCTGCACGAGGCTCAATTGTCAATATGTTCACTGGGCCTCATCCAGGGATCAGAGAGGGGGCTGTCAGGACTTTGATTCCTTCACACAGGGGACAGAATAAACAGCAGAAAAACAACACTCCAACCTGTCAATCACGAGACTCTCCATTTCTATCACAATAAACTCCAATTTGAGTATTCAGCTAAACAAAAATGGCTCCAATGTAGCTATTTGTGTTGGGAAAGTTGTCTACGCCACTTAAGATGGTCCAAAATAGACAAGTGGGTAAAGGCGCTAATCTAGTACCATTCTCCCTGAGAGGAGCTTCCCTCTTCTCCTTCACTCCATTGCAATGACGTTTTAGTAGGAGTGAGGTTAATTCTGTTATCTATTACACAAACAGTTTAATGATGCTGCCAACATTAGTAAAGATACATAACCTTCCATAACCTGCCATAGAGCTGAAAGAAGCCGTTTTAACACATCTCTGTCTACATTTACTGCCTTAGAGTCAGCTAAAAGTCAAGGTTTTCACATGTTTGTACGATTGCTATGAATAGCTTGGAGCACACAGTAACAATTAATACAGTGTGTGGTGTTTGATGGTTGCTTTCATCAAAGTGCAGTCCAGAACAATCAGTGAGTACACAAAATTACCCATACTGTATCCTTTGTATAACACAGGATATCTCTCCTCTGAGAACACTTGAGCAAATGTTAAACTGCTTTCAGCAGTTACCATGGCATTTCTGCTGCCAGGGCATTTTTTTTTTGTTTGAAACTGGAGTGAAGCAGCTTTGCAAAAGCTACTCACACATGCAAGTTTATTCAGAACTTAGCTGTGTATCTTACTACTCTACAAACTTTCTGTGGAGTCTGAAATGGCACAGAAACGTCTCCATCTGATCTTAAATTGCAGCAAGAGAAGGAGTATGAAAAGTGTGTGTGTGAGACTGTGTGTGTGTATGAGGAGATATGAAAGAGAGTATGATAGGGTCAACAGTTCTCTGATATCTCTGTTCATTTAATTAATACTTTGAACTACTTCAAATATATTTCCAAGGCTCATTTACCACCTTAGTCTCAGCTAAATGTTGATATTTGAGGTTCAGAAGTCAAATCAGACACACTCAGTCACTAATGCATTTTTAATTTGAGAAACACAAGTTCTGTTCAAATCCCATGTTCTTACGATGTGCTCTAATTTTCAGGCAATTAAACAGAAAGTTTAGTTGGTATTTACTTACTGTTCTTATAACTTGAAGGGAAACTGAAACTGTTTGCAAAATAAGCTTACAATCTTTGCATTTGTGCTGAGGAGAAGATAAAGATACTCATGTCTGTTTGTTAAATACAGTTGTAACCAGCAGCTTT